>NC_046323.1:14458979-15170100 GCF_009819535.1 Lacerta agilis | reverse complement strand
ATGATTAGCTGGTTTTGGTGTTGTGAAGAGGCAGCAAAGTTATTTTTCTGCCATCAGGTGCCAAAATGTTCCGGGTTGACCCTTCTTTGACCATCACAAATGTGACTCTCTAGAAGGCAGAATAATAGTATATGCTGAAAAGCCTGAGCCGGTCTTTATCTTTGAGTTTCTGTTGCTTGCTTGCTTGCTTGCTTGGTCAGGGAACATTTTAATTCAGGCCACGGTGGTACAGAATGAGTTACGCTGTTAACTGGATTTAGTATTTTTATTCTCTGCGACCTTTCGTATATCGAAAGTATATTTCTGTTTGTTGAGCAGCAAAGGGAACCTTTTTCCTCGGTTCCTCTGAGGGAGTCAGCGGGCATGTGAAGGATTTGCTTTCAGAACGGCAAATGTAAGCCTAGATGAAAAACCAGATGCAGTTAATCCTCAGAGTTATTTTGCAACAAATTACTCTGGTCTTAATTTTAGAGTCTGGTTTGTCTGCTGTTTAAAAACCATTGTTAAGGTTTCCCTGGTATAAAATGAACAAAACTGTACTGATCCATTCAGACCTAGCCAGATGTGAAAAGCAGTATGATAACTAAAAAACCAACAATCTAAAATGTACTACTACATTGGGTAGAAAAAGGTTGCTGAACATCGAGAAAACCCCACAATATTGCTGAGGATATATAAATATACTGTATGTCTCCTCTAACTACAAGCAAATTGCAGCTTTCATTAAAATCTTATTACTTGATTTACAAACTCTTCAATTCAGCCCTTTAAAAAATGATTTAAATATATTTTGTTCTGCCTAGCTCCAAGACATTAGAGCTTGGATGTGTAACTTAATAAGCTGGCCATATTTGTCTTTCCTGAATTGTTCTTCCTATGAAAAGCTGTCAAATAGATTGGCTGTATAATTCTTCTTCACATGAAATAATATGATAAAGATCTTGGTATCAAATTGAATGCTTTACTGGAACTAGCATTTGGAATCTTTCATGCATGGGCTGGAATCGTTTTACAATAAAAGTATTGTTTGGTGACAAACATACTCATTTCCTAACATCCATCAATTATGCTTTAATGGTATATATTATCCTGCTAGCCATTGGTTTCCATCTCAGCTGTAATCCACTGGAAAATAGAGTGTGCTTTCCAGTTATTCTTGACATTGTTAAAATGGGTAAATGTTCAAATTATGCTCGCAGTACTGCATCTGTTTTTCTTTCTGTCCCTTGTGCAAAAACGGAATTTGTTCTATTTTGTGTGGTATAGAGACTGGGGTGGGGGAGTGTGTGTACAGGGGGCTCCATGCTATAAATTGGATTCTGCATTAACAGCATACACTGTTGTGTTACGAGAACATATTTTCCCATTTGTTGTGATTATTTGTTCTTAATGAAATTGTTTAGGCCTCAGTTCACCATCAAAAGAAGCCGTTTTCTGCCATGTGAGACTGAAGTTGAGGTCACAGATTTTGCCTCTGCTGTCATTTGAATCAGTCAATAGGAAATGTGGCTGGGCAACAGGATAATTTGCAGCTAATTTCAAGATTATGCAGTAAAGTAACCGTGTGTAAATTGGGTGGCCACTTAGACATCGCTAAAAAAGAGGGAATGTGTCACCAAAAAGGACACCGACTTGTGTATGCTACTTCTATATGTGTAGATGCAAATTTAGAAATAGTTTCAATGACTTAAATAGAAATACAATACATCTCACATAGTGGGGAAGATTGTGATCTGCATGCCTGCTGAGTCTACTGTCCATATTGCTAACCAGACAGAGGGCCTTCTCGGTAGTAGCACCCCCCTATGGAATGCCCTTCCATCAGATGTCAAGGAAATAAACAACTATCTGACTTTTAGAAGACATCTGAAGGCAGCCCTGTTTAGGGAAGTTTTTAATGTTTGATGTTTTATCATGTTTTTAATATTCTGTTGGGAGCCTCCCAGAGTCACTGGGGAAACCCAACCAGATGGGTGGGCTATAAATAATAAAATTATTGTTGTTGTTGTTATTACTACTACCACTGTTGATTGGCAACTTCTCTTCTTATCGGTGGAGGCTGGGCTACTGGGACAGAAGCCTCCTGCTGAAGGGCATTAAAAAGTGCCCTCTTCAGAATCTGAAAGCCTGTCCCCTCCACCTACCCAATTTTTATTGAATTTACAGGGGTATTTCTGTGAATCCCCTGTTCTCTGGCCAATCAGCTCTCTGCACTACACAATGAATGCTAATACACTGCTATGTCAGTGAAGTCCCTCCCATGTTCATTTAAGGGACACAAGTGCCGCTGTGGTCTAAACCACTGAGCCTCTTGGACTTGCTGATCAGAAGGTCGGCGGTTCGAATCCCCACAATGGGGTGAGCTCCTGTTGCTCTGTCCCTCCTCTTGCCAACCTAGCAGTTTGAAAGCACACCAATGCAAGTAGATAAATAGGTACTGCTTCGGCAGGAAGGTAAACGGTGTTTCCGTGCCCTTTGGTTTCCGTCACGATGTCCTGTTGCGCCAGAAGCGGTTTAGTCATGCTGGCCACATGACCCGGAAAGCTGTCTGTGGACAAATGCCGGCTTCCTCGGCCTGAAAGCGAGATAAGCGCCACAAACCAATAGTTGTCTTTGACTGGATTTAACCGTCCAGGGTTCCTTTACCTTTACCTTACGTTCATCTAAGCAGGAAAACCTTGTGACTGATAGGGCTGCCGGAAACTCAGCCCTGATAAGAAAGTTCTTGTTCTGTTGTTAATGAGGCTTGCTCACCACAGCTGCTATAGCAGATATGGGAGGAGTCTGGGTTGCTTCAAATATCAGAAGAATACATTGGTTCTGAGCATGGTCAGAGATATTTCCCTGAACGCCAGGGAAAGCAACAGGGAGTTTAGTATTTGTTTGGTGGCCTTGCCGGAATGAGAGAGAAGGGCAAGCAAAAAGCCTCTTTCTGTAATAAATACCTATTTTTTGCTAAAGAATTTTGCTCTTTAAAAAAAAAATTGTGGAATTGGGAGGTGAAAGAGTGCATTGCAACAAACTCTGCATTAACCATTACCTAAAGTGCAAGTAGATAAATAGGGACCGCTCTGGCGGGAAGGTAAACAGCGTTTCCTTGCGCTGTTCTGGTTCGCCAGAAGCAGCTTTGTCATGCTGGCCACATGACCCGGAAGCTGTCTGCGGACAAACGCCGGCTCCCCGGCCTATAGAGCAAGAAGAGCGCCGCAACCCCTGAGTCGGAAACGACTGGACCTGATGGTCAGGGGTCCCTTTACCTTTCATTATAAGCTGCAGTAGCTGTTGAGTGGTGCAGGACAGACAAGATAGATCTGGGCCTCATGCAATAAAACTTATGTGAATCTGCTTCCAACAAGAAACATATGTAATGTGGTATGGATTAATTTCTTTATAAAAGGTATTGAGTCACCCCCTACCCCCCCCACCCCCGGAAAATCGTAGTTGGGCCCCCTTTCATGGAAACATAGATGTTCAGAAAATAATTGATTTTTAAGAGAGAAAGGAGACAGTGGATTCCATTGCGTGTCATTGGGTGTGTCGTAAGGAGAGTGCTCTCTCTTTCTTTCTCACTTTTTCATTTGATTTTCCTTTTTGCACCGGAGAGAGGGAAGGAGGTGCAACATTTCTGCATAGGAAAGTCAAGCCATGTGGAAGATGGCTGAACCCCGTAAGAATGGAAGGTTGTGCCAAGAAGAAACTGGAAGAATTTCCGCAAAATATCGACAACAGAGACTTTGTGTGAATGAATGAGATTTTGAAGGGGCTTTCAAGCTATTCAGCAGCAGCTACAGTAGTGAACTTGAGCTGATGCCGAAAACACTATCACAGAAGAATCATTGGGAAAAGAAGCATTTTTTTCTTCTGTTATGAATGACCAGTTTGCTCCAAAAGATTGTCAAAAAAGAGAGTACTTGGTTTTCTTCTAAACTGATTTCCCGAAGTCTCCAGCAAAAATGGTTGGAAATCAATCAGGATTAATAGGGAGTGCCTCTTCTTGTTGTGTTATTAGATTCTGGGCTGCTCCATCAGCCAGTATCTTGAAATGCTCCTCTTAAGAAACTATCTATTTTGCTTTAGCCCAGAATTGGTTACCACTAGTAGTGATAATCAGTGCTAATGAGAACTGTAGTACAGAACTGCAGAAAGGAAAGACAGCACTCCAAATAGAGATGATTGCTTTGAATCTTGTCTCATGTGAGGAGGAGTCTCCTGTAAAGTGATCACAAGGTGGGACAGGGAGCGTGGGAGATGAAAACAGCAAATGTACCCAGTGCCACTGAAAACAAAGAATCCAACACTCACGAGAAATTGTGTGTCCAGCACCAAGTGGACAGGCCAAGCTTCTGAACCAGAGGCTGTGCAGAACCTCTGTTGGAGCCCACAAACAACCACCACTTGAAAAGCAAACCATCACTTGGTCCATCACACTCCGGCTGAGAGATGCTCTTGCTTACATAGCAAAAGGATCCATAAATCTATTGGGAAGACTTTGTCAAAGCGGAAGACATCACAGCAGACATTGTCATTGCTTCTAGGCGTGCAAGCTGGGGAAGTTCTGGAAAGAGCGATGAGGTGCAAAAGCAACCCCAGAGTGCCAGGAGAAAACCAAGTTATAAAAGAGCAGCTAATGAGTGAAATGAAAGGCAATACTCAGAGGAGGACTTCACTCTCCTGCAAAGCAAATGGGCTACATCTCCACAGTGCTTTGCCATTCATGCGCACAGTGCACAAGGACCAGAGCAACACAGGGAGGTGTTTCCAGTTGCCCCACCCCTTGCCTTCACAAGCCTTATACGAAGCTGCTCTGCAAGAGTGGGACTGTGTGCATCATGGATGGGGTGTTTCAAGAACCAAGGTGAAACTGTCAAGCTCCCTTGTTATTTTTGCTGCTGGATGTTATTAATGTAATTAATGCAATGTACTATTTATAGTTGGGATGCAGGTGGCGCTGTGGTCAAAACCACTGAGCCTAGGGCTTGCCGATCAGAAGGTCGGTGGTTCGAATCCCTGCGACGGGGTGAATCCCTGCTCCCGTTGCTCAGTCCCTGCTCCTGCCAACCTAGCAGTCTGAAAGCACGTCAAAGTGCAAGTAGATAAATATGTACCACTCTGGCAGGAAGGTAAATGACGTTTCCATGCGCTGCTGTGGTTCGCCAGAAGCGGCTTAGTCATGCTGGCCGCATCACCCGGAAGCTGTACTCCGACTCCCTCGGCCAGTAAAGCGAGATAAGCACTGCAACTCCAGAGTCGTTCACGACTGGACCTAACGGTCAGGGGTCCCTTTACCTTTACTATTTATGAAACAAAATAGAAAATTCTTTTCAGTAGCACCTTAGAGACCAACTGTGTTTGTTCTTGGTATGAGCTTTCGTGTGCATGCACACTTCTGAAGAAGTGTGCATGCACACGAAAGCTCATACCAAGAACACACAGCTGGTCTCTAAGGTGCTACTGAAAAGAATTTTCTATTTTGTTTCGACTATGGCAGACCAACACGGCTACCCACCTGAAACATTACTATTTATATTACTGAAATGTTGTTTTGCATGTTGTTATATTTGCTATTGTTTGCTGTTTTATTATGTTATTGTTCCAGCCCTCTTAGGGACTCCACTTTGGATTTGTACAGGGTTTACTTCTTAGCTTTTACTTCTCCCTTTTCTTTCACCATGAAACTCAGTGAAAATCCCGGCCGGACCCGGCCTTTGTTGAAGCAAGATTTCTATATCATGTGTCTTCAGTCCATATCCTGGGATCGACATGTAAAAGGAGAATGAAGCGTATTTCTGATAACCAGAAGCATGCAAGTGTTGGGATAGTGATGAAAAATAAGTGTATGGACACGAATGGATGCTTTAAAAAAAAAAAACCTGATAGGCTCTGAATATATACGCAGAATGAGGTGAGAAAACTCTGGATCATATTTAGACTGCATGGTGCATCTATCAAATAGATCATAGGTCCAATATGAAACTCTCCTGGTTGTTTTGCTACTCCCAGGATGTGTAATGTTGCTGTATTTATAGTATTGACATGTTTGTTGAACAATGTTACATTTACTATATTTTTCTGTTTTATTATTGCTAAGGTTATTAAAAATATTATTCAAATGCTTGATTTTGTGATGTGTTTATTGTAAGCTGCTTTGAGTGTAATTTTTTTGTAGAAAGGAATTGATGATAAGCATATATTTTAATGTTGCTTGGAGGAAAGTAGAACATAAGAAATAAAATAACCTATTCCTTGCATGCGCAGAATATCTTTTAGCTGATAGAAATATATTTGTTTCATCTGCTAAGGTAAATTGTATAGAAAATTGTGTTTTCCTTCGTTTTAATCTTCTTCTAGTTTGAGATGCTCCTAACTGGTGGCAGTCCCTGAGTCATCTGTGGCATTTTAAACAAGAATATCTTAGTGGACTAGAGCATACTTCATCAAATGCAATCAGATTGTGGTAGTTTGTCTCTCTTCATTACTGTGTTGTCTCAGTTTAGGCAAAGACTTTTGTGTGGGGAAATATTTTAATGAAATTGCTTCCATTTCCTCCACTGGTCTAGTTGGGATTATATTTATTTGAATGTATGGACTTGTCTTGGATATAAAATTCCTCCAGGGTGGATGGAGAGAACATTTCTGTGTGTGGCACATAGTGACTGAACTATCTGCCAGCAACTAAAATTGCAGTTGGAAAGGAGTTCTGTAGTGCACTGAGTTTTGTTGAAAATGCCAGGTTTTCTGTTTTCCTTGAGTAAATGAATATGAAATGGAGAGACTAGAGTTGAAAATTACCGGTACAATGTACGCAATCCTCAACTTTTGTAAATATAGCTTTAAGTATTAAAAATGCTTCATTTATTAAAACCATCTTGTACTGAACGAACTGTTTAATGGTGCATAGATTTAATTGCCTTTTTTCAGTCTTGCTTTTGTATTCTGCAATAAATAAATAAATATGTTGTTTGTTGTTGTTGTTTCACCTTCCCTCCCACCCCCAGCTCTCAAAGCACCATATCATAGAACAGAGTAGCATGCAACAATTCATTTCATTCAGCCATGTGGCCAAGTTGGAGTTGGCGAGCAGAACAGAACCATTCTTATCAATAATCTCAGGGGACTATTTTAATGTCATATTTGATTATCTAAGTGGATTTTAAGGTCCCCCCCTTCCCTTCCTTGCAAGGCCACTTCAGAAGGCCTAGGAACCTTCTGCACTGTATGTGGAGAATCTTAAAAAATAAAAAAGTCTGATGGGAAGTGTTGTGTAAATATTAAAAAAAAAACACCAGGAATTCATTTGGGTAAATTTATGTTTTTTAGTAGGTGAAAGTGAGTGGTGAAAAGTTCAATTCCGCTGAAGCTTTTACAGTACTTCGCATGCAGCCTGTTGTTAGTAATAGGAGAGCTGTTATAGGCCTTTGTGGTTGACAGTTAGACCTGTCAGGTTATATACTAGACAATTAAAGCCTGGTTTTTTTGTTTGTTGCTTTTGTTTTTTCCGTGAAAGCTGCTCATTACTGATGGCCATCATGGCTAATCATTTTATTTGGGTCATAGGCTATCGTGGGGTGGGGAAGTCTACTTCATTTAAATCCTTTCAGGTTGGTACCAACCACCCCTTCTGGCTCGCACTGGAAGATTCAGCAGGTTAAGCTGAGATGGGCCAATTATCAGAAATTGTGCTGGTTCTCATTACCTCATGGGTAGGGGGCTAACGGGATAGCATCGATCAAGGTAATTATAGGGGCACTGGTCAGGGGGTCCTGGCTGAAATGGTATTGTTCAGGGTCGATATAGTTTGTGTGTGTCTAGTGGTCAGCAGAGAGAGGGGAAAAGTCTGCCTAGAGGCTAAAGAAGATCTGATTCGCTGTAGGCAGAAGGTTATTAAAAAACACTTGGTTCAAATGGAACTTGTACATGCCCTAGGGATATATATGTCGGTAGTTTGACATTGTTCTGAGCAATGGGTGCAACCGTCGTCAAGGTAAAACTGAGGAAACAGGTACCGTTCAAGGCAGTTTTGATTCTGGGTAAGATAATGTGAGCAAGCCACAAACATGAAGAAGCCTGAATAAGCGTAATTAATCCCCCAGAAACTGGTGCCATACCTACTTAAGATAATGCCTCTAATTTGGCCATTTATTACCCCACAGAGCCACGTAGTTCCTCCAGAAGGCATATACTTTCCTAATTAAAGCAAGCACTCTTGTTTGCCTTTCCTGGGAAATTCAAGCTCAGTCTCTGCTGTGGACACAAGGGTACCTCTTAAAGCATGATTTGATGGCAAATATGTTTTTGTGGCTCTGCCACAGCTCTGTGGTGGGAATCTTATGTATTATTTATAAATGTATGCCGCCAGTTTCATACGACACTACATTGCAGTGTACAACAATATATGCAAGCTATATGTATATAGCTGCTTTTCCGTTTAAAACACATGCACAGTAAGATTGTTCCATGCTTGCTGCTCATTTTGCAGCTTCATTTTTCTTGCTCTGACTGCAGGTTCTAACATCATGATGTAATTCCTTTCCCTTTTCTTGAGATTTCACTGTGACATCCTGGGTCTTCGTTTTTATGCTTTTAAAAACTCAGCTTTAGATTTCACCAAGCTCTGCATGTGTGTGCGCTACTTCACTGCTGTATATTAGGTTACCAGTTTTACAATACAGTGGTACCTTGGTTTTCGAACAGCTTAGTTCATGAACAGCTTGGAACCCGAACGCTGCAAAACCAGAAGTAGGTGTCCTGGTTTCCGAACTTTTTCCGGAAGCCTCCGTTTTGAGTCCCCCTGTGTTTCCTGTTGCACTGCTAATTTGCATCCCCCCCAATTGTAATTCAAGCCTTCTGTTTCTGATTGCAGGGTTCTGAGATGATATTTGGAGCTTATATTTGGTGCTTTTGTTTTTGCTATTTATTTTGGGGGATGTTTTTGAGGCTTTTTCAGTTAATTTGTTTTTGTGACTGTGTGGATCCCAGTTCAGCTACTGATTGATTGATTGATTGATTGTGTGACTGTGGAAATGACTATCATCCATGCAGGTAAGAAAAAACAATAATTTTAATAAATTTTATTTTTTATGATCTACACTACTGTTTATTTTATTTATAGTACAGTACATTGATTATTGCTTTCATTGTATGGATCAATAGTCTTGTTAGATAATAAAATTAATGTTAAATTGCTGTTTTGGAGGTTGTTTTAAAAGTCTGGAACGGATTAATCTGTTTTACATTACTTTCTATGGGAAAGCGTGCCTTGGTTTTGGAATGCTTTGGTTTTGGAACAGACTTCCGGAACAAATTAAGTTTGAGAACCGAGGTACCACTGTATGCAATAGCCAGTTTTGGCCAAATATAATTGAAGTGGGGAAAGTTTCAGCCGTGTTCGTTCTAAAAGCTCAGTATAGACTGGGTTTTACTATAGTAAACATGGTACAAACCTCTGAGGAAAGCTAACAAGAATGAAAATTTCTTTTTCTTAATCCCTACAAATAATCCACTCAGTTATCTCTGTTTCCCATATTTACTCATCCATATTACTACTGTAATGCTTGCTTTGGTTCATCGTGTCCCTCAAACATTTCCCCCATATCTTCCTAGTATATATTACATGATATATGTTGCAGAACTTAGGGGGTTTTTTTGTATAGCACTGACTGCTGAATTTCTGACGATGAGAAAGTATGTTACTTTGTGCAAAATAGAGATGCTAGCAGGGAGGAGAGATCTGTGCACCTTGGCTGCCTTTAATTTATGGGATATAAAGTTAAGTAGCAACTTTAGGTCATACCACATAGGAGGTTGTGTGAATAGATGGTGGATATTTTGGTTTTGGTTTTAGAAACCACATTATTTAAACCAGAGTTCTAATATTTATTTTATTTTCAGTGTGTGTGACAGTGCATGAAGAATTATGAGCGTTACTTCAACAGAACCACAGCTTCTCTTGCAACCCTACTCCTGTTTACCTGGGAATAAGTCCCACTGAACTGAATGGGAATTGCTTCTGAAAGAAAAGAAAAGGTTTAGGGTTGTGCTGTAACGCCTCCACTTAGACCCGTGGTGTCTTTTTTGGAATAGTCTGTTAGAATAGCTTTTGGAAAGTTGGCCCATTTTAGGATTTGGTGGAAATGGCGAAGGAATTCCAATATATCGAAGCGTCAAGAGGATGCATATCTCTGTGTCTTAAATTTGGAAGGAATCGTCCTGAAATTGGGGATACATTATGGTTTGCTAGATAATGTCGGAAATGGACCTGAGAAACTGTGTGTGCTGTATCAGCTCCTGTTTCAGTGATTGCTGGCACAAGGGTACCCCCAGCTGATGAGCTCTGGTCCATAATGGTATTGTGGAACGTAGTTCTGTGCCCAGCCCTATAGTGGCTTGCACCACTGGTTCTCCTGACCTAGCTAGCAGTGGCAGACTGGGCTCTCAAACGTCACTCTGTGTGACACTAAAATTGACATTATGCTGCCTCTTCTGTTCCATTCTACAGCATTGTTAGCCGAAGTTTCTTTAGTTAACACTTCTTGTGAAGTTTGTGCTTTGTCTGTTATGTTCTATATATCCCAGAAAATAGTATACTCACTTCGTCTTAAGAGAAAAGAATTCTCACGTCGCCCTTACCAACAGATTCGTGATTGTGCCGCGCGGTAATATAGGGACCTGGAGACATGGCCTGGTTTGAAAAGGTGCTGAGCACCCAAAAGCTACTAATGAGGACAACAGGGACTACTTTGTGCTCAGCGGTTTTCAGAATCAGCCCCATGTTTGGGGGTGATTAACAGCGAGATTTCCTGTGTGTTGGATAAGGGTCCTTCCCTTCAGCTTACCTTTGCAGTGTTCCCTACAGTATTAAAACATTCACAGCTTAGCTCCAAAAGAAAAGAAAAGAGAAGAAAAAAAAATCAAAAGAAATGGCAGTACAGAGTCCTAGTATTCAATTGTCTGCTGTAGTCTCTGATTTTAAAAACTCTTGGGCTTTACTCTTCTCCACAACGACTAGATATATTTTTTTAAGTGTGCCTGAAATCTCACACCTTTTCCTCCATTCTGCTCAAAGGAAAAGAATAGAAACAAAAGTATATTATAATGGGTTAATTTAACAACTGAAATCTAATGGCAGCCATTCCATCAGGCTGCTGAGAAGAAGGGAGATAGAAGTATTAGGGTTGTCCCATTCTCTCTGCCAAGAGATGAGATTACTTTAGCCATCCTGCAACTGTCACCTAGGGACATAAGGCTCTCTAAATTGTTTCTATCCTAGCTGGTTGTTTATATAAACTGTAACTTGAAGGCCGAAGAATTGATGCTTTTGAATTATGGTGCTGGAGGAGACTCTTGAGAGTCCCATGGACTGTAAGAAGATCAAACCTATCCATTCTTAAAGAAATCAGCCCTGAGTGCTCACTAGAAGGACAGATCCTGAAGTTGAGGCTCCAGTACTTTGGCCACCTCATGAGAAGGGAAGACTCCCTGGAAAAAAACCCTGACGTTGGGAAAGATGGAGGGCACGAGGAGAAGGGGACGACAGAGGATGAGATGGTTGGACAGTGTTCTCGAAGCTACTAACATGAGTTTGGCCAAACTGCGAGAGGCAGTGAAGGATAGGCGTGCCTGGCGTACTCTGGTCCATGGGGTCACGAAGAGTCGGACACGACTGAATGACTGAACAACAACAAACTAGAATTAGCTACTGGCAGAGTTCCCCCCCGCCTTCTCCATTCCCCCTTTCCATGTGTGATGCCTTTTAGATTGTAAGTCTGAGGACACGGACTGTCTTCCTACTTGGGGGAAAAAAATTAACGTTTACTGTTCGGTTTTGGTGTGATTGTTGATGGGAATCCCACAATCGTGGGACAGCCACTATCTACCCCCCTTTCTTGCACGTACCAGGATAATATGGAGAATGATAATGTTTTCAGCTAATTTAGAAACTAATACAGTGGTACCTCTGGTTACGAACTTAATTTGTTCCGGAGGTCCGTTTTCAACTCGAAACCGTTCTTAACCTGAGGCGCGCTTTTGCTAATGGCGCCTCCCACCGCTCATGCACCTGTGGCGCGCGACTTGCGCTCGCATCCTGGGGCAAAGGTCACAACCAGGAGCAACTACTTCCGGGTTAGCAGAGCTCGTAACCAGAAGCATGCATAACCAGAAGCCTGTGTAACCAGAGATACCACTGTGTGGGGCAAAGGGGTCAGTGCCAGCTCTCAATTGTGATGGCTTCATATAAAAGCCTAGTGTGAATTGGTTTCATATGGATATCGTGTGTGTGTGTGTGTGTGTGTGTGTGTGTAGCCTCCTTCATGCTTCTTGGAGGAAGAGTAATGGCATCAAATAATAAATGAACCAGTGCAAGTCTGGTGTTTGTCTCTCCCATAACATTTCACAATGTTATCTTCACAATCTATTCCAAATATATAAGCACATTTAACTCCTCCCTTTTCTTTCTTTCTTTCTTTCTTTCTTTTCTTTCTTTCTTTCTTTCTTTGCCTATTCAAAATACTGTTTTGTTGACTATATTCTGTTCTTCCAATAATTCAGCATGGACTTAACTTCCCAGGTCTTCCCTTTGCAGATTGAGTGGTTAGCTCTAGCAGAAGTCAGCTATTTGCTGGAATTGTATCATTTATCTAGGCTCCATTATTATTTGAAAAGTGCTTGAAAGGTAATAGGTGGCAATTTGCATCCTTTTGTTCTGTGATTTCTACCTTGCAAGCCGCCTTTTGTAGGGTTCTTTGTTAGGGTAAAAGAAACATCACAGGTGAAGGGAGAGTGGAGCAAAATCATGATCCGATTATTGTCTGCTTTTGTTGCTTTGAAACTCTACCAATTTGGAACTGCTTTGCTAAGGCAAACAGAGAAACAGGAAGCCACATTTTTCATACCATGAAGAAAGGAGACTAAATTGCTTCTGGGGGCATGCATTGTGACTGCTCATTCTTCTCCTGTCATTCAAGATACTCTCTCTCTCTCTCTCTCTCTCTCTCTCTCTCTCACTCACACACACACCCTTCCAATACACAGACCCTCTTTCAGTTATTTACTAGGACTCTACCATGGTGTCTCTCTCTCTCTCTCTCTCTCTCTCTCTCTCTCTGTGTGTGTGTGTGTGTGTGTGTAAAAAGAGGGAGGGAGATACAGATATATATAGATATAGATATAGGTATCCTATAACACCTAAATTCTAATAATTCTTTCGGCCGCGTGCCTTATTTTTTTATTGAAATGTGACAACTATATTTTTTTTTTGAAAAGACCCAAAGCCAGACACATATGCTACTTACTTTTATTCAGATAAGTCACCACCCCCACTCTTTTTTAAAAAAACTTTATTAGTGTGCTTTCCCTGGTTCTTTTCGTAAGCTGTTTCAGTTTTCCATCTGGTTGTGATGTAAAGGTAGATTATAAATAACAAATAGCCTATAGCTATATTGTATCTCTCTCTATAGATAGACAGATATGGATATAACCAGTGCTTTTTTCTGAGGGGTACGCAGGGGTACGCATACCCCTAAACATTTTGTGAATCTTTGTACTTCTGTCCATTTACTATATTTATTTCCCCCGATTTGAACTATAAAATGGTGATTTTCTTGAGTCAAAATGAGAGTACCCCTAAACTTATTTTTTTTAAAGAAAAAAAGCACTGGATATAACGGTTGCCCAATTCAGTATGTATTTCAGTAAGTGTTGCTTTTATATGAAGAGGTTGTGCATAAAAACGTAGGCCTACAGAATCTTACTAAAGAAACAGATTTGATATGAAGTCCTACTGCAGCTGTTGACAGCATAATTAAAGTGATTAATTTGGGGCAGGAAAAATTCTGTTGACATTAAAAGGAAAAAAGAAAAAGCTGGGACAATACATTAGATCAGAACAGAAGAGTTAAAAAAGGAAAGAAATTTGTGTAGAATGTGGGAAAGAGAATGTGTCCAGAATTGAACTGGAACCCAGATGTTGGTTGTTGTTTTTTACAGAACTAACATACTTTTAAAATAAAAGTTTCAATTAGGCAGGCACCCTCGCTATATTGTGTTAGAAGCCTGCTGAAACATCATCATCATCATCATTTCAGCATGCCTATCAAGACATATACTTTAATTACCTGTATTTGTAATTTCTTTTTTATAGATTATATGTGTTCTAAATAATTATTTTATGTATACTTCAAAATTAGTTTTGATGCATTTAAGCTTTGTGTCATGTGCTTCTTAGAAAGCTGTTGGATTCAACAGTTTGTAAATATTTCTAAATAAAATAAAAACAATAATGGAATCTAAGAAAATGAGCTTTTATTGAAATGCATTTGCTCTCCTAGGTATGCAAAGCTGATAGTTCCTAGTGTTGATGAAAATACTTAGGTTGCTTCCAAACAACCACCAAATAAGCATTTTATACCAATACTATATTAGTGTGAGCACTTTTCAGAGCAAGTTTCACAGTATGAAGTCTCTGTTTTTATTTTGTCTTATGGAGTTCATAACCTGCCTTAAAAAAGGCCTTTGCATTTATATACCGGTACATACTGTATAGTAAAAAGTGCACAGCTAGAAAACTAATTCAAAACATACTAAAAATCACGAAAGAGAAAGAGGGTTACTAGAGGTTTACTTAGAGAGTTCCGGGTTTGGGTTGCCAATGCATTAAACATGCAAACAGTCACCTCCTGTGTGTACCTAGTTAGGTGTTGGGGGTATTGTTGTTTTTTTATAAGAAATACCAAGGAGGCTGTGGAATTCCTGTTCCAATTTCTGGGTTCAGTTATGGATTGGGACTGGGCTAACGAGCTGAGACGTAATCCAGACAAGTACTGATGGTTGGTTGTCAAACTGTTTTGGGAAAGGAAATATGAACTGTTCTCGGGAAATGCTTACGGGCCTGGTATTGTGGCTGGTAGCCTGGCGACTGTTGTACCTTTTGCCCAGCTTGTGCCAGTTGTGTTCCTCTGGTGGCATGTGTCCCACTTTACAGTTCTCTATCTGAAGTCATCTTATAGTTGAAGGGCTGTTCAGTCAAAACGCAGTTTGAGAAAGTGAGAAGAGCAGGGACATTGAAGTTGCCCATCAACAGTTAGCAAGACACGTGGGTCGCTGTGCTGAGACGTGCTGCATTTTCTACTTTCTGCTCCCCAGAAAGAACTCTGAGGACTCTGTAAATGAAATAAAAGAGAGCACAATTCTCGCTCCCGCCTCTTCAGTAGCTATGAGATTAATTCCTGCTGGTTTTTGTTTTTTTACTTCCCTCTCGAAAATCAGAAGTGCGCCGAAATCAGAACTGCACAGTTGTGCCATAGTGTAAGAACTCTGTTGCATTTCACAACTGCTGATGCTATGGAACTGCCCTGCATGCCATCAACTTAGTGGGCTTTCACTATAATAAATGCCACCCAGCTGTAATGTACTATATTAAGTTGTTCAAGTAGGGCTTCATTTCAGTATATTACTATTGTGAGGTGTTTTATTTCTGTAGTGTTTCATTTTCAGTTCGCAAGAGACAGCTTAAAAACAACAACACTCAGACAAGTCAGATGGTCAAGAAATTCACTTTCCCTCATAAAAAGTAGTACACCTTTTCATGGTTCCAGGCTGCTGTTTTCTTGTAAGCAGGGCTTTTCCACCATCACCCATTCTTTTCCCCAACAGTCTCCCAAATGTCTGTGAAACACACTCTGTCCTTATTGGGTTCTTCTTCTTCTTCTTCTTCTTCTTCTTCTTCTTCTTCTTCTTCTTCTTCTTCTTCTTCTTCTTCTTCTTCTTCAGTTGCTCTTCTTCATGGGGATTTCCTCCTTCCTTTTTAAAAAGTGTACTTCTGCAAACTTGCTGATATCAGCCTCTTGTTTCTCAGTCTCCCTGCTTTTGGCTACAATCGTAATGGCACTCACTAACCAAGTTTGCTATTAGAAGGCATGGCGAGAGAATCATGTGGCCAGACATTTGTTTGTAAGTGCTGCATTCCCTATGCGTAGACACAGCTTGTGAGGTTTCGTGTTTCTGCTCCGACCTGTTGCACTGGCCAGACCTTGGCATGGTCTGAAGGGATGTGATTTAGCAACCTTCCTGAAGTTCAGCAGGTTTGGGTCGGTGCCTGAAAGGTAAGGGAGGCGGGAGGTAAAGATTGTTAAGTCCAGTCTAAAGCGACTATGGGGTTGCGGTGTTCATCTCGCTTTCAGGTCGAGGGAGCTGGCATTTGTCCACAGACAGCTTTTCGGGTCATGTGGCCAGCACGACTAAACTGCTTCTGACGCAACAGAACACTGTGATGGAAGCCAGAGCGCACAGAAACGCTGTTTACCTTCTCGCTTCAGCAGTACCTATTTATCTACTTGCACTGGTGTGCTTTTGAACTGCTAGGTTGGCAGGAGCTGGGACAGAGCAACGGGAGCTTGCTCCGTCGTGGGGATTCGAACTGCCGACCTTCTGATCTGCAAGCCCAAGAGGCTCAGTGGTTTAAAGCACCTAGGAACCCAATGGATGCCATCATGAGTTCCATGGAAAGAAAGACTGGAGAGAAATGTCCTAAGTAGGTATTTCTGTACCCCATGTCAGAAGCGAGCAGTTGCTAACTTGAGTGTGCCCTTCCCCAACCTCATTCACCTTGAATAGAAACTAATGTCAACGCAGGTTTGAAATCTTCCCAGAATTGCCCCCCCTTTTTTTTTGCTAGGTCAGGGAATGTTTCAGGAATGTAATAGGGATGCCCTTTGACATGTACTGGGTCATCCATGTGCACAGAATTCTGTGTATGCTGGAGACCTTTCAGGCAGAGTAAAACAAATTAGCTGGTTTAGGTCAATGGTGCTTGAAAGTGCTTAACTCCTAGCGGTTCCCCCTTAGAACAAAGGGTTGATTTCCAACCATTTTATTTGCAAGCAGTACTGTTAAGGACTAGTCTGCATATCTGTTCTTAGCCCTTTATTTTATGGTTTTTTTCCCCTTGTTGTTTTTTAGAGAGTGCAGGCATCCTCCGCCAAAGGATCTGTTAACTTTTTTTTAAAAAAACTGAACTTTGTATATAAATAAGTGGTAACTAATTTCTCTTGGGAAGAAGGAAGTTTGATGAATCACAGGAAATAGTAAATTATATGGATTCTACAAAATTCCCAGGGTTTGCCACAACTATCCTCCCTGCTACTACCATATAGGGGCTTCAGATGGTCACTGTTTCTGCTGGAATGTGAGATCAATTTTCTGCTTGGGGCAGAGAGTGGGTTATTTTCACAGTTTTACTACCCTAGGCAGAGGAATACGTTTCATTTCTGGAGAAGGAAATGGGTGCATTTTTTAAAAAATTAAAAAAACCAAAGTTTAGTGTTACTTAAAATAGAAGTGTCATTTTCTCCATCAGAGGCAACAAGCATAGATGCAGCTTCACTCCTATGCTGATTTTTTTAAAAAAATATATATTATTCTAAATCTGATTTAGAGGGTTAAATGTATACATCAGTGATGGCCAAACTTGGCCCTCCAGTAGTTTTGGGACTACAACTCCCATCATCCCTAGCTAACAGGACCAGTGGTCAGGGATGATGGGAATTGTAGTCCCAAAACAGCTGGAGGGCCAAGTTTGGCCATCACTGGTATACATAAAGTGACAATAACATGCACAGGTTTGGGCACATGTGCTATATTTTTTATGCTGTGAGCTGCCCTGAGCTCTTCAGATGAAGGGTGGTATACAAATTTATTAAATAATAATGAAATAATAATAATAATAATAATAATAATAATAATAATAGCAGTAATAACAGTGGCAGTGTGCATATTGAACCTAGAAGCCCACTCTAGCAAAAAGTCTACTTCTGTATTTTCCTTTCTATTCTCTGGACTTCCCTGTCAATTAAACTAATTGGGGTTGAATATATTTCCCAAAAGGAGATATCTATGCTACAGCATCTCAGGCAAAATTCTTTGCAAGGCTCATAATCTCTCCCTCCCTCCCTCCTCCCCTTTTCTCTTTCCTTCTCTCTTCCCCACCCCCAATGATGCTTGTAAAAATTCACCATTCTTCATGGTCCATCCAACTAGACAAAGCATTTGTTACGACTAGGAAAATGAAACTTTAATTTATGCAGCTCATCAAAACTTTCTATGGTTGGTCATGACACAGTTTTAGCAAGTGGACTTCTACAGTTTTCTTTTGGCCTTCCAGTACTGAACTGTGATTTATTTAAGGAATAAAAAACCAAGCGATATTTTCTTCCCCTTTTAGAATAAAGAATTTCAGATTTTCCTTTCTGTCTTAATTATTACATTAATGGTAGTTGCCCATAAGGAGTTACTTGCTGATTTACTTTGAGACCATAGTGGTCTCGTGGGACCTCATGGAAACATTAAAACACTCGGATCCGAAGTGCAGCAGACTGAATCTTGGTGTCAAAGCATATCTTATGTATGCAAAAGATTGAGGTTCAGTCGCTAATGCCTCCATCTAGGATCAGGTGATGCAAAAGCCCCTGTTGTGCTCTTGCTCCTGGTAACACCTGGATAACTTATTATTGAAGCTCACAAACATTCAGTTGAGGCTGCAATGCTACACACACTTACTGGTGAGTAAGCCCCATTGAATGGGGAACTTGTGGCCCTCCAGATGCTATCGGACTGCAGCTCCCTTCATCCCTGACCATTGTCCAACAACATCTGGAGGGCCAAAAATTGCACTGTAACATTATGGTAAGGCGGATGTAACAGTGACCTTTATATCTATTTGTGCTATGATGCCATTTTTAAACTGAGGCTCTGCTTTGATAAGCACAGACTTATACTTGGGGCTGTCTCCTGAAGTAACAGTTTGCTGAAACGGTTACTGAGAAAATAGGCTGGAATGAGAACAGTTGTTTTCTCTGATTTCCTTTTTTTTTTGGGGGGGGGGTCATTGGCATACAGAATTGCCTGCCCCAAAGAATTTACAGGTTAAGAAGCTGATTTTGCAAATGGTGTAGTATGTGTGTAGTATGCATAAACATGAGTAATCCCACCGAAATTGTACTACCATTGGCAACTGACCAACAGCAGGCCTGGCAGCTTTGCAGTTTTATTGCAATATTTTTTATTTCTAGGTGCTTTATAGAGCTGTAACAGATATCTGTTGTGTACTCAAGTGATGCAGAGTTGTTGGGTATGAAATTGAATAGCACAAGTCCCTTTGTTTTTGTGTGCAGTGCTAGTGTGTGCTTGTGTACACACATGCACACAGGTCACTGGAGGTCACTCTCCCAGGTAATAACAGGGTCAGAGCCCCTAGCAGCGGAACTCTGTTATGTGTTTTTAAAGGATTGTGCTGCTTTTGGGGGGATTATAAGTATTTTTCTTCTCTTCGCCTTGTTGAAAGCTGCCCTGTGACTTATGTAAAGGGTGGTGTAGGGTATAAAACATCTAAACAAAAATAAATAATGACGGAGGTGTCCACTTGCTTCTGAGAAAGCCCAGTCGAGAACCAAAGTGGGCTGCTTTGCAAAGTTTCAGGCTTTAACAACAACAACAACAACAACAACAACAACAATAACAACAACAACAACTTATTTCTACCCTGCCCATCTGGCTGGGTTTCCCCAGCCATTCTGGATGGCTTCCAGCAGAATACTGCATTAAAATGCAATGATTCATCAAATATTAAAAGCTTCCCTAAACAGGGCTGCCTTCAGATGTCTTCTAAAAGTCCAATAGTTGTTTATTTCCTTGACAACAGATGGGAGGGTGTTCCACAGGGCGGGCACCACTACCAAGAAGGTCCTCTGCCTGGTTCCCTGTAGCTTTGCTTCTTGCAGTGACGGAACCACCAGAAGGCCCTCGGCGCTGGACCTCAGTGTCTGGGCAAAATGATTTGGGTGGAGAAGTAAAGCAGGTCTACTCTAAAGTAGTTTGAAGCTAACTGGTCTGCCCCTGAACCTTCATTTGCAAATTGTAGATTCACATGGGTGCAAACATCTCAGATTAAAAAGAGTTGTAAATTCCGATGGCTGGTTTTACTCAAAGTAGACCCATTGAAATCAATGTACCTATTTTATGACTACTGTTATTATTTATTAAATTTCCATACCGCCCTTCCTCTGAAAATCATAGGACAGTTTACAATATAACAACAGAAAAATACATATCATAGTAACAAATTAAAAGAATACCCACTCCCCACCCTCAGTTTAAAAGGCCATAGATCATTTAATTAGCCAAAGTCCTGGGACAGTGTTTCTCAAACTTGGGTCCCCAGCTGTCCTATAGCTCCTTGACCACTGTTCCTGTTAGCTGGGGATGATGGGAGATTTAGTCTAACAGCAGCTGGCGACCCAAGTTTGAGAAACACTGGCCTGGGAGAAGAGGAATGTCTTTATCTTTACATAAAGATATGTTACAAAGGTGCCAGGCAAGCCTCCCTGGGGAGAGCATTCCACTAGTGGGGAGCTACCGCAGAAAAGGCCCGTTCTCGTGTTGCCACCATAGCTGTCAATTTTTCCCTTTTTTGTGAGGAATCCTATTCGGAATAAGGGAATTTCCCTTAAAAAAGGGGAAAAGTTGACAACCATGGTTGCCACCCTCTAGACCTCTTGTGGAGGACGCACATGGGCCTCAGATGGTCTGGGTCAGTTCATATGGGGAGAGGCAGTCCTTGAATAATACTAACTGATTTCAGTGGGTTTACTCAGAGTAAAACTTAGCTAAATAGTACCATTTGCCTCCCAAATATAAAAGAAAAATTATAGATGAGGTGAATGCCCTCCCTTACACACACACACACACATACACACACTTCACTGAAACCTTCCTGGAGGAATGTGTTTTGTGTTGGCCATTGAAAGCAATTAAATCCTTTGTGGTATGTGTGTATGGAAGCTCCACATGTTATGGGGGGAAACAAGAAGGTTAGGGTGTGAGGAAGCCTCTCCTGGGAATCGAGGGAAGGAATGGCAAAGAAAATAATGAGGACATGGAGACAACAAAGAATAAAGAGTGGAGAGTTGATCAGGCAAAGGTTAAGATAAATGGAGGCCATGTGAAATGGGGAGAGAGCGAGGGGCATGCAGCTGTTGGCACTTGAGTAATGATGTAGCAAATTATTATGTAGAGGCAAACAATTATGTATAGTGCCCATTATGATGGAAAACAATCCTCATTTCCCTGTTGGCACCAATTGCCATCGTTTTCCTGCTTCCTTCAGTCAACAACATACTCTGTGAATCCCTCCTTGAGTGAAAATGGCTACTTTGTCAGAAGAATCACCAAGCTCGGTCCATCTACTCCAACGCTGTTTCCAGCCAGATCCCTCTGGAAGCTCATAAAGAAGTCCCATGGGTAATGGATATTACCCTCCTCCTTCTCTGTATTTATTTAGAGTAGTTGCCTTCAGCACTTCCCTGAAAAATCAATGTAGCAACCAATGTTAGCTTAACTTGGATCTACCTCCACTGGGATCTAAAGGCAATCCTTTGGATAAGTATTTTTGTTTGAGGACATACAAAGTAAAATCAGACATTAATTATTTGTTTTCAGAATCATATAACTTTAGGCTTGGAAGGAGCCTTGGAGATCAGTGCAGTCCAACCCTCTGTTCAGAGAAGGAATCTTGCAATTCCAGCATCCTTGATGGACGCCTATCCAGCCTCTGCTTAAGTATCACCAGTGAAGGAGAGCTCACCTTTCCCAAGGCAGTCTGCTTCATAGTCCACAGCTCTTACAGATAGGAAGTTGCTTCTAATGTTTAGTTGAAACCTTGCAGTTTCTACCTATCCATTATGGTTTTACAACAGCAATGAAGTCTGCTTCATCTTCAACATGACAATCTTTCAGATATTTAAAAACAGTTGTCACGTCACCCCTTAGTCTTCTCTTCTCCAGGATATACCTAGCTTCTCCATCCTGGACATGCTGTAGTTTAATAGCAGCCAACATTTGTCAATGGCCTTCTTAAAAAGTAGTGCTATCCTGTTTGAGAGAGCTTGATGCTTGCTAAAGAGAAAGCTAGGGTCATGTTATGGGTAGCAGGCAGTAGGTGGAATCACATATCTTACAAGTTTAGAAAACCATATCAGCACTTTGGAGAGTTCCCAGAGTTCTTCTTTCACTATGCATGGGAAGATGTTCCCAGAGCAAGGATTTAGAGTCATCTGCAACCTTATAATGACAGATAATGCCTGTTCTGCTCCAACCACTGCTGTTGTATGCCTTAAAGAGGCATTGCCTGGGTTTGTATTACAAGCTGCAGGCAAGCTGATGAGCAGGCTGTGCAGCTGAGACTCATCTTCTGAGTCTGACGGTAGAGTTAAGGCCATGTTGTCTGTCTGGAATGGGTTAAAGGAGTGCCTTGAAAGATTCGCCTACATGCCAGAGTTGTCCACCATGCCTTGTGAGACTGTCTAGTTTATCGGTCATGACAGGCACCCAGAACTGGACGCAATTCAAATATGCTCTGGCCACCACAGAATAGCATGGAACTGTTTCTTCTCATGAATGGTTCACATGATAGATCTAACTTATAATTATCAATGCCCCTGAATCCAGATTGGCTGCTTGCAGATACTACACTAATCTCATGTGCACATTTTACTGAATTTCTGCAAATTGGGACACTCGAGTTAGAAACTATGAGGGAAAGGTCACTAAATGGTTTCTTTATATATATACTGTACCAGCCATGCTAGTGCTTACAAAAAAAATAAATCTGTTTTAGTGCATAGCTTATATGGCCTTGCTGCAGTTTTGCTTTGCTTTATTTATTCCAGAAGCGTGAAGGACCCAAACATGCCTTGCTAATATGAAAATAGGAATTCCAGATGGGAGTTTTGCAGCTGAAGGGAGTTAGACCAAAGCCTGCTGAACTGTCCTAGCATACTAAAGACCTTGGGTCTAGCCTCCCTGCTTGATATAGCTTGTCAGTTTACTTGTCACATAAAAAGGAGAACAGCTTGCAGCTCCCAACAGCAATACTTTGGATGCAGAGAAAAGTTTGGTCCAGACTCTCATCCTGATGTGCTTGTAAGGAAGGAAGAGCCCTGAAGGCTATGCAGTTTGTACATTGAGTATTAGGGGTTTTCAGTGGATGTGGATGAATCCCAAAGTGAAGTGGGCTACTTCAGAGGTATTCAGGGCTCCTCTAAGACAAAGCAGGACCCGTCTGAGGCAGCCCAAACCACATTGGAGAAGTTCAGAGTGCTTAATGGTGCCTCAAAGATTCCAAACATGAACAAAGCAAAAAGTGCTGCAAATAAGTGTCTATGAAAAGCAAAACTGTATTTAAGCTTCCTACATAAGGAAAAGACTAGGGTGGGGAGAGCTCCTTTGTGACTGACAGGTCTAGCTTGTAATTGGAAGTAATGATTCTATTAGGATTCCCTCCTTTAAGTTGTCATGGAATTTCTTCAGGCAATATGGCAAAGCTTAAACCATTCACCAGATCAGAGAATGAGTGCTCATAACAGTTAAGTCCTTGTGGGAAGAGTCTGGGAGAATGTTACAAATGATTAAAAAAGAAAATACAAGAAAGGGGCATTTCTTTGTTTTGGAATTATTTCTCTTTCCATACAAAGCCACTATGTAGCTCTGGATGAAATATATTCATTCTTTCTCCACCGACAACATAATATAATCTTCCTGTATACATATTGAAGTCATCAGAATATATAAATGCTCATCTGTGGGTTTTTCCCTAAATAAAAATCAAGCATGGTTGGCTTGTTTCATTGGTGAATTCTTTTGTAGAAACTTATCAGGCATTCTACATCTTTTCTTGAAAAAGAATCAGAATGAAACTGGGGTGGGTATGGGGGTGAGTTTGCCCTAAAGGTGAGAAATATGGAAACTCTTAATTTAAGGCTGGGCAGTTTTCGCTTCAGATGGCAGGTGATGCATCTGTTATGCAAACTTTTTTTTGGTAATATTTTGTGTGAGCCTGCTATGTCTTCAATCTCAACCCAATGGGAAACCAAAGGGAAAAATTGGTTTTCCATCAGGGGAAAACTAGTATGCAACTTTTATAACATTTCTAATTGACTGGAAGCAAATTTATGCTTTAAGGAAAATGTAAACAGGGTCGAACGGCATATATATTTCAGCAGTTATTCAGAAGATGTACAAAGGGAGATTCTGATATTTAATCTTCAGAAATATGTTCACTGTAATGAGTCCTCTGGTGTCTAAGATAACATAAAGATTTTATAAAACTCCAATGAAAATTTATTTTCATTGTTTATCTTGGTGTGATAAATGGGGGGGTATGATGATTATTTCTTGGTGCACAATACCTGAATAAAAATGGTTCGTCAACAGACTATTTTCACAGAGGAATACTGTCTGGCTATCTTACTCTTTTTGGAGTCATAACAGCATCCTTTCATTCCCAAATGACACCAAGAAGTTCCTTACCATTGAGAATCAGACAGGAGTGTGAGGACTGCGACTTTCACACAATCTGATAAGTATTCATAAGTCTCTGACAGTTTCCGCTTAGCTAGCATTTATGAATAACAGTCTCTTTTATTGGTAAACTGACAAAACGTCTTTGAAACCAGAAGCACGCAGACATTTCTGATGAGAAAAGAATAGCGAGTGTCCGGTGGTGTTTTTTTTTTTAACACTCTCTTTACTTTCGGGCAAGCCTTGCAAAGCTAATAATGTGCAGTGAAGGGGAAAAAGAACACTCTTGAAAGATATCTAAAAGATACATATTATCTAGTCTCTAGACATGGTGTGAAAACTGTTTGCGCCCAGCTTGTCTATTTACCGAGATAAAAATCAAATCAAGGTTACTCATAATTAGAGATGGGCCAAGGATGTGATGCTGAGATCTGAATACGGATTAGAGTCAAGCTGCTGTTTAGATTTGAAGCGTAATGATTTTGTCTGGACTTGAGAATGCTCTTAGCATTTGACTCTAATGTCAAAATGGTCATGTGCAAGGCGACTTCTTTTTTTTTAAAGAGCTGGGCCATAACTCTTCCAGGGGGTGGGATTCTGATATATTTTTTGAACTGTTGGATAGTTCCACCCCGCTTTTCACCAATAATATATGATGAAATAATAATAATAATAATAATAATAATAATAATAATAATAAGTTTTAGTTTTAGTTTTAGTTTTAGTTTTAGTTTTAGTTTTAGTTTTAGTTTTAGTTTTAGTTTTAGTTTTAGTTTTAGTATCCATCTGGCTGGGTTTCCCTAGCTACTCTGGATGGCTTCCAACAAAAGATTAAAAGTCCATTAAAACATCAGTCATTAAAAACTTCCCTAACCAGGACTGCCTTCAGATGTCTTCTAAATGTCAGATAGTTGTTTATTTCTTCTACATCTGATGGGAGGGTGTTCCACAGGGTGGGCGCCACTACTGAGAAGGCCCTCCCCACTCTTGCTGCCTGTGAATGGGACACAACTGTGGATCTAGTTTTGCTACTGCTTGATATTATGTAGGAGAGCAAGAGCTTATTTGCTTATTACGGGGGGCTATTTCTCAGGCACCTTGTCCCCCTGACCACCTACAGCAGCAGCAGCAGCAGCAAAAGCAAGTGCAATGCCATACCCACTGCCGTGTGCTGGCTGCTTGTGACAATTTGGAGTATGTTTCAGCCCTCTGCACACCAAGAGCAAGTTGTATAGAAACTGGTGATACTTCTCAGCAGGACCACTACCTCATGGGCAAATGCAGCAAAAAGAGGAGAGGGAGATGAAGTGTTCATAAACCATCCCAGTATGTTTCCAAGCACAATTCAAAGTGTTGGTGCTGACCTTTAAAGCCCTGAACGGCCTCGGCCCAGGATACCTGAAGATGCATCTCCACCCTCATCGTTCAGCCTGGACACTGAGGTCCAGCTCCGAGGGCCTTCTGGCAGTTCCCTCGCTGCGAGAAGCGAGGTTGTAGGGAACCAGGCAGAGGGCCTTCTCGGTAGTGGCGCCCGCCCTGTGGAACACCCTCCCATTAGATGTCAAGGAGATAAAGAACTATCTGACTTTTAGAAGACAGATAGTTTTGGGAAGTTAGCAGCCCTGTTTTGGGAAGTTTTTAATGTTTGATGTTTTATTGCTTTATTGTTGTTGTTGTTGTTGTTGTTGTTGTTGTTGTTATGTTGGGAGCCACCCAGAGTGGCTGGGGAAACCCAGCCAGATGGGTGGGGTATAAATAATAAATTATTATAATATTATTATTATATAGTTATGGGAGATTTATACCATTTTATTCCCTGGGCTTTGGGGACCTGTGTCTTTGGTCCTACGAGGAGAGGAGGCAGGGGGTCAGTTCTTGCCAATAGACCCTGGGTGCGCAAGAGAACCCAATTCTGTAGGCATCTCGGTCTCTCATCTAGAATGGCCTGTAGCTTCCTCCTCCAACCCGCAACTCTAGTGGTACCTGATCCATAGGTACCTAGCCCTAGTACCTAGCCTTACAGTACCTGACAATGGCATTATTGCCCGTCTCCAGATGCTCTGCTTCTTCTATTCAGGGTGAGCTGGTTTGGAAGTAGGCTTGTGGGGAAACTTAAATGGATGCCGGAAAGGCCCACCTTAGTTAGCCCTACTTGGAGCTGGATGGTGGGACATTCAGCAGACTGTTGTGTTTCTTTTCTCCCAGGGGAAGCTGGTCTTCTTAACTAGACTGGTGCTAACAGTTGCGGAAGGAAAAGCTACCTCAGCTGGAATCACCAGAAGCTGGCTAGTAGGCAATACCTTCTGTCGCAGCTCCCTGGGTCATGCTTAGTCTTCACAACGCTGGGTCTTGAAAACATAAGCAACAGTTGCATTCTTAAATCTAGGTAGCACAGCTGGCGTCCTACTAATCAAGCAATTCTAGATTAGGGTTGCCATGTTTCATAAAGTGAACATTGTTGTTTCTGCAAATTTGTTGAGCTTTCTTTGTGAAAAAAGATATATATATATATATATATATATATATATATATATATATATATATATATATATATATATCTTCTTCTTCTTTTTTAAAAAAAGTAAATTCGCCAGAAAACCAACACTTCCAACATAAGTTGCCATACACCCGGGTTTCTGATTTATGGAAATTCTGCCCAGAAGCCATTTTCAACGAACAAATCAAATATATCTGAGAAATTCCAGACATATGGTAGCCCTGTACTAGATTATCGTTGGATGCTTTGACAGTATTATGTAGAATTTAGTTTATATCGTCAGTAGGTCCTGTTGAGAAGCATGCTAGCCTGTTGTAGGAAGCATGCAAAGGGAGGGTGAATTATATTTAAAAGCACTGAAGGTGATGTCAATACGGTTTTGCTTCTAATGGTGTGCATAAGTTTCTTTTGCTTCACTATCAGCTCAAACAGGTTACCCCCCCAATAATAATAATAATAATAATAATAATAATAATAATGCAGAACTTGTTTCTTCCGTCTTCACCCCAGAGCATGCTCTCATTTGGTTCTGCAGTACCAAGGCAGCCAAGTATGTTTTCTAGCAGGGAGTGAGGAAGCAAACTCCCTGTAGCATCTTTTTTTTGGGGTGGGGGGTGGGGGGGGGGAGGAGTGGGAACAGGCTGGTGCTCCTCTTGCTGTGATGCACAGCCTCCCAGTGGTCCCCTGCCTGGTTACAAAGGCCAGAGTGTGCTTCTCATCCGTCCTGCCAGTTCCAGGACAACTTTATTCCTTGGGATAGTCACTGGAAACGAAATCAACCTCATGGGAATAAAGTGAACATGTCTTTGATGTTAAGATTGGTTTCTTTTCAGGCTTATGGATAATGGAGCAGAGAAGGGTTAACAGCCCAGTAGACTAGATGGTATCAATCTAAATGCCTTTTTACATAATTTATATGTTGCTTGCTATAAAAAGATGATTTGGAAATGATTCAGTATGCCCATCAGGAATAGTCCCAATCTCTGCAG
The DNA here is from genome assembly GCF_009819535.1 of Lacerta agilis. Taxonomy (NCBI): domain Eukaryota; kingdom Metazoa; phylum Chordata; class Lepidosauria; order Squamata; family Lacertidae; genus Lacerta; species Lacerta agilis. Next base: position 15,142,269 of record NC_046323.1, on the reverse strand, counting down.
TCTTATTAAATGCATACAGCCACGTCTCCCCGAGAGATTGTCGTGCTGCGAAACTCATTAGAATAATAAATTAAGTTTCTATGTATACAGACATTTTTTAAGATTCAGGTGAAAATGCCTCCTATGTTCTGTTCTACTTTTCAGTAGTTATCTGCTGCAATAAAGGGGGGGGGGGGCTGGGGGTCTGACGGACAAAAAACCTTCCAGCATTCACAGTTGGGTAACACCTTGAGGGGTAAAACTACAGTTCCCAGGATTCTTTGGGGAAAGTCGTGGGCTTCCAATGCATTGTATAGATGTGAAGCGTGTTGCAGTGTTCTCGGGATTATTGGACACAGTTCCGGGATCTGTTAAAAGATGATGGGTGGTTAGAAAATAATAATAATTAAGTAACAAATCGTATATGAGTGGGGCTGACGCAGACAGCACCAGCCACTGGTGCAACACCTTGGAATCTCCATGCTCACGAAGAGATGTGAAGCAAGCACTTCGGGCAGCAGGCTCCAATTGATTTTACTAGCCAGTGACTTTCAGTTGCAAGGCAACTTTCTCTGCAGTGAAACAGTTATAGGCAGCCACTGGTGGTGGGAATTTGGCTGGGCAAGGATTTGATATTTTGCGCAAGGGCAGCACTGCTGTGATTGAGGCCACAGTTGGAGGAAAGAAAGAAATGAATGTGAAATAGCTCAGCTGGTGGAGCGCAAGACTCTTAATCTCAGTTTTGTGGGTTCAAGCCCCACTTTGGGTAAAAGGATCCCCACATTACAGGGGGTTGGGCTACATGATCCTCGTCGGTCCCTTCCAACTCTCCCATTCTATGAACGGAAAAGTCTCAAACACCATTCGGTGAAGCTTTCACCTAATAATTGCTTTCTGATCAGGGTATCCTTTCCCCAGTTTAGTTTCATAGTGGTAATGCAGGAGAAAACAAAGCTCTGGTTTTGCAGTCTGATAGTCCTTTCCAGGCAGTGGGATAATTATAGCTTGAGGAAGGTTATACAAATGGGGCATAGTAGGTGTTCAGCAAAGGGGTGGCTCAGCAAGTTTCTAGTGTGCTGTGACACTCATTAGATTAATTCAGTTTAGTTGGTGTATTGTCTTCAGTATAATTCTGTCTTCTCACCCGAGTATTCAAACTTTCACAATGTATAGGTGGAATTACGGAATTGCTTCCTTCTCTCTCTGTTCCTGTTCTGGAAGCCCTGATCCTACAATGTTTATGGGGCAGCTGACATATATCCAGGGTGGGTCAGTGTTAGAAACTCAGATATATAAGCTAGGTGGCCAAATGGCTCCTTAAACCAAAACGGAATGCATAATTGCCATTTTTGGGCCAGATGGCTTTTTCAGTACAACTTTTTGGTTCCTGAAATCCATCTTGATTGTGCAGATAAAATATAACAGATAGAATTCAACAGGATGTGTTGCTTGTGTGTGAAAACAGTCAATATCCAAGGATCCCCAGGAATGCAGCTCCAGATGGTGGAGATGTGAGGTCCCATCCTGGAACCAAGGCATCTTCACCTGGTTGCAGGTGGCCGACAAACAGGTGCAAAATGCACCTGGCAAATTTCAAACACTGGGGATGGATGGGTGTGCTGGGGAATATATCTTGCAGGGCTGGCAAAAAAAACAGTGGTTCTGCTAAGATCTGTGACATTGGGCCAATAATATTTTTTTGGGGGGGGAGGGGGTTCCGACTCTTGGTTTCAGGGCCATTGCCCAACAAGGAATGCTAGCTGATGCGGCTACCAGCTTAGGGAAGGTTTGGAGTAAGGTGAGAGCGGGCTGCTTTATGGCATTGCTTAGCCATTAGCAATCAACACGGGAAAAAATTGCTAAAGTGGCGCCCACCCTGTGGAACACCCTCCCTTCAGATGTCAAGGAAATAAACAACTATCTGACTTTTAGAAGACATCTGAAGGCAGCCCTGTTTAGGGAAGTTTTTAATGTTTGATGGTTTATCATGTTTTTAATATTCTGTTGGGAGTCACCAGATGTGTGGGGAATAAAATTATTATTATTATCATCATCATCATCATTATTATTATTATTATTATTATTATTATTATTATTATTATTATTATTAAAACTGCTAGAGATGAGTGGAACTGTTTAAGCCACTGTGCATTTGAAAGTTTGTAGACAAATCAGCAATGTGATCCTGTGCATGTTTACTTGGAATCAAGTCCCACCTTTAATCAGTGAAACTTAGAAACCTTTGCAAAGAATTGCAGTCTGAGGCAAGAGTTTGGGCCTTTATGATCTCCCCCGCCTGGCCCCCATATGCCAGTGCCAACTGTGGGAAAACCAACTCCACCCACATTTATTATTGCCTTTAATGTATATGGTAGACCACAATGTGGGTGAGGCTTGTGGGTGAGTTTTTTCACATAACTCCCTCCCTCTCTCTCCAGATCCCAAAACCCAATGGCTGTGGTGTTAGGACGTGAGAGCTATGTAGCGAAGCCGCGGGATGAGTGTGGGCCCAGTGTGGCATGCCGTGCTTTAAAGACTGTCCCGCAATTAATGAGAAAAGCCACAGGCTGTCCCACACTGGCGTTTGCTTCAGCGCTGTGGGCAACAGCATTTCGGAGAGAAGGTGACAGATGTCAAGGGTTATTACCATTGCTGTGGCGAGAGTGATGCCTCTTGGCTGCTGCCTGGTGTGTTCCAACTTCCTTTTGTTCCTGAAATTCTCCCAGGTTTAAAAGAAACCACCTGTGTGTGAGTGTGTGTGTCTCCTGAAAGTGGGAGAAAACAGGAAGCAGGTTGATGAGATTGGTTTATAATAAAACCACTTGCCACTGTTTAATGTTGCCTTTGAATGTCTGGAATTGTTCCTTACCCAAAGCGAGGCAAATTGCAGAGAGAGAGAGAGAGAGGCTTCCTTCCCTTATTTCAGCAAAGGAGACCAAGCTGGTTTTTTGACAGGTGGTAGGGAAAGTTTGATTAATTGACTTATCTGGGGGGGGGGGGGAGAGAGAGAACTGTAGCAGTCAGCAGTCTGCAGGCTTCCTCTTCCCTGATACAGTTTTTTCTTATAACAGAGCAGTCAAATGACGTCCTCACTCTCCCCCCCCCCCAAACTCTGGTGTCTAATGAGTTTATGCTGAGGCTGTAGATCTACTTGCAACACATTAATTGTTTTATAATTGAAAAATAAGCCCTACCTAGGAGTCAGGGCTGCTGGTGTGCGGGTGAAGTTCACAGACTAGACTATCGCTTTCATAAATCCTGCCATCCTGATCTGTATCCTTGCCTCTCTTTGTTCTTGTTTTCTCTAAATAGCCACACCTTATGGTTTTGAGGATGTCATTTTGGGGCCGGACTTTGATGTTTTGCTAAAGCATGCACAAATACCGAAAGCTTAAAAGTTGCGACTGATTATTATTTTTTATAAAAAAAAAAATGTGATGTGATAAAGTTGGCTCTTTCTCTACTGTGGCTTATGTCTGGAAGGCCTGAAGTACAGCTTGCTAAAAGCATAATTAAAAGCACCCTACAAATGGGTGTGTAAATCAGCCAGACAGAAGCGTAACTCATCCGAAATGGCTGCGTTTGGGCGCCCGGACGGCCATAACTTATACTATTACAGCAAAATTGTTTTGGTTTTCTAAACATAATAAATGACACAGCAAATAGCATTTGGCCAGTGGCATACAAGAAGCAATCCATAGTATATGGATTTGTTCAATGGCATTTAAAGGACCTTGATTAAAATTCAGCCCAGGCTGGAGTGATGAGAAGACTGTTTACTGAAGGCTGTTTGAAGTCATAAGTTGCTCTGCAGAGAAGAGACCACAGGGATACATAGATTGAAACATTCCTTACCTTGCACGTCTGGAAACTAGCTGTCAGGAGCATCTGACATTTTAAAAGAGGGGCATAAAAAATTCTAGAGCCAGGATGACTGCTGCGGCGGCTGCAGCTTATGAGATTTCGTTTCCATTGTTATGCAAGTTAATGGCTCCGCATCAAAGATCAGGGCAATAATAACCATCTTGTCTGCCGGCTCTGTGTTCCTTCTGGAATTATTGCAGATGTTGCACTACGCATTCTTTCACCTCCCTCCCCCCTTTTTTTGGGTAAGTGGTGTGCATCAGAAAGCATATAATGTAAAGCAGACAGCTTTGTCAGTTTCCCTTGCGCACAATAGGACAAAATAGCCTTTCTTAGCAGCGGAGGATAAAATAATTAGACCACGGCTCACCATAGAGAGGCCAGGCACCATTTCCCCCTTTTCAAGCGCAAGTCGCACTTGTGTCTCCGGCCAAAGATTTCAGTTTACGGTTGGAGCAGGAGGGAATCCAACTTTGCCAACTGCCTTTGTCCCCCCCCTCCCCTCCCCTCCCCTCCCCGGCACTTCTCTTCCATCCTACAAGCCGAGACATGTGTGACCAATTGGAAAAGAACATTTTGAATATGGTATTGTAAAATACTTTGAAGGAAATATTTCATGTTTAGTCTAGATTTCAGAGCAGTTCATTCTTTAATCAGATAAAGGCTCCGCTATTGTGTGAGAATGGAGACTTAGCTTTTCTTTTCTCTCTCCTTTCCACACCCCCACCCCGGTCTCAAAATAGGAAATGTGGCAGCGTACTGTGCTTTAGATGTCACGAAGAGTAACATGTTGATCAGGTGATCTTTTTGTTTCGCATCTGCTGGGTTTCTCAGCTTGCATGGCGTGTGAATTTCGAACGGGAAAAGTACTCTGCCACAGGAGCTGGAGTGGCCAGGACGGAACATGGAGCTCTAAGGGAAAGACAGGCAGACATAAAAGAGGTTCGAAATCTCATCCACTGCATTCTGAGGAATTCGTTGTCCGGCCAGAGAACGTCTGTTCTTTTAAAGTACTTCCATCACACGTAGAATGTCCATCTCTTCTCACCAGTCGTTGCAGTTGGTACATAGCAAGCCTGCTCTCTTGTTAGAAGAGTATGTTCTTCAGGCATAAAGTGACCTGATTCACATGTTCTGGGTTCTCCCCCCCCCCCCAAAAAAAAATCTTAAACTGAAAATGAACTGGGCTCAGGGCGGCTAACATCAAAATATAACTGGTGACTTCTGTTTCAGTGTATCTGAAGAAGTGTGCATGCACACGAAAGCTCATACCAAGATAAACTTAGTTGGTCTCTAAGGTGCTACTGGAAGGATTTTTTTATTTTTTTATTTTGTTTTATCAAAATATATAATAATAAAATCTTTATTACGGTCCAGAGACCCAACAATTCAATTGTAAAACGGTACACAGTTTTGACAGCCCGCCTTCAGGTTATATAAGCATTATGTACAGACTTAGGAAGAGAGATCATTAGTTCTTGGCACCACCGATAGAAACTTCGCCACTGCTAATGTTCTATCATTTATCCGGTCTTCCAGTAGGAACCTGACATAGTAATCCTCTGATTTTCCCGGGAAAAGTCTTAACAGGGGTAATATCAGTTCAGCCCTGGCTTGCTCGAATTTCACACAGTGCAGTAAAATATGCTTTACAGAGTCAATGTCTTGGGCACACGAACACAGTCTATCCTGATATGGAACTCCTCTCAATCTGCCTTCCAACACTGCAGAAGGGAAGACGTTAAGTCTGGCTTTTGTGAATAGCCTTCGGTAATTAGGGACTGTCAGATTTTTAATGTAAGCTGTCATCCTAAAGGCATGCCCATACTGCAGTCCCATTGCCAGCGGACTACAGACTGTGTGTGAGCGACACTGCAGTTCACCGTGTGCAATATCCCAGAGTCTTTGCTTTAGAGTTTTTTGGGCACCTTCATATCCCAGGCAATAGAGTTGGGGGGGTGCCAGACCAATGGAGGTGGATTTTCTAACCATTGTTTTCTGCCAGTTGCCAACATACTCCTCATTGTTCAGATGTTTGTACAGACCCTCCCCTAGCTCAAACACTGCAATCTTGAGCCAGTGTTTTAATGCAGCCCACCATGCCTTAGTTGTAATTGGGCATTCACCCGCTTCTAACAAGAGTATAGAATTGGGGACACAGTTGGGTACCTGAAGCAAAGATCGTAAAAATTTTGCTTGAAAACCATCAAGCTTAGGCAGGTCCCCAATATGCCAGACATTTGCGGCGTACAGGAGTTGGGGAACGGATTTTGCGTTGAAAACCCTTAAGGCTGCTGGTACAAACTTGCCACCCTTTGTGAAAAAGAATCTGCTTATGGCTAGCTTTGTGATCTCTGCCTTTTGAAGGGAAGTTTGCCAATGGAATCTCCATGATCTTGTATGGTGGAATGTAAGCCCTAGGTATCTGAAATACTTAACCTGTTCTAGGCTATGGCCATCCAGCACCCATTTAAACCGGGAGAAGCTTCTTTCAAATACTAATACAAAATATATAATACATTAAGACATAAAATTCAGCAATCGACTGAAATACAGGTTAAAATCGGATTAAAATCAAAATAAGACCAGATGGCTATCCGCAAATTATAACTATAATTTTAAGCTCAGTTCCACCCCCCAAAAAAATTCATTTTTTAGGAAATAGCAGTGTAAGCATCAGAAGTCCTCATTGACGGCGGAGAACTGAGATCGGGCAACAAACAGCAGACTGGGAGGTTGTCTGTACAGAAATTATATTGGGAGACCAAAAGAAGGAACAGGGGAGTCAAGGCTAAGGAGAGAGCCTGGGGAAACATCAAGAGATAGCAGGAAAGGGGAGGGGGCAACAGAGTGGAAAAGGTGAGGGAAGAGGAAACAAGGCCATAGCAAAATGAGAGGAACTGCAGTAAGATAAACAATTCAAGATGGTGGAAGAGAGGGGGGGGGATGCTTGGACCCAACAAAGCTCAGAACCAACGGAGTCTAGAGTGCAGAGAAAACAGTGGAAGTGCACAATCCATCATGTTGGGTGAAGTTTCAAGAGAAGGACCAAAAGAAGTCTAGCAAACAGAAAGGCATCAGGCCCTGAGTTCAGAGCAGTTTCGGTTATGCTGCTGGGCTAAATCCAATTTCTTGTTAACTGTTTTACATCACTTGCTTAAGCAGTGTTGGGCTGATGTCCATTGAGACTGGTAGCGCAGAAGTCAGGGAACTCAACAATAGGTGGAACGAGAGCCAATGACAGGCAGAGCCGGCTAATTCTAGCTTTGCCCCTATTCTCTCTGCTGAATTCTCTGATGGCAGCATTGAGACGAAAGACATTGAGGCTGATCTGGGCTCTGTTTGAGGCTTCACTGAGGTTGTTGGGGCAGTGCTCTATTTCAGTGTTTTTCAACCACTGTTCCGCGGCACACTAGTGTGCCGCGAGATGTTGCCTGGTGTGCCGTGGGAAAAATTAAAAAATTAAAAAGATTTTTTTAAAAAAGTCAAATTTTCGCCGCGCGACCAACAGCCGAAATGGAGCTTGCGGCGCCAGCAGCCCCACCCACTGAGCAACCGCCGAGCCTTTCCTTTCCTCCCTCAGCTTGGAAACAACGGCAGCCGGCAGAGCCCAGGCGGGTTCTTACGGCGGAACCACCAACTGCAACCTGCCGGGTAGTTTCTCGCGCTGCGTGCGCAGGCGCACTGCGCCAACCCGTTGCTCGCCCTCGTCCTCTTCCCCCCACCCCCACGCATCGCCACGAGGAGGTGGGAGGGAACTCGAGTGAAAAGTCACACCCACTCCTAGGGGAGGGTGCACGCACTTAACAGTCAGGGACTGAGGCAGCGGAGGCGGGGCTAGTTTAAAAATAGTTGGGTTGCGCTGGATTCTGAGGGAGAAGCAGCAGCGCGGTTGCTGTTCTTGGGGAGCTGAACAGTCGAAAAGGGAAAAGGCAGCCAGGCTCAGGGAAGAGCTGTGCAGCTCCTTCTGATATGCCTATGTAGGCTATGTATTAAGTTGTTGGTGAGTACATAGTGTAAGCACGTCTCTTCTGGCTCTTTTTTTTTAATAAGTTAAAGCCTCATATGCCAAGTTACATTTCATTCGGGTTAAATTTTGTCTCACTGGCAATATGCTGGCCAGTCAGTGGATTCACAGTCTCTCTATATACCGGTAGCACCTTCTGCTCTGTCCGTCTTGATTCAAAGGGAAGAGCCTGGACTGTATCGCTAGCTGCCAAGAACCAGAAGAGACTTCCTGACATATGCCAAATATATCCTTAATTATATTGTACCTTTTTGTGGGTTTTAACTGGAACCTGGTGTGAGAGCCAATCCTGACTGAAAAGCAGTACATTAATAAGTTAATATTACGTAGTGCAATCCTATGTATTTTATTTAGAAGGGACTCTTATCTAGTTAATATCAGCTTTGTGTTCAGCCAAACAGGCCCTGGTTGCGCACTGAATAAAGTATGTTATAATTTTTCATATTTCTGTTTACTTACTATTTCATAATAAAGTCATTATAAAATACTTTCTTTGTGTTTATTTGATTCCTATTCAAGAGAATTACTTTATGTATAGTCAATATAGGCACAGAGTTAAATTTTTTAACATTTTCTAATGGTGGTGTGCCTCGTGATTTTTTTCATGAAACAAGTGTGCCTTTGCCCAAAAAAGGATGAAAAACACTGCTCTATTTGCCCCAATGACCAGTCTTCCTTGGGTTTAACATGCAGAATCTCCTATTACCGCTGCCAGAAACACAGGAAGAAGGAGAGATCTGCATGGCATTGTAAATGGACATCATTCCTATGTGGTGGCAAGCCACTTACAGTATTGTGCACAGCAGTTAGAAGCTGCCCAGAATGGCTGGAGCAAGCCAGTGAGATAGGCGAGGTAAAATTATTATTTTTATTATTGCAATAAAGGACCACCTCCCTCCATATGAACCTACTTGGACCCTGAAATCATCCTCTAAGGCCCCTTTTCATGTGTTTCCTCCACGAGAGGTTCAGAGGGTGGCAACACGAGGATGTACCTTTTCTCAAGTGGCTCCCCATTTGTAGAATGCTCTCCACGTGGAGGTTTGGCTTCATTTTACACCTTTGGTGCCAGGCGAAAACATTCCTCTTCAACCAGGCCAGGCATAGGCAAACTCGGCCCTTCAGATGTTTTGAGACTACAATTCCCATCATCCCTGACCACTGGTCCTGTTAGCTAGGGATGATGGGAGTTGTAGTCCCAAAATATCTGGAGGGCTGAGTTTGCCTATGCCTGAACCAGGCCTTGGGCTGATTAACATCCAATGCCTTGTGGAATGAGGGATTATTGGTTTGTTTTTGTTTTTACTTTTATTATGTATTTTGTGTTTTTTTATGTTGTAAACCGCACTGAGATCGATGGATGAAGGACAGTACTACTACTACTACTACTACTACTACTACTACTAATAATGTCCCATTGTGTTCCATGGGGCTTGCTCCCAGGTGTGTGTTTATAGAATTGCTGCCTCAAAGGTTATATTAATATTGTAGTAACCCTGTAGACATGATTCTGTTGGAACCCAGAAGAAATACAGTATTTGACATTTGTGCTCTTGGCATAGATGCAAAGTGAATTTGAATCTGAATTCATGCAAAAGGAACTCAGTAGCTACCTATGCTGGGTATAATTCCATCAACCATGTGGTCACTGAAGCAGTACCAGAGCAATGTCTTCCCAGGACAGAAGACTGAATAACTGTTTGCTTTGACAGAGGTCAGTCATGCAAGTAGCATAGATCCAAAACAGTTCAGAATTATGGTGGTGGCTGTTTTTTCAGCTGCAAGGAAGCTTTCAAAATGCTCAGATTTCAGCCTCACTCATCAAACAATCCTTCTTGTAACTAGATCAGGGTAGCAGGAAATAAACCTAATGTGTGTGATGGGTTTGGGGCAGGGATGTGCAATCACAAAAGCACTGAGGTACTGCTGTTTAGTATTTATTTGTCAGGAATGTGCAGCTGAGATGGTTTATCTTCTGCACATTGAGATACAGGTGAAACTCGAAAAATTAGAATATCGTGGAAAGGTTCGTTTCTTTCAGTAATTCAACTTAAAAGGTGAAACTAATATATGAGATAGACTCATGACATGCAAAGCGAGATATGTCAAGCCTTTATTTGTTATAATTGTGATGATTATGGCGTACAGCTGATGAAAACCCCAAATTCATTTGGGGGTTTTATCAGCTGTGCGCCATAATCATCACAATTATAACAAACAAAGGCTTGACATATCTCGCTTTGCATGTCATGAGTCTATCTCATATATTAAACTCCAGTAGCTAATGAAAACAATTGCTTACATAAATGGACTTTTCCACAATATACTAATTTTTCAAGTTTCACCTGTAGATGTACAGTTGACCTTAACATTGTCAGGCACATCTTGGCTGAAAGCACTTTCAGAGGTCTCATTATCTAAAGAACTTGGTTGCCAATTCCTTTGCATACAAGCTGTGCTGAAAATTGGAGTGGGAGCTGCAAATCTAAACCAAGATCTCACTTTCTTGGATATTTTCCTGCGAGATTTTAAAAGCAAAAGTAAAAACAAACTTCACCTTGTATTTTCAAATCTCCTTGTGACTTCAATAGGCTCTTGGTTGACAGGATGTGCAATGAGAAGAGTCAGATAACTATTTTGATTGAGCAGCAATGCAAACATCTCAAAACAGAGATGTTTCTGCCAGTGAAAGGAGTATCTTGCTGGTAAATAAATAAATAAAGCCACCATATAATCCTGCATAGGTGAAATCATGAAGCTGTTTGTAGAAATAACTTCCTTTGACTCCATATTATATACAAATCCTCCAGGAATTCAGTTTATGGTTTAGTTTATGATAAAGGAATATAACCTGGCTTTTTTGCTTGTATGAAGAAATGTACATAACCTGTTGAAAACCGCTCTGTTTGTGCCAGTCTTGCGAGATTCTGTATTTTTAAAAGCCTGCTGTTTTAAATTGGCAGCTGACTGACTAATCACGCTGCTTAATCTTTTAAGCAGGAGCTAATGTAAGTGGAAATCCGTAGAATATTGGTCAGAGGAATCTGTGGAACAGCATCAAAGATAAACCACCAATACTTTAAATGCATTTTCATTCACATGAAATGGATCACATGTTTTTTTTACAGGTTTGTTTAGACAGCATTTCTCTTTGTTGGCATGCTGTAGCCCAAGGAATATATAGCACACGCTGGATACCCTTGTGCTCCCTGCAGAAAGTCACCTCTGCAACATGCATTTCCCAGTCGTCACAATCTAGGTGGATCGGCAAGGACTGAGATGGGATGAATTTTCCCCACAGGTCTGAGTTACATGGTCCAGAAATGCTGAAACAGGCCTTTGCGGTATTTGCGGAGAGCGCGCCAGATAAAATTAACTCGGATGACTACATTTCATTTCACTTCTCTTCTCCTTCATGTGATCCCTGGTTATTTTCGGTCCCGAAAGGATGGCTGCCGTTCCCTTTCCCTTCCCAAACGGCATACTCTGGCTTGGTGATCCTGTCACAAGCAACATGCTTAATGTCTGCTAAGTTTGTCTTACCGGAGTGATATTTGCGTTGGCACTTTTCGTGACCTACTATGCAAGAGGAGTCATTTGCAGAACTGCTGATACAGGACAGTGCAAGGGGAACTCTTGTCATTTGAAAGGCAGTTACTGGCTGGAAAAATGATCTTCTAATCTTAAGTATTATACACAAGGTCCTGCATTGTAGAGCAGAGCCTTTCCAAGTAACAGTAGTTTATGCTGTTTATGCTGACATCACACGCAGCATTTACAGTGGTGTCAGCTGTTTCATCTGTAATATGTTAACTTTAGAAAACTGACTGCCTTCAGATTTTTGAAATAATACAGATAAGCTTCCTCCAAGGTGTTCATTATTTGTTGGAAAGATCTGATTTGTAATATACTTTTTTGCTCACCCTAAATATCATAGAATCTTCTAAAGACATTTATGTTCCACCTTTAAACACTAATTGCTATAAGCAAAGGCACACAAACTTATGTAACATACGGTTATGTGTGTTTTATTTTTATATGCAGTGGTCCCGTCCCCCCCAGTATAATATCTAAAGAATGTAGAATTCCTTTTTGCTTTACACATTTTTATGCCCTGGTTTGCCCTGCTATGTAATGCCAAGAATGTGTTCATTTCCCCCCAAAAAATATAGTGCGGCCCCCCACAAGGTCCACAGTGGACCGGTCCCCTACTGAAAAAGTTTGCTGATCCCTGGTATAGATAGAAATACTTCCGTTTCCAGAAAACTGGGAAGGGAAGGTGTATCACCTTCTAAAAGACTTAAGGGTTTAATACCCTTTCAATTCTCTCCATATCCCTCAATACTTATACGCTTAATGAATGATTTTTCTTCTTCCCACAAAATTCCTGAATATCTCTCCCCATGACTTGAATGGAAGCCTTGGGGTAGCTGAGAATTACTCTGTGTGTGACTTTATTCCCATGACTTCTGCAAGGAAAACTCCTCTTGCTCTGTGAGCAGATTTTAAAAAAATCAGTGCAGGTGACAAGTTAAAGGTACCGATGCTCAACCCCTCAGGATTCATACGCAGTAGGGTGAGATGGGAAGCAGAAAGGAGAAAGGCAACTCAGTGATCAGAAACATGGTGGGCTGATGGGCTATTACGAGCAAATGATATTTGATAGGAAAAGAATTTCCCTAAAGCAAAGTATTTTCATATCAGAAAGATTCACCAGAGGGGAAAAAGGGAGTTAGTTCAGAAACAGTAATACCTGGCACTGTTGCAGGAAGAGGCCTTTGATGTATTTCCCTTCCAGCTGGATTTATTCACCATGCAGCTAATGCTCTTCTTTATTATAGTAAAGTTACACCCCACTGCATGCCGTGATAATAAGACTACAGTGACTGGCTGTATTAATATAGGTAGTGAGATTCTATCTCTGAACCTGTGGTCGAAATGAAAATGTGTGATAAGATGCTCACATTCCAGTCACTTAGAGTTGTGAAACAGTGCGTCTCACTGAGCCCAGGGCTTCTCTGAGTGAAGCTTAGAGTCCCAGGTGTTGTCAGGAGTCTTCAGGGCTGTTAGCGGGAAAGGGGAAAGAATTTCTTTCTTGTTAGCTCAAATTACCTTGTTTGGGGCAAATGAGGTTTTTCCCCCGATAAGCTGTTCTTCCTTGTTATCATGGGTCTGTCCATCAGATGGACTTCCATTGCACTGCTTTCAAAGTGAGACGCAGAGCTATGTGACTGTCCCTTCAGTAAATCACGAAACATTTTGCAAAGCCACACCGACTTAGCTTTGCCCATGTGAGCAGGTTGACAATGGCTTGCTTGTATTAAGAAAGGAACTTACGGAAATGCAATATACCGTACTTTTCTGTGTATAAGACTAGGGTTTGTTTTTGTTTTTTTACTGTAAAATAATGTTCAAAATCTGGGCTTGTCTTATACACGGATAGTGCAGCTGGGAAATTTTCTTTAATTGGAGTCCCCCAAAGTAGGGGGTGTCTTATACACGGGGGCATGTTGTACACAGAAAAATGTGGTATGATGAAGTAAGATTCAGTGCTTGTTATCTCAGGAAAACCTACTGAGAACCACTTTCTTTCTTTATGGAGTATATTTATTGGTCTTGCTGTCTGTGGTGACAAGTTGAGGTCCTGACAGGAGTCTAAATTCTGAAGCAAGGGCTTGTAAATGTGTTGGAAATGTATGTGGCCTTTCTTTTGAAGACCCCAATTTATTTCTACAATATATATATTAAAAAATATGGAGGATGTAAATAGTCACTCCGTAGTCACCTGTGGTAGGCAGGTGTTGCTTCCAGGCAACCAGAAGGGAAGCTTGGTTGATCAGCTTGATTCTCTTTTAATCAGAGAAGTAAATTATATTTGAAGAGAGATATAATTATTGAAATTAAAACACTGGGATAGGAAGTGAATAAGAAAAGTTCCATCAAATTTATTTCAATAGATTTTCAAACCAGTGTTAATATATTAAGCTTAATCAACTACTTAGATATTCAGACCCTTTTGCTTAAGTAGTCAAAGGGAAAGCTATTTCTAATTAATGCATATATTCTAATAAAATCAATGAAACAGAAACCCTTTTCTTTTATACTTGGGTCAATTTGGCATATATTATTGATGCTACTTATTTGAATCTGATTTTGGCCCATGCTGGATCATAATGGGAGGTTTTGATGCATATACAGGAATAATATACCATATTATTTCTGCAAAATTTAGTATTATTGCTTCACTAGGTATAGTGGGAACAGAGATAACTTGATGACCACAGTTATCCACCCCCCAAAAAAAAAATCCTTCCAGTAACACCTTAGAGACCAACTAAGTTTTTCTTGGTATGAGCTTTTGTGTGCATGCACACTTCTTCAGATACACTGAAACAGAAGTCACCAGACCCTTATATATAGTGAGAGAGTTATCTACATTATCCACATTATAGTATACCCCTTTTGGAGTAGTTCAAATTTTTTAAATCTGGGTGTGATAAAATTGATTTAGTTGATTCAAAATACAGTGGCTTTGTTACTGTCTGGTCATATGGATCGTATCCCATCAGTTTGTAAACAATGACAATAGCTTCTAAGTCAGTTTCTGAGCCCCAGAGTGCTGGTTCTTATATTTAAAACCCATAGAGGCTTGCAACCAAGGCATTTTACGAATCCCCTCTATCTGAAATAACTTGACTGGGTATTGTGATCATGCTCTGAAGGATGGTAGGGTTGCCATATTTTGAAGAGCAAAAAAGAGGACATATTTGTCGATGCCTATGGCGGGACGGGTTGTGGGAAGCAAAGATGCTGGCCTAGATAGCCCTATGGTTTGATCCTGCAGGATCCTTTTTTATGGCCCTATGGGTTCAGCCTAGAAACTTAACAACTGTGCATTGTTGGCTCTCAGTTTAATTATTGAGATAATCTTCTAAGTTCCTTTCCGGCCTCCCTCTTAAGCACAGTAGGTGAGCCACAGGATGGGAGCTTTCTGATGTTGACTGCAAGAAAGGAACCACAGCTCTCTGGTTGGATCCTGCAGGATCCTTTCTATGGCCAAACACTGAATTAGCTCTTGTCCAATTTTAACACTCCCAGAACGTCAGTTCCCGAATGTGCATGTGCTCTCTTGCTACCAAAGAAAAAGCGAGGACATTTTGGCAAATTCAAGAAATCCACCAGGACAGAAATCTTACCCCTGAAAAAGAGGACATGTCCTGGAAAAAAGAGGACGTATGACATCCCTAAATGGTATCTCTATAGGAGATGAGGTTGGTGATTGGAAATAGAACCCTTTTCGTTGTGGTGCCCTGCCTCTCTGGAACATATTATTCAGGCAAGTTCATCTGGACCTGAGTCTTCTTTTTGGTGCCAGGTGAAAAGCTTTGTATTAGCCCAGACTTTTTAGATGTGGTTTTAAGACCATGTTACTGCTGAATTTTTTTTTATAAAATGAGTTCTGCTTTAAAGTTTGTTTGAATGAGCTTGTTATTGATTTTTTATTTTTCATTGCATGCCACTCAGTAAGCCCTGTGGGCTGAAGAACAGGGCAATAAGTGCCTAAAATAAAATAAATGAAGCCAGTGGATAAGTTCTGAGCTAGAACCATTCAAATTAGCTCATAAATCCAAGTTGTAGATGAGCCACAAATAACTGGCATTGGCATGAGTGGTTAGCTGGGTCACTAAAGGTTGTAGATGGGCTAATAATATTTGTGGATTTCTTTGTACTGAAAGCCCCTTCTTCATTTAGGAGAAGCATATGATGAAGCCATTTTACTGTAGAGGGGGCACCGAGGAGGAGGAAGATATTTAAAAGAAATTAAATAATAGTCTGGCTTTCGTATGACGACGCTTAATCTTTTTCAAGTATTACAATTTCTAAGGGGCAAAATAATGTAATGGAAGCAGGAGGATTAGTCTGGCACTACGCTCTGAAAAAAAACCACGTTAGGCAAGAAAAAGGATTTTCCTTGGAGAAAGATGCTTTAACAGACTCTTGAACAAGATTAATTTTAGGGATTTTATTTGTTATTAAGACACATTACACAGACCTATTTGCTATGTATAGCACACTGCGCATAATGCAGAAAACAAACATGAAGAACAGAAGAAGGTTGTTCTCATTCATTTTTGTCTGTTTCTCTAGGTATAGCACATAGCAGACTATTAAGCTTAGATTTTTATCGTGAGTCAGGAGCTTCCTAGTGCAGGAGGAAACTTGTTACATTCCCTGTAGGATGAAGAGATGGGAGTTTGAGGTTCATAGGCAAGAATGGATTTTTTTGAGCCGTGTTCTTCCCTCAAAGAGGACAAGCCAGGGAAAAAGTAGTGTTGTTTGATACAGGTGTCATAGGAGAGACAAGAGATGGGAGTGTGTGAGAGGGAGACCACAAAATGGCAAACCTGTACCCACTTTGATGTAACTTCCTTCCTCACAACATCCCTCTCTGCATTTCCTCATGGGCTTAGATCCGGTGGTCCTGTGAACACACAACTCACCTGATGCTCCCATTGGAGGAAGGGAGATGATGATTTCCTCTTGACTCCACAAACTTGTGTGGCCTGGAAAACTGCTCTGGGAGTGTTGTGGGGGCTTCAGGGGAAAGCTGGAATTGGCAGAAATTATGGAATGATTGCAATTCCTTATGTGGAAGGCACAGTCTGGTTCAAACCCCTAATATTCAACTGGCTTATTCACGATTTCTGCTGCGATGACTGTTTCCTCTCTCTGTGTGATTTTATTCTTATCCTTGGAAGGTCCCATGTTCCTCTCCAGACAGAGCTTTTGAAAAAAGACAAAAAACACTGTTGTCTGAAACCTTGGAGAAGCCATTGCCAGCTGGTGGAAGAAAAGCTCACCTAAATGGACCAGTGGCCCAACTCAGTATAAAGCCACTTACATTACAAATTCAGTTGTTGTTGATCAGCTAAACTTATTGAGATTGCTTTTAGCTTCAACGTTTTTGAAAATTCTTTTGTAAAGCTGCCATAAAAATATATATATTTTTAAATGAACAGTGGAGTATAAAGATATAAAGTAATAAAATAAGGAAATGTGTAATTATTGGGCATTTCTTAATCTCAAGATTTGCAAACTTGCAATTTGGATAGGGACCAATCCAGCAAGTGGCTCCTGTCAGTCTTCTCAGTGCTTGCTAATAAAGAGAGGTTAGTAGATGCTTTTTGCCTTCCAAGAGTTCAAACGCGCTGCTTGATCTTTCCCAAGGTCCCAAATGCGGTGGGTGTTTTGATCTGAGCGCGTCACAAATAAAACCTTTGAGTCGAAATTCCCTCTGCGCCGCCGCTGCTTCAAAAGAAGACAAACAATAACAAAACAAAAAAATCTGTTCCTTTATTCCTCCCTCAGAGTTCAGTCTAGTCGGGCCCCATTCTCTGTAGCTTAAGGCTATAGTTACAGCAGTTAACTTTTTTAAAAAACAAGGAATTAATGTACATTAAAGAAAGGCTTCTTTGTGCTAAGCACTGTACAATATAGTGTTTTTAAAAGTCGGAAAATATGTTAGCAGAAAAGCCTAGGCTGTAATTTAGATAACAACCCTGACAGTGAGCTAGCTTGTTAATTGTAAAGACTTGTTGGAGAGCGGCCAGGTCCAGAACCCTCCTTTTTATAGCCTGCTATGAATTCCTCTTGTAGACAGTGAATGACGTGACACTGGGTTCTGTGCTATATTTTGGACTCCTTCGCTTGGTTTCTTGCCTCTGCGCCGTGACAGTCATTTGACGGACGCTTTTACGGTGCAAAAAAAGAGAGGCACCCAACCAGCATAATGGGTGGTCCATGGAACAAGGCAGGCCAAAAAAGAAAAAAAAGGGGGGGGAGCGCTGCAGATTGCATGTTGATGCTCCAGACCTCATTGTAAGCACTCCTTAAACCCAAGAATGCAGGATGCAAACAGGGAACGCTCGCCAAATTACTCATCTCGAAACCATTCTACAAATTGTGGTTGGTGAGCTATGCTTTCCAGCTTTGTACTTCACAGCACTTCTGTCAGTAATGCTGTGTGCTCGAAGTGCAGGGCTGTTTCCAGTGCACGCACACGTACCCTCCAGTTAAACGCCATAATGAAGAGGAAAGCTGTGTTTTCTTTGATCTAGTTTGCTGGATTTGTTTTCAAGTACGTGTGGGGAGGGGTGAGAGGAGGAGGGATTGTTCCTTTCCAGCAACTTGTGGAATAAATTTGCTTCGTATATGAGATGTTAGCGTCCTTGCTAGGAATGGACAAATCAATCTGTTTCAGGCATGTGCTACTTTTTTTTTGGCATGCGTTCTGTCTCATTTCTCCATTGGATCTGTGATTAAGAAAAAAACCTACCCAAAATTGTCCCAGATACAATACAGTGGTACCTCCGGTTACGAACTTAATTCGTTCCAGAGGTCCGTTCTTAACCTGAAACTGTTCTTAACCTGAGGTACCACTTTAGCTAATAGGGCCTCCCGCTTCCGCCGCCCCGCCACCCTGCGATTTCTGTTCTCATCCTGAGGTAAAGTTCTTAACCCAAGATACTACTTGCAGGTTAGTGGAGTCTGTAACCCGAGGTGTTTGTAACCTGAGGTACCACTGTACATCACATAATAACACCAGATATAATACACCACATAATTTTGGATTGTCTTCTTCTTGACGCCCCTCCTAGTGACTCCCTTACAGTTTAAAATATCGATTTACAAAAAGGAAGTGCTATCTACTTAATTATGGCATACAAAATAGAATTTGCATAATTTTAAAACCAAAATTAATCTTAGTCCCCAATTATATGATTTCAAAGACGTGTTGAAATGTTGCAGCTCTCACGTGGATGACTACAGCCCCCAAATGCTTTTCTACCTAGCAATAATCCACATGGAAGCTGTATTATTTGGACCAGCTCTCCATAAAGTCAAGGGATGCTTATTTTCTCCATGCAGTTGTGTACCCTGTACTTGATTACTTTGCCACTATTCACTTGTGCAATGCTTTTTAAAAAGTATTTTAAAGTGTTTATTGAGTTTGGTTAATTATAACTTTCGAACAATTAATTTTTGAACAGTTAACAAAAGCAGTCACCTTCTGAAGGAAAGAGGGGAACGATGAGATCAGGAAGCCAGTTTGCTAAATCAGCCAAATAAAATAGAAAGAAGAATAAATTTAAGAACTGGGTGAGGGAAAAGGTTAAAATATTGGAAGCAGAGGTGCAGCAACAGTGGAGACCAAGTGATGTGTGAAGTGAAATACTGGATGCATCGTTGATCAAAGAGATACAGAAATTCATGCCATTTGAAATCGAAAGTCTCCAAGGGGCATCCCTCTTATTGTAGATTGTTTGTTTGTTTAGCAGAGACAGCCTCAGTGTCACTGATCCATTGGCCCACTGAAGAAGATACATAAGACCTCTGGTGTTAACATAGATGTTCTTGACTCCTTGTGCAGCTACGCAAATCTGTAATTCCTAGTTCATAGGGAGTGTCCACAATGCATATGCATAACCTAGAATTTACCTGTTAATAATTTAGAAGAGGCAAAGTGAGATTAAATCCTAGGTTCAGTGTCATCCTCGAAACATGCAGTCAAGGTGAACGCCCGTGCTAATAACAGGACCAGCAACTGTCTGTCTCACAAATTCCAAGATGCTGAACTTTGATTAGGTATCAGTGCACACACAACAAATCATTTTGGTGAATGAGTCTTAGGCACAAGCCTAATGTAGCAGATCTAATAGATTTTAGCACATTTTGACACTGAATATTATTGAGTTGAGTGATAAATAACCACTGATGCGGTGATGAATATTGTCCAAATCAGGTTTAAATTAGTTGGTGGAGTTAGTTGATTGCCTCTTTCATTCTTAATTAAAGTAGTTTTACTTTCTCCATTATTTGATCTTGATAGAAATTTAATTCTTTCCAACTCTGTAGTAGTTGTAGAGGAAATATTACAATTTTCTTTTCACTTATCAGTTTTATAATAATAGCATTGTTCTATTAGAAAACTGGCTTCTTGGTTCATGTACCAATATTTGAAATCATGTCAGCCTGCACGTCGATGTTGTGTATATAATTCATGTTGCCCTTTTCTTTTAATTTTCTATTCTGATAGGTTAACACAGTTGGGTTGTAAAAGGCTCAAGAAACAAGTCAGGTGTAAATATACATCTAGAGCATAGAATACCACTTATCCCTCACTGGAGACCAATGAGAATAATATAGTGTGTGTGGCCTGTCTCTTCAAGGGAAATGCCTAGTCTGTCATAGAAATTCTGCTCCCCTCTCCATAGCTCACTGGGGACTAGTTGGATCCTTAGGGTGTGTTCACATTACTGTTTACTGAGGCTCTAGCGTACTCCCAACACAGTTTTTTTAAAGCAGGGTTAACATGACATTAGCCATAATCCATCTGTATCCTGCAGCTTTTCAGAGAAACGCTCCTCTTCGATGTGCTTTATCTCAAACCGGCTTCCATGCACTTTGAAAATGGAAGTCCCAGTTATGCTGAATAAACATGGTCCATACAGTTCCATAATTGTCACTCTTTAAGATGCTTGACATTCTGTTGAAGTTGTCTTGGTTAAGGCAGTCCCAGTCTCATGGGATACTACAAATGCAACTTCAGCTGGCTCCTGGATTTCTCATCACCTTTGTTCCAAACCTTTGCACTGAAATCTGGTGATGAAATCCACATCTTAGAATACCAAGGAATGCATTGTTCATTGTAAGCAACCCTTGAGTGCTTCTTCCCTTTCCTCTTTTTAAAAAAAATAATTTTTATTATATTTTCCAATTAAACAAATCATAAACATACAAATAAACATAAATCCTCGCTCTGCCGAGCTACGACTTCCCTCCATCACACCAGCAGGTTTTCTAGTCCAATCTAATCACACAGTTTCTTGCTTTAATCCTTCCAACAATGTCATAGGGTTATTCCAATCCCACTAGTGTCTTCAAACTTCCACAGTTCGATCTTATATAGTCAACAAATTTACTCCAGTCCCTTTCCTCTTGCGGTTAGGAGCATTACAACAGATATACCGAGTTGACCATTTTGAGAGGATGTGTCAGTGATTAGAAATATTATGGAATTCATCTTGATCTATCTTGCACTACTTGTTAGTGCAGCAGATACAAACAGCCCAGGTTATCTACATGTTAGCTGTGCAGTGCAATTCTATGTGTGTCTACTCAGAAATAAGCCCCATTGGTTTGTGGGATTTTTTTTTCAGGTAAATGAGTACAGGGTTGCAATCTTAAGGAGCCAATTCTCATGAATTGATAATAGGAAAACCTACATTCCCCCCCCCCCCAAAACCAAAGGTGTGAATGTGCTCCCTGAATATTTATTGGCTTAATTGGATATGATGTTGATTGCATTAATGCATTTGAATGAATGAATTTATTCATTATTTCGGTCACAGACCAGTTCCAGCCCACATACAATATCAAGGAAGTCATAAAACACAATAGGGATACATTTGAATTTGCAATTAGATATAACAGGGACAATACAGATATAGCAACAGTTAATATATATATAAATTATAACTTAGTCACTAACATATAACCTAAAATTATCATTTAAGGCCTTAATCATTATGATAGCACAGCTTGTTCCCTAAGTTCCCTAAGTTGTTCCCTAAGACGGAGCTGTTCCACCTGGCCTTTGGGTTGGTTTCTGTTTAATATTTATGCTTCATCTTTTATTGGTGGGTTATTTTGAAATTGAGACCTGCAGTTTTAATTGAATTTTAAATTTGTATTTTAATCTGTTATTTTAAATTGATAGTTTTTATGTTTTTTGTTGTGATTTTAATTGATGTTAGCTGCCCTGAGCCCGGTTCTCTGGCTGGGAAGGGCGGGGTATAAATAAAATTATTATTATTATTATTATTATTATTATTATTATTATTATTATTATTAAGTTTTATGGCAATCACACAGAATTTGGCTACCCTTAATGTGATCTCAGGATCCTTGACCTCTACCAGGGATTTTAGACATTGAAGTTTGGATTCAATTGGAGATTTTTGCATAGCAGGGTAATAAATACTGAGCGTATATCCCCATAGAAACGGCAGCGTAACAAGGCATGAGAGACAGTTTCTACCTCCATCAAGCCGCAGGGGCAGACTCGTTCCGTGTATAGTTTACCCTCGAATCTGCCCTGTAATAAGGCACATAGCAGCACGTTGAATCTAGTGAGGGTAAATGACGGTCTGTATTTAGGTATTTGTAATTTTGACAAATAATTTGCTCAGGTAAATCCTCTCCCATTATCTTTTATTGCTGGGTGTTTATTCATCTTGCTCATGTGGCATTGCAGTTCCACATCCCAAATTCATTGGTGGATTATTGCTCTAGCTTTCTCATAACCTACAGCTATCAGAGCCTGTGGGGGAAACCCCAAGCCTCTTAGCTTTGGATTGGTAGGAATCCAGTAGGGTTAAGGGAGCCAACCCAACAGGGGAAAAGATAAGTTTTAACCAATAATGGATCTTCAGAACCCATATCTGAGCGCTAACAGGGATTTGCCCGATGTCCAGGCGCACAGCTATGTTAGACACACAAGAAGGGATCCCTATCAGGCAGCGATAGAACTTAGTTTGGAATGATCCTAAGGGATCAAGGTTTATGAAGCTGCAGATCTGAGAGCCATGTGTCAGTTGTGCATTTAATGTGTATGTTTGTTATCTAAACAAGGTTTAGCTTGAAATACAGACTCAGCTTTTGAGATGTGATTTTTGTCTGGAACTTGGCAGGGAGAAAACTCCCCCTCTCCACCAGTCTTAAGACTTCTTCAGCTTCCCTTGCTTTATGTATCAAGAAAAAGTTTGTGTGAATTGCATTCACAGAATGTAACATCATGTTTACTTGGGCTTTCGTATTGATATGTGTACGAGAGCAATGTTAGTTATTCATTTGATGATGTTGATGATGATGATAGAATGAAATTTATTCAAAGCAATTGTTGGTGTGGAGTTCCAAGTATGGATCTGAACACCAGGGAGTGTCATATTTCAGCCATTGTGTGTAACTCATTGAGTGAGTGTTCCATTTTAATACCACTGAACTTAATGTAAGCACAGTTTCTGTAAGATTGTGCCCATTAAAAAAAAAGTAAGTTCAGTTAGATCCATGAGATTTGTTCGTGTGTGAATAGTTGTTTTAAAGTTGACACTAATATTTCAGTCATCGTTTGCATGACAAAATATGTTTGAAGCTAAGTGAGAAAATAGCTTTTTCGATGTAGATAGAATTGTTGTACTGTATCCAGTTGTACCCTTCTGCTCATTGATTCAGCAGAGCTTTCACAAACTGAATGGAAGAGGAGACCTTATGAAGGTTCCACTTTTACCTGCAGCCTCCCCATGCCACTTACCGTGCGATTTCAAAGTGTCCCCCAACCTTCTGATTCAGAAGGGTGTAGCAGGGTTGCAGAGAAAAGGGAAGAATCAGTGAAAATTAGCTGCCTGCTGATGGCCGCCTCTGCTGGATCAAAAATCCTTCTATCAGTCAAATGACACAATTGATTACAACCCAATGTCTTGAACTGTACTTCACAGTATGCCTCATGTGCCATTTTGCTCAGGTTGTTTGCTGTTCAAGAAATATACTTTAACCTCTTCCACCTATTATAATCAGATGGGACATTTTGCTACGTAGAAGTTGGTTTGCCATATCTGAAGCCTTCCTAAAGGAGCATTTGCATAGCTCAGTTTCTGTTTGATGTCTACCAAAACAAAAAACACCAATTGCATGCCATCAAACAACAGTATAGGTAAAATAAGCAAAGAAATATCAGGTGATGGTGTAGTTTAATAATGAATTCAGACTAAGTTTTTATGAGGTTTTTTAATTAAAGCCAATGGGTTTTTTTGTGTGTGTGTGTGTGTGTGAGAGAGAGAGAGAGAGAGAGAGAGAGAGAGAGAGAGAGAGGTTTGAAATTATCAGGTGTGTTGCAAGACATTTTGTAGAAGTCAGTAGGTATTGGTCAATCACTGCATGGAGGAAATGAAAAGCAAGAGCCATCTATGAGATTTTAATATTAAAGAGACCGATCATGCACTGTGCTCAACAGTCAGATTTCCCTCTGAAGTGAATAGGAGTTAAGGCTGTTCAACAGATGTTCAAGAAATCTCACAGCTTGGCACTGTTTAGTCACCAGAGCTTTGTTTTAAAATACTGGAAAGTAAAGGTCAGGTACAGTCAGAATATTTTATTCTCTTCAGCATGTGCCTATGAACTCAGCTTAAAAAAAACAACAACACCAGAAATCCTTTACCAAGAGAACAAATTTAGGAAGACAAACATTCAACTTCAGAGGTCATATTTATATGCACATGAAGGATATTATACAAGGAGTACAAATTTGGAACTCTTGGCTGCAAAACTTGCATGCTCTTGGTGATGAACTTTTCAGTTCACTGTCTGGAAAATGATCCCTACGCCAGGATTTTGGGGGCCCTGGCTAGCAGAAGCAGAGCTCTGCTTTGTGGGCCTCCGGATTTTATAGTGTATGGTTATCAACACTTTGTTCTTCCTACTACCTTTTCCTGGTAAGTAGAGGGAACATAAAAGAATCACATGGCCAGGGAAAACATTTACACACACACACACACCACAGACACACAGAAATCCTTTTGATATAAAAACAATATATAATTACAAAGATGATGAAGGATCTCTCGCTTATGCTTTCCGTTTATTTGATGGGTCAGTCAAATTAAGTGCACTTATTTCCGAATAAGTGTCACGGCCACCATTTGCAACTGCTTTCTTCCTTGCAATCCTGTAAAATGTGGCCAAGTGTTTGCACCTGAAGTACTTCTCTGGCTCTCTCTGGTCCCTCTGGCTCATTGCGTGTTTCCAGTGGGGTTCCTCAGCAGCAAAACAGGTAGCTGCTCTGTCGTATGCCATTTGCCTCCTGAGCGTGCCATTTGTCAGGTGTCAGTTTAAAGAGACAAACCTATCTAACCCATCTCTGGCACTGTGGATGGTTTAGAAAGAAAATGGATTTAAACAATAGGAGTGATAATATTTAGTTCAGGCAGCGATGGAGCTGAACTCGATGCTCTATTCCAAGGAGGGTAGATTTATGACCTCGGAGCAGCAGTCAAGTAAAACATTCTTGTATTTCTTTTTTTCTCTCTCCCCTCCCTAACATATAAGGCAAGCGGTGAGGAGTGATATTGTGTACAAGGCTATTACACTTTCTCTTTGGCCTGTTTAATGTCCTTGACACATACCAATTTCATCCAGCGACAGCAAGTATGCAAATTGGCGAAAAGCTCCATTAGGTTGTTCGAGGCTAGGGAGACCCATCTGTCAGTGCCTGTGACATTTCCTAGCCTGGATCCTCATGTGGGAAACTGTCCTTGAGATACCCAGACAGATGAGTTTCCTCTAGTGTCTAATGTTCTCAGAATCTCTAAGGAAGTAGCCATACATTTTTATCGCCCTGACACTTTCGGTGATATGTGGTTCCCCTCCTTTTGCACACTTGCACAGAGCATGGTAGAGACAAAAATATATTTTTAAAAAAGAGGAATTGGGGGGGGGTTGTATCTTTCCGCAGCGATCACCTTGTTCCTGGACAGTGTTTCTACGGGAAATCTAAATAATGTCTAGGAATGTGGGCAACAGGTTACTTTAACGAATTGCCTACTGTCTTGATGCTTGGCTGTTTGACGGAGGATTTAAAGCAGGGCGATGGGGAGCTAAACAGATCTGCAACCAGTCAGAATCTGAATGAGACACCAGTTCGGTGTATGTCTTCGGAGAAGAGCAGGATGTTAATGTTTGAAAGAAACGAATGAAGATAGCAAATTGGGAGTTCAAAGTACAATTGGGGTGAGACTTTAAAGTAAAAAAAGAAAAAATCGGAGTGGGATACAACAGGTCCTAGGACCTCTTGGTGTAGATGGGACCTGCCAGTGATAATGGTAAAGAGGAAAGGCCTTGCTTTTCTAATCATCGACTGTGCCTATTGCAGTTTGGGTAGCTGGAAATAATGACGGGGTGGTTGAAGGTTATGCCATGCGGACAAGTAAACACCACCTTGTGTCTTGTGTTTGTGTTCCTTTCCCGTTATTGGGGGGCCCATGGAAATTACTGCCCAAGATCTGGATTGGTGACTTTAGAAGGGGCTGTCCTGGTGAAAGGCCGGGTTCTGTCCTTCCCTCTAACAGGTGTAGTTAAGGTTCGTATGTTATTCTACTAAGTTGTGGCTATTTTAACATGGCTCCAACCCCACTGCCAGTAGTGGTCTGTTATTTAAGCAGCAGGAACTAGGATTACTGCTATCTGTGATATATTCCCTGGAATCTTTCTCTCTTTCTCTCTCCTTTCTTTCCAGCGAAGCGTTTTGCTCCTTGAGCAGTGTTGGGTTCAAAACTGTATCCATGACTCTGGTGGAATCTGTGGGTCCTATGATTGCATAGGAGTATAGGAAGCTGCCTTCTGCTGGACCAGACCATTGGCTCATCTAGCACAGTACTGTCAACAGCGACTGTCAGTGGCTCTTCAGAGTTTCACACCTTGAGTCTGCTGGAGATGATGGGGGTTGAACTGCATGCAAAGCAGATGTTCCACCACTGAGTTTCAGTCCTCCCATAGTAGCAGCACCGTGCATTATAGCAGCTGTGTGTTCTTTATCCTTCCTAATGTTTGATAAGAGATTCCTCTATTAACTGAAAGTATCTGGTCTCTTGGGGCCTGTCCCTTGGGTAGCACAAGGTGTGCTGTGGATGAATATGCCCTTGTTGCAATCTTATACCTTTGGTCCTCCCAGCCACCTGTCTAGCAGCAGAGTGAGCACTCAGCTGCACATCGTTGTTTAGATCAGTGTTTTTCAACCTTTTTTGGGCAAAGGCACACTTGTTTCATGAAAAAAATCACGAGGCACACCACCATTAGAAAATGTTAAAAAAATTAACTCTGTGCCTATATTGACTATATATAAAGTAATTCTCTTGAATTTTTCAATTTTTCCCACAGCACACCAGGCAACATCTCGCGGCACACTAGTGTGCCGCGGAACAGTGATTGAAAAACACTGGTTTAGATACATGTAAGGCATCCCAGACAGAGTGTTTCTATTTTCTTACATGCCACCCCCCCCCCCCGAAACATAATGGCTTTATCATATATCAGAATACATCCAGTCTATGCAATCCTTCCCTTTAATAAAAGAAAGACCAGGATTGATTTGGCAGTCCTAGTGACAGCGTTGGCCAGAGACATTTTGGCACCTGAGGTGCACCCCAAAATGGGGCACTCCCCCTTCCTGCCAGGAAGGAGAGGTGAGTGAAGATCACGATCTGGAAGGATCAACCTTGGGATCCACTGCCCCCGTGGACCCTGCTGCCCGAGGCACGCTAACTTCAGCAAACGTCTTTACAAAACCGTGCACCTCCAAAATCATATTGATTAGTTAGTCACTAGGCAACGTGAGGCCAGATAACTATCAATATGATTTGGAGGTGCACGGTTTGTAAAGAGGTTTGCTGAAGTTAGCGGAAATAAGGATTTAAGGCAGCCTACTTGGAACAGGCCCAGCGCCACTTCCCTGGCTTGAAAGTATGCCTGTGTGTGTGCCTTGCCGTGCGTACTGGAATCCCCAGAGGGAAATTACAGCAATAACGGCAATTCTGTACCTTTGCTGCAAATCCACAGAGGCACCGAAGGGAAGGAGCCACTCACTTGCTTCTACTTTTTTCTGCCAGGTCGCGAGGGTAAGATGATGCTTTCGTTATTTTCACAAAGGAAGGATGGAAAACAAAGCTTTATTCAATGAGCTCCGAGAAGGTAGATAAAAATAGTGCAGCAGAAGAAACTGCAGTGGCTGGTTGGTAGAATTAGTAGGCAAGGGGCGGGAAGCGAAATGCTGGGGTGTTTTTTCTTCTTCTTCTTTTCTTCCTGTGTGAAATCACACAGATCAGCAAGGACAGCACGTTATCAACAGAATATCATTTGGAGGTGTATCTTATATGTGACAGAGCTCCTTTTTTAATTTCCTCCTGATGACATGTAAGAAGCCTGAATACAATACTGCGAGCAAAGCAGCTAGTCAGACATTCGTGCCAGCGGTGTTCAGATGCACGAGATAATTGTAGCATTGTCCACAGCAGAGGCCCTTCTCTTCTGTCTGCCGGTTTCCTTGTCCATTGTGCAGATAGTTTTCTAGCTCATCTATTTCGATGGTGCTAATATTTCATGTCCATCAGAAACTGGACTTTTTGCATGGATATTTGCATAATTTGAAAAGCAATGGAAGTCTTCCATTAACTTTTACATCAGTTTTTGGGATAACGTTAGAACAACCATAAATATTCAATGTCTTTATAAAGGTGTAGTAACCATAAATATTCAGAGTCTTGAAATAGGTAGTCATAAAAACATGTTGTTGCTTTTTTAGTGGCATAGCTTTTGTGAGCCAAAGTTGACTTCATGTGATGAATGTAGACTCTAGTCCGTGACAGCTTATGCCATAATACATTAGTTACATACATACATTCTTTATTTCGCCCACAAAAACATTTTCAAAAGCAAAATAAAATGGAAATACAGGGAAAGGATTCCAAGGTGGTCACTCTGTTTTATCCAGAGCATGTAGGTTTCTATTTCTTATTACTTCCGAGAGGATCTTAGCCACAACCAGGTTACTATCATTTGACATGCCTCCAAGGAGGTACTTAAGGTGGAAGGTTTCAGATTTTCCAGTTAAGTTACCAATAGGGGTTTAATTAATTGATCTCTGGCTTGTTTGAACTGCTCATAGTACAGGATATGCTTCATAGAGTCACCACCCTGAGAGCATAAGCAGAGCCTATTCTGATAGGGTATACCAGACAGTCTGCCGTTTAGTACTTCTGATGGAAATACATTTAGTTAGGCTTTGGTGAATAATAGTTAGATACAGGTAGATTCATAAAAATATGATGGTAACTGAAATCATGGCCATAGTGGATTCCAGATTCAAATCGTCCACAGGTTACATAAGATCTAGAGCAAAGATTGCTGTATGAAATATCCCATAACCTCTGCCTCAGAGATTTAAGGGCAATATCGTAGCCCAGATGATGTAAAAACGATGGTGAAAGACCAACTGAGGAGGAGGCTTTTCGGGAGGAATAAGTTGTTTTTTAAGGTGCTGCAAGACTCTTCCCCTTTTGAAGCAAACATACAAATACACATACTTATCTGAGAAATACCCACCTTAAAGCACCTTTTCACTCTGTTAACAGTGTTAAAATTAGGATGTGTTTGTGTAATCTCGATTCAGCGGCATAAACTTCTTCATATACTGGGTTGTATGTTAGGCAAATCAAGCAGCTTCAGTTCCCTGGTTAATACATACGCTCAGTGGTACTTCTTATTTCTGTGCAGATACAGTGGTACCTCTGGTAAAGAACTTAATTCGTTCCGGAGGTCCATTCTTAACCTGAGGTACCACTTTAGCTAATGGGGCCTCCCGCTGCCGCCCCACCGCCGGTGCGCAATTTCTGTTCTCATCCTGAGGTAAAGTTCTAACCCGAGGTACTACTTCCAGGTTAGCGGAGTCTGTAACCCGAAGGGTTTGTAACTCGAGGTACCACTGCATTGGCTCTGTTCATAGACATCACTAAGCCATCACTCTGGCCTGAAGAGGTTCCATTTTGGTTTGCAAGGCCATATGTGACATCATACGACAACTGGTGTGGGGGGTATGTCACCCACAGCAGCAAAGAAACAACTGGCTGCATTTACAACGTGCTCCCCAGTGTGGGTGACCTGCAGCTGCTAAGGAAAAATCTTCCTTTGAAGTCCTGGCTTTGATTTATAATGGGCTGGGTAGGATGAATAGAGCACTTCCGGTTTTCTTTTGCAGTATGATCTCCTGGTGTCATATGATGTCAGGCAATTAACAGGCAAATATAGGGTTGCCATATTTCAAAAAGTAAAACCAAGACACCCCGAAAGTTGTTGATTTTTTAGACTTTCGGAAATCACCCCACAGGCATCTATTCCGCCTTTGAATTCACAGTAATATCCGGAAAAATCCAGGTGTATGGCAGCCCTAGGCAAATGGCTCTACCCTCCTGTCAAAAATGAACTATGGAGGGTTAGCCATTTACTTTCTGTTTCACAGGATTGTCATCCTTGCTTAGCATTGAAGGCAAATACAGTGGTACCATAGAATCATAGAGTTGGAAGAGACCACAAGGGCCATCCAGTCCAACCCCCTGCCAAGCAGGAAACACCATCAAAGCATTCCTGACAGATGGCTGTCAAGCCTCTGCTTAAAGACCTCCAAAGAAGGAGACTCCACCACACTCCTTGGCAGCAAATTCCACTGCCGAACAGCTCTTACTGTCAGGTTTGTGAACAGGCTGGTTTGCATATGTTTTGGATTATAAACATGTCAAACCTGGAAGTGTGTGTCCCAGTTTGCAAACTTTTTTTTGGATTACAACCCCCCCTTTTTTATTACAAACAATTTTTTTTGGGAGACCCCATTGGTAAAAGCATGCCTTGGGTTACAACCTGTTTTGGTTTATGAACAGACTTCCGGAACGGATTATGGTTGTAAATCAAGGTACCACTGTATACTCTGGCTCCTTTAAGGGTGGCTTATGAAGCTGGCTAGTTTAGTTAACCAGAACCTGTTTAAAACCACAAACTCTGGTTCATAAATAAGACAAAGCAGGATTTTGTGCATATGAAAGCTAGAAAATCCTTCTTCGGACATGTGGGAGGAGGGAACGGGAGGGAAAGCTAGAAAGCTAGAAATTTTGCAATGAGTGAACTGTGTCTCGGATGGCTTATGAATTATTTTTAAAAGTTAAGAATGCAATTGCTCCATTCCTAATTTATGTCTGTCGCATTCCTCTTGAAAACCAGCAAGGATATCTTAGGCAATAGCCCTTTCAAGCATGGTGCAGATTTAGCAGACAGCATGGAAACCTGCATTCAGCATGGCCACAATCTTACTAGTACAATGCAAGCTATTTCTATATCTATTAAAATTTGAGTTCCAGTGGTATTAGGAATCAAACTCTCATCCTTAGAAAACCTTAGCTGTAATATTAATAGGCGTTGAATTGAATGTGCCTTTTTTTATAAAAAGAACGAAGGTTTTCAGATCATGACCACGCTAGTTCGAATATTTATTGTTTGATACCATACATGCAAATTATAGAATGGGTTAGAAGACAGGGAGGGTGGACGGAGAAGACAACAGCAGCAACTAGCCCAGGTGCAGACCAGAAGAAATGTGTCTTCTTTTCCCACTAGCCTGCATGGGGTGGGCATCCTGAGTGCTTGCTGCCATGGTGGCCTGCCGGGTTGCGGTGCTGTAGCTGCAGCCAATCAGGAGCCAGGTTGCTTCCGAATGACTGGGCTCAACAGGGAGTCAATTGTAGAAAGTCAGGGGAAAATGCATGTTTAGGAAGGTCTAGCAGAATATGGGTGGCAAGGTACGTACAGCTGCTTGCGTCTACACGTCTACACACATAATGTTTACCACTATCCTGTTCAAGAGAGGCAATCCAAGTAAGTTCAGAAATAATGCTCCTTATGCTGTGGTTGCCTTCATCGTTCTGAGAATATTGGGTTTGATTTTCTTTTTGGTTGAGCCTTGAGAAACAGACACCAGAATCCAAGTTGGTTGGCACTGGCAGCTGAACGCAAGCTTCCCTGCACATTCCCTAAACTCTGTGAGCATTTGTGCATGCAATTGATATTGTCCACAAAGGTCCTCACGAGATTCAGTTTGCCATGTATATAAATTG
The DNA here is from genome assembly GCF_009819535.1 of Lacerta agilis. Lineage (NCBI taxonomy): Eukaryota > Metazoa > Chordata > Lepidosauria > Squamata > Lacertidae > Lacerta > Lacerta agilis. The sequence goes on along the minus strand of NC_046323.1, from coordinate 15,110,634 downwards.
GGAAGAATTGCAGAGAAAGTCTAATTTTTTAAACTGCTATCAATAGCAATAAGATATATGTAGAGTTATGAGATGAAGAATGCAAAGTTCTGGGACAATGTTGCTTCCTAATTGTTAATTATTATTGAAAGAACTGCAGTCTTTATATAGAAACATACAGTGGTTACCTTGGTTTTAGAACAGCTTAGTTTATGAAACGACTTGGAAATAGAATGCTGCAAACCCATAAGTAGGTGTTCCCATTTGTGAACTTTGCCTTGGAAGCAGAACATATCCCACTTCCTGTTGAGTGTGTTCTGTTTGTAAATGGATGTCCCCCGCTGCTGATCAGAGGCTTCCTGTTGAGTCTGTTGCTGTTGAATCCCGAGCACCCCGCGCAACACAGAGGTGATATTGGGAGGTTGTTGTTTTTTCGCTATTTTTTGCATTTTGTTTTGCGTGGCTTTTTCGTTCTTTTGACTGTGACTTGTTCTTTGTTTTATGGGACTGACTGTGACCGTGTTTTGTGTCTTTGACTTCGTTTTTGTGACTGTGGCTTGTTACCCTTAACAAACTACAGTTCCAAGATTATTTGGAGGGAAGTTACGTGCTTTAAATGTATGGGGTGTGTGCAGCTTCTCAATGTATGCTGTTCTAGATAACTGTATCAGAAAATTTAGAGAAGTGCAAATCTGAAGGGTAATTTGAGTATTAGTCTGGGAAGTGACAAATTAGGTCAATTCCCTTAGGAATGAAACGGAATGAAATTTCCCTCCATCCCTAGTTTGCACACATGCACAAACATTCACACACACACCTACAGTAGAACTAAACATGGATGCAGACTGGTTTTATGTAGTGATAAACTCCTTTGGGGGAACCATTTATTCCAAGAAGCAACAGATAGTGATGGAAACCCTACATCCTGTGATATTTGCATTCAAAGCAAGAAAAAACATGTCTTGAGCTGGATACTGCTGAACTGTTGCTGGTAAAATGATAGCTATTAATTCCTCCATGAATCACTGCACCGAGGACAGTTTTGAAAACGAATGCTGAGAAGATGAGTTTTTTTTTTTTTACATAATGCAAATTATCAGTACTAAATGCTTGCTAATAGACGTTAACAGCAAAGGATGTTTTGTGTATTTATTTATTTAATGGGGGGCGGACTGGTTTTGTTTCAAGAAGGACTAAAGAGGTTATATGATGGCTTGTTATAAAGAAGCATGGAAGGTAAATGTGTCAAAAGTACCACATTAAACAAATATCCAAACGACAATAAAGCCTTTAATTTTCCTCGCTACTGTCTCATTTCCCCCATTTTTTAAAAAAATATTTTGCCACTCTTTGAGTTAATTATTGGTTTATGGTAAATGTGTTGCTCTCAAAATACAAGCCAACCATTTAATGCTCTCTTTTTCTTGCTGCTATTGTGTTACTATAATAACAGAGGAACATTATTGTGTCAATATGTGATAAGTGTGGCCAACTCCACAGGAATGGTCTACCCTGTAATAAAGCTGTTAGGTTTTAAGGTACTGCAAGACATGGTTCTGGATATAAGGACCAGTTTTCCCCTCCCTTTTATTTGTATTAGGTTTTGTGAGCTTGTCTTGACTGATGAAAGGTAAGGGACATGGGTGCTAAAATTTGAAGTATGCTCCATGAGGTTGCCTGGTCTAGTGCAGAACTGAGCTTGCTCTCATTCACAAATTGTTGATATTCCTCTGTTGCCTGCTGTTACCATGATACTGGAGCCATCTTAAGCAGATTTCCATTTGTTATTAATAAAAAAGCCTGATGAATCAGCCCTGGCCCATCTAGTCCAGCATCCTTTTGTCACAATGGCCAACCAGATGCCCGTGGGATTCAGAACATAAAAACCTACAATACTTCTTTTATATATTATGAAAACCATCCATCTAGCCAAGTGTTGTCTTCTTGAGCTGGAAGGTTGCTCTCAAAGGTCTCAGGCAAAGGACCTTACCCAGCCCCGCTTCCAGAAATCCTTTGTATTAAAAACAAATAAAAACCTGCCATTCGAACTGGTTTCTGATGCACCCAAACAAAGGAAGTCCTAGTCTCCTTAGGGAGAGGTAGAAAACTTATGTCAAATATTTTTAGACTTTTCCAAACTTTTTTGCTTTTCCCAGTGCTTCTCAAATATTTGTTATGTTTCCCTAACAAACCTTGAAAATTGCCTTGTATTTGCTTTAGACGAAAATTACTACCATCTTTAGTCCCAGATTTTATCAACATTGACCACTATGTGATATTATTTCCCAGGCTGGACCAGCTAATGCTGGTGAGATTTGTATGACTAGACCCTAATTAGCAACTGCATTCTTGTTGACACCAGGTCTGTCAGGTGGTCTCTCCTGAGAAATTTGGCTATTTTTGTTTGTTTGTTTGTTTCCCTTGAAACATCTTCATTGTTTCACCTGAGGAGGGACCTCTAAATTAACTTCAGCATGTCTTTCTGTGTCACCTCTAATTCTCCTTGTTCTTCGGCAATGGAAAAAAGTACCAGCACCTCAGCCGCAGGGGGTTGAGTTTACTACACTCTGAACATTAGGAATGGTTCTGAAGGATTAGCCTTTCCTGAAAAGAAGAGGTTTTGCTCTGGACTTCTGTATCTGCTTCAGAACCCATTTCCAAACATGGCTAGCTAATGATCAAGGATTGACTTTGGATTGTCTCACTTCCATGCTTATCCAGCACTATTATTATTATTATATTTTATTTTGTCCTTGTTTGATCTACTTCTTTGTATTTCATCCATGTCTTAGCTTTGCAGAAACTTCCAGTTTTTCCACTTAGTTTTTCTCTCTCTGTTCATCTTTTCCAAAACTGACCAAGTTCTTGACATACCTTGTTTCTGGCTATGACTCCAGGATGAACCCTTAGTATTCAGTTCTGCCAAAATGGGTCCTATTTTCACTGCCAAGACATTTCTGCAATCATTAGTATCTCTTGCCTTAATTACTGTAATCTTGTGCTGTCTGTCCTTCCTACTTTTAAAGGTCGTAAATCTTTCCAAACTAAAGTAACATAGGGGTTGTGAAATTTTTCTCTTAGCGTAGCTGAAAATATCTGCCACTTGATGGACAAGCAAAGTTGCTTCCTAACCCGTTTCCCATTCAGTTCACCCTCAAAGCTTCTTTTTAAAAAACTTATAAAAGTGATAGAATCTTATACTACTGTTTTCTCCAGAATGTTAGGTATTATTTATAAACCTCTTATTAAAGAACCCACAAATTATTCCTCTTGACTGGCTAGCCCAGTCAAAACAGTTAGTATGAAGAAAAAATGCAGTTTTGAAATGAAAAATAAATGGGTTTTTTTTTTTATAGGAATCGGAGCTCACATAAAACACAGGATGTGTTTTTTAAAAATGCCCTCAAGGTACTTCTCTCGGTGCTGCCTCTCTGCTTAGGAGGAAACAAGGGCTTCAATTACACTCAGAAATTGGGTTTAAATGATCAAATTTATTGTCAAGTTGCAGGGAGAGGGGCGTGACAAAAACATACATGGGAATCAATTCAGGAATCAATTCATGTGATCATGAACTGGAAATCAATTGCAATCGAGGTCTAATTAATTTTAAGTCAAATTTCAATCAGGTTGATTAATTGAATGCACCTTAAAAATCACAAATTACCCCAATCGTTCATCCAGTTAATTGTGAACTCTTTCAAGTTTTCATGTAAATGAAATGAATGTACACACCATAGAAAACAGTGAAAGTTAGGAACTAGTAAGGCAGCATGGAATCAGTGGTGAAATTGAATCACGGCTGGAATTCAATCTGGACTCTGCCTCCACAAAGAAAAGGCAGGTGCTTCACACTTTAATAAGTAGGTGTGGGCAAAAGAAGTGGTTCTGGCCGCCAGATAGAGGGATAAGAAAAGGGCAAGAAGTATTTAAAAAGTGAATAGAATTATTGCGACAGACAATGCCAAGAGCATCTCCATTGACGAGCCAGATAGGAGGAACTTGAAAACTGATGCCGCTTCCGGGAGCACCAAAATCAAAAGTTTCCAGGAAGCAAAAATTTCCTGCCTCAAGCTGGTGGTCAGTACAAATTCTACCTGGGCCCAAGACGCCAGCAATGGAGATGGGTAAAGCATGAATTGAAGTCATGTCTACAGTATGGGAATTTATGCCTAGGAATTGGCCTAACAATTCAATTGGTGGTGCGGATTTCCAAGAAAGTTTGACAGATACTGTAGTCAAAACCTGCAGCTTGCTTCCTATGTGTGACAAGATTCAGACCCAGGAAATTGAAAAGGCACATACATCAGTGGCTTAAAGCTTTTTAGCCTTATAAGTATGAAGTTGGTCTGTTTAAAAGTTGATCAAATGAAAGAAATCCACTAATATTTTCCTGTTTGTTTGTTTTTGAGAATGACCATTCTGTCAAGTTCCTGGGTTCTCTATTTTCATTTGAAGAGATCTGAATAATAACATAATAATATTTGGTGTGAACTAAACAGGCAATTTAGTTCATGACGTGATTTGGAAAGTGGTCCAGTTTGGCTTGGACAGTTTTGCTGGCTGCTCATTTTGCCTTTGGGACTGAATCAGAATTTCGCCTTAGGAAAACCACAGCTTCAGGTTACAGACTCCGCTAACCCAGAAATAGTACCTTGGGTTAAGAACTTTGCTTCAGGATGAGAACAGAAATTGTGCGGCGGCGGCGGCAGTGGGAGGCCCCATTAGCTAAAGTGGTACCTCAGGTTAAGAACAGTTTCAGGTTAAGAACGGGCCTCCAGAACGAATTAAGTTCTTAACCTGAGGTACTACTGTAGGTGCATGGATTTTTGTGTTGGGTGCCTTTTAAATTTTTAACAGAACCACTTATAAGCTACTATGTTTCTCCCAGAATGGATTGAATTTGACAATATGCTAGTCCATTCTGAGGGGATAACTACAGTTTTAAAAAGACTGATAGATGCGCAAAAATTTTTGCAAGGACACCGCTGAAGAGTTTTGGAGTGGCTAAAAAAATGATGCCTACACACTGTTTGGTGGGCAATTCATATGAAAACAAGCTGTGCTATAGAATTGCCCCTAGGCAGTGGACAAGTTCCTTCCTTCTACATCCCACTGAGAAGCACTGCAATCGGAAGTAAGATTGCAAAAATAAAATAAAATATCTGATTAGAAACTAGAATTGTCATACAGAAAACCACAACCCTTCCTCTCTCCCTTGCTCCTTGCTCCTGCCTTTATATGAAGAGTTTTGGGAAGTGTGATGATTTTAGGAGCACTGATGTGGCTCCAAGTCTTGGGTTGAGGACTTCTCAGAGGATACCCACATTGCCTTAGATGAGCCCCTAGTCACTCTGAATCAGCCTGAATTAGTTCAATCTACGGTCGCATGTGTTTGTTCTGTAAATGTCAGCTTTGGAGAAGCCTGGGCAGCCTCACACACTTTCTCACCATGCTGAGGTCCCAATGAAAAGCACTTGCCTAAATTTCAGAGGAAGTTTCCATTCCCAACAATGGCACATTCCCTTGAAATGCAAACAGCATCTTCAGAAGAAGGTCTTTTGTCAAGACCCTGGCAGGGTTTGTGTGAGAGAGTTAAACCTCCTCACCCGCCAAGGTCCTGAAGATGCTCAGACTTCCCTAGCCTATTTACATACCATAAATATGCATGTTAATTGCATTCACACAAATAATGTCTCATTGTTTCAAGATGCTTCATAAAAAAAGAATTAATTAAAAGTAATAGTAGTAGTATTAGTATTAACCTACTCACCTTTATATGTTGCATTTCTGCGTCATTGCTGGTTTGTATTCGGATAATATAATCTACTAACAATCTTAGCCCTAGTACCTTCATTTTTCTTACATTGCTTACTAGAGTTTGGTGAGGTATAAAATTTGATTAGAGAATTAGCTGCATAAGCATAAAAGTGTGTTTGCAAATGTTCCCTTTGGCATAATCTTTTGCCCATTTTCACTCAGTGATATATCATTGTGAGTGCAATTATCCATTAGGGATCTTGTGCTTCTGCTCCTGTTTTGTTGCTTTGTTGTTTTGTAGGGTCAATTTGAGCGTTGTGCCTAGGGAGGTGGAATGTTTTTGCTTTTAATTTCATTGAACATTGGGGCTTCCTCAGATGTTACTACTTATTGCAAAGGCATAATGGCCATCACCGAGTGTGCAATTGTACAAGGAAAAATAGCATGCGAGCCAAATGTTCCTAAACATGAGCTGCATAAAATCTAATGCTTTCTGAAGAAGACTTAACAACCAGAGACTTGATGGTATTTTTCAATGGCAAGACTCAGTAGTACCGTATTTTCCGGCGTATAAGACGACTGGGCGTATAAGACGACCCCCAACTTTTCCAGTTAAAATATAGAGTTTGAGATATACTCAACCGCAGATTCTCCACCCGGCGTATAAGACCCCGACTTTTGAGAAGATTTTCCGGATTAAAAAGTAGTCTTATACGCCAGAATATACAGTATTTCTACCTCACACACGAAACTGCTTCGTTCATCATGGTTAGCCAAATAGAGGAGGTCCTTCTCTAAAAACAGGAGGTCTTGTTTTGCTCGTCCCTGGTCTTTATAACCATAGGACAAATATTGACTAGAGTAAGGTTACCAGATTTTTTTCAATGAATCCAGGGACACTTTTCAACTTCAATGGATTTTGTATGGGGACTGATTTGTAAATCCGGGGACTGTCACCGGGAAATCGGCACATCTGGTAACCTTAGGCTAGAGATCATGTTTACACATGAAAGACCATTACATTGATCCCCGGTTTGGATGACACAATAAGCTAACCTTTGGTTTAGCTTCTGTGTCGCACTGTGCTTGCCCATTCAAGAAGACTGCCTGTTCCTTGTGATCAAATGAAGAGACCCTTCCTTGTGTTCCCCCTATGGTGTGAGCATAGCTGGTAGGCAGGGCTTTCTTAGTGGTGTCACCAGTATTGTGGAGCCGTTTACCCAGTGATGTCGAGATGGTCTCTTTCTGGCTGCCATCTGTTGACTTGCGAAGACTTTTCCATATTGGCAGGCTTTTAACCTGGGAGGCTAGGGATTTTTACTTGTCCACTTAGTGGATGAAATTTTATCTGCTGTGCCTGCCTATTTTATGATTTGCTGTTAATGCTGTTATATTGTCATATGGTGAATCTAGGCTCCTGCGGGTGACCTGTATATTGAGCATTCATCCTGATTTGCTTGCACATAGCTAATGTGGAGGTTAGACAGTACATTGTCTTTACCGAACATTTATCCTGGTTCGTTTTTTCATTCATCCCACACTTTTCAGCCACTTTTCTAACCACAAAAAAGTCATTGAGCGACAGAGTTCTTTAATCCACTTTATTGTGCCAACCTAAATGGAACCAATCTTTAAATCAGAACTTTCCAAACCATGGCAGTGTGTAGTGTGTTGCGCAAACGCTCCTCATGCTCCTCCCAGGGCTGGAAAGGGGTTAGTTCAACCTCTGATTTGCTAGTAAAACTGAATTACTGTGTCGCAAAATGATGCATGTCTAAAAGAGTGTGTCACCAACATGAAAAGTTTGGAAAGCTCTTCTTTAAATACTTTAAACCACCTTCAATAGTTTTGCAATAGCATTAGTAGGTGGAGTATATCTTAAAAAATATGCATTATAATAAAAGTAAAATAAATGTTGCAGTTCTGGAGGCATCACTGCCCCTATGTATGTTCCTTTGGCCTCTGGGAATAATAACTCAAATCATTTTGGTAATCTGAGCTGTATTTCACTGTAAGAATGAGGTCCAAATACTCCTTTCTCTGAAGTTAGGAAGGTTTCCTAGGACCAGAGATGAAGGCATAAGAACTCTAGTTGCTACAGGAAAGAAGCCAATCTGGTCAATGAGGCTAATGCCTCTCTGAGACTTTTTTGGGGGCGTTTGCTATATTAGTGTCATCCTTCAATGCAAGGGTAGCAGAAGTTCAGATTTCAAATCCTGCTGATGATCATGCTGCCGGTCACTGAACTCTATTGGACATATTAGAATATGGGGCTGTTTATCCTCAAGCAAATCATCTCATTTTGTGTCAGGCTGCAACCCTTTATGAAACAGTTTTCTCTATCTTTAGCAAAGTTTAGTGAAACTAATTATTTATACAGTGTAAAAAAAGGATATTGTCCAGCTGTGCAATGTGCTTTTACTGCTTATCTGTCAAGACTAGCAGTTCTGGCAAGTAAAAGGCTGAAATGTTTCATTTGAGCAGTGCCTCTTTCTTAGTTGCAAACCAGAGTACTGTAGTCAATTGGTGAATTTCTGTGATTCTGCTATGAATTACACTTACCTAGATCTTACATATCCTTCCTGCTGGTGGCAACTCTCTCTGAAAGATAGCTATGGAAACCAAACAGTTGGCCTTTGGCATGCACTGGGTTGCATGAAAAGCACATACTTTCAGATAGAATTTTCCTAGGGGAAAATAACACTTTACAGGAAAAAATGAGCGGCTTTTTTTCCTATTCTCATCTCAAATGGTTGTTTTTATAACAATATCTGGATGGAGCAAGATGTTTGTAAATGCTGAACACTAGTCAACATTGTGTTCTTGTAAACTGCTAAGAGGAAGGTCAACTTGGTTAAAGAAGAGTTATGAACCCTACTCACAGTCCGTACCAGAATATAATCCCTGGGTTTTTCTATCCACTATAAAGACAATATTCTGTTTTTGAATGCCCAGCAGGGCAACTCTTGGTGAGCATAATGATCCCACTAAATTCATTTATAAGGATGTTCTTCACAGAGAGAATTACAGTGTGGTCTTCTCAGATTCCTTCATACAATAAATACAGATGTGGTTATGCAAGCAGTGGATGGTGCGTATTGGACTGAACGGTGTTTATTCTTACATTGTGCAATTTTTTAAAAGTTTATTATGATAAGAATCAACATTCACTTCAAAGATATTGTGCGCAGGGCTATCTCACAGATAGACAAAGGTTAATACTTGCAAATGGCCAGTTGACCAAGCTAGTGTGGAGGCACTTGGAATATGCAGAGCCCCTCCAAAGCTGCTAAACTTATATCTGTCAAGGAAACAGAAGGTCGGGGTGAGAAAGCAAAAATCGTAAATGAGGATTGAGATTTTCATCTAGAGGTAACAGGTGGTGGTGGGGAGAGAGCTTTCATCTGTTGTAAGAAAAGTATTTAAGTTATAAATCAGTAGAGGAGGAAATGTTTGGGATCAAAGGTTTCTTACATAAAATGTGGACCGATATACAGCGGTAAAACACTGAAGCTTTAGCCTCCTATCAGATGAAATGTTTTGCTTTATTTCCCCCCAGCAAAACTGGCTCTCTTTCAGCATTGACGGATCATTAGCTATTGGATAAGGAAGCTGAAGCATTTCATTACTTCTGCTCATTGGCCAGTTTATTTACTGCAGAGTGCTCAGATGGAATGACTTGCTTTGTCTGTAGCCAGGTGAAATGAATCTAACAGTATGCCAGTGTGGTGTAGTGGTTAAGAGCAGTAGACTCGTAATCTGGTGAACCGGGTTCGCGTCTCCGCTCCTCCACATGCAGCTGCTGGGTGACCTTGGGCTAGTCACACTTCTCTGAAGTCTCTCAGCCCCACTCACCTCACAGAGTGTTTGTTGTGGGGGAGGAAGGGAAAGGAGAATGTTAGCCGCTTTGAGACTCCTTTGGGTAGTGATAAAGCGGGATATCAAATCCAAACTCCTCCTCCTCCTCCTCCTCCTCTTCTTCTTCATCTTTAAATAACGGGAAAGAGGGGGGGCACGTTTCATTCCCCTGCCCCATGGATGAAATCAGACCCCATTAGCTGGGTGGACTGAAATAATGAGTCACTCAGAACACCTCATTTTTAGTTCACATATGGAATGGTGAAGCCCAACAATTCTATACATAATCAATCTCTCTCTCTTATTTAACCCAATGATTTTTTCAATTCTTTTAGAATAGGTATGCTGGACTATAGTTCTCATGTGTACAGTATTCCCACTCACACCCCCTTCCCCGTGTGAGAGATTCAGGGTTTATAATGATACAGAGAACCCCCATGGTTTGTGGAAACACTGGATTAGCCTGTGTTGCGTGTGTCCCTCTTGAATCTCTCTAAAAGTTCTAGTCCTGTGATTAGTGCACCTCCTGAAGAGATTATCAGGGTGCCATGCACCGTCCCATGTGCTTGCCATGCCACAACCACTTATGGAAGGGTAATCAGAAGTGTATTCAGGAAGCACTGACAGCATAGCAGTGCATGTTTATGGTACCATGATGAACATGGCAAGTATCATAAGCTGCATCACTGGAGAATTGAGCAAAGCTATTTTATGAGATAGAGAGATGTGCATTTTAATTATTTATCCCCCCCATATACATATACATACTACTTGGTTTTTTAAAAGTGTTTACATTCTAGGGATGAGACTCAGAGCAATTGTCCCTTGCGCAGACCTAAAGACATAAATCTGTGTTCTTAGCATTTGTTTAGAAAGCACTAAGGTGGGATTTTAGTAGCTGTGTTGATGCACATTTTCAGTCAGTCATATATTCAGGAATGGGGTGCCATTATGGTCACAGGAATTGCTTCTGACTGTCTGTGATTAATTACCCAGTTCAAACATTATAATTACTCTTGTAAGCATGTGTTCATGGATCTAGGGAATGCTCAGAGGGATAAAAAGTATTGTGTGAATTAGCCATTAGATGGAAATTGGCCTTTTTTATTTCCTCTTTTACAAGACTCTGATATTTTGATAAGCCCTCTTGTTTCCCCAGTGAAAAACTATCTGAATAGGCTTAGTTTTGATAGATGAAAGGCATGCAATAATTCCAACTATGTTCAAAAACAACCAAACCATTCCCTTGTTTTGGATTCTCAGAGAGAATTGGTATTTAAAAAAAATAAAATGATACATTTTTGGAGATAATTACTTTGTTAGCACTTATTTGCAAAGTACAATGCTGAGTTGACAATGTCAGATAAATTAAAAACAATAACTTCCTTATTTGATGTTTCTTTGAAATATCTAAATGACCTTAAGGTACTGTTAATTAATTTGCAATTATTATCGGGCTCATCCTTGGAAGAGATCAGTCATTCCATGGTTAATTTTTCATAATTATTGCCATAGTTTTGCTAGGCACTACAGAGTGAAGAGACTATCATGCCATGACAATTATTTAAGGTAACATGCAGTGCTGTATAAGTGTTGTGGGATAATAGTCCTAATGCTAAAAGATAAATAATCATAATACAATACAATGGATAAGGCAGTGATTCCCAAACTTTTTTTCTCTGGGCCACACTTTCAGAATAAAATTTGCTTGCACCACACCATTTTTTTGTAAGAAATTGGAAAGCACAACTAGGATTGTCCTCAATATCACTTGATGTTCTTGCTCTCATTTTGAAAAGATCAATCCGTATTCTGCAAATAGAAAAAATGCTTTGATATAATACAGTCATACCTTGTTGTGTTCGCTGCGGGTTGCAAACGGCGCGGGTTACACTCAGAAGTGCTCCGCACGGCCTACGCATGCGCAGAAGCGGTCTGCTCAGGTTGCGCGTGCGCAGAAGCGCAATATCGCCGCTCAGATTGCGTACTTTTTGGGGTGTGAATGGCACCCCGGAACAGATCGTGTCCGCAACCCGAGGTACCACTGCACTGTACTATACTACTCTGAAATGTTTAAATGTTTCTTTCATTTTCCTTGAATCTTCCTGCCACAGTTGCCATCCTCTCCTGCCACAACACCACCCTTTGAGAACCACTGGGACAAGGTGTTTTCAAACAGTACCTACAGTACTGTATGCTGAATCAGAGCATTTGTCAGAACCTTCTCAATGACCATCTCTTATCTCAGCTGTGTTTCATTTGTCTCAAGTGATAAGAGGCACTGCTGCTGTTCCTTGGCATCTTTTCTGTCTCTTCCAGTTTGAAATACTTCCATTCTCAACATACAAATTCTGAAGAACGCCACCACCACCTTTGATTCATTTATGACTTTTTAATGACATCCAAAGCAGAGCTAGGCATTGTGGTCAGGTTGTTCCAGAACCACTAGCTTTGCTGTCTGGCGCCGATTGTGATTGAAGCCCACCAGCATCTGAAGGGGACCGCATTCACTCCCCCCATGTTGGACCATGTTTCCCTGGCAATTGGTTATGCTGACTGAGGCTGATGGGAATTGTATTTTCCGGGATGCAGAAGGCTGTTCTTAATTTCCAGAACCTCACATCCTTGAGATTATTTCATATTAACATATCTAATTGTTGCCATGACAGTGATATGGGTTTTAACGATGATATTACTTGACTGAACTTTTGGCAGTAACTTCTATGGTGTTCTTTTCTGACAGCTATTCTGGGCAACGAACTCTGATCATTTTCACTTACTATCCTCCATAGTGAGCTCATATAATGTGTTTTTGTTTTTAATTCTCTTTACCTTGTATACCACAACCTGGACAACAGGTTGAAAGTCAGCACATGCTCAGTATCAGAGGTAGCGGGACAGATTTAGTTTGCCAATCACAGGAATATAGGAAACTGCCTTATAGACTATAGTTCATCTAGCCCTAGATTGTCTCCTCTGAGTTTGAGAATGGCTCTCCAGGGATTCAAGCAGCTAGGGATTCTTCCCACCCCATTACCTGCTTACCTAATCCTCTTTGAGATGCTAGGGATTGAAGTGGGACCTTCTACAAGCAAAGCATGTGCTCTACCACTGAGATGGCTGCCTCGTTTTACAGGTCTTTGTTTGACACGCCTCTGGCACCCCACTTCTTCTCTTACAATATACATTGCATTACATGTTCTGATTTCAGGCATATCTTGGGTGGCTTGTGTGAAAATACTTATATCCTGCTTTTCTGTTGTATGTAGTAGATAGGAGCATCCATGGTGGCTTACAATCAGTATGAAGTTATGTATCCCATATTTATATCTATATCTATCTATATGCTTTGTCGCTATATGTTCAGTGCAGTGGCCTAAATCTAACCTTGATACAATGGCATGGTGCTTCCTTAAATGCAGTGGAGATGCACTTAGCTAGTTTTCCATTGCCTGCCTCTTTACAACCAACCAACCCTTGGGCTTGCTATGGCAGTCAACTTCCTCCTCTTTAGTTTTGCCCTTGCAGAACTCAGCAGAGAGGAGGACAGTGACATCACTAGAATTAGTTGACCACTTGTCATTGGCTTTGGTTCTCCCTACCATTGCCTCCCCCACCCGGCCTTTTGCCATTCCAGTCCGAAAGGGCACTAGCCACCACTGCATTGATGTCTTACTGAAATCATTTCAGCTTCAAGGGGGTGGTGTCATGGACTGGCTGGATGCAGAGGAATGGTGGGAGGCATCAGCTGTGGAACCCCCAGGGAAGAAGAAGGCTCAGAGCCCAAGGAGTGGTGGTGGGACAGTGATGAGTGGTCAGAGGGAGAAGCCTGGGAGCAGGAGGTGTCAGAAGTAAGGAGGAAGAGGTATCAGGGTTTGGTGAGCAAGGAGAGTCTGTGACAGAGAGAAGTCCAGAAGCAGAAGGGGAAGCAGGCAAGGAGGGAGACCAAGAGGCAGAGATGAGTCAGGCTGGTGAAGAAGCCAGGGTATCTCCCCCGCTTGCTGCTACAAGCTCCCCCCCCATGTCCCAGGACCAGGAGAGGTGTGAAGAGGACAGAACACCGGCATAGTCTCAGATTGCTTGGGAAGGACCTGAGAGAGAGGGAGACTTAGCTGTGTGAAAGCAGGGGTCTCCGCATCTGCCTCATAGGAGCAAAGCCTACTGAGAAGAGTTGCTATGCTCATTAGGCCTGGCACTACTGAACAGATCTTGGTTTTTCTAATAAATTATTCCATGTGATTTATTGCTGACCTGCTCCTGACAGGTGGAAACTAGTTCATAGCATGTCGGCCTGCAATAAAGGCTTGGGCTGAGGAAGTTGCTTCACAGCTGCCATTAAATACACATGATCGCTTAAGAGGACACTCCTGTAATGCCGCTGATGGTTTTTCTTTCTTTCCTTTTTGCCAATAATGATCTTTCTGTTTTCAGCATTCCTATGCACCAGCTCCCCACCCCATGGCACCTCCCAGCCCCAGTACTAATAGTAGCAAACAACAACAGCAACAGCAGCAGCGGCGGCGAGCAGTTGAGTAAAACCAACCTGTACATCCGAGGCCTTCCACCGGCACCACCGACCAGGACCTTATCAAGCTGTGCCAGCCGTAAGTATAGTGATTTGTTACCCTTCCAGCAGCTAAGGCGTGTGCCTGAGTGTCACGTCTACAAGGACAAATTGTCCCAAGCAGCTTCTAACCTCGCAGAGGCAGGTTTATTATGTGCAAATGAAGTAGTTAGGTGCAAGGTATAGCTGACAGTGGCAGCACCTGATAAAGGATAACTTGCATCTTTTTAGCTCAAGTGTGATAAAAATCTTCCTGACAACCTGAGCTGGCAAGAAGCATAATTTGACCCGCAGAGTCTTTGGAGAGTATGAAGGAGAGACGGCTGCTTGATCCCAGGTTGGGGGGGGGGATGCATTAGTGGTTGCTAGGGAAACTTGCTGGGGTTGAAAAAGAAAAGGTATAGTAGGCAGGCAACAGATAGAAGTCCCTGCACTGCTATTGCAGTAGCAACTTTTTTAGGATATATGGAATGGCCTCTTGAAAATCTTAACGCTGCCAGATTAGTGCATTGGATCAAAATTAAGTTCTTTTGAACAAGAGCTACCATAAATCTTCTTAATTGGAACGAAACGGAGGGACTGAAATATATCGGTGTCTTATTTCTGCATACCTCTCTGCAACTGAACGTTATAGCAGAGAACATTGAATGACAGTATTCATGCAACCAAACAAAGGGGAATTTTTCAAGAGAAATTATGGGGGAGCCCGTGGCAGCTCACTGAGATTTGTGCTTGCTGCTCCCTGCTGCAACCCTCCTCCCCCCACTACCCCTTTTCCAGAAAAGAGCAAGTCTTAAATCTACTTCACATGGCATTGCGACATCGGTGTTTGAATGGTGTGTGTTGTGGAGAAGCTTGTGAAGTGCGAAGGGGAGATGCCTGTCTCTGAACACATAGTGAGCATATTCCAGGCAGCCAACACTTTCCTTAGCACATATGTCTCCACCCCAGCATGGCTGCATTAATACTGCCAAACATCTCCTATTCCTCCTGGAATGGGGAGTAAAGGTAAAAAAGGTAAGGTAAAGGACCCCTGGATGGTTAAGTCCAGTCAAAGGTGACTATGAGGTTGTGGCATTCATCTCGCTTTCAGGTCGAGGGAGCTGGCGTTTGTCCACAGACAGCTTTCTGTGTCATGTGGCCAGCTTCTGGCGCAACAGGACACTGTGACGGAAACCAGAGCATCACGGAAACGCTGTTTACCTTCCCGTCGCGGTGGTATTGGTGTGCTTTCAAACTGCTAGGTTGGCAGGAGCTGGGACAGAGCAATGGGAGCTCACCCCATCGCAAGGATTCAAACCGCCAACCTTCTGATCAGCAAGCCCAAGAGGCTCAGTGGGTTAGACCGCAGCGCCACCCACATCCCCCGAATGGGGAATAGCTAAGCATTGAAGTCTTGTGATGGACTAATGTATGTGATGGACTAATGTATGTGGATATATTTGCACTGGGTTGTGCGCAACTGCATTTTACTCAAGAGTAGACCTGTTGAAGTTAATGGACCTAACTCAGTCATGCTCATTAATCTCAGTAGGTCTGCTCTAGTTCCCTAGCCCATGTCAACTTTTATATTTTAAACAGAAGGCCATAATGGCTCCATTATAGCTATCGAGCGGCACTCTTTGCATCTCCTCACACCCCCTCTTTCTGTCAACAGTGCACAATTCTGCCTTGGCTCTGCAACATTTCCCCAAAGTTCACATTTGTCAGCCCCTCCTTTACATTGATCTTCTGTTGCTTGGATTTCCGCCTCCTTTCGGGCCTGACAGCCATTTCGGTGGTGGGAGGGAGATGCTTGAGACAGCAGTGGGAGCTTGCTGGTAGTGAATATTTGATTGGCTAAGCAGAGGAAATGGGCAGAAACCTCTCTGTCGGTGGACATGCCTTAATAATGACTGTGGGGGAAGACACTGATTCCAACAGGGACTTAGCAAGTGACACGAGGAAAGCAACATGGAAGGGATGCAACAGCAGTTGTGTCCTAGCATCAATAGGAGGAGCTTCCATAGCTGGAGCAAAGGTTATGTGGTGTATGGAACCATTCAGTAAGAAAGCATTGCTGAATCTTTCAAAGATTACTGCCTGATTGTTGGGTCTAAAGCTTTGAGTCTGCAGCTAGCAGGGATCTATAGACATGCTTTGTTGTCTGTGCTTGTTGTTTTGTTCCTGTTCATGTTGCATCCTTTTGAGCTTCAAATAAAGTTATTTGAGTTTGTATGCTGCTTTTGGCTTGAAGCCTACACTTTAACAGTGCCGAACATTTAGCAAAATGTTCATCTTGCGAAGCACAACCATAGAAAAATTCGTCTTGCGAGTCACCTAAAAATCGCAAAACCCTTTTGTCTAGCGAGTTTTTTGTTGTGCGAGGCATTCGTCTTGCGAGGTACTACTGTACAAGAAAGGAAATTCTGACGAAACACCAGGAAGAATTTTCTGACAGTAAGACTCCCTTTGGAGGTGGTGGCCTTTCTTGCTTGGAGACTTTTAAGCAGAGGATGGATATGTTCCCTTTTTCCAGGACGCGTCCTCTTTTCATGGGTAGTCATCATAGCGATCCATAGTTAAAAGTAGAAGTCGGAAAATGTGTCCTCTTTTTTGCTCTTCAAAATAAGGCAGCCCTTTATGGCCATCTGTCTTGGATGCTGTAGTGGAGATTTCCTGCATTGTAGTAGGGGATTGGACTTAGATGACCCTCAGAGTCCCTCCCAACTGTGCAATTCTAAGCTGGCAAATTGGTCATGCTCCCTTAAATCTGCAACAATATTTCCTGCAACAAAGCCCTGCCACTTCGTTCACCTTGCAGAGTCCTCTCACTTGAATGCCCCATATCCTAAATGCTCACCAAACTTTTCTGCAAATCCAGCCACCTAATCTCCGCCACACGAGCCTTGCTTTATTCTGAATGGAGACTTCGATTTGCATGTTTTCTTCATATAAATTTATAAATTTGATAGGCATGTTGCCATCTTGTTAAGAACAGAATAATAAGTAGAGCCTGGCCAATAAAACCTGATGGTTTTATTTCTTACCTGAATACAAAATAGGTTGCTGCTTGTAACCTGATCGAATGTATAGCGCAGAATGGCCAAAGATACCAGTTAGCCATTAAAGTGTCTAATCTGCTTACATATTTGTTTTATTTTACTGTCACTGTTTACATGCCACCCAGTAAGTCTCTGGGCAGCTTATAATGAAAGTTAAAAGCAGTTGTATTAAAAAAATAAAAGCATGAAATCTAATACAGCATGAAACCAGTGGCCATAAAACAAAGCTCACAGTAGCACCACAGATTCACAGGTCTTAAAACCCCAGATATATCCACTAAATATAATTACCTGAAACTTTTTAGGGGAGAAGGGGGAGGGCTAACATATCCTGCTATTGCTCTTCTTGTCAGAAAAAAATGTTGTGCACAAGACTTGGGTATCCAAAGTATCTAATATATGCTTATACTTCAAAAATCAATTTTTAAAAAGAATGAAATGATTGGAAAATCTTTGATTGCTTATTATATTTATATCCTGCCTTTCCTCCAAGTAGCTCTAGACCAGGGGTAGGCAACCTAAGGCCCGGAGGCTGGATGCGGCCCAATCACCTTCTCAATCCGGCCCAAGGATGGTCCGGGATTCAGCGTGTTTTTACATGAGTTGAATGTGTCTTTTATTTAAAATGCATCTCTGGGTTATTTGTGGGGCCTTCCTCATGTTTTTACATGAGTAGAATGTGTGCTATTATTTAAAATGCATCTCTGGATTATTTGTGGGGCATAGGAATTCGTTCATCTCCCACCCCCACCCCCCAAATAGTCCACCTCCCACATGGTCTGAGGGACAGTGGACTGGCCCCCTGCTGAAAAAGTTTGCTGACCCCCACTCTAGACTAATGTACACAATTCTCCCTTCCCCTAATTTTACCCTGTTTCCTTCCGGGGTACATTAATCTGAGAGATAGTAACCACCCAGCATTACCAAATGAGCTTCATGACTGAGTGAGGTTTTCAGATCTGAGTATTCCTGTAGTTAATACAGTACAGTTGTGTGGGCAGTTCCCCGAAACAGGGTGCTGAGTCTAAGAGGCGCAAAACAACAACAACAACAACAACAACAACCTATATTATTCGGGTACCTACTTAGAAGATCCATAAAGAAGTAAGTGTACCAAAAGGAATTATAGTGAAAATAAGAAATATTTGAAGGGGGAGAGCCAAATTTTGTTCTCGCTCAGAGCGCCATATTACCAAAGTCTAGGCCTGCCCCATACTGTAGCTACTTGTGCCATGCCACTTCCAAATGTAAACTGCCCAAAGGTTTGGCCACCTTTGGCTGGGGTTTGGGTGAAATCACTTCTCCCCTTGCACATTTTGGGGGCATCTGATTTTTCAGGGTGGGAAACTCTCCAAAGCTCCTTACCGTTCCATTTACCCGGCAGCAGCCATTCTTGTTTTTTATTTTTTTATACCTTGTCTGGAGAGGGGAGTTTTGAGGGGAAATGGTAGCTGCTAGCTGATTGGAGCAAGGAGGAGTTTCAGTAGGTTTTACTGCTGAATATTGCTTGCCTCCACACTTCCAAATCACCGAAATATGACCGCCCGGGTTTGCCAGTGGGACTGCATTTCAGCTTAGCCCCGTTTTGTGGCAGACTAAACTGTGTAAGCAAGAGTTCATGGACCTAGGAGTTGGGGATATGATCTGTGGAGGATCATACAATAAATTTACAGCATATAAACAATATTCTTTGGTCTCTCCCAGATCTGCAGTTCTCTGATATACCCCCAACACCATGCTTTCATTTGTCTTTTCACTTGTGACAGTCGCAGAAAATTTCAGAAAAGATTACATGGTCTAATCCACAACAGGTGTAAAAACACAACTAGCGGTAGTCTAATTTATACCAGCTGGCATTTTAACATCCAAGAGTCCACCCCACCCACCCCCCGTAAAACACCCCACATTTTTTCGTTTATTTGCTTGTTACCTTAGCCATACCTCACAAGGGTCTAATAGCACAGGACTGTTCTGGTTGTCTAGGGTAGCTTGCAGTCCATGGGACATATGGCACAGCAAACTTTATGGCCCTTGTAAGTTCTTATGGAATCATAGAATTGTAGAGTTGGAAGGGACCCTGGGGGGGGGTCAACTAGCCCAACACTCTGCAATGTTGGAATATGAGAATCCTTAAGACAGCCACTTCAGTCATTTTCTGTGCCATCCAGTCATAAATGTGTTGTTGTTGTTGTTGTTGTTGTTTAGTCGTGTCCAACTCTTCGTGACCCCATGGACCAGAACACGCCAGGCACTCCTGTCTTCCACTGCCTCCCGCAGTTTGGTCAAACTCACGTTAGTAGCTTCGAGAACACTGTCCAACCATCTCGTTCTCTGTCGTCCCCTTCTCTTTGTGCCCTCATCTTTCCCAACATCAGGGTCTATTCCAGGGAGTCTTTTCTTCTCATGAGGTGGCCCAAGTACAGTATTGGAGCCTCAGCTTCAGGATCTGTCCTTCCAGTGAGCAGTCAGGGCTGATTTCCTTCAGAATGGATAGGTTTGATCTTCTTGCAGTCCATGGGTCTCTCAAGAGTCTCCTCCAGCACCATAATTCAAATGTGTACTCAGAACTAAGTCTTTAATGGGATTTGCTCCCAGGAAGTGTCCATAAAACCATGGAATTGTAGAGTTGGAAGGGGCTACCAGGATCATTTAATCCAACCCCCTGCTATGCAGAAATCTTTCACTCACCGTGAGACTCAAACTCATGGCCCTTGGATTAAGAGGGGTTTTGCATGCTTTGTGGCCCAAGATTCACTCCCTCTAATAGCAAACTTAGACACTGAGTGTGGGTGGGTAGCAAGTAACCCTCTTTTTGCCATCATGTTCTGAAGGTTATACAGACTTTGAGAGCATTACAACCCCATCATTAAGCCCAGCAAATATAAAGGGAAATGATATGAGAATGGAGAACCCTTTCTAAATGAATGTGGCATAAGTTCTCAACTAGGCTCTTTGTGGGGTTTTGGTTTTTTGTCAACAGTTCTTTTTTCTAAGCCTCTGCTGTTAATAAAGGCTGTTATTTATATGATTACAAAGAATGGGATGGCACTTAGTGCAGTTTTAATTGGCCTTAATTGATGTAGTTCTGGAGAGTGAAAGAAAGTAGGTTTTCATGTTTGATAAGTGTCATTGTTATCTAAGCCTCCTGACACTTCTGCATCTCGATGGTATGCCTTTTTGTGTGTGATGTGCAGCGCACTGAATAGAAAATAGCCAGCTGGAATGCTAGTGACACTCCTGCTGCAGAGTCCATTACGCACAATGCCAGGCATTTTTGACAAATGGATCGACACCATCAAACCTTTTATCAATTTAAGGGTAACCTTGTCACAGTAGTCTGTCAAGCAGTGCAGATAGAACTACTGTACAAGAAAACAAGTCGTCATGAACTCAATGGTAACCAAGTAAATAAGGGGGGGGAATGTTGCTGGAAGGTTTTTCTTTGCTGCGTTACATTTGATCTTGAGAAATGTGTAGACTCTTTTACGGTGGAAGAAAGCATCTACATTTCCTGCTTCCAGTGGGGGTAGCCAGTGTGGCACAATTCCCTGTGGGAGTGCAGGGTTCAAATCCTCTCTCAACCATGAAGCTCACTGGGTGACCTTGGGCCAGTCGCCATCTCTTAGCCCATGCATCCCAACCTTTGGCCCTCCAGATGTTTTGGACTACAATTCCCATGGGAGTTGCAGGCCAAAACATCTGGAGGGTTGCATGTTGGGGCTGCCTGTCTTAGCCTAACTTACCTCACAGGGTTGTTGTAAGGATGAAATGGGGAGGAGGAGAACCATGCACGTCACCTTGGAAGATAAAGGTGATCTATCTATATCTACCTAGCTAATAAAATAAAATAATAAAATAAAATAAAAAATTAATTTGTTGCAGCAAAATCAACAGAGTCCCGTGGTACCATAATGACTAAGAAATTAATCATAGCTTAAGCTTTCATAGACTACAGTCCACTTCCTCAGATATGTACATATATTTTAATACATATTTCACCTACAGTTTCATTTTCGTTGTACATATATTTACCATATGCCACAAGAACATTGTGTTCTTATAAAATGGTCCAGTAGCAGTCTGATTAAATGAACTCTGCGATCAACAATCATATTTTCCCTCATGCGTGTTTTCTCAGGCATGTGCCCAAAGGCATGTGTCTACCCCTTTTGAAACTTTTTTAAAATTCACATCTGTTCCAAAGTGTTTAATCTATATACATGTGTTTACAAAGCTTTATAAAGTCATACTAATTTCATATATACCTTTTTCTGTAAGTGTATATAGCCTTATATCAGGGATGGTAAACCAGTGTCCTCCACATGTTGTTGGACTTCATCTACCATCAGCACCAGCCAGCAGGACCAGTGGCCAGGGATCATGGGAGCTGTAGTCCAACAACCTTTAGAAAGATGCATGTTTCCCATCTCTGCCATACATAATCATGGAAATGGTAGGTTGGATCCGGAGGAACTTTCTTAAAAAGAGGTAATTGCTCTACGGGAAGAAAGGCCTCCATTTGTGGAATATATCCAACATGGTGTTAGTGCACACTCATTAATATGTATTGCTGGGTTTTTTTAAAATATAATTGGTTTACTGAGCTAAAGAATCCTTAACTTTCTGGGGTTCTGGCCAGCTTTGGAGCACTGAAGTATAAACTATGTGACACAATTCTCCATATTACTTTTCCTCTTCAAACCTAAACTTGTCCAACATCAGAAAGTGATCTTAACTAACATCTTTGATTCAGGGCCAGCATAAGATTATATTATTGAGAGAGCATTTTAAACAGTTATTCCATTTTAGCCCTGTTGACTTTGTTGGAAATCAACTCTTAAGTGAGAGATCTGGCAATACAGTATAAATCAATTCAAATTAAATATTATGAATACCATTGGCATTAAAAAAATTTTTAAATAGTTTTGTATACTTTAAATGTCATTCCTCCAAACTAGTTTTTTCCTCTGACCATAAATTTGAATGAATTTTATTACCTAAATCTTCAAACCATTTACACCTGAACAGTTTCAGTACCTCTGATAGGACTATAGAGTAAATGATTGAAGTATTACTGGTCTTTCTCTCCCTCTCTCTCTCTTGTCACCATCCAGTTTGTTTCCCTTACTTATATTAGATACTGTGTCAAGCAACCAGATCTAATTTCTGTGAGGTGTGGACCAAAGTCAAAGAGTTTTAATTTACAAACACAAACAATTGCACATAAAGACAGAGAAATCTGAGTAGTAGTCAGATGAAGTTGTCTGAAGGAGAAGAGAGAACTTGGTTCCCTAAGTTTTAGCATCCATGCTGTCATGATTATCATTGGTGCAGCCTTTACTCAATAACTCCCCCTCCATTATCAGAGATAAATGCTTGTGCATTGAGTCATAGCCCCATTCTTTTCCAAGGACACCAAAATTGAATTGATAATTTTATCCATGTTAGTTGCTAGAGAATCCATTACTCTGAAGTCACTTTGCATACCCTCATGGAAGTTGATGGGCACTTCCTGTCTGTATTTATCCTGTGTTTTTAAAAAACTACGTGCGAGGGCTATTTCTCCCTTTTGTTTTGCTTTTTTGATAAAAAAAATGGTTGCAATGCTGTGTTAAGCATTTTTTTGTAAACTCGAGAATATTTTGATACAGTAGTCTGTTATTTGTTTGTTTGTTTGTTTGTTACCACTTTGAACAGTTTAAAAGGAAAAGTGGGGTATAAATGCTTTTAAATAAAACAACATTAAATGCTTATTCCCCAAACAGATTATTACACTGTTGACTGCAAAAAGCTCACAGAAAAAGTCTTTATATAACCCAGGTTGTGACACCATCAGAGGTATAACAATGTTTCACTCTTAAAATAAAGCATGGTTGGCAAAAAAATATAAAATAAAATCCTACTCCTATTAAATATTGTTAGAAGTACAGTTGGGGGAATCTGTAAGAACCATTTCTGTGTTTATTTAGAAGTAACTTGTTGAAATTATTGTTTGTTGTTTGTTTTTGTTTGGTGAAAGTTGCCAGCCCTGGATCAGTAATCCACAACTGAATTAAACAGCTCTATTATTTTAACCTCGAGCAGAGTCGTAGAGCTGGTGCCAAAGTATTTTAAAAGTATCCAGAATTCTCAGGCTATGAGCACCTTAGCTTTTGTAGTATTTCACCTTTTAAAAACTCTTAATAATAATTCTTCAAGCAGAAATACTCTCCAGGATTCCTTTGGGCCTCTGTTGTTCTGGATTCCTCACAGTTAGCTGCTTATTTTATAACAGAATGATTTCCTTGAGTTTCAGTTCCTGTAAAATGAGCAGGAGTAGACCATGTGATGATCCACTCTTGTTACCAGGCCTTTCCCCAAAGCTCTGGCAGGTGGAGACAATTGTTGTCTAATGAAGCAATCTATCTAGAGAGCAAAGGCTGTGTGACCCCTTTCATGATGCTTCTGAAGTCACGCCAGGGCTTCTTTTCAGCCAGAACTCCGTCCTGGCACCTCTCAGGTAGGTTCTGGCATCTCTCAGGTGGGCCCTATTGTGAGGGAGAGAATGAGGGAGGCATTTGTGGTGAGTTCCATCACCTCTTTTTCTAGAAAAATAGCACCAGGTCATGCCCTTGGTACTTGAGGCCTGCATTGTAGAGTACATTTCCTGTTTACACTGCTTTGTGGAACAAATCTGCTGCCTGAATAGTCCCCACGAGAAACAACTTTGTTAGGTACGCATGCTTGCCTCATTTTCTACCACCATGCCAGCTATCTGAAATGTACACACCTCAGCTTGACCACAGCTTGCGTTTACAAATCATATGGGCGGTGGTTTGAGAGAAAATGCACCGGATAGCGCTGTTTCTCAAGGAACTACAAGATGCATGTGGATTGTGGCTAACATTGTGTGCAGTCTTGCTTCAAACACCAGTGGCGAGAGCTCATGGGAGCCAGAAGTAAATGGCACATAGTCAAAGCATGACATAAATGGATTCATTCTGAAATATTGGATGCTAAGAAAATGCGGAGAGTGGCACGACTGTATGATTGGCACACTACAAGTGTGTGGGCTGTAATGGCACAATGCATGTAGCCTTAAACATCTTAGATATTTCTTGGCCGGATTTCATGTATTATCCTCCCCTCCCCCCTTTTCAGTTGGAAACAATAGCTATTGCTCATTCTTAACTTATCACAGGGCATTCAACAATCGGGGAGTGGGGGAAGCCAGGATATTCCCTCACAAGTTTATTACCAAAGTATGGATCATTTTTTGTTATAGTTGGCTTTGTAATTCAAACATCATTGGGGCTCTGATACATATACAAAGTTCTGCATGTACAGAAACCTCTCTATTTCTTTCTGTATGTTAGGAAACACTTATTAGTATGTTTTTAGGCACCAATTTATTTATTTTTAAAATCATATTTGACCATCATTTGGTTTGCTTAGTTTGCTTTCTTGTGGATTGGCTGCTGGTTTTAGATGTTTGTGCAATTCTTAATAACAGGTTTGTCACAGAGTGTTTTCTAATTAGGTTGTAAGCCTCCACTAGCTAGGTAGAAAGGAAAGATAAAACGTTCAGTATTAGTGATCAGGAAACATCTGGGCAAATAGGTATTTTTCAACTGCAAGAGGCATAGGAGTCAACTCCTAGGGGGCTATGGGGGCTTTGGCACCCACAACAAAATTTTGAGGGGGCCGCCCTCCCCAGAGTTGACGGACATTCCATTCAAATGGTGGTGTGCACTGTGCCATGTGATCGATTATGTGGGGCGGGGATTACCTGGGCCCCCATAGTAATTTATTTCAAGTTGGCACCCCTGGCAAGAGGAAGTTAGTGCCCGTCTGAACCTCCAAGGGAAGATATTCCACAGGGTAGTTACCCATGACATTCATTACACTTTGTCTGTTTTTATACCTTGCGCGTTGCTACAGGTAGAGATGTCATAGAAATAAAAACAATGCTTGATATTTGTCCGTTGGGGTTGGCTTTTGCGACAAAATAATACAGGGCCATTCAAATGAACAGGCATCCTGCTGTTGACCTCCACTACCCCACCCACCTCCGGCAATAATCTACTTAACTGGAAACAAGCTTCAAAATGAACCTTAACAGGCAATCAGCCAGTCTTCCCAATACCTTTCTGTTTCATCGAATAGTGCAGAGCCCTGGGTCAGTGTGTGCCTAAGGCAGGCGTGGCCAAACTTGGCCCTCCAGTTGTTTTGGGACTACAGTTCCCATCATCCCTGACCACTGGTCCTGTTAGGTAGGGATGATGGGAGTTGTAGTCCCAAAACAGCTGGAGGGCCAGGT
Organism: Lacerta agilis; assembly: GCF_009819535.1. Taxonomy (NCBI): domain Eukaryota; kingdom Metazoa; phylum Chordata; class Lepidosauria; order Squamata; family Lacertidae; genus Lacerta; species Lacerta agilis. The sequence continues at coordinate 15,085,133 of NC_046323.1, read as the reverse complement.
TTGGCCATGCCTGGCCTAAGGCATTGCAGGAAGTCCCTTCTGTATAAGGAGAAAGAACAAAATAAGCTCAAACCCAAACACCTGCAAAAGTTCTTGTCTAGAAAGTTAGCCACCTTTTTCCACTGGAATGTGGCTGTTTTTCTTTTTTATTCTTTAAACTCTTCTGTTTTGGAAACAGCCTCGACCGAAGCACATAATGTATATGGATTGTGTGCACATTTCCTTCTCCTCCTCGCACCTTCCCCCCCCCCAAAAAAGGCACATAGGAAAGCAGTGCAGAGAGATTAGTTTCAGTTCAGTATTTTTAGAAGAAATCCTTCATAAAGATTGAAAGACTGCCTGTTGTAATTGAAAATATATTTTATTTGTCTTCTTCGATGGAAATGGGATTGAGTTCCCTGATCTCACTGGTCTCTGCTTTCAAGGTGGTGGCGGTGGCAACAACAACAGATCTATAACTCTGGCAGAGACTTGACCAGAGTTTCATTATGCAGGAATAGTCCATTATGGAGGAATAGTCAGGTAAGTGCCATGGGACAGTGGTTGAGCATCTTCTTTCCATGCAGAAAATCCCAAATTCAATCCTTGGCATCTCCCGTTAGGGCTGGGGGAGAACCTTGTCCGAAACCTCGCAAAGCCACTGCCAGTCAGTGTAGACCAGGGTTTCTCAAACTTGTACTACAACTCCACCATCCCTGGCTGCTGGTCCTGCTAGCTAGGGATGATGGGAGTTGTAGTCCAAAAACAGCTGAGACCCCAAGTTTGGGAAACCCTGGTGTAGACAATAGTGAGCTAGATGGACCAATGGTCTGATTCAGTATAAGGAACCTTCCTATGATTCTAATAAGCTTCCAGCATTTTGTGACCTTTTATCCCAGAGTTTAAGGTTAATCTGCTGTGTGGGGATCTCTTTCTTCTGCTGGTATCTGGGCTCACAGCATTCCTCACAAGACCTTTCCTATGTGCACAGGTGAGCTGAAGATTTAGGGCACGTAATCGGAGAACAGATAAGAGGACTTCTCAAGAATTAGGCACATTTTCTAGTTTGATGGAAGTGACTGATTGAACTGGATAGGAAGAAATAATTATCCAGCTGTAATGTAGAAGTGCACACAGCTGGTTGTTGGCACAGGCACTGTGAGCCCTCAGCCACTGGGGGCCAGGGAGAGATACAAAAACACAGGGTGCATATCTTGGGGTTAAACAGGCCACAACTTTCTTGATTACAGATGTCGGTAGGTTTTGGCATAGACATTGGGTGTGTATCCAGAATCATCCAACCCAACTGTTGGTTGATGAACTGATGGAGTTGATCCTGGCTTAAGGATTTCCCACTGACATACCGGTACATCAAATGCAGGATTGCCATCAAAGGCAGTGCTGTTGCCCATTGGCTCCCGTCTGGACAGAAACACCTCCCCCTGGATCCCTTTAATGGGGGCATCCTACTTCATTCTATGGGGGTGGGGGTGGGGGGAGGGCTCCAAACCCCCACCCTCCGCCCTGACTTGTCTGCCAACAAGTTGTGACAATTGCTATGAAGTAGGTGAAACCCCTAGACAGGCTCAGTTTAAGTGGAGGGGAAATTCCTGCCTGGCCCCGAATAGGATGACCAAGTATTTCCATAGCAAGGTCTAAGCCTGACCTGCCTTTTCACCTTCGGGCAAGGGCGAGTTTGCTGTACAGGGTGGGAGATCGAGCTCTGACTCGTAAGCAGGCACCAGTTTATAAACTGTGCCCACGAAAGCAAGACCTGTCTCAAAGGTCTCCCCCTGGAACCTCGACATTTGCCTAATTTGCCTGATAAACATTTATTCCAGCTCCTGGAATTTCCTAAGATAAAAAGGGCTGTTTATCTGGAAAAAAGCAGACCAATCAGTTAGGGTTACATCGGTGGTCACCGATGCATTGGGTCGGGGAGGGTTTATTTTGTTTTAAAGCAATACTGGTTAATTTTTAACAACTTGCCGTTTGCTTATCAGGGGGTTAAGGGACAGCGGCATCAAGGAACCAGGAAGGCAAGCACATTTAATGAGTGTCTTCTGACCTCTTGGAGACACTGGTGGTTCCTATTCTTTCATTATCCTCTTCATTTCTGCTCTCCCCCAGCCTGTTTTCGGCATTTGGCCAATCAACCGTAGCAGCACCGCTGGATACGTCCATTAGGCCCTGAGCTGTTTGCTTATTATTAATGTAAATGTTTGAGAATCTGAAAGCACCCATGGCCTACCCAGGCCAAAGAACAAATAGCAGCTGCATATGTCTCCATCTGGAGCCCCGGTTTCTTGCTCATATACCCCTTTCCAGGATGAAACATGAAACTTCGTAGCTTGCTGTCGCTCCGCCGATCAGCATAAGCAGAGGATTCAAACTGTTAAAGTGAAGTTGGGTGTTTTTGAGTATTCTGGAGTTGAGCAATCCTCCCCACCTCTTTCCCATAACTTGGAAAATCATGCAGTGCAGGCAGATGAAGCATGGGAAGATTTGAGGGAGGGGGAAAAGGCCTGTCTACTTCTTTGAATGCTAGATTCTGGAGAGGGTCTGGAAATCCATATACCCCATGGATTCTGGAGAGGGTCTGGAAATCCATACACCCCATACACTTGCGCGCGCACACACGCCTTTCTCTACTGTGAGAATGGGTGAGCTAATGTTGACCCACCTTTTCAGTTTACTCTGCTGTACGTTTTGCATAAAAGTATTTAAAAATTTTTAGACTGCCCCTTTAGGAGACACCCTCCACCTTCTGCGATCTATAATTTTAAAGACTGGGTCCAATATGTCTATGAGAGCAGACTGAGGAATCAGCTCCTGGAAAGTAGCAGACATGCTCCTGGCATATCCATTTATCCTCAAACAAAAAACAACAAAAAAACTAGGTCTGGAGAAAAAGAAAGGAATAATGTTTTCCATAAAAAACCGCTGTCAGGACTGAGCCTAGCCTCTTACACGTCCCCCATCTCCAAATGTTTGGCATCGGCCCTTTCGTCCAGCCAGTTTCCCCGCTCATTTACTTCTCTGGGCGGTCTTGTTTCAGCAACGGCTGAAAACCTTATATAAGGCAAACCTTCCCCAGACATGTACTTTTAACCTTGCAATCCTAACGTGTAGTTTCGTTATGTATACAGTTGTACCTGAAAGTCGAACGGAATCCGTTCCAGGAAGTCCGTTCGACTTCCAGAATGTTCGGAAACCAAAGTGTGGCCTCTGATTGGCTGCAGGAAGCTCCTGCAGCCAATCGGAAGCCGTGGAAGCCCCGTCAGACATTCGGCTTCCAAAAATAGTTTGCAAACCGGAACACTCACTTCTGGGTTGCGGCATTTGCGAGCCAAAACGTTCGAGAACTAAGCTGTTTGAAAACCCAAGTACGACTGTATTTGTTTAAAACTATTGATTTTTATTGATGATTTGATGAATGATCAAATAACATTTCTAGTGTTGTTGAGGTTTTATCTTGTGGGGGGGACTTGTTGAGCTTTTTTTAGTTTTGCTAGTTTGATCTATTATTATGGAAAAATGGCACTGGCCAATCTGGGCCTGCCATACATCCGGAGTTTTCCAGACATTGGATTGATTTCCGCCCAGACGCTGCTCCCATATAGGAGGGAGAGACTTGGAAGCCCCTACCTCCAATTCACACTTGTGAATCTCTCAGTACCACTCATGTATAATTCTCCAAGTAGCACTTTACTTCATGCTACCATGTCATACATTCTCAGTTGACCTGCTTGGCCATTTCTAGATGGAGTGGAAGAACACGCCTTTGTGATTGATTGCCTAGCATCCCCCAGATATGACAGTCTACATAAGTTCTAGACTAGGGACTGTGGGAGGATTAAGTGTGGGCTCTTTTGATTATTCTGTCAGGTCTTCTTGCCAGGTGGAACATTTCCTCCTCCCCTCCCTTGTGTACCTGTGCTGGGAGTGGACTTCCAGAGTGGATTTGGGGAGATACGAAGAGTGCAAGAGAGGTAGGGTGGAGAGGAAGAAAAGCCCTGTTGCACTAGCAGGACCCCTCGCACTGGTTTTTGCTAGCATGCTGGGCTAGTTGAATCCAGGCCTATAGCACTTTCTGGCGTGAAATGCACTTGCAGAAACGAGAGACAAACATGAGGTCTGTGCTAGATTTCAGCTATACTTCCTGACCAACTTTAAAAAAATAAATAAAGAACCCTTGTCATTCCAATCAATATTTACTAATGTGCAGGCATTAGGAGAAGAATGTGACATTCGCCTTTGATTTCCATGGTGGTCACAGAGTAGAAGTGATCTTTATTCCCTGCTCTCTGCAGAAAAGATGTGGAGCAGTTCTTCAGAAATGGTTATCTTAATGCCATAACGTGACTAGTAATATATTTATAATGAAACGTCATATAAAACCAAAACATTCTGAGCATCAGTTTTCTGCTGAGTTTAAGCATATGGCCTCCCTTTTAACGAGGGGAAACAGAATAAGGGGCTGGTGCCTACGGTATAGTGCCATGCTATCAGTACACAAAACAAAAATGCCATTGTACTCCAATATTCCTCCCCCCCCCCCAACCGTTTTGAACAAGCAGCAACAGAGCTTTGCCCTGTGCAACACGCAGCATTGTTTATTCCAAGTATTTGGTAACTTCCTGAATTATTTGACTGAGAGGCATTTATTTACGATTTATATTTGGAAAGCAGGGCAGCTATAATGCTACTTAAGAGGTATTGTTGGCACAGAAGGTTCTTCCCTGCTTTAGCAATGAAGGCTGTGCACACATTCCATGTTTACATCTCACTCCAGTGCACTCCCACTTCCAGCGTGGGTACACCTTCACCACAATCCATATGTATCCTGCAGTTTCCTGAGAAATACTCCCTGTTGATAATGCTTTCCCTCAAACCTTCTTTCTTCTTTGGCAATCACTCATAGCTAAGTAAGATTGTCTACCATAAACAACGGTTTTAACAGTGAGTCCCTAAGTGACTGTAGAGGCCAATTCTGGATCCACACATCTTTCCACAGTGGGGACATAGGTTTCCGGGAGGGAGTTGATCATGGTGAGGGTTTGCCAAGCACATTTTTCCCTTTTGTCCCGAGTTCAAGCATCTTCAAAGCCCAAGACAACCTTTGGTAAAAGCTGTTCTCCAATTGGAGTGCTCACAGGCCAGTGTTTCCCAGTTGTCGGTGTTTATACAATTTTTTTATTTTTTAGATTTGCCTTGAGAGAGTCTTTAAAGCTCTTTTGTTGACTACCAGAATTATGTTTTCCATTTTAAGTTTGGAATAGAGTTGTTCCTTTGGAAGACAATAGTCAGGCATCCACACAACATGACCAGTCCCAACGAAGTTGATGTTGAAGAATAATTGCTTCAACACTGGTGAACTTTGCTTCTTCCAGTACACTGGCATTAGTTCGCCTGTCTTCCGAAGTGATGTGTAAATTTTTCAGAGACACTGTTGATGGAATCTTTTGAGGAATTGGAGATGGTGTTTATAGTGGTCCACATTTCACAAGCGTACAGTAAGGTTGGTAGTACAATTGCTTGTAAACAAGCATTTTGGTTTCCCTGTGAATGTCCAGGTCCTCAAACACTCTGCACTTCAGTCGGGAGAAAGCTGCATAGGCAGAGCACTTGTACCTTTCATCCAGTTTGAAAAGTTAAGACTGCAGTTAAGCTGAGGTGTGTACATTTGAGACAGCCGTTGCACATGTGCAGATCACTGCTTCATTGAATGCAGGGCCGTCTCAAGCAGATCTGCTGCCGTGGCGCGGCGATCCTTCCGACGCCCCCCTGCGGGCGGCGCAAGCACCCGGACCGCCCATGGGGCCGCGTGGCTCCCCCCACTTGCTGCGCTTGAAGTGGGGGCTAGGCGGCTGGCTCGCAGCCCGCCCGGGAGCAGCATGGGCGGCAGCAGTTGTGCCGCCGGTGCGTCAGCGCCCACCCGCCCGCCCGCCTGTGGGGGAGGGTTGGGGAGGAGGCGCCCGGTATGCCAGCGGGCTCGCGGGGCGCCCCTGGGGGGGCCCGGCACCCTGGCGCACCGCGCCACCAGCCCAATAGATGAGACGGGCTGATTGAATGGGATTTGTTGGTGTTGTGTATGTGTATGTCTACAGGCTTTAGCCTAACGGTTAGGAAACGACACTAAGGGGGGGGAGGTGTTATGAAAACACCTTTCAGTTTTGCTGCTTTATACAATCACACAGGCATAGTACTTTCTAACAGAGAATATAGATAGCACTGAGCTACTAGAGCAATTAATAGAAAGGAAAAACAAAAACACAGAGTATGATCTATTCCTCACTCATTGTACAGAGGGTCTCTGTAAGATGTGATTGTAATTTTCACTGATAGAGGAAAAGGGCAGGCTGTAAGGATGCGGCTATTAAATACTGCTGGCACTGAAACAAATATTTATTTAATTTAATTGTATGATTTCTCTTTTGCCATCTCCAGTAAGCTGAAAACATGGCCTTGTACTGTGTAATAAGGGGAAGGCCGACCTAATAAATATTTATAGCTCTCCTGAAATTGTTTGGTCTGTTGCTGTCATCTTTATTACACTTTACACAAGGGGGGGAGTGGGGGCTTCTTAATATGTGAAGGTCCCTAGCCTTTTTTGCTGCTCTAGCACAACCTTAAAAAAAAAAGAACAACACTGCTGTTAATTTTTCCAGTTATGGCAGCGTATGCCCATTCTGCTTTTGAACAAAGACACCCCACCCCACCCCCGTTTGGCTCCTGGGCTTGCATTCTTCTGCTGAATGCAGCCATTCAAAAATCGATGGCTGGCTCAATGCAAGGGGGCCTGGGAGGATGTGAACTACATGATGCCTTTTCACAGGACCAAGTTCCATATTGGTGACAACCACGGGTGGGTGATGTAGTTGCAAATATATCCACTGTAAGTGGAACTCCAGCCCATGGAAGCAGGACCCTACCCAGTGCCCTAAATCTGGCAACAGGCTCTCCTTAGGACCCGTTGTATTAAAACACACACGCATACACACAACCAAAAACCTATATTTTAGATATTATTATTGTTATTATTATTAGTGTATTATTAGAATTTTATATACTGCCCTCTACCCGGGCGTCTCTGGGTGGTTCACAGAATAAAATCAAGATATAAAACCGCAAAATACCTAATAAAAATAAAAAACAAGCAACCCAATAACCCCCCCAACAAAAACCCCACTTTTTATTTATTTTATTTTATTAGGGTTTCACACTGTAATCTTTATTATTTTAAAAAAAATATACATTTATACAACATTTACACAACACTCTCTGTAAAAAACAAACAACACACATTTTAAAAGGGCATAGGATGTAAATCGTATCAACCAAAGGCCTGGTTGAAAAGGAACGTTTTTGCCTGGCGCCTAAAGGTGTATAATGAAGGCGCCAGGCGAACTTCCCTGGGGAGAGCATTCCACAGACCGGGAGCCACTGCAGAGAAGGCCCATTCTCGTGTTGCCACCCTCCGGACCTCTTGAGGAGGAGGCAAACAAAGAAGGGCCTCAGAAGTTGAAATTAGGGTCTGGGTAGGTTCATATGGAAAGAGGTGGTCCTTGAGGTGTTGCTTTGCAGTCCTGAGCCGTTAATTAATTGCTGAGCCCATATGGTATCCAAATCCATTATGTATAAAAAGGTACTAAGTAATAAAGCATGGGTTGGGCTAGAGTACAGTGCAGTGTGGCATATTTCTGGTGGTTTCCAGGTCACCATGCTTGTGGGACTTACTCCAAAACATTGGTTGATTGCAAGTCTAAGTGATTGCTTGTGTGATAGGTTCAATATATTGGCCAGATTGTTCTGACGCCTGCCAGCAAGTGAGGAGTTACATTTGCACCAGGCGTGGAGTAGCATGTTAGTCATCTGGGCCCATTGGAAGCCCATGTACGTAACTCTTCGCTAGTGGTGGGGGAGAGAGTCAAGTTGCATTTAGAGGCAAACCTACATATTTCCCAATTTCCGAAGCAAGCAAGCAAACCAAAACACACACAAAATTGCACTTCTCCAAATGTTGCAGCACAGTTCTCCAGCCAAATCATGTCTACAAAAAAAATGCATGCACTGGGGTAAAGTATGCACAAATTGCAACATTATATTAGCAAAATTGTTTTGTAAGAATGTGTATATTAGGCAAAATTGCAAAAAAAAAGTCTTTTAGAAGAAATTCACTTTAAAATGCTGATGAATTTTCCTGAGAACTTTTGTTCTTTTAAACTGCAAACTGAAGAACCGGCACCGAAGTATAGAGTTGGAATGGACCCCAAGGGTCATCTAATTCCAACCTCCTGCAGTGCAGGAAATCTCAACATGTGGTCAGTCACCCCATCCATTTGAAACCATACCGGTTTAGCTATTTAGCTTTGCAAATGTGCTAGCATTTATTGCTACAGAAATGTGAACTGAATTTAAGATTGGAATAATGAGAATCTGAGGGAAATCAAAATGGACAATTTTGCTCATCCTTCTACTCACTAATCTGGTTCATACATAATACTAACCTAAGGTTTTGCATTATGTGCCCAAAGCTCTGACTCTTCTTCTGCCTTCTCTCTTCTGACATGACCAATTCAATGCTGGGCTGCATCATAGGAGTATAGCGTCTAGATCAAGGGAAGTAATAGTAACACTATATTCTGCTCTGGTCAGGCCTCACCTGGATACTGTGTCCAGTCTGGGCACCACAGTTCAAGAAGGATACTGAACAAGCTGGAACGTGTCCAGAAGAGGGCAACCAGAATGGTCAAAGGCCTGGAAACGATGCCTTATGAGGAACGGCTTAGGGAGCTGGGCATGTTTAGCCTGAGAAGAGAAGGGTTAAGGGTGAATGATAAGCCATGTTTCAAATATGTAAAAGGATGTCATATAAAGGAGGATGAAAGGTTGTTTTCTTCTGCTGCTCCAGAGAAGCGGACACGGAGCAGTGGATTCAAACTACAAGAAAGAAGATTCCACCTAAACATTAGGAAGAACTTCCTGACAGTGAGAGCTGTTCGGCAGTGGAATTTGCTGCCAAGGAGTGGGTGGAGTCCTCCGTCTTTGGAGGTCTTTAAGCGAGGCTGACAGCCATCTGTCAGGAATGCTTGATGGTGTTTCCTGCTTGGCAGGGGTTGGACTGGATGGCCCTTGTGGTCTCTTCCAACTATATGATTCTATGATTCTATGACTGTAAGAAAGAGATTAGAAGCTTTTACTTCCATTTTCAAATAACCAGTTACAGTGGAACCTCGGTTCTCGAACATCTCTGTTGACGAACATTTTGGAACCCCAACGCCGAAAACCCAGAAGTAACTGCTTTTGTTTTCGAACATTGCCTCAAACAGCTTCCGCTGCGGGTTTTTCAATTTCTCAATTGAATTTGCCAACAGCCCTTTGCGCCTTGGTTTTTGAACGTTTTGGAAGTCAAACGGTCCTTCCGGAAAGGATTACGTTCGAAAACTGAGGTTCCGCTATGCTTTTTAACATCCAAAGCCAGAGAAACTGTGGTTAGTTTAACTGTGATTTAGGGAGACTAACCAACTTCTGCATTAATTATCCCACATCGTTTCCTTAAACAACAGTTAACCCTAAGCACCATTCTTAGTTTGGAGGAACAAGTAGCCACAAGTATGGGAAATCTTGTGGAAGTGAAATCTTCTGATCTTCCGATCTTGTGACCATGCCCAGAGGGGGAAGATGGGGAAGAGGAAACATACGAACCTTGGGCTCACCCAAATGCATTCCCAGAGCTCTGAAATATGACTTTGCATGACAGCACAACACCAATTGAACCAATGAAAATAAAGGCCACCCCTTTTCTCAGTTAGATCCTTAAGGATTGTGTGAGTGAAAGCCTCACAGTCAACTAAGGCGGATAAGTGGTGCAGGCCTACTTTAAACACAGCTGGGGGTCCGTTTCTTTTATTTTTCCCTTGCTTGCCCCCCTTTTCCCTGCAGCAATTCTCTGCAGCAAGAATTTAGCTAACAGGCAGGCTGCGCTTTTCAAATCTCAGTGGGCCTTCTTCACATTCCCCAGAAATAGGACACATTTCAATCTCTTCCTATCATTAAGTCTGCAGAGTGACTACAATTCGTGCACGACCCTCTATAGAGAGAAGCAGCCACCCAACCTGTCAACACGTTACACTTTGAACGTTGAAGATTTTCCGCTTGCTTTCATAATGCTGTGGACTATGTGGAAGAGGGCCTTCACTTACTTCAGTGGAGCTTTATATGCACAGGGCTTGCCGGATCAGGGCCGGATGCCAACTGTAAAGTGCTCTTTGTTTCATGACGTCGCTGTCTCCCAGTGCTGCTTACTGGAGGCACAAGGATGATGCTTAATACTGCTTGGTAATTGTGTGTGCTGAGAAATATGTGCTCTCAATACCCCTCATATCCTCTTAATGCTGTGGATAATTCAATCACACCCACCAAAAAATGACATTAATATAACATTAGGGCCTAGCGCAGATTAGCAAAAGACAAGAAATTATAGCGTGCAGGACCGAAATTCTATCCTTGGCTTTGCCATAGTGTGCGGAGGTGTGCTGAAGGCCCCTTGAAGAAAGCTGATTCACATATGTCCAGCTGGAAATGCATTTGCATGGAGCAGTATAGATTTCAGTTCAGTATTTTGGATACAGATCAGGAAAGGAGAAACTATTTGCTGTGGTTGCATTGCATTCTGCCACAGTTAATTAGAGTGGGCCATATTCTTAAGACCCACCATAGGTTGTTGCTGGAAGTGCCCTCACCAAGAGCTGGTATTTAAGATATCAGAGCACAACTTTTCATAACCCACCTATTCTCAGCAGCCAGAAGGATCATATCCAGCCCCATCCCTGCCTTCTCTCCACCACTGATTACATACACAGCGCCAACAACACAACAACAAGAATCCGCCGACAGCATATGAGTCAATATGGCTAACCTGATCCAAAAACACACATATACCCTGCTCACACACAAAAACAAATCTCACTATAGCCAACCAAAGACAACCAACCACACCCTTGGCCACCCCCAACCTCTCTCATCACCAAGGAAATGCAACAAGCAAATAGTAAGAGAACCCACACAAGTGACGCTGACACAAAACCCCACACATACACTAAGTAGAAGAATAGAAGCATTGCCACCCCACCCCACTCACCATTCCCCCTCCCCATTTTCTTCCTAACCTGACATGCTTTTATATGTGTTCGAAGCTGCCTAGAGTGGCTGGGGCAACCCATCCAAATGGGTGGGGTATAAATAATAAAAATATTACTATTACTAACAGGTAGGTAGCCGTGTCAAAACAAAATAAAAAATTCCTTCCAGTAGCACCTAAAGACCAACTAAGTTTGTTCTTGGTATGAGCTTTCGTGTGCATGCACACTTCTTCAGATACACTGAAACAGAAGTCACCAGACCCTTATATATAGTGGGAGGGTGGGGAGGGGTATTACTCAGAAGGGTGGTGGGAATGAAATATCAGGAATCACAAGACAGAGAAACCAGTAGGAGAACACTTCAGTCTCCCAGGACATTCTATACAAGATCTCAAAGTAGCTGTCTTACTACAAAAGAATTTCAGAAATAGACTGGAAAGAAGTTGCGGAATTGCAACTAATTACCAAACTTAAAACCATGGAGAGACCTGGTCTGAACAAAGACATTGAATTCTTAACTCACTATACATGACAAAGCTATCTTTAGCCATCTCACCCCTTGCTTTTTCTTGTAAAACCAATTGCAGTCGTTAACAGTTGTCAAACAGGTTTTGCACAGCTATCAGCCAAACACCCATTCCCACCACCCTTCTGAGTAATACCCCTCCCCACTCTCTCACTATATATAAGGGTCTGGTGACTTCCGTTTCAGTGTATCTGAAGAAGTGTGCATGCACATGAAAGCTCTTACTATTATTAACTTAGCCTTTAATAGCTGATGCAGTGCAACAGGGCCAAAATACAGCAAAGATGCATTTGTTCAGTATGAAATCACCACACTAAATGGATGTGGCAAAATTAACTCACAGGGACTTAACCATTTTTTAAAGGGTAAATTAGATCTCTTAAGGAGAAATGTGGAACCAACAAATACCATCTTTTTTCTTTTAATTTTTTTAAGCAGTGGGTAGCCTACAGAGCGCAGGGTTTTGTTAACTTTAAAAAACTCAATTACGTTATGGTTTATTTGTTTCGGCTGAAATAATTGCATCAGAGAAAAATGTGTTTGAGTTTCCTCTTTGAGGTGTTAAATACCCCTTTTGAAATGAATAAAACTGATATATCCCCCTTGAAAACAGAGTGAATAGAAATATTTAATGAGCCAAAAGCTTCCTCTGATACAGTTCCTAGAAATAATTTCTGAAAGGAATAAACTCATCTGGAAAAGCACTGGTATTAGAATTTCACAAATAATTATTACTATAGAAAGCCCAGACAAGTAGACATCCATAATTTGTAAATAATGAAAAGAAGTTTCTAGGCTCACGTGCGATTCTGCACACGCTGCGTGAACTCTATAAAATGCTTAACTTGCAGTGATTTGTTTGTTGACAGTCCCTGGTGGTAGAAGACTTTCATCTTTTCTCTCTTTCTGAAAAATGGAGCTTTATGTTATTCTGTTCTTCTACCCAGAAGCGCAATATGTTTAAAAAGTGAAGGGGAAGCTAATGGATTGAATGGAAAAGCCATATAAAATGCAGAATGAGTCATCATCTTAGATTAAACACTGCAATCCTATACATGCTTACTCAGAAGTAAATCCCATTAATGCACCTTACTTAGAGGTTAAATGGGTATAGGATTGCAGCCCGAGGCTGTTGCTAGATTATTGGTTCATTCTTGAGCAAAAACTGCATGTGGCTGAAATACTACTGTACTCTGAGCACTTGCTATCCTTCCCAGAGATTGGGTGAAGTTTATCATCTGATCTGCATCCTGGTGTCCAAGATTTGTATACCTGCAGGAATATTTAGTATTCTCAGTCTTTTCTCTTGGGGAGGGGAAGCAGTAACTGGATGAATGACCTGCTGTTCAGAAGTTTTATAATTGTGAACAACATGTCCTCTCTCTCTGAATTTCAGAAAAAATCCTCTAGTGATTCTCTCTGCCCCCAATTACCCCCATGGTAGGGCTTTATGTCACTGGGTGTACACATGTAAACACAGGTACACACACACACACACACACACACACACACACACACACACACTATTTTTTATTTTTTTTTATGTGCCTTGTAATGTTGTCACTTGATGTTTATATTTTGACAGCGTAATCCTATACATGTCTACTCAGAAGTAAATCAGCTCAGTCGGTAGAGCACGAGACTCTCATTCTCAGGGTCGTGGGTTTGAGCCCCATGATTCTGTGATTCTAATAGCTTTCAATGGAATTTATTTCTAATTTCTAGGTAGGTAGGCACTGGATTATAGCCCAAGTTATGCAATGGTATAGTCATCTTGAGCTCATTGAGAAAAGGTGGGCTTATAAGCCTTTTACTTAAAAAAAAATAGTTGCTGCATTTGTTAATAATCACATATTGGAGTTTTGGGATTTGAAATGCAGGGCCACTGTTTTATTATATTTATTTATTTATCTCCTAAAATTTATATACCGCTTGATAATCGGGGGGGGGGGAATCAAAGCTTACAAAAACAATAAATTTGTTGCTTAAAAAAATTTACAACTCCAGTTTAAAACATACAGAAGGTTAAAGCCGCAGTAGAACAGGCTAAAACAAATAAAAACTCATACAAACTTCCAACACCTTCCTAAGCTTGTCTAAATAAGAATATGTTTAGCAGGCGACAAAAAGAATACAGTGATATCAAGAGGCGGGGAGTTCCAAAGTTTTAGTGCTGCCACACTAAATGACTGAGTTCTTACGGACGTGGGCAGGTCTTTATGTGGCACCTGCCAAAGTGCCAATTCTGCCAACACATACCTATTCATCTACAAATTTCTAAAGCTTTTATGTTTTACAAAGCGATTGCCATTATAGCAAGTGATGGACAGTAGCAGATAGATGGTGGGACAAACTTAGCGAGAGGCGGACATTTCACAGGGTGAGAGAGAAAGGAAAAGCAAGTTCCCAGGCTGAGAGTTGGAAGGGTTTGCAATTTTCTTTGGTTAAGGCGGTGTGTGGGATTAAAGGCTAGTTTTGTACACTGAGAAGCATGTGCACTTAGGTGTTCCACTGCGGATTTCTTCCTCCCTTATTTTCAGAAGACTGCTGCGTTGTATTTTATAGTTGCACCTGGGACAATCACTTGCGTTATGAGCAACTTTGCATTTTGCAGGGGCTGAGTTGTGGCGTTTATTACATTGTGTATGATTTGATATGCTGCCTGGTATGCCTTGCTCATTATGAATTATGTACAGTTATGTTACCATGTTTGGCTTATTGCGTGTTAATATCTCAAGACCTGCCCCAATAAATAAAGTCACAATTGACACGGAATTTAATTTAAGGTTATTGGCGTAATTTTGGCCACAACTTTATTGATTACCGTGGTTTGCTTAAGCTGCACCTGAGCTCAGCAGGGCAGCACTGATGCCTGGACTCCGGCAGACGTCAGTAAGGGAAAACATCCTGGGGGAGCATTGGACCAGGTTCAGACTCAAGCTCACCTCAAATGCTCCCAGGGGCTCTGGCGTGGCCCTAACCCCTGGAAGTGGATCAGACAAAAGCAAGGCAAGCCCCTGGATTCCTTGAATGGAATACCCTAGCATCGGAGGGGCAGGCACAGCCTAACCACATCCCCTCCACCACCATTGAACCAATGCCTAACCGCCAAGCCTTACAAAGTTGTGACAATTAGCTACGCAGAAGGCGAAACCCAAGTGGCACCAGACAATCAGCCAAATGGGAAAATTCCTACCGGGCCCCTGTCCCAAGATCAGACGATCCACGGCGGCATAGCAAGGTCATAATGAACCCTAAATATAGGGAGGCTGGGCAGGTGATCCAGTGCACGAGGCGAAAAACAGGAAGCTCAACGCAACGTGCATATATGGGTCCCTCGGTTAATGCATGAAACGATCCCATTGGCCAGATTTACCCCAACAACCGAGGGGCCACCAATCGGGTTGTTGTGGCTATCCAATCACTCCCACCCACAACAGCAGTGAGGTCAGTCATGGTGATTTCGCCACAACACATGCTTTCTGGGAGGAGGACACGATTTATTTGAATTGCTTTTACATGGTTTTGTTTTGTTTTTGTTTGTATTGTATAGGTGTTATTTATTTATATATACCATATTGAGAGATGTCCAACTAACCAGTTCCACTAGCGCAGGGACTTCAGATGTGCGGTGGAATTTCTCCACACTCTTTCCCTTTCCTTTGTGTGTGCCCCGTAAACCGTATAGTTAAAGCTATGGTTTTCCCAGTAGCGATGTATGGAAGTGAGAGCTGGACCATAAAGAAGGCTGATCACTGAAGAATGGATGCTTTTGAATTATGGTGCTGGAGGAGACTCTTGAGAGTCCCATGGACTGCAAGAAGATCAAACATATCCATTCTGAAGGAAATCAGCCCTGAGTGCTCACTGGAAGGACAGATCCAGAAGCTGAGGCTCCAACACTTTGGCCACCTCATGAGAAGAGAAGACTCCCTGGAAAAGACCCTGAAGACCCTGATGTTGGGAAAGATTGAGGGCACAAGGAGAAGGGGACGACAGAGGACGAGATGGATGGACAGTGTTCTCGAAGCTACCAACATGAGTCTGACCAAAGTGCGGGAGGCAGTGGAAGACAGGAGTGCCTGGCATGCTCTGGTCCATGGGGTCACGAAGAGTCAGACACGACGAAGCAGCTAAACAACAACAACAACAACAACAACAACAACAACAACAACAGATTTAGGGGTTGCACAGGGAGAGGGGAGGGAATTTCCTTTGCACAGCTGCAAGTCCTTGTGTTAGCAGATGTATACCGCTGGATATTGTCCCTTTGTTTGTTAAGTTCTACCCTATTTTGACAAAGACCAGTATCTAAACCTTAAAATACAATAAAACAAACCAACAACATATTTCAGCGGAGATCTGACAGCTGGCAGGCATATTTTGGGAGAAATTCTGGAGTTACTTTGCCCATTATTTCCATTTTGAAACACATCCTTTTTGAATATTGTCTTAAGCTGCAACGTGGGACCCATTTAGATTTGTTGAAGCTAATTGAAGTGGGTGAGATTTAAGCAGCTGAACTGAGTGCAGGATTATAGCCTTAGTTAATGACTGTGAGTACTGCATCAAATCACCAAAGTGACAGGCAGCTATATCATGCACTTTTTTCTAGAAAAAGAGGTGCAGGAACTCCTACTCTTTTTTGACAGACAACCCTAAATTAGTGAGATTTTTTTTGGGGGGGGGGGCAAATTTATTGAGCTCTGAGCATTGTGCCGCTATACAGTTGCCAGTACGCTACAAAGAGGTGGTGGAACTCTATTCCAGTGAGTTCCAGATGAAAAAAAGCCCTGGCTATACTTGCAAAGGAGTAGAGTAAGTGAATTTAAGACAGTGTGTTTCACTTTTGTCCCAAGTACCTCAGCCATTTGGAATAATTCTCTAGTTAACTAGTTTGTAGAACTGCAAAGCTTTAGAAATATCCAGTGAAAGGACACAGGAAACCACAGGTTAAATTACCGATCAAGTTAAATTACCACACAGTCATGAGATCCGCTTGGCATTGGCATAGTAACTGGAAATAATTCTGGGAAGTCAATGAAATTTAGAAACAGAGTTAAGCATTTGGTTCCCATCGATCTCAATGGGAGCATAGTATGCAGAATCCAGAGAGAATTATGCATACTAACTCTTGCAAAAGCAATACAGTGGTACCCCGCAAGACGAAATTAATTCGTTCCACAAGACTTTTCGTCTTGCGGAAATTTCGTCTTGCGAGGCACCGTTTCCCATAGGAACGCATTAAAATTTAATTAATGCGTTCCTATGGGAAAAAAAGTCCGGGGGCCCCTTCCGACCGTCACCGGAGCCTCGCCGCGCCGTGTTTTAAAGCTACAGGGAGCGAACAGCAGCACTCCTGTTCGCTCCTTGCAGCTTTAAAACGTGGCGCGATGAGGCTCCGGTGGGGAGAGGCGGCGTCGGATCGCGCACGGCCATCCAAAATGGCGGCGCGATCCCACTCCGCCCCCCCCGCGCACCGGAGCCTCGCCGCGCCGTGTTTTAAAGCTACAGGGAGCGAACAGAAGCATTGCTGTTGGCTCCCTGCAGCTTTAAAACGCGGCGCGATGAGGCTCCGGTGCGCGCGGGGCGGCGTCGGATCGCGCACGGCCATCCAAAATGGCGGCGCGATCCCACTCTGCCCCCCCGCGCACCGGAGGCTCGTCGCGCCGTGTTTTAAAGCTGCAGGGAGCCAACAGCAGCACTCCTGTTCGCTCCCTGCAGCTTTAAAACGCGGTGCCGCGCCATTACAGGGAGCTGTAAAGGCTTACCTTTTTCTCCGGTCGGGAGGGGTGTTGTGCATCGCATCCATCTTGGATCGACTGTGCATGTCTGGAGATCGCAGACATGCACAGTCGATCCAAGATGGATCGGGTCCATCTTGGATCGACTGCGCATGTCTGGAGATCGCAGACATGCACAGTCGATCCAAGATGGACGCGATGCACAACACCCCTCCCGACCGGAGAAAAAGGTAAGCCTTTACAGCTCCCTGTAATGGCGCGGCACCGCGTTTTAAAGCTGCAGGGAGCGAACAGGAGTGCTGCTGTTGGCTCCCTGCAGCTTTAAAACACGGCGCGACGAGGCTCCGGTGCGCGGGGGGCGGAGTGGGATCGCGCCGCCATTTTGGATGGCCGTGCGCGATCCGACGCCGCCCCCCCCGCGCACCGGATCTGCGTCGCGCCGCGTTTTAAAGCTGCAAGGAGCGAACAGCAGCACTCCCTGCAGCTTTAAAACACGGCGGGGCAAGGCTCCGGGGGGCGGGGGGGATCGCGCCGCCATTTTGGATGGCCGTGCGCGATCCGACGCCGCCCCCCCGCGCACCGGATCCGCGCCGCGCAGCGTTTTAAAGCTGCAAGGAGCGAACAGCAGCACTCCCTGCAGCTTTAAAACACGGCGGGGCGAGGATCCGGTGCTTACAGTGGTACCTCGCCAGACGAATTCGTCTTGCGAAAAAGAGCCATAGACGAATTCGTCTCGCGAGTCAACTAAAAACTCGCAAAACCCTTTTGTTTTGCGAGTTTTTCGTTGTGCGAGGCATTCGTCTTGCGGGGTACCACTGTATTAAAGTTAAAGGTAAAGGGACCCCTGACCATTAGGTCCAGTCGTGGATGACTCTGGGGTTGCGACGCTCATCTTGCTTTATTGGCTGAGGAAGTTGGCGTACAGCTTCCGGGTCAAGTGGCCAGCATGACTAAGCCGCTTCTGGCAAACCAGAGCAGCGCACAGAAACGCCGTTTACCTTCCCGCCAGAGCGGTACCTATTTATCTACTTGCACTTTGACATGCTTTCGAACTGCTAGGTTAGCAGGAGCTGGGACCGAGCAACGGGAGCTCACCCCGTCACGGGGATTCGAACAGCCGACCTTCTGGTCAGCAAGCCCTAGGCTCTGTGGTTTAACCTACAGCACCACCCCCGTCCCAAAAGCAATATTACATGATGTTAAAATAATGGGAAATAGGGATGCACTTTAGTCTGGTCTGACTAGGAAAGGGCAGATTAGCCTATTTCTGTTCCATGTCAGTCTTGTATACAGTCAGTTTAAGGTCTAGACCCTTTAATGATTTTTAAAGATATGAAAAAAACTTAATCTAAATTATAAAATGTGTACAAACTGCCTTCACTGATAATACTTCTAAAACACTTTTTTGTATGCTTTCCAATAAAATTTCCCTAAAATACATTTTTTGTGCATACTAATCTGAACCCAAACTGGCTCACAAAATTCAGAGACATTTGGGATCTGATTGACAACTGTGTTCTGATCCATGTATAAGCCCAAGAAAGCAACAGGTGGGTAGCCGTGTTGGTCTGCCATAGTCGAAACAAAATAGAAAATTCTTTTCAGTAGCACCTTAGAGACCAACTGTGTTTGTTCTTGGTATGAGCTTTCGTGTGCATGCATGGTATATGAAGAAGTGTGCATGCACACGAAAGCTCATACCAAGAACAAACACAGTTTCGCCCAAGAAAGCAGAATAGGTTTGCTTGCTTTAAAATGCGGATCCTATGATCTTCTCTTCCATCTGCTGTCTTAAGTCGTTGTGATAAGGTGAGAAAGAAAACTATAGCAGTAATCTTCGAGCACTTGCTCCAAAGCAGTCTTGAATTTAATGAGAGAAACCTCATATTTTCTAATTACCAATAATTATCTTAAAACAGATCTTCTGTGAATACTCTTATGTGTGCATCCCAAATCATGGTCTGAGCACAGAATCATCATTCACCCAGCTATTTAAAGGAGGTGGGGTGGGGTGCGGGTGGAATTGTGTATGTTGCCGCATTGCTTCCTATTATAACAAGATTATGTTGCAATCTTCTTACTGGTAATTATTGCAGCATATTATTCTCCTTTCACATGTAACCAGTACATATTTCTGTTCTGATTTGCCAAGGCATATGCCTTTTATTTTTACTTCCAAATTGCTTAACTTGTTGGAGGCCTTGAAAATCTAATTACTCCTATATCAGTAGCATAACCAGATTAAGAAAAACAACAACCACGTTCCCCCATGACATTTCTGAACAAGACATCAATCAAACTTTGTTGGCTGAGGAATACTGCTTCAGTAAGCCTTGTTCCATATATTAACTTTTAATGTGAAATATCAGGGCAAGGATGGATTGGTTTTTATAATTATTGTAAGATAATTATTTAAGATAATGCAACTCCTACGTCTTGGTGCATATTTTAGCAACAATATTTTCTGGACAAAAGAGTCTTGTGAATTGCCAATAGATTATGGAAGCGAAGTACAGGCAACATTTACGTGTGTTCAGTTGATGCATGACTGCGCACATGTGTATCGCAGTGACCCGGAAGTGGCCGGATCAGGGCAGGGTATGATGAGGACAAGACATAATGAGCTTATATACACTCAGCTGTTGTATGTGATGACCTGGAACGCAACTCCCATGCAATTGGGAGGGTTGCTTGTATAATATCATAATAAAATAAACTATGCAAAATCTTAAACTAACAACTTAGGAATCAAGGGTTCTTAAAATATCAGCAGCAAATTTATTGTACTAGCTATTGGCCTTGACAGCTCCTAAATACAGTCATACCTTGGTTTTCGAACAGCCTACTTCTTGAACGTTTTGGCTCCTGAACGATCGAAACCTGGAAGTGACTGCTCCGGTTTTCAAACTTTCTTTTGGAAGCCGAACGTCCAACAGGGCTTCCATGGCTTCCGATTGACTGCAATAGCTTCCTGCAGCCAATCAAAAGCCGCGATTTGGAAGTCAAACAATTTGGAAGTCAAAACAGACTTCTGGAATGGATTCCGTTTGACTTCCAAGGTATACAGGCAGCCCCCTGTTTGTGTGGGGGTTATGTTCCAAGGAACTATGCATGTCAGTGAAATCACATATAATTGAAACCCACTGAAAAAAGCCATGCAAACAGCTTGCCAGATGGAACAGTCCCCACCTCCCTTCAACTGCATGCTGTTCTGGGGGTTCTGGGACCCCCACAGAGCTAGTTTGGGGGAGAAAAGGGGGCAACCCCATCATGCTTTTTGAAGTCTTTCCGTGGGCTTCCACTAGAGGGGTTAGTTACCGGTAGCTGAATCCTGCCATTTAAAAAAAAAGAAAGGCACACACATCCAAGTTCAAACCAAGAATAAAACATGAGCAGGAGGCCTAATTCAAAACAGTGGTGAGATAAAATCAGAATCCCATGAAAAGCCTGAATGAGTGTATGTGATTTCTCCAAGACGGCAGCTGAAAAGAAAACAAAAGATATGAATTTGATGTGATTTGTAAATAAGCACAATATACTATGGATAGCTCTTCCATTATTGCACTGTGGAATATGTTACTCTTCGGAAGGGCCAATTATAAGGGGCACATCAAATATTACCAAAGTTATCTGACTGCTACAATAACTCCAGCCATACTTTCTTCTTTCACGTTTCCTTGCGATGTGTGGATTAGCTTGCAATCATGGGTTATTGGGTGCAATTGCACTTTTGTTATGGAAACCAGATTTGGTTTGCTTGCTTTGGCGGTGGCAGTGAATGAAGGTCAAGAGAGAGAGGCTGGCATTCAACTTTAAGTGTTTCATTGCTATGGACAATAAGTACTGCTATGAATACTTCCTTGGTCACCAGGTGTGTAAGGCCTGTTGATCTGGAGCAATGAACAGGATGGGGCATGTGTAGGTAAAAACACGACCACAACTTAATTGGTTGCAGAATATCAGGATTTTGCACAGGACAGCAAGGATCCTATTATAGGGCAGCCCAGCTGCTGGCCAATGTCTCTCCTAGCCTGTGTGTTGGGCAGTCTTGAGGGCAGGGTCAGCCATGCCCATGAGAAGGAATGAAGCAGCCATCTTGGGTGGTGAAATCCCACAATGCAGTGCCCTTGCTGGTACCCTACTACCAGCTACTTACAGGGCCGCACAGCTGCTGCTGCTGCTTCCAGCGCAATGCCGCTGAAGATTAAGCTGACGGCCACATTCTATAAGTATATTATAATATACATTGTATGAAGAGCTTTCACACAGAGAACAAAGATTTGGCATCATTATGCTTTGGAAGCTTTTGCTAATGCAGAATCCTGCAACTTGCCTTTTGACCAGGACAGGACTTATTCTGGCTCCCTACTAGCTTCCAGACACAATTCAGAGTGCTGACAATGACCTTTGAGTTGCTACATGGTTTGGGGCAGGGGTGGCCAATGTGGTCCCCTCCCAGATGTTGCAGGACTCCAACTCCCATCAGCCCCAGACAGCCTCTTCCAGAAGAAGAAAATATATATATATATAAATAAGCCCTTTTTGTGGAATTCCAGCATTCACTTCTATCAGAATTGTGTCCAGCCACTTCTCTCTTGGTGTTTCAGTGTCTATTTAAAAACTGGGAAGGCATTTAGTATTGGCTGAAGGTTTCTTGATTTAATTTTATGGTACGCAGTTATTTGGTTTTAAGTGCATTTTTAGACATTGGTTTTTAGAAATATTGTTTAATTTTGTTTCGATGGTGATTTTTGATTGTACCTTTCTTAGCACAGCCTTTGTGGCAATGGCATGGTGCTAAGTCAAGAAATAAATGCAATCTGGCGACCTTCCAAGTTCTCATATTTCGAGAGGGAGAAAGAATTCCCTCCATTCACACCAGTCATGATTCTACAAACCTCCGTAATGTTCTCTTCCCTTAGTCACCTTTTCCACCCCCAAAATCTAAAAATCCCTCCATGCACATTTGCACACAAATCAATGCGGTGTGTTCTGAAAACAGGCATCCCCTTGGGCTGGCTGCTGAAAGTCTCCCATATGTTCCACTCCGGCATTGCCAATTTCAGAGAGTGGTCCATTCTGTGTCTTGGAAAATCACCCATTCATCTCATTTAACCAAGTGAAAAAACACAGTTTTAGCCTGATCTAATCAACAGACTCAGAAAAAAACATCTTTGTTTGCCTTGACACCCCCCAAATCTGCCACTGTAATTGGTCTCTTTGTTGATTATCAAAGTGCAAGCATAGAAAATTAACCACCTTTGTAAGGGTAGCTTTTGAAGGTCAGGTGAGAAATGCAAAGACAGCATGCAGGGACATTACCATACAATACTGTTAGTGCTGCACTTTTCAGGAGAACCTGAGTCTCCTCTTTTAAGTATGCTTGACAACTGGACCAGGTTTTAAACAACAATAAAATGAACATCCCTATTTCTCTCCCTGCCCCCCCCCACTTTTGTTTTTCAGGTATGGGAAAATTGTATCCACAAAAGCAATTCTAGACAAAAACACAAATCAATGCAAAGGTAAGTGCCAAAAGTCCTCCCTGGAAATTCCACATCAGATTGATTGACTGGTGTTTGCGCTGCAAAAGTTCAGACTCTGGCAGTGCAATCAACATAATGTACAGTATATTGAAAACATGTTTAATAATGCTGCTGCTTCGAGTTCTACTTCCAGTAACATTGCTCATTAATTTTTTTCATTAACAAACAAAATGAAAATCACAAATCAGAACAACTATCAAATTGCTTCGGCAGCAAAGTAAATTACCTCCTAACCACACAGTGTCATCTGATTTGAACAATATTATCGGTGATGCAAATTGATTTCCTATGTAAAAATTTGAAACTCTTGGGAAAGCTTTCCCAAGCAAATCCTCATTCCGCTTTTCTCTCTTTTGACATCTTGTGCTCCGTTCTTATAAGAAAATGTTAACTGTGGCCCAACCGCATCGCTTCTGAAATAGTGGCGTAGTGGAATGAAAATGAATCTGTGTAGCGCTTGCAGTTTATTTTCATTTAATGGCTAATACTTTAAAATATGTTTTGTCATTTAAATGAATTCGAATGCAGAGTGCATCAGTGTGGCATGTATAATATTTTTCTTCCTACATGTTTTTTTTTCTTAATCTGCAAAATACACTTATGGCAGGGAGTGGTGAACTTGGGCCTAGGGGCTGAATTTGGCCTTCCAGGCTTCTCTGTCTCGCCCTAAAAATTCACCCCAGGCCATTCCCCTTGCTTGCTCTTTTCCACACCATCGCCAAGTGCTTTTGCCCTGGTAGTCGTGTGTCCTTGAACTCCCTCTTGCTTGCCTGCATGGGTGAATTTGTCTGTGGAAAGCTACAGGGAGGTGAAACTTTGCACGACTGGAATGCGGTCCGCTGCTGAGAAGCAAGTCATGTCTGTTGCTCCGTCTGCTTTTTCACCTGCCCTCCTGCCCTTCCTTGAAAGGTTGGCTACAAGGAGAAGCTGCCCTTGGCCTAAAAAAACCCACCACATTTCCTTACCCCTGTTCTAGAGCGTAATAATGGCATTGATTTATCAACACATTATCGCTTTTGTGGGGAGATGTTTCACCGGAGTTCCGACTCTTTGCAGCGCAGTTTACATCTTTATGCCATAAAATATTCATTTCGCACGTCTGATATCCAGCATTAATCTTCTGTCTGGGAACCGTTGCTCAGACAGAAATAACAAGTGTGGATTATAGTCTTAACTTGTTACGGTGCCAGATATCAAGGAGTAGTGGAGGCGGCGGCACCAGCGGCAGCTCTGGTAGACACGTTTTGCACTTCCACCACAATTATTTCAAATCTGACCCCATCGTGGTTCAGGTCCCGTTTGGAATGGGCTTGATTCTTCTCTGGCCTTCCTTGCTACTGCCCACCCCCTTTCTCAAGACCCTACCTTATTAAGTCAACAGGAACAGAGAGGCCTTGACTCTCACAAGCGTTGTTGACAGTAGAGTCCCATGCAGCAGCGTAGATGGGACACCAATGCTCTCCCTGTGCCCCTTTCTCCTTCTGGCAATTGCCGGTCCCACCCTGTGTTCAGAGGCTGGGAGATCAGCAGGGCTCCACCTACATCGCCACAAGGTCTGCTACTGCTTCTTGACATTGCTCACTGAAATAAGGAAGTAGGGACAATATCATTTCCAGAAGTAGTGCACTGTGAAGCCAAGCAACGTGGGGACTGCGTTTCCAATGCCTCTCTGTTTCATTGTGTGTCGAATACTTTTGTGTGACAACCCAGGCCACAGGGAGGTTGTTGAGAAGCCATCTCATCATCCTTTGGCGAGTTCTGCATTTGGAAAAAAGCGGGTAGCAAGGAGGGTTTCTGCCAATGTTTGGGAACACGATAGGTCTCTGTTTGGAATAGAGCGAAGTTCACACGAGTTGTTGTGGTTCAGATCCAAAGTGGGAATTAACTTGTTGAGGTGGGTCCCTCTTAAATCAAGCTGAGGGGACAGAGGCTGGGCCAATGCTTGATTTCAGGCCCAAAGTACATGGGGTGTCTGGGAAGTCTTGAATCTTTAAATGCAGGCCTGCATTTCAATTACAGTGGTATCTCGGGTTACAAACACTTCGAGTTACAGACTCTGCTAACCCAGAAGTAGTACCTCGGGTTAAGAACTTTACCTCAGGATGAGAACAGAAATCGTGCGCCGGCGGTAGCGGGAGGCCCCATTAGCTAAAGTGGTACTTCAGGTTAAGAATGGACCTCCAGAACGAATTAAGTTCATAACCAGAGGTAGGTACCACTGTATATCTAAAATGGAAGGTAGCGCACAAGTGAAAAAAGTGTGTCCACTGGAGTCTTTCTCACTTCAGCTATGCCCTTCTTGCTTGGACTTTTAATATGGGTGCCAGGTTAGGTAAAGAGGACTCCGCAGGATGAGCTACAGCAAATATGGTGCCCCCCTATGTCGTGGGTCCAAATTCTCATCAGCCTGCGCTGCCAGCGTTCAGGGATGATGGGAATTGTAGTCCAACAGCATCTGAGAGGGCAGGGGTAAGTATGCCGAGTGAACAAAAGTCTGCACAGCCGTTTTGGTCATTTAAATTGCATCATCTCCTTGTTGGACTAAATTGAGTCGGACCCACAATTTGGAGGCACGGGTCTGCATCCTAAATCGGTTGCGACGTAATCTCGA
Source organism: Lacerta agilis (assembly GCF_009819535.1). Taxonomy (NCBI): domain Eukaryota; kingdom Metazoa; phylum Chordata; class Lepidosauria; order Squamata; family Lacertidae; genus Lacerta; species Lacerta agilis. The sequence goes on along the minus strand of NC_046323.1, from coordinate 15,059,583 downwards.
AACGGAATCATCTGCCTCTTAAAGGCAGCCTTACTGGCATTGGACTGAGCAGTGGGCAATAATGACGTAAAGGTTACTGTGCGTAGTCAAAAGCTTTTGAGAACCTCGAGTTTTTGATAGCCTTGTAATTTCTGATCAGAGTAGCATTTCACATTAGCTTCACTGTCTTATCTTCGCTTTTTGATCTCATTATACTACCTACACACATCCTTTCCCCCCTGGAAATCTTTCCAAATTACTTCAGTTATCATGATGTAATTCTCTAGTGGGGATGTGAGAGGAGTCCTACTTCCATGACTATACGCATATAAGACTTTAGAATAGAAGTCCCCCCCCCCACCAAAAAAAAGACCCCACCATATACATATCTGATAATTTGTTCAATGGAGAACAAGTAGCTAGGGCACATGTGTGAATATCCAATTGCCAACTCACCTAGGGGGGTTAAATGAGGGTTTTCTCAAGGTTATTGCAGTCTGTCTGGAGTTGATGCAGAACCACACTCCAGGGAGAACTCACTCTACTTTCTTGTAACATTGACAGCGTGAGGATATTTAAAAGTTCCCCTGTTCCCCTGCAAAACTGTACAGATCTTCCTCAGAGGTGCTTCCCATTGGTACAGTGAAGGGGAAAGACTTGGGGTGTGTGGCAAAGTTACTGGTATTTTTTTGGAGCACCAGAGAAATTAATAGAATCGTAGAATTCAACCCTCTCCAATGCAGACCGTTCTTCCTCTGACAAGTAGTAGTAGTAGTAGTGGTAATATATTAATTATACCCCACCCATCTGGCTGAGTTTCCCCAGCCACTCTGGGCGGCTCCCAACAGAATATTAGAAACACGATAAAACATCAAACATTAAAATCTTCCCTAAACAGGGCTTTGTAGCTTGTTTGCATGAGATTATTGCAGTGCGAAGTCAAAGAATCAGGGGAAATAAGTAGAGGCTGGAAACCTCTTTTCTTTGATGGTGTTCCCATTTCACACACATAGTTCAAATGGTAGCAACACTTCTTTGCATCGTGATTTGCATTTCTAAGTAAAAGCTAAAGGTTTGCATTTCGGCGGAGGGAATATATTTGTTAAAACTCTGTGTGTTTCACAAGTTGAACCTAAGCAGCCAGCACTGAGTTCAGTAGTTTGTTCCCCAAAAAACTGTGCATAGGATTACAGCCTTGCTCTTTGCTGCGTCCCTGCTCCTGTGTGTTGATGATCAATGTATAAGTGGATCGGTGCCTGGATCCTCGTGGTGGGCATGCCTATGAAGGCTGTCGAGATGAGCTCTTGCACTTCAAAATTTACAATACCACTGATTGTCCTACCTTTGGAAGTGAGGAAGGTGGTGGGATTCAGGGTTTTGCTGTGTTGGAACCACAGCTCAGGTCCTGTCTTAAGGTTTCCCACAGACATCTGGGTGGCCATTTGCAAGAACAAGATGCTGGGCTCGATTCTCCATTGGCCTGATGGGTATGGTAAACCTGTTGACGAGTGTTAACGACTGCAATTAGTCCTACAGGAAAAAGCAAAGGATAGTATGCAGATGACCAAAAATAGCTTTAGCATATGTCTCATTACCTGCATACAGGTAATGTATACATACCCATTGAGTCAATCACCCATCTCCTACTACCCTTCTGAGAAAAACCCCACCCCACCCTCCCATGGTATATAAGGGTCTCGTGACTTCTGTTTCAGTGTATCAGAAGAAGTGTGCCTGCACACGAAAGCTTATACCCAGAACAAACTTAGTTGGTCTCTAAGGTGCTACTGGACAATTTTTTATTTTATTTTATTTATTTTGACTACCAGAAAGTTGAGGAAGGGCCCCTCACCCTTTTGTAATCTGGCACAGAGCCACTTCCTTTGTTACCTTGATGGCCCATACTTAAAGGGCCATTACCTCACCAGGAAGCAAGCCTGGTTATTCCAGGAATTAAATCCAATCTGGATCCATGAATTAGAAGGGGGCTCAAGCATGCAGCCTACACCTCCGCCATCATAACACTATACACACACGTGCCTTTAGCAACCCAGTGAAGGATTTGCCCATCTAGCTGGATGTTAATGCTACCACCTTTGCCTCCTAGTTGTAAGGAGGCAGTTGGGTTTCCCAGCTTGGAAGAAAAGGAGGTGGTGACTGGCAACAGCAGCTGGGCAGAAGCAAAGCAGAGCCATTAGCATTTGCTTTGCTGTTTAATATTAAACCCAGAGCTCGCAGCAGTGTGTGCTGTCTGTATAGTGTCATGATTCTGGCCTCTTGTTAAGCAGACTTAATGGCTTAAACGTTTGGTGTAGATGTAAAGTTCATTCTCTGTAAACTGTTTAGCAGTGAAATCAGATTTATTGGCTGTAGTCCTCTGCCTATATATTACCTGGAAATGTGCTGCGTTGCACACAGTAGGACTTACTTTCAAGTACCTTTGTCCTACCTGGCCGACTGCGGGTCAAAGGGGGCCTACCTACCATAAGCTGGTGGATGGCACCCGCCCAGGTGACCCTCGCAACACGCACAGGGTTGCATAGATAATTGCCACAGTCTTTATTTTTATAACACACACACATACACAATTGTGAATTGAGCCATCAGACCTCAGGAAATATCTTCACTTGCTGCAAAAGGGTTCATTGGGGACGCCTCTTGATGAAGCCTCTCGTTTGAGACTGTTTTTCCTTGGGTGGCATGCATACTAATTGACGCATAACAACAGCAAGCGAGCGTTCTCTAATAGGACTGCATAAAACAAAACAAGAGCTGTCACCGTAGAATGGCCCAAAATCATTGAATAAAGCAAGGAAAGGAACTGCATATGGGGAAGAATGAAAAACAGATACATGATACAATCAGATGCAAACATTAGTAGTTTTTTGTTGTTGCCTCCCCGGTTAATGATTTGCATATTTCTTTTCTTTGCTAATTTGAATGGTCAGGGAGGGCGAACTGAAGAATTTAACAGCAAACATGTATCTTAAATGCATAGCGGGGCTGCAAGGTTTGCGAGCACACATGCTGAACCCTGTCCGTGGAGCCTACCCACCCCCCAAAGAATGAGACAAGAGACCAAAGTATGGGTTCAAATTGGCCACAACTTTATTCAACTTCAGAATGTGGGAAACTTGGCATAGGCCTTGGCATGTAACCCTCTCAGCCCGACTGGGACTGAGGATGTGCAGGGCAATGAGGTGCAGTGGGAGGGGACTGCAAAGCACAAACTTACACAGCATGCCCTCCCACTTTACCTTGGCTGGGAGTTTGACCTACATGCCACCACTCTAGGGCCAGGGATTCCCGCAATCAATCCCTTAACGGGCCATGTGCCCCCTGCCCAGTGCCGCCGTCACCGAAAACAAAAAGCTGCTGTGCGGCCTAAAGCCGGGGTGCACCCCGCCCTCTCGGGCCTGGTGAAGCGCTACACAGTAAACGGCGGCAGTGGAGGGGCCTTGTGCCCCCTCCCAAATGCCACCGCTGCTGAAAACAACAAAAGGCCAGCAAGCAGCCTGTAGCCAGGGTGCACGCCGCCCTCTTGGGCCTGGCAAAGTGCCCAGCAAACAAAAGAAACCAAAATTACTTACCTCAACCTGACTGCTCACAGGAACACGTCCTGAACCTAGAAGAGGAGGAAACAGAGTGAGGTTTGGCCGAAAGGGTCGGCCTCTTTTCCCTTGGCCCTCGCCCCACTCCCAGCCAGCCGTCCATTGTCCTCCCAGGCCGGGGGCGGGACGATGGTCACCCTAACGCAGGTGGGAGGCACCCAACCAGGTAAGCCCATCCGGTGTTGCAAACCCCGCCCACCTGTTGGGAAGGGAGGGGGGAAATTCTCATATAATCCTCCATACCCCCCCACCACACACACCTTTCTGATATAGCTAAGCGTTCAGAGGATTGAGGTAGTGGAAGTTTCATTACGCTGTTTCCATACTTCACAGCAACGTTCATCTGCCGAAGTATACAAGCGCATTTCTTAGAGCATGAATTACTGTCTCTGCATCTGGCCTTGTAGGCTCTTTGTGCATGCCAGTTTGATTTCCTGGTTTAATCAAGAACTCCGACTAGCCCTGTACATCTGCTTAGGAACTGGAATGGATGTGACATGGGAGAATGATATGGGGTTCTAAGCGCCACCTGTGAGGGTCATTCTCATAGGCACCTGGTGCTTGCCATTCCTTATGTAGCCAAAGAGGCACCACCTACATACAATACAACCTTGAGGTTTGCAGAAGTACGAAACAAAAAATTTTTTTTTTAGAAATAAAGGAAAAACAATCCTAAGAGGAGAAAAACAACCCAAGGCAGACCGAGTGATGTGTGCTCAGGGCCCAAACTAGATGTTTTAGTTTCATGAATAATATGCCACTGCGTACCTTGATTTTCCTTAATTAATTACATGTGTGGGGAGGGAGGGGGATCTTACAGGAAAGATGAAGATAATTTCTTTATTCCCTCTCATATACATGTGGCTTTCTTTCTAGAGCTCCAAACCGTGAGATAGCCACCAGCAGCATCACTGCCAATTCATTACCAAATTCAATTCAAGGTGTTAATATTAACATTTTAAAGCCCCAAATGACTGGAGTCCCCAAATATCTGAAGCAGTTCCTCCTCCCACGTCCACGTGTCCAGATATTAAGATTTGCAGGGGAGGCCCTGCTGCTCCTGCTACTGCCACCACTGTCTGTGGTTTGAGGGGCAGTGGACAGGGCCTTCTCTGTGGTAGCTCCCAGCTTGTGGAAAGACCTCCCTTCTTGACAGTTGGTCAAGAGACGCCTCTTTACCCAGATTCTCTGCATGGCTGTGCACTGCAATTCTGGTTTGGTGTTTTCTTGTTCTGGTGTTGTTGTTGTTGTTTTGATTTGATTTTATGGTTTTAGTGTATATTGCACTTATTTTGATTGTGATATTTGTTACCTGCCCCTGGGTGTTAGGTGAAAGGTGCGAGCTGTGATGACAAATAAATAAAAGAACAAAACAGAATAAATTAACTTTTAAAAAGCAAATATTACTAAAAAGAGCATACAACCCCTCCCAAAACACATTTCAGAATAGCACATAAAACAGACCCAGCATGCTCTTCCCCTCTTCACAGTGTGAACAGATGGGCCTTGCATGGATTCCAGAAAGTTTCCCAGAAACAGCAGTTCTTTTAAGAAGCCAGTTATCTCCTATTCCTAATAATTTAGCTGCTGTCAGGTACCATTTCCCCTCCCATGCAAAAGACTTCAGATTGATATTTATTTACTTGTTTTTACATTCATAGTCCACCTTTCCTTCAGTATGTTCCTGGTGGTACCCATGGTTCTGCTCCTCCTTGGTTTTTATCCCCCAAACAACCTGGTGCTCTTAGCTTTACTACTAATAAGTAACATATTTCTAATTCTGTGGTTCCATGATAACATGGCGTAGGGGCGCAGGAGGTCCCCAGTGCTCAGTTTTGTCCAAGTTACCTTTCATGTGAGCTCAAGACTTGTATCAGAACAAGGCCATGTTGTTGAATACAATGCAATGATGAACCCCCGAGTTCTGCACAAGTCCACGTGGCCTCCTCAGAAGAATGTGGCAAAAAGTGACAGTAATACTTCACTCATCTTTGAGCCCACTGGGGCCAGACCAGCGGAGGAGATCAGCAGAAACACCAGCCCATTTTTGGACTGGAGAGCTTCTTCTTCCCAGCTCCACAGCAAACTCTGTGGTCCCTCCGACTGAAAAATGACTGAAAATGCACAAGGGTTTGATGGTCTTTAGCTGCCACTAATTATGAGCCTCATGCCGAAATATTCCCAGGTAACCTGGGATTTTTGCATAGACTTTGTGTCATGGAACTTGAATAACGTCACCAGTCTTAAATTGTGGCCTTACCCTTCAAGGTGGGTGATGGTTATATGGCAACGTATGAAGAACTGCCTTAGTGTTTTCCTGTTCTTAATGTTGAGGGACTTGGATGAGTATAGCAATATGGAACAGGTCCATGTGAAATAATAAAAGTGGTGGAGAAAGTGGCTAAGTTGTGCCGAAACCTCTTTCGCTAATAAATTTTATTTATTGGGTATTGCAAAAAAAATTGAAATAAATGTGCTACTTTATTTATGTTTCTCCCAACTGACATTTTTGTCAGTGGGAAAATTTGAACCAAATGGGTTCATACCTATTTAATGACTCTAAGCTCACCACATTGGGCATGGGACCAGAGCTTCCTTTGGAGCGGAAAGGACCTCATAGAAAGTAAATAATTTGCGAAACTTTGGATTTTGAAGCTTAAAAAAAAAGTTGTACTGTTTAGCCGCCAAAATATCTGGTGGGTATGATGGTAATCCTGTCCTCCTAATTATTTTCTTTTGCCTATTACCTTTAAATTTTTCAGTAGTGTTACTGGTGACATTAAAAAACCCACATAGGAACTCCCTTAAAAACATACATACATACATGTGTGTGTGTGTGTGTGTGTGTGTGTATAATAAACTGTGAAAGTGTGGAAATAGATGGCTCATTTATAAATTTAACACAGGTAGGCATTCTCCCCATAGTGTTGCCACTATGTTCAGGATTGGCACCCAAGAATCCACACTAATCCAGACTCTGGAGCACAGGGTGTGTGTGTGTGTGTGTGTGTGTATGTGTATGTGAGAGAGAGACTGACTTAAGTTCTTCCAAATTTGCTAAGGAAGCAAGTTTTGGAAGTTAGTAGGAGATTCCATTAACTAGCTGGTGTCAATTAGCGATTACTCTATACTGTTTGGTAGCCTAGCTTGACTATAGGACCTATGTCTGTAGAACATAGGCATTTAATATGTGCTATAATTTGTCAGTAGTCTCTTACACTTATCTCCTTCAGTTTTTGTTTCAACTATCGCTGCAGATAAATTCCAGCAAGTTTATTTTTCCCTGCTGTGCCTTAAACAATTATAACATTTTAAATGTAATCCTGAGATAATAGTATTGACTTGCTTCCCAGGGCAATAGGTACTTAAAGGCACTTTTCCTGATTTGAAGAGGGCTTGGCAAGGTAAAATATCAGATTTAGCAGAAAACTGTTTGGATTGGCAGGTGACCTTACAGTTCTCTTGAAGGTCTTCTGATAAAACAGATTATGTGCTTACAGCACGAGAAGATGCTTCTAGGTATAAAATAGCAGAGTATATTGGATCATGTCCGCAGCACCACCAATTTCAGAACTTTGTGTTCATTTCTGCACTTGTATGGTGCCATCTTGATTTAAGGTTAACCCATTATAGGACAAGAATATTGCAAAACATGTGTTGTCTGGCAACCTTGACCAGGCGTTCTATCAAATTGTATTCTTTCTTTGGCGATCCCTCGTAGCCGAGTAAGTTTGTCTTCCATAAACATGGTTTTAACAGTGAGCCCGTAAGTAACTGTGGAGGCCAATTTTGGATCCACACATCCTTCCACAGTGGGGACATAGGTTTCCGGGCGAGAGTTGATCATGGGGAGGGTTTCCCAAGCGTGCCTTTCTCTTAGCACGTTTCTCCCTTTCGTCCTGAGTTCGAGCGTCTTCAAAGCCCACGACACCTTTGGTAAAGGTTGCTCTCCAATTGAAGCACTCGCAGGCCAGTGTTTCCCAGTTGTCAGTGTTTATACTACACTTTTTAAAAGATTTGCCTTGAGAGATCACTTGCTGGATCATCACCTTGTCGTGGTGAGTGGGCTAGCATGTTCCTATGACCCTTGTGAGCGAAGCCGTCGGGAATCTTGTACTCTTCAGCAGGGTCAAATTGTATGCATGTTGCTGTCAGAATCATGTGCTCCCAATTGTGCAAATTAACTGTGCCAGGGTGAGCTTTGGAGCAGGGCAGCTGGGTCCCATTAACTTCACCAGCCTTTGGAACTTGGCCCACCAAACAAGTCTTTAAAGGCAAAGCCTGCTCAGCTTGTCTCCAACACTGTTGCAGCTTTATCAGATGGTTGGATTCTTTAGATACACTCTTTTTTAAAGGAGAATTAGAGAGGCAAATACAGGAGTGGCAATAAGCAGGTATTTCAGAAATAGACTGGAAAGAGAAGTGGCTGAATTGCAACTAATCACCAAACTTAAAACCATGGAGAAACCTGGTCTGAACAAAGACATTGGATTCTTATCTGATTATACATGACAAAGCTATCTTTAGCCATCTCAGCCCTTGCCTTTCCCTGTAAGACCCTGTAAAAATTGCAGTCACAGGTTTTCCACACCTATTAGCCGATCACCCATTCCCACCACCCTTCTGAGTAATACCCCTCCCCACTCCCTCACTATATTTAAGGGTCTGGTGACTTCCGTTTCAGTGTATCTGAAGAAGTGTGCATGCACACGAAAGCTCATACCAAGAACAAACTTAGTTGGTCTCTAAGGTGCTACTGGAAGGAATTTTTTGTTCTGTTTTGTTTTGAATAAGCAGGTAGATTGTTTTCCTTTGTGCTTCTACTTTTGACATCTGTCATGGTTGCCTGAAGGTGTTCTACATGCCAATCGGGTTCTTGGCACCAAACTGGGGACTTGGCAAACGGGACACTTGAATCCCATTGTTGGGTTTATTAATTTGGTGTCTTCACATTGTATACATTTGTACATGTCACCAAGACCACCCTTACAGTTACAGGAGCATTTCTGAAAATTGGCAGGGATATATATTTGAGGACTCTGCCCCCTTTTAAAATAATGGTCAAATGTTGCTTCACATATGGTGCAGGAATAACTGGTGGCAAATGAGATCCTTGATTTCATTTAAATTGTATTCTGTCTTAAGTCGTGTATAGTTTTCTCCCAGGGTTTAAGGTCAAATCTTGGGGAAAGGCAGCTTCATCCTAATTAGTTCCCCAGGCTCTTACACTTCCCCCCCCCTCCCTGAAACATAACTTTTTGGAGCCTTTTTCCTGTACTATGTTCTTCTTCTTAATAAATGCACTTCTGGGTTTAGCAGCCTTTTCAGACCTATAAAAACCTCAAAATGGTCTAGTCTAGTGCATGAGGTACGTTATAGAGTGCTCCTGATCTGATAGTCACTTCCCCGTATATTGGAAGCTGACAATATTATATACACTGTTGGGGAAAACAAATTCAGATGTTAATCAGGTTTAATTGACAGCCCTTAAAAAAAAAAAAAAACCTTTTCCAGACAAACTAGTATTTGCTGTGTTAAACTTGTTACTCATAGGAGATTGCAGGTACTTAACACAAGAGCAAGGGACACGGGTGGTGCTGTGGCCTAAACCACTGAGCCTCTTGGGCTTGCCGATCAGAAGGTCGGCGGTTCGAATCCCCGTGACGGGGTGAGCTCCCATTGCTCGGTCCCTGCTCCTGCCCACCTAGCAGTTCGAAAGCACGTCAAAGTGCAAGTAGATAAATAGGGACCGCTCCAGCCGGAAGGTAAACGGTGTTTCCGTGCGCTGCTCTGGTTTCTCCAGAAGCGGCTTAGTCATGTGCGGGGATTCTTTGCTGGAGCTTCCCGCGTGTAAGTCTAAGCCACCTACACACGGGATTCCAGTTGCTGGGGATCTGCGGCCAGCGCCTCGCATGCGTTTCCGCACGGGCACCGGACAAGCCTGCGAACGGAACGGCCGATAATTCTGGAGCATAAACTCGCACCGTGCCGCTGTCCGCCAGGCTAAATCTGAAGGTGCGTGAGTGGTTCGGATGAAAATGCCTCGTGAAAGTATTTACAAACACTTGCGACCTCCTGAGTTACTCTAAAGTTACATACCCAAGCATAAAGGCTAAAGTTACGACCAAGCATTAAGGCTAAATAGACCCCCAAAAAGTTTAAATTAAGATGAAATAAAGACAGACAACATTACTTCTTTGAATGGCTTTGGCTGACCCGCATAGGCTTTTACACTTCCCTATACCTATCACTATTCTAAGCTTTTCCTGAACTAACAGACCCTGCACCGCCAAATCTTCCGCAATGCTAAGGCTAACTAAATCTGTACCGCCAAATCTTCCGCGATCTAAGCCTATGCTAAAACTAAAGCTATCTAAACCTTTACCGCCAAATCTTCCGCAAGCTAAGACCTAACTACCTCCTGCACGTGCTTCCAACCCATCCAACCCGCTCCCCAAAAACCCCACTAACTAAGCGACTGATAAATCCTGACTATCTGCCTAAGACGGGGAGCCGCAGCCTTTTATTAACAACCAAGTGCAACGTCATGATAAATATATTTACCAATAGGAACGCTGTTGCTGCCCCCGAAAAAGGCGGGAAGCAGAATAAACGACCATTGACAACTTCAAAACCTCTGGAACTAAAAGTTTAGGCGGAGGGATCTCAGTGGCAAGTTGCCTACTGAGCCCTGCTTTTGCTTTTGCTTTTGCGTGGAAGAACACATAAAATAGTGCATAAATAATATTAACTTAAAACAAATAATCGCGGGTTCAAAGGAACCCACGAAGTGTATTCCCACAGTCATGCTGCCCACATGACCCAGAAAAACTGTCTGTGGACAAACGTCGGCTCCCTTGGCCAGTAAAGCGAGATGAGCGCCGCAACCCCAGAGTCGTTCACGACTGGACTTAACTGTCAGGGGTCCTTTACCTTTACCTTTTAACACAAGAGCTTACCGGTACATTTAAAGCACTGACTGCTTTAGTTAACTCTTGGTTTTTTCCCCAGGGACGCGGGTGGCACTGTGGTCTAAACCACTGAGCCTCTTGGGCTGGCCGATCAGAAGGTCGGCAGTTCAAATCCCCGCAATGGGGTGAGCTCCCGTTGCTCAGTCCCAGCCCCTGCCAACCTAGCAGTTCAAAAGCATGCCAAAAAAGTGCAAGTAGATAAATAGGTACCGCTCCGGTGGAAAGGTAAACAGCGTTTCCGTTCACTGCTCTGGTTTTAGCGGCTTAGTCATGCTGGCCACATGACCCGGAAAAACTCTGGACAAACGCCGGCCTCCTCAGCCTGTAAAGCGATATGAGTGCCACAACCCCAGTGTCGTCTGTGGCTGAACTTAACTGTCAGGTGTCCTTTACCTTTACCTTTTTTTGTTTTTGTCTTCCCCCCACTCTGTTGCATGCTAAACTTAGATGTCCACCCGAATTTGAATATGCCCAAAATACAACAGACACCCACAATTTGTGACCTCAAAACAATTCATGCATTGTTGTCGTATTGGGTGCTTGATAGCTTCGTTTGCATTTTCGGCCCCAGATCAATAAAGTTTGAAAACCCTTGTAACAATCCACTATAACAGCTTGTGTTACTCACAATAGACTCTCCAGAATGCTCATCAATGAATTTCAGTCTACACTCTTTGCTATGCCAACAGGCAGAGAAGTAATAATCTTTTTGCTTCCCACTGTTTCCCGACTTTCGGTTATGATTGTGGAGCTATTTTTGTCTTAATGATAAAGGGAAATGTTTTCTTTTTGTTTTTCTCAGTAGATAATTAACTAAAAACAAAGCATTAATAGACATCCTGGCTACTCCAGCATAATCTTAGTTTGTGTTTCAAGATGACACGGTCACTTTTAGATGCCATTCATATCTGCCAGAAGGTGTGTAAGAGGGTAACAAAAGTGAGGCAGAACAGCTGTGGCTGGGGGTCCCATTTGTGGTTAGGGGACCAGTGGGTGGAAACAAGTCATCCAAATACTGCATTGTGAAGTGAACCAGCAGACTAAAATGAAATAGAATCTAGAATGTGTTTAATCTGTTCTGAATTTTGAATGGAGAAACAGCTAGAGAAAGAACGTTACCTCCCAAGGCAAACCTTCGTTTTTATCCTTCCCTCCAACATTAGCTTTGTATTTATCAACCTTATCTGAAAACGTTATTCTGCTGCAACAGTGAGACCTACTTGAAACACTAAAAAAAAGGACCCGTTTCCCAACAGAACACAGAAGCCATGCTAATAGTTTTGCTGCTAATGGCAATTTAAAAAGAAAATGCACTCCAAACCATAACACAGCAGTATCTTGAGTTATTGTTTGAAAGACAGTGTCCATCTGTCTTCATTCACGGGAAGAAGATAGCAAGTAAACAATCAAATAATGAGCAAAGCACCAGTGATGGAATGCTACCATCATCTGAAATAATTGTGAATTTCACTATTGACCTCAGTAGGGCGAGGTTTTATCTAAGGGTGGTTGAAGAATGGGATATCGTGTCGCTGTTGGATTGTTCTTCCAGTTTCAAGAGCACTGGAAGCATAGCTCCTCTCCAGCAAGCGCAATAGGCAAGTGCAGGCACTTTTAACAAAACAAGCGAGGTTTCTTCTTTACGTTTTTAAAAATAAATATAGGGGAGGAAGAAGGAGCATAGTTATTATAGGAAGGGCTCATTGCAGTTGTCTAGGATGGTTGGAGCGAGTGCATGCATTTATTTGTGTGTGACACCCTACAGCCTATCAATCTCTTGGCAGCTTGCGATAAATAAGAAAACACTCCGAATACAAAATAACCCATTGCAAGCAATAGTAATCCAACAAAAGCAAAACTCAACTCAACCTCAAAGCTTAAACACATGTATGCACGACCAAGGCAAGATCTCCTCTTCCTACGTAGGAATGCAGCTGCTGTACCAAAGTAAGCTGACAAAAGACACTCCTGGCTATCGAGAACTTAAGAGATGGTAGACATGGTATACGTTGCTTGAATTTTTACCCAGTTTATGGAATGCTGCCAAGGTTTGTGCTGCCAGTGAAGGAAATAAATTAAGGGGTGACCCCTCCCCCCCAGTTGCTAGAGCTCAGTTGTTCAAATTAAGCTCTTTGCAAAGGTTTATTGCAAGTTGGGTTGGGCCCAGGCTACCTGAAAGATCAGGTCTCCCTTTATGAAGCTGCCTGGGTGCTAAGATCCTCAGGTGAGCCCCTTCTCTTGATCCCATCTATATCAGAGGGATTGTTGATGGTGAAACCAGAAAGCCTTTCTTTGCCTGTTGCATGTCAAGGCCCCGCATCCCCCCATTTGATGAATAAAACACTTGGACACCAGTATTTTAGGTTAATGGGCTAATAAAGGCCACAACTTTATTGGTTACAGAATGTGAGTGGTATTAGCTTAGGCATTGGACCCAAACCGACTATATCTGCCTCCTGTAGGGGGAGCCCTCTTGATGTACATAAACTCGGAGGTCCCCTCAGGGTCACCGGAGAGTTCGTGCCATGGCCCTAGCCTCTACCCGGGCTTTGGACAGGGGCCACAACCCCCAGACTCCTTTAACGGAATACCCTTAAAGGGGGAGGGGCAGGTGATTGCCACAACCTCCCCTCCCATCAACCAAGCTTTTCCAATGCCTAACTGTCGAACCTTACAAAGTTGTGACTATTTACTATGAGGTAGGTGATAACCAAATGGCTGGTGCCAATCTGCCAAGTGGAAAAAAATCTTACCAGGCCCCTTCAACAGACGACCAACCAAGGTCCATAGCAAGGTCAAAGTGTCGAACACAAGAAAAATAGGGCGGGAGGGCGGGAGATCCAATGAAGCAAGAAGCAGCAGGAATAGATCTCGGCTGCACTGCCGCTTAAATGTGGCTAGCCATGCCCCCCAGCCGGGCGGATTGGCTGGCTGTGGGCATGACGCAGGCTGGGACCCTCCAATGACGCAGGTTTTTAATGGTTCAAAGAGTAGACGTTACAAGATGGAGGGAGCCAATAGGAGAGGGTAAGAAAAATATATATACTTAAAGCCATACCATGCTCTTAAGGTATGTGTGCAGTAAAGGAGGCAATCAGCTGATGATTTCTTAGTTGTGGGACTGCTGCATGTGAGCAGGGGAGAAGGTTCTTCTATGGATTTTGAAATATTGGCAAGCGTGCATATAGGGGGGACTGTCATCAGTCATTTTTTCTGGTAGTAAACCTCATACCAACATGAGATTTTCTAATTAGGGCTTGAGAACTCAGGCTTCCAGCTGCGTATAAGAAAGAAGTGACTGTAAGCACGTGACCACAGGCCTAAGTAAAAACAGGAATGTCATATCTGTTCCTGCTTAGATAGTATATTTCCCCCTGTCCTGCTAACATTCTGTTCTTCAGTTTGGCGTTCCTGTAATGGAAGAGAAGTGAATGGAATGCAAAGAGCAGAGACATTCCATGTAACATTTGGTTTGAATTTACATACACTAAAATGTTTTGATTCTAGAGCTGTTCCGTTCCAACCGCAAAAAAAGTTTGCTGCTTTGTAAACCTAGCATTTTATGCATTGCTTATGTGTCTCTGGTTGATTACTTTGTCATAATGGATAAGAGTTTAAGGGGACAAAATATGGGAGTCAAACAGAAATTTACCTGGATTGTCCTGGAATTCCGAAAGCCATCCCAGCTTCTGATTTGATCCTGAAATGTCCATATTTTCCCCGCCAGTGCTGGTAGTCATGCCAATTATCTGGATAACCTAACTATCCAAATATAAGCTGCTCTTTTCTAGGACTAGGTTAAATAGCTTTCTTTTGGTCATACTGGGTGTCTGTTTTTGGGGTACAACATAGCTTGTTTCTGTTCTTAATTAGTTTATGTAAATACCATCCATGTATGTTAGAAATTGTATGTTTTCCACATTTTAATTTACTTTTACTGGATCTGTATAATAAAATTTGTGATTTTCTATAATGGCTTCAGCTAGAGAAATTAAGATTTTAGAATATATTAGCAGTTTGAAAACATACTAGTGTTAGTGGCACAACTCTGGACTGTTTTAAATTTCCACGGCTATATATTCTGGGAGTAATGGACAAATATTCAAATACTGACGAGCTGCTTCTATGCATGTTCAGTGTTTAGAAATGGAACTCGAGGCCTAATTTTATTCTTGCCGAGTATTTGATTAGGTCTGACTAGTACTTTCCTTGCCCAGCAGTGGTACCATTCCCACCCCCACCCCCTTTTTTGCCGTGCATATGATGTGTTGTTTGTTGAAGCTTGGAGTACTGAATCAAGCTCCATATGAGTGTTGGTAATGGTTTTATTAACACGGTTTGATGCTGCTCCCAGCCAGTGCTCTAAATCACCAGTCTGCAGCAGAGTTTCTCATAGAGCAAATGAAGATGGGTAGCAAGACGTCCAGAGGCGTGGCTGAACTTCAGAGGACGGTGCAACATTATTCACTCTCTCTGAAATTCAATAGGCACGCAGCCATCAGGCTTCCCAGTCTCTTCCTCTGCAGATTCTTCCCTGTGCTAGCTATCGCCATGAAGATTTTTTTGCTGCACACTAAGGGGAAGGAGAATTGCGGCTGCCTGGAAATTTGGCCTTTCTAACAGTGCAAGTTGTATCCTTAAATGAGAAACGAGCGACCCAGTGTTTAACGTGCCCCCTTCCCCCCTTCCCCACAAAAAAACCCTGGAAATGCATTACTAAAAGAGAACAAATTGCATGAAAAATGCATGTGCCAATTTATGTATAAATAATGACTGTATATTAACTAGAAATACATCACTAACAAGAGCAAAGAGTCACATAAAAATTGCACATGCTACTTTATTTATGTATATATAACGTCTGTATTTTAAATATAAGTGCATCTCACCATCGTGGAGACTTGTGGAGACTGCGATCTAGATGCTAACTGTTGTCAAGGCCTCTGCCCTCCTTTATAGTTTTTGTTTATGTTTTTAATCTTTAAACAAACAAATAGAGGAAATCTCCATCATATATTGTCCTATGCAAAGCTGGACACATGCCCATGCTGCTGTGTTTGTGTGTCCATCAGGGTAGGGAACCTGTTGCCCTCCAGTTTGGACTCTTAACTCTCATCATCCCCAAACAGTATCACCAGTTATCAGGAATGATGGGAGCTGGAGTCCAACAGCATCTTAAGTACCACAGGTTCCCCATTTCCCAACATAGATAAATACTTGTAGTTGGCCATTTTGCATACGTAACTATTGTGTATGCGTAATGGTACACACACACAATATATGCAACAGCAGATACCTTACAGCAAATGGGGGTTGCATGTTGCTTTTCAGGTTGCAAAAAACTTTATTGCTTTCTTAATTATGATTCTCTGTGTGCCTGATTTTAATATCTGTTGCCCAACAATAGAGCAAATGGGATTCCTGTAATAATCCATCATAATAAAAGTAGCTAGGACTGCTTTCCGTCCGTATAATTTGTCTTCTACAGTTCCGGGGGGGAGGGGGCCTTAGCAAAAAAGAAAAAAAAATATGCTATTCCCCCCCCCCCTTGCTTTTAAGAATCCCACAAAGACTTTCTTTTTAAAGCTCAGGCTGCTGAAATTAAGTTTTGAGATATCACTGACCAAGAGGATATGTTTCTTGAATGAGCTGAGAACCAAAGGAAATTATTTCAGGGTTTAAAATCCTTTTATTTCCTCTGTGAACGATATCTACGTAGCAGAAACAAACCACTCCAGCTGGATCTCAGCCAAACTTTATGGGAACTGAGATTAGGAAGCCTGTATGGTCAAAACAGCCATTGAACAAATTGCTTCCAGTTTAAAGTTTCACATTTCCTGATAAATGCTATGACTCTCGACCCGTCTCTCCCCCCCCCCCCCAAACACGGGTATCTGACCTGCAAGTCATTATAGATGGTTTTTTTTTTATCCTCTCCTGATCTCTGCAGGAATCTCACAACTACTGTAATGTTTAGCCGCGATGCAAGATAAAGTAGTGGAGGGCATTAAAGATATTAATGGGAGGCAGTTTTGCTCTTAAAACAAACTGAACTTTCTAATTTTTTTAATTGCTTGTTCTACCACACATGAAGCAATTTTGTTTTCCTACTGGAGAAACTTCATATTTGGAAGAATTAACACACACACACACACAACCTGTTTATCTGCTTCATGTGGTATTTTAAAACTGCTGAGAGGTTAGGAAGCAAAAGTACACAGATAGTAAAAAAAAATTTGTAAATTCAATTTGGATGTTGGAAAGAGCTTATGGTATGGCCGTCAGAGGCCAGTGGCACTTCCCGGTGGTGGGATATGTCCTGGGATGGAGATGGTCCTCTGTGGTGCACA
Source organism: Lacerta agilis (assembly GCF_009819535.1). Taxonomy (NCBI): domain Eukaryota; kingdom Metazoa; phylum Chordata; class Lepidosauria; order Squamata; family Lacertidae; genus Lacerta; species Lacerta agilis. The sequence goes on along the minus strand of NC_046323.1, from coordinate 15,042,672 downwards.
GAGAGAAGGGGGTGTGACACATGGTACACAAGACCGAAGGACATGGAGTGGCAGAGTGGGCAGAAAGATGGGTTGGAAGAGAGGCAGGGAGAGAGAGTGCTATGCAGTCCTGCAAAGCTGCAAACTCCACCCACCATTAGCTCTTGCCCTGCCCGGCAGTGGCATGAGCACCCCGACAACTTGCCTCCAGAAGAATGCAGTCCTTGCCAAAGAAAATGTCCCCTCATCTCTGACATGGCTTGTTTGAAATTATCCACAAGCCAGAATCTAGAAGCATTACAACGAAGACTTGTTCATTTCTTTGATGTGTTATCATTCCCTGTGCTGGAAGCTTCTGGTACAGGATCTTATTTCAAGCAATCCATCTCCGATAAACACACTGACTATTCTGCCCCTGTTTCTTCCAAGAACACATCCTCCCAGCTCCTTGTTTTCCTGGTCAGCTATAGCGAACCCTTATGTCTTCTGCCCTGCCTGAGTGGCTGCCACCTTTAGGAGTAAATATTCTGAACTTTAATTTGAATGTAACCCAAGTGGTAGAATGTTTCCCTGCTATAGACCAGTGTTTCCCAAACTTGGCCCTCCAGCTCTTTTGGGACTACAGTTCCCATCATCCCTGACCACTGGTCCTGTTAGCTAGGGATGATGGGTGTTGTAGTCCCAAAACAGCTGGAGGGCAAAGTTTGGCCATGCCTGCTCTAGGCTTACGTGGAGGGAGGCCTTAAGGAAGCTGTTTTTATTCCTCAGTGCAATTTGTTCATTTGTTTTGCTCTCTCTCTTTTGTTTTGTTTTTTGTTTTCTTTTTCTTTTTCGTCTCCCTCAAGGATGATAACTTTTTCTGGTAATTATCGAACCACAGAACTCAGTCGCGCAACCAGTGAGTCCCATGACCAAAATGCACATGAGAATCCTCAGAAGTTGTGAAAGCACAGGGGAGATGAGTTTCTTGTAGTGGGATTGTTGGTTCATTTTGTTGTTCACCATTATCTCTATTCAGCAGGTAACAAGGTGAGCCTGTTTTAGTGAATTTAAGCAAATGTCAGCCTGGTCGATATAACCGCCTTAGCATTTCTGGCAAGCCTAGTTTCCCTGCCAGTGTTCTGTTGTTCCTTAGAGTGTAGCACAGTATGTATTTGTATGTTATTTCTGCAATAACTCCAGGGAGTTGTTTCTTCTTTTCATCTGGGAACTCATATCCTGGTGTAATAAATCTCATTAGCAAGAGCGTCTTCTTTATAGCCGTTCTAAACTTTGCATTTTATAATTTAATCTCAGTGCAGTTCCTTATTGCTACCTTAGGTCCCCAAGCACCGCTCTAATTAATTCTTTTTCTTTCCCCCCTTTTCTTTGTCTTTTTATTTTAGGTATAATGAATTTAAATCTTCTCCTTGATATTTGCTTAGCCAAACATGCAAATGCTATCATGAATGGGATTCTCCCTAATTTTTGTTCCGGTATATTGTCTTATTTAATTATTATTTATTTCATAAAATTTACACACCGCTTGATTGTTAAAAAACAACAAAAACAATTCTGAAGTAGTTTTTTAAAATGATAAAACAATAAAACCGAGAGAAAAAAATACAGCCATATTTTTAAATGTACAAAGGTTATAATACTAAAATAGATTAAAAATTACCTCAACTTCCTAAGCATCTGCATAGGCTTGCGGCTTGCCTAAACAAGAATGTTTTTAACAGGTGCTGAAAAGAGTACAGTGAAGGCATTTACTTGATCTTAATAGGCTGGGAGTTCAAAAGTTTAGATGCTACCACACTAAATAATCGAGTTCTTACAAGTTTGGAACTGGTACTATGTGGCACTTGTAGTAATGCCAATTCTGCTGATTGAAGTGGTCGAGTGGGCACATGTAGTGTAGGGAGATATCGCAGCTAAACTGGTCCCAGGTTGTTAAATTGGTCCCCAGTTCATTCCTATCTCCCAAACTTCCCCTATTTTCCCCAAACCAAGACAACGAATGGTCCATGTTACAGTGAAATTATGGAACATTTTAAAAGCCTATTTTGAATGCTGTGGCCAAAACAGTATAGATCATTCTCACATTTCTAATAGTGCAATAATCCTGCAAACCTGGAGGTCTGATGAAGGGAAAGACGTGCTTATTTATTGAAATCTTGCAACATCTGGGGCCAATCAGATTTTACATCAGCTATGTGCCGTTCCATAGCTTTATATATTCAAACTGTCCTCCTTTTGCTATCTCCCTGCCTCCCGAATGCTCCAAATGCATTACAAAGCTCAGCAGTGGATCCTACGCCCTCACTAGCATAACTGATCCTTCCTTTTTCATCGTGAACCCCTTTATAATGGAGACTATCATTTGCCCCTCCCCCTTTGTTCAGTCTTTCTGATTTTTCCTTACGCTGGACTGATCACACCAACATAACTAACCTAATCAGCTTTCTAATTAAATATCCATGTAGCATTTCTCTAGAGCTGTCTTGCATTCCCATTTAGTTTCTTTCTCATTTGCAACGAATATTGCAAGATAGTCAGCCAACTTTCTTTAGCGTCTGCTTGTGGAATTGTTTGGGAGTGGTTTCATGGGAATGGGAGCCGGCACCGCAACTCTATAGCTATTCTCTGGGCTCATTCTCACGTACCTTTTGCACAGTGTCATGTCTGAGCGCTTTTTTGGGGGGGGGGGTTGCCCCACTTTTTAACACCGAATCTTATTAACAGCAGTTCAGGTTTTTCAACCACAAGATAACCTACAGCATTCAATGTAATATACTAAAGAGGCATTTTACTTCTCTAGGATGCAACAATCTGCAGGTCACATCATGATACTCTATAATTCTTACTAATCATCACATGTGCCAGGTTCCACCCAACCTTGGGGGGCCCCAACACACCCGTGTCCGTCCCTCCACTTACAGAAAAGCCTGTCTCAATTTTTGGATTTTCTTTGCAAAATTTGTCTACATATATATATACACACCCCATGTAAAGAGTTCATACAGACTGTGGTATTGACATATTTTGTAGAATACGCAATTACTGCCAAAAACTATTTTAGGTTGCAGTAATGTCCTGTATAGCTAAGCAGGAAGTTTGTTTTCCACTTATTTATCATTCAGGAAACTATTTCTAGGAAGATAAGTCCAAGGAAATGCTAGACTGGGAAACATTCGAAGTGTATGTACACAAAACAATGCTGAAATAAATGTCACAACCCGTGTAGGTTGTTTTTGATGTTTACGGGGTCTTGTTTACCATGATGAACCCAATCAGATTGATGCTCTCTAAAATGTATTTCTGTTGTTGTGAATCTAATTCGGGTAGTGGGTTTCACAATAATGTAGTTCATGGTGAAATGAACAATTGAACCTATTGAACTCAGTGGGCCTTACTTCTAAGTAAGCATGCATAAAAAGGTAAAGGTAAAGAGACCCCTGACCATTAGGTCCAGTTGCGGATGACTCTGGGGTTGTGGCGCTCATCTTGCTCTGTAATCTGAGAGAGCCGCCGTTTGTCCTCAGACAGCTTCCAGGTCATGTGGCCAGCATGACTAAGCCGCTTCTGGCGAACCAGAGCAGCGCACGGAAACGCCATTTACCTTCCCGCTGGAGTGGTACCTATTTATCTACTTGCCCTTTGACGTGCTTTTGAACTGCTAGGTTAGCAGGAGCAGGGGCCAAGCAACGGGAGCTCACCCCGTTGCGGGTATTCGAACCGCCGACCTTCTGATTGGCAAGCCCAAGGCTCTGTGGTTAGGATTAGACTATTAGTCTGCTGTCTTCTAAATTTGCGTCAAACTGGCATGCAGATTTTTGCATTTCCACCATTTTTCGCACGTTGGATTAATTTGTTAAATGGTGCAGCGTTCAGCTATCCTGACAAGGCACATGGAAAACAGCTGCAGGAAACCATGCAAAACTTGTATTAAGCACTCAACAGTCAGTGTACGGTAAGTTCCTTTTCCCCACTACAAATGCACTGACATCTGGGTCAAATCTCCTGATGTGCCTCGTGCACGGGCAGAGAAGATGGAAAACACCAAATTGTTCGCCAAAATAACTCCCAGCATTTGAGAAGGCAGACACTGAAAAGATGTCCTGTGCTGTGGAATCTTAGCTTGCCTTCTCACTGGTACATCTATCTGTTCTTGGTCGAGTAGGTGAGGCTTGAAAAAAAGAAGCCAATTTCAGAACAGCATAGAAATAAACATTTTCAATCAAGGAGGCAAACTGTTCATTAGAGATCAAAAGTATGGTCGGCTGGGATTTTTTGATTAGCAAATTTTGTTAGTTTAAGTTTTTATTTCATTATATGTAAGCCTAGGCTTTTATTTGTCCAGACTGTTGTTTTTTTGTCATGGACTATAAAAATAGGGTCCTTTGCAAACTTTGAAATTGGATATTTCAATATCTTATATATTGATAGCTGTCGTGTTAAACCAATGTATACATTGCTTTTCAGCATCTACTAGCAGGACAAACTAACAGCAGTGCATTTTCTTTTTCTCTTTTTTGTTAAATATTTTTTTATTGAAAGTTTTCAACATGGCATACAATGAGAACTAATCTAAAGAAAAAGAAGTAGTGCAAGGGAGACTTTACATAAAAGTCATTTTTGCCCCTGTGTACTAATTTTGTGTTGATTTAGCAACTTCCTTGGAAGTTATCACTCATATATAATACCAACATACACTTTCCCCATGCGATCTACTTCATTCCATCATAAGAAAAAAGACTACAGCTGAGCCACAATCTTGAATTGATTAATACCTGTGAATAAGCTCTGTTTGATTTCCTTCTATCATGCTATAGTAAGTATACTGACAGCTCTGTGTTTTAAAACGTTGGTCCAGTTCTACTGTAAACTAAACGAGGAGAGTTTTCAATATTATTGTTGTTGTTGTTGTTGTTGTTGTTGTTGTTGTTGAATTGGAAACAAAGTTGGGCAGCTCATGAGGAACCGTCATGTTCATTTGTTAAAGTAGCTTTGCATACTTTTGTTTACAGTGGTAGAGATTTTAGGGAAGCAATTGCCCTCTGTTCGTCTGTGGTTTCAGTAGTATTTAGGCTCTGATAAATACATGAGCATACCTTGACCGCTAGAATTAAATTGGCTGTATCTTGATGCATATGGACAGTGTCAAAAGAGCATATTCTTTAATTGAGCCCCAAAAGTCAATAAGAAACACATTTCGAAAACAAGCCTAGAGGCATCCATTATTTTTCATAAGCCCCAATCTTTCTTAATCTTGCTTTCTCACAAAACACTGGTTTCCTTTCCTTTCCTTTCCTTTCCTTTCCTTTCCTTTCCTTTCCTTTCCTTTCCTTTTACAGAAAATATCGGACCTCAGTTACCCACAGTATGTTCCCCTCCCCTTCTTCTGTTGTTGGCTGTTCCCCAAGAACAAAATCTGAGTAGGCTTTAGATCAAAATAGACCCCCAGAAAAAAGCATTCCTAAACTTGGACCTTTTGTCCCAGCTTACTTCCTGTTGACCGAGAGATGGCCTTTCTTCATGGCTCTCTGTCAGGTCATTCACACGGAATAGAGTTCAATGTTCCAGTGGGTAGTAGATTAAAAGCAGTATGTGATGCTCTTTGGGGAAGAATACTGCATCTCCCCCCCTTCTCTTTAACTGAGTATAATAGTAAATTACTATTCATTAAGCTGAAGTATAAACTCTTATCAGTTTCCTTAAGCAACGTTTTTAGTCTAGTTCGTAGGGGGTAAGTTCACTCTTATTAAGGAACATTTTGTTGCCAGTTGTTCCCAGTCATTCCCAGTTTGGCCTCTGTGGCCTTCTCTCTAACATCATCAAGCCCACCCTCAGCTACAGTGCAGGATTTTCAGAGATAAGTTGGAATTTCTGTTTCAGTGTATCTTCTGTTTCAGTGTATCTGAAGAAGTGTGCATGCACACGAAAGCTCATACCAAGAACAAACTCAGTTGGTCTCTAAGGTGCTACTGGAAAGAATTTTCTATTTTGTTAGGAATTTCTTGTCTGTGCTTGGCCAAGTTTAGCAGGTTTTCCCCACCTATTCTGTACTGTACTGCTATTGTGTTTGGGAAAGTTTGTGGGGTTTTAGAGGAGGCAGGAAAAAAAATCTAATAAATTTGAAATCTCAGATGAATATTGTAGAGCCTAGAATGTAGTTACTAGGGCATGGGGAGAAAATTTTGCCAAGAAGGGGGGGGGGAAATACCATCACAGAATAATCTTATATTAAATTAGGGTACAAATGGAAGGAAGTGAGTCTGTCTCACTCAACACTATTTCAGTACGGGAGACAGGAGTGACCGGATATGTAAGTTAAGAATGCCATAGATTTCCCCCAAGTTTGATCATTACAGGACATACAAAGACTTGGCCATTGATATGAGCTACAGAGGAAATGCAACAGTGTTAACCTCTGGGTGCCCCCGCACAAACCAAAATGTTCAGACGTTGAAAAGTTCAACCGAAGCGCATGAACCTAATATTTTCATTGCAGTCATCCGAAAACAAGAAGCTAGGTTTGTTGCCTGTGAGCCAGAGAGCTAGGGGTTAGATCCTGGCTGGGTTGTTTGCTTATTTATTTCAAGAATTTCATCCAAGAGGAATTATGTCAGATATGGCTTCTAATGTCCCCGTGGCAGTAGTGTGACCTGGCATACCTAAGTGGGTAACGAAGACCAAAGAAGCAGAGGCTGGGGTGAATTATTTTCCACATGGAATTGGGACAGCCCACTAGTTGTTTTGTTACACAAAAATGTCAGCAGTGACGAAACAAATATATCAGTACAGATGTGTTTAGCACCAAGAAAATAAAGCGATGCAAGCTGATTATAAATTTGAACAAACTCACCCGTTACAGTTTGGAATTTAGATCAGAATGCTCACATTTAAGGCATGTTTGGGATATTTCCAGTATACAGTCGTACCTCGGAAGTCGAACAGAATCCATTCTGGAAGTCTGTTCGACTTCCAAAATGTTCAGAAACCAAGGTGCGGCTTCCGGTTGGCTGCCGAAAACCCCCGGAACCTGCGTCAGACGTTCGGGTTCCAAAAAATGTTCGCAAACTGGAACACTCACTTCCGGGTTTGCGGCATTCGGGAGCCAAAACGTCTGACTCTCAAGGCGTTCAGCTTCCGAGGTACGGCTGTATAGTCTATCTTGAATAATTGTGGATACATGTTGCCTTGAAGAAAAACTACAGAAGGGATTATATGACTTTGCGGAGCGGTCGTGGGTTGCCTCGGCTGCGAGGCGACCCAGTCCATCCCGGGGGTTGGAGCAAAGCGGGGCTCCGGTGGGGTGCGGGAAGAGCGTCCCGCACCCTGGGCTCCCCGGCTGTGCCCATTAGTGCTCTGAACCCTTCCCTCGCTCCCCCTGTAAAGGGGGAGTGGGGGTGAAGGGACAACGGAGCCGGGCTATAGGGGACATGCCCCAACCGGGACGCAAATGCGGCGGTCACCCCCGCGACGAGCGTCAAAGTTCTACCTGTGCTTAATGGAATTAAAGAACCCGGTGGTCGTGAGTATTCGAATGGCTTGACTTTATGTTTTTCGGACGATCCGGGGGGAAGAGGAAAGGAAGCCTGCCTCCCTCCCTTCGGGTGAAAGAAAATAACCAGTTTAAGTGACTGCTGCTACAGTAATGGATACAAAGTATTTGAACTTTGAAAAGTGAGACTGTTGAGATCTCCCTTTGGGGAGTAAGTCTGTAGAAAATATCTCCGTTTAAAGTTTTGGTCTTTGCGCTCTGGCTTCAGGAAAAATGGCGATGGAAAATTTGGATTGACGTGGGAAACAATTGTAACAAAGGGAGGAACATAGAGACAGGAACTGAAATTTGACACTCACCCCCTCCCCCAATATGTTGGACTTTGTGTTTGAACTTATTTTGAACTCTGAACTAACGGATGAAGAAAGGCTTACTGTCTTGGAGCTGGAACTGCTTAATCGGAAACTGAAAGTCTTGAGTGGGGTAATAAATAAAAAAAAATCCATTTCCCACAGAGGAGGCTTTCCAAATGTTTTATTCAATGGAAGGAAACCTTGGCAAAGAGTTGAAAGGGATGCTTGAAGGATGGAGAGAGATGACAGGGCGACTCCGAGTAAATGATCCGTTCTTTGGGGGTGGCAGCCCCGGGATGGTAAGATTTGCTATATCCAGACCCCGAGGTGTGAGCTCGGGGGCAAGGGACAAGGAATTAACATATCTACAAAAAGAAGAAGAATGTTACAAAGAAGCGGAAGAGCCGAAAGAGGAGGAGATGGGTACCCTGATGCTCGATGCAAGGATTGATGTGAACTGTGCCTGGATCTGTGGACATATGGGAAAAGAGGACAATTGGAAGATGGGTTCCGGCGATAGACAGAGAAGGACAATGGACAGAGGGGGAGTGGGATAAAGTATTAAATGTAAAATTTAAATGGTTTGTCATGGTATTCTGAAATCGGAGGGCGAAGGTGGTTAGTTTTAAGTTTATTTTGAATAAGTAAGGAGATATTCGAGGTTTTATGTTATTAGCAGCAAGATAAAGGACAGAAGAAGTTAGTATAGTTTTTTTTTAGAATATTTTGTTAAGATTTATGATAAAGTAAGAGGATTAAGATGATTGTTTTATTTCTAACTGAAGTTAATTTTTAGAGAAAAGTGGTTAAAAAAAAAGAAGATTATGGATTTAAAACCGAAGGTGAAAAGGCAGGGGAAGTCAATGGTCAAGATTCGGAAATAGAAATTTTTTCTTTACGTATGCAAACAAGAAGAAGAATCCTGGCAATATTTGTATTTGTTTTGTATTTGTGGGTGTGGGTTTGGGTGTATGTTTTGTTACGAAAAATGCCAATAAATTCTTCATAAAAATATATATATATATGACTTTTCTAGTAACTTTTTTTTTTTAACTGCACGTACCTACAAAAGAAGAGACAGGTGTAGTGACAGATTCTCATGACTCCCCCCCCTTCTTCCCTATAGGGAAATCGTTGTGTGTGTGTGTTTTAAAGATCTGTTCCTGATTTGTTCAGTTTTGTGTGAATCCAACACCTTGGGAATATGCTTTCTGTTGCCTTTGTTTCCAGAGAATCATGAAAATCAGTGTCAGATGGAAGAATGCTTCTGTGATCTATTTTAAATTGGAGTTAATACACAGGAGTAAGCTTGGAAAGTGAACATTTGTAGTAAACAGACAATCTTATTGAATTCTCCCCTTCTTTATTCTCCTTATTCTGAAATCTACATTGAAGTATTTTTCTCATACAGTGTGGTCTTTCTCTGACTGGTGTAATGCTCCCTAAGCTCTTGTTTAAATCAGCTAGCTCTAAACAGCTATTTGTGTTACTGTTTGGAAATTTTGTCACAGGAGCAGGCCATTGTGCAATATTTTAGTGCTAAAAAGCCTGGTGTACACTCAGAGAAAAGTTTGCAACACTGCTGATTGCATACTTACCATTTAACTCGTAGTGTAATGAGCAACATCTTCAGACATGTGCAAATAGGAGTTCAGGTTTGTGCCCAAATCCTTACTTATGTCCCACTGTGTTTTTTGGACTACAGAAGTTTATGGATTTTGATAGGAGGAAGGGTTCAGAATATCCAGTTTGTATTGCAGACCAATCAGCCTCTGGCTTGGATCATAATGAAGCTTGAGAATGCATCTTCTGCCTAGTGGTTCCTCATTGTACTTTTAAAAAGTGACAAGTGGGGTGTGGCAGGGTTCTGTCCGGGGCCTGTTGTTGTTCAACATCTTTACAAATGACTTGGATGAAGGAATCAAGAGTATGCTCATCAAATTTTCAGATGATAACAAGCTGGGAGGTGTAGCTAATGCTGCAGAAGACAGCATTGAATTCAGGATGACCTTTACAGATTGGAGAACTGAGCCCAAACTAACAAAATGAATTTTGATAGTGACAAGGTTCTGCACTTAGGCAGGAATATTGAGTAATCGCAAATACTACCGGTGTCTAATGTAAAGGGAGTCATTACTCTGATATCCTCAAACTCATGTGCCCCAAAATTGCAAGTTCACAGTGTTTATAGTTCCCTAAGATCTATGATAGAAGTTATGCATCAGGAATAGCCAATATGGTGCCTTGTTGGGTTCCAGCTTCTTTCAAGCCCAGCCAGCATTAGAGAGAGAGAGAGAGAGAGAGAGAAAGAAAGAAAGAAAGAAAGAAAGAAAGAAAGAAAGAAAGAAAGAAACAGCGAGAGGGGGAATCTTATAAATTCTTAATTGTGTGTTACATTTTGATCACCAACAGCTAATTAGGGGTTGCTTTCACTAGGTTTTCTTCATGGAAAACAATATGATTTCACTTGGTCTTCCCAGAAATTTGACACAGATTTCCTTGGGTTTTCTGGGAGTGAATATGGTGTGTGTATATATGTGTGTTGCTGGGATGGGGGCTGCATCTTCATTGATTTTCTTGTGACCCATATAAACTACAAAAGATAACAGCCTTGTGCACAAGCTACTCCTGGGTTTAATAGATGCAGTCAAGTCAGTTGCTTGATCAGCTAGCTTCCCATGCCAAGTGCGGTTCTGTGTTTAGAAAGCATCACCCTGAGAGCTGATGTGGGACAGCTGTTTGACTCAGCCAAGCTGTTGTGTAACAAACACAATTTGGTGGAATTTCCCTAATTATACAATGAGTTGGTAGTATTCAGTCACTATTTCTGACAAATAAATGGTATACAGAAAGTACTGCAATGATGTCCTCTAAGGAAGTGATGAACTATCTTTATTATTTTCCCCCCTAACATGTGAACTTGCAAACATCTGAACAGTTGCCACTGGACAAAATGTCCAGTGTACATTATATACAAGAAAGCTTATGTCCAAAAACATGTTAATATTCATGTAAACCTTCCTGCAGCAAAGTAGCATTGAGAGGGATTTGGCTCAGGAAGATTCTAATTTTGCTAGTTGCCCATTTAATCTGAGGAGAAACATATTGCCAAGCACTGTTGTAGCATCGATAGCTATTTCCCATTAAAGTGATTCACACATTAGTTGTTATAGCCCAATATGAATATTTGACGGAGCACCTTTCATAAATAATTCTCTTAAAAGATAAGTAGATGTGGCCAGATGATTTGTGTGAAAGTAAAAAGGCACACTGCACGGCTGTACCGATTTCTTGAGCCTAATTAATGGCCTACCAATTACCTTAAAAAGCATTTCAACAGGGTGAATATCAAGTAAGGAGGTGAGAGGGAAAATGATGACCATGTTTGTGGAATTAATGAAGCCATTGCTGAAACTGCCACATGTCTTGTTCCAATAGCCGCAGGTCAAAATCAGAAAAGAACTGAGAAGGGTTCAGGGAAGAGCCATGGGGGCAAGCTTGATGTCTGGAGCCTAGATTGAAATGAGACAGAGTTAAGAAACTCAGTATGTTTAGTTAGAGAAACTAGACTCTAAAAGTGTCAGTTGGGAGGTGACTTGAGCAGTCTATAAATATACAGGCCCAAGATTTTTGATGCTAGACAGCTCTTTAATATCACAGGCCAAGACATAATGAGACCCAGTGGATATAAGTTGAAGCTAGACAAATTCTCTCGAAGCGCAAACTTTATTGCTCTGTGTCACTGTCAAGTTGTGAAGTATACCCTTCCTCCCAGTCTCTGCTGGCAATTTCTTCCTGTCATTCTCAGAAGGCAAAGGGTGGCACCAGTTGCAATAATATTACTTTTCTTTTTCACCTCTTTTGGTGCTCTGTTTACGCATTGTTGGACTAGGAGGCGTGTGTACATACATGCATGGTTCAAAAGGTTGCTACTGAATTGTGTCACTGTGGTCAATATGGTCAATGCCCATGAGTAGCAGCAGCAGTGTTGCATTCTGTGATTATGGCCCATAGGACTAAAATTTACCTACCTCCTTAAGAAGAAGAATCACCCAAGACAGGTACTAATGTATCCAGTTGTTTTACAGAGCGATGGTCAATTTCATCTTGTGATAAAGAACAACCAGAATCTTTGAAACTGTCCCAGGACTCTTCAGAATTAAATCTCTTATCTGTGTTGTCCTTTAAGTTTGAAACTTTTGCTGGAGAAGCAATTGTCGTTATGCCACATTCTGTCACAGCATGCATTACAGTAGCTTGGTGTCCAGAAATGGCTTGTTTGACCTGAGTTATTCCAGGATAGGCGTGCCTGGCGTGCTCTGGTCCATGTGGTCACGAAGAGTCGGACACGACTGAACGACTGAACAACAACAACAATTCCATTAAAGATTTTCCCAGGAAACGCATGGGTTCAAAAGTAAGGGTCCCCAAAAAATTTCAGAATGTTGGTTTCTGGCGGACAATTTGGTGCCCGGACTCCAACCTTGGGATTTTTAGACTTACCGGTATCTGTCCTTGTGCAGATTTTCACCTGTGTTACTAAATGAGTGTGGGACCCAACAAAGGAGAGATTTCTTTTCAGCTTCCCGAAATTGAGGGGGAAGGGAACATTGAAATGGACTGTCACTTTGTTGATTACGTTTTGCTGACTGTGTTCTCGTACTTGCACTTATATTGGTATAAATTTAGAATGGCTTGTTGACTTTGCAAGCTGGTACAACTGTGATATAGTGTTAGTGGGATCAGCATCTGGCTCCTATCTGGTTCTTGCATGTTTTGATTTTGTTTTCAAATTGTCTGGGTGGTGACAAATTAATTACAATTAAATAAGCCTTGATTACTCATCAAGCTTTGAGTGCTGCTCCGCTTGGCTCTCAGCACCAAAGCTGACATGCTCACTGACATTCCTTGTCACCATGCAGACTCAGTGAATAATTATAAATGGAATGGTGCAGTCATTAAGGAGCAGCAGTTGGGGACAGGGCTGTAGAAACAAATGAAGCAAAAGCAAGGCCAGCAATATCAATATCAAATATTTGGGTAGCCTGTATTAACCAGCATTGGTCATTGCATTTTAAAGGGGGAGCATCATCTTCATTTAACCAATGGGGTGTCTAGTCTAATTCTAGTATCTGACAAAAATGCCTCTAAACCTGAAACACACGTAACATTACCCCCATACAATGCAAATCATGGAACATCACATGCTAAAGACATGAGGACCCAAATACTACCCCGATAGAGGTTCCAGCAGAACATTATTAGCGTGATCTTGCACATGTTGGACACAATAGACTCTTCAGGACTTCCCAACCCTACAAGTTTTTTTCTCTCTCTCTGTCTCTCTCCCTCCCTCTCCACCCACACCACCTACTTCCTCCCCTCATGAGGATCTCATTTAAAAATATAGATACCAGGTTGACTTCACCCCTGGAGGCGTATTCCATTGCCTCTTGACAGATGGATGCCAGGAAACCATCTCTCAAACATTATTTCCTATTTATTTAACAACAATTTATTCTGGAATATTAACCACCAATTTGCCAAATACAGTGGTACCTCGGGTGAAGTACTTAATTTGTTCCGGAGGTCCGTTCTTAACCTGAAGCGTACTTAACCTGAGGTACCACTGTAAAGGAATTGTGGAGGAGTTGTAGTCAAACGATATCTGAGAGCTCACGGATTCCTCATTCCCAATGTAATGAACCAGAGTATGATCAGCATGTTTCTCTGTGCCCGTCTGTAAAAGTATATTCACCTGGCAAGGACCTCAAGGACAGCCTCTCTTCCTGGAAACTTTAGCCTCTTGGGGAAAGACTTGGAGAGATGTGGGAATACATTTTTGGGACTTCCCGCACTTTGCCGCCTCACGAAAACCTTCCGCGCAATGCACGGAAGACAAAGAGATCCGGCTAGCAACTGCTGCCTGGATCCCTCCGCGCTTGCAAGAAAGCGCGCCAGAAAAGCCTCTAGTAAAGGTCGGAAAGCTGTTTCCCGCCCGGAAACACAGCCCAATGCAATGTTGTGATTGGTTTATGCAAATGCTATGACGTTATTCAGTTTATCAATAAATGGCCCCTGCTCTCTGTAGCGGTGTGTAGAGTGCGCGAGACAAGCAAAGAGAGAACAAGTGAAGCGAGACAAGAGAGAGCGAAAGAGAAACCAACGCACAGAGTAGTAGTTGGGAGAGCGCAACTCCACCATTGACTGCAGTCTCTTACTTCTAATTTTTATTTGGCCGCTTCTTTACTTTTGGCCGCATCTTTTGCTCTGCCTATCCTTTCCTCTTCGGAATCTTCGGAACCTTCAGAAACCTTCAGAACTCCAAACAACTTCTCACGACCTTCAGCTAAACCTCATAACCAGCGGACCCATCATAACCAGTGGGAGCATGCACTCCAGAATTACTGGTTATCCCAGAAGTTGGTTATCCCCACAGAGAGCTGTGACCATTCATGGTACCCAGCTTGGTGGATGGAGTCAAGGGCGTAGCAAAAGGGGGGGGCGGGGGGCGGAATGCCCCGGGGTGCACAATGGAGGGGGTGACAAATTAAGAAGGAAATTTTTTTTGAAAGAATTTTTTTTTTGAAAAACAAAATTTTGAATTTTTTTTGAATTTTTTTAAAAATACCTTCTCCGAAGGTCTTATCTTACTATACTAGGGATTATTTAGCTATATATGAAATTTCATGCATATCGGTTAATATCTTGATCCTCCTCCACCAAAATAGCTGTTCACTTGGCTGTTTTCCTATGTCATAAAAGCTGAAACTTCAGTTCAGAGAACACTTACTGTTCCCAACCCTAACCCTGTGGAAAGCTATCTAATTAGACTTTAATTTGATTTTGAGATGTTTTTAGGAGGTAATTTAATTATTGTTTGATTTTACACCAATGTTATGTATCTGGTGTTAGCCACCCTGAGCCTGACTTTGGCCGGGGAGGGTGGGATATAAATAAAAGTTTTTTATTATTATTACTTATTATTATCCGTTTGTAAGAAAATATGAAATAATGTAAAACCATTTTTTTGCCGGGGGGGGGGAATCAATGGGGGGGGGTTGACAAGAAATTTTCCGCACCAGGTACCACCTGACCTTCCCATGCCTGGGGGGGGGGGTTGACAAGAATTTTTTTGCCCCCGGGTACCAATTTACCTTGCTACGCCCCTGGATGGAGTAGCTTTACATAGTCCTAAGAAGGGATATATTGAGATGAAATAATGAAGGAGACCAATGGAGCAGCCAAATTCTACACTGCAGTACCTAGAATTATGTGAAAGAAGTTCTTCGTTCATCCAAGTTCTAGCAACGTGATGGACAGGGAAATTCAATATGGCAGCCAGGAAAGTGCAGGTAGGGGAAAGTAGCACAGTACATCTGTTAACAGCCGGAAAGCGAAACCATGTGCAAAGTGGATGAAAAAACTGGCATCTAGATATGCTATAAGTCATTTTTATATCAGTAAAGGTAAAGGAGCCCTGACAATTAAATCCAGCCACAGACGACTCTGGGGTTGCGGCGCTCATCTCGCTTTCAGGCCGAGGGAGCTGGCGTTTGTCCGCAGACAGTTTTTCTGGTTCATGTGGCCAGCATGACTAAGCCGCTTCTGGCGCAACGGAACACCAAAACCAGAGCAGCACACGGAAATGCCGATTACCTTCCCACCGGAGCAGTACCTATTTATCTACTTGCACTTTCTGGCGTGCTTTCGAACTGCTAGTTTAGCAGGAGCTGGGACCGAGCAACAGGAGCTCACCCCGTCGCGGGAATTCGAACTGCCGATCTTTTGATCGGCAAGCCCAAGAGGCTCAGTGGTTTAGACCACAGCGCCACCCCTGGATTAATAAAATCAGCCACTTTGAGATCCTATAGACATTTGTACATATTTTTGTGAAGAACGCTGGCATAACTGAATGTTCTTGTTATGTCATCCTTCCCTCCTACCCCGCAAAAAAACTTATTGGTTGTACTACATGTTCCCTTTTATTTGGTGTACCAAGGTTTTCTGTTATGATACTTGGTGATATGGAACATCTGATATTATGACTACTCCTAATTTTCTGTCATATCTTGCTACCATAGCTTTGCAAGTGATATAAGAGGCTCTTACACCTGTCAGAAAGGCTTACTTAACTCATATGTTAAGAAAGAGCAAAGCCCGCTTGCTGAAATGAGCTGCAAATTCGAAGCTGCATATTGGGCCTGGTGATTTATTTGTTCACGGCACAGGTCAATTAATTTATTTCACCATGATGTAATATTTAATTCTTTTTGAAGAACAAATGGATCCAGCATAGTTGTTTGTCTAAGCAAAAGAAAAAAGAGTAATTTGTCCGTCCAGCTTGGAACAGGTACAAAGTGAAACATGAATAAGTTTATCCAGTAAATAATAAAGGATATGTGCTGAGATGTTTCAAAGACACAGTTTTGTCTTAAAAGGAAAAGAGCGAGATTCCTCATCCCACCTCTGCTATTTGGGAAGGGAAGAAACAATTGTCAGCACAAAAAGGAGCTGCAACGTCCCTGTCTAAACTCTAGCTTAGGGGAGCTACAACCTCCCAAGGCAGCTTGTTCCACTGACAGCTTCTACCATGAAGAAGTTTTCTCCTAATGCTTAGGTGAAATCTGCTTGCCTGGAAGCACCACCCATCGGTTCTAGCCCTGTGCTCCTGAGCAACAGGGAACATTTTCTGTGTGACAGCCTTTGTGACTCAGAAACCACAAGTAATCCAGAATGCAACTGCCAGACTGGTGACAGGGAGCGACTGCCGAGGGCTCCCAACAGCATATTAAAAACATGATAAAACATCAAACATTAAAAACTTCCCTAAACAGGGCTGTCTTCAGGTGTCTTCGAAAAGTCAGATAGTTGTTTATTTCCTTGACATCTGATGGGAGGGTGTGCCACAGGGCGGGCGCCACTACCAAGAAGGCCCTCTGCCTGGTTCCCTATAACCTCACTTCTCGCAGTGAGGGAACCGCCAGAAGGCCCTCAAAGCTGGACCTCAGTATCCAGGCTGAATGATAGGGGTGGAGATGCTCCTTCAGGTATCCTGGGCCAAAGCCGTTTAGGGCTTTAAAGGTCAACACCAACAATTGAAATGTGCTCAGAAATGTACTGGGAGTCAATGTAGGTCTTTCAGTACCGGTGTTATATGGTCTCGGCAGCCACTCCCAGTCACCAGTTTAGCTGCCGCATTCTGGATTAGTTATAGTTTTCAAGTCACCTTGAAAACTATAACTAAGGTAGCTCCACCTAGAGCGCATTGCAGTAGCCCAAGCGGGAGATAACCTGAGCATGCACCACTCTGGCGAGACAGTCCATGGGCAGGTGGGGTCTCAGCCTGCATACCAGGAATTCATAGAAATTCATGGAAGATATGGTTATTGATGGCTACCAACTATGCTAGTTATGTGCTACCTCTAGGATAAGAGGCACCTTGACTGAATACCAGTTGCTGTGGATCTGTTGTCCTCATGGCCTGCTTGTGGGTGTCCCAGAGGCAGCTGTTTGGCCACCGGGGGAAGAAAAACCACCAGGATATTGGAGTTTGGTTTTGCTCAGCAGGGCTTTTCATATGTTCTTCATTCCTTGAGTTATATTCCTGCAGTAGGCTCAATTTGGGTTTCAAATAGGAAATACCTGCTTTTATTCCACCCATGTGATTAAGTGCTAAATAGCTCTTCTGAAGCAGAGAATGAGTTTATGCCTGGAGGTGGAGGAAATACATTTCACTGCAGGGTGAAAAGCCTTCCCCCCAATGCCTAACTGAACCCAGGTCTCCTAATCAGATATAAGTTAATGGAGTGGTAAAACTGAGTAGATGGGATCACAAACAGCTTGTGGTCTGATCAAGTTGAATAGCTGAAAGGGAAAAGTGTTTAATAATGAGACATCCCTGAGAAGGGAAAGAAACCTTGCATTGTTTTCACCTCTCTCATTTTGGGAGGTTACTGTGTGCATTTATGTGGATAAGCATTTATAGGATTATTCACTAAAGGGAAGTTTTAGTTCAGAGTCTACTTCAGAAAGCAGGTTGATTTGGCTCGGACCACTTTGGAGAACACCAACTTCATCTCAAGTTTGAAACAGAACCTCAACTTTGGAAAATCTGTTAATCCAAAACCTAATGCCTCCCTGATGGGTTGATGGGGAAATCAGCCAATTGTTACAGCTTTGCTCGCTTTTAATACAGAAATGGATGGAGTTTGCAGGGAATGAATCCTTCAAAATTTTAGACAGGTGCTTTTCATGCTAGGCACTTTTTAAAGCTAAAATTCACTGATAAAAAGGGATTTGCTCTTATCCTCGTGGTTTCGTTGGCATTTTAAAAATGAAAATTGCATTCACTGTAGAGATCACTTAGTTATGATACATTACTTCAAAATTCTTGCCAAAAGCGCTGCCTTTTGTGAGCCCTTGTAAAAAAGTTCCCTGTGATTAGAAGCTAGAGCTATCAGTTGCAAAACTGTACCCACCTCCATGGGGGAGAGCTTGAGAGAAGCATCTGTCTTCATAGACACACTGTATTGCAGAATCATTCCTGAAACTTTGGGAACAGGCCAGATTTAGACCCATTCAGAGTGAACCTGCTTCACTTTGAATGACACCTGGAGCTCTCTGAAGTGGACCATTTCAGTTCAGGATTTGTCTAACGTGATGCAGAACCTCTAGTACACATTTCTCTGTATATTTAAAAACCATAAAGACTCCTTTGGATAAAATACTACTGTTTTTATTGGACCTTTTTGTGTGCCCGCTATATTTCTATAAAAGGTTTTGTTGTTGTTACACCTGAATGCTCAATTATAATTCATAAACATTTAGACCAAAGGTTTCCCAGCATTTTCTGAAGTTGTGTGACTAGCTAGGCTATTGTGATCCATTTCTCATATACATATTTAAAACATTAAGCAAAGAGTGGTCTCCATGGATATCCCTGTTGAAGGATCCAGGAACTCATGGATATTGGAGCTTGTGAAACCACAGTAAAATTTGGGAAAGGGACGAAGCGCAAGATTCTGTTTCCCAACTCCTTTGTGATAATGTGAAACTGCTCACTGGGAGAAAATGGACAACAGGTGCGGAAAGAGCTAAGTCTTATTGAGAGTTTGCACAACTTTGACTTAGGACTTTAAGATGCTTCAATACTGTACTCCAATCTTCAGCCACTAGGTCATTCTAAGTAATGCAATCGAACTGAAGCAGCCAGGTGTTTTAAATAATGAAAACCTGAGGTAAATTTTGAAAGTATTCCAAGTTATGAATAGTGTGCTTGGCTTTCTGTACCACGAAGTCAGGTCCCGAGAAGACCAATGGTTACTGAAAACAGAAAATACAGCAGTATTTGTTTACACACACACACACACACACACACACACACACACAGTGCATAAGACAGCTTCATATTCCCATATGGAGTCCAAAAACAAGTCCTAGGAAATGCCAGGCCCACTTCAAAGGAAGAGAAACTGCAAACATTCCTCTGTTCCACTGGCTCACCCAAAATAGCATTCTCACATCCTCTGGCCACACGAGGAAATTCGTGTGAGGAGGAGCCCAGGAGGGCGATGTAAATGTTTCTTTTTGGATGAGATGGAGAAGGAAGCAGGTAAGCTGAACTGCAAGACATTTGTGCTTCCTGTTCTCTCTACCACATCATGATGTCCAAAGCAACTCCTTGCCATCTGTTAGCATTAAATATATATATTTCTGTTTTATTGCCAGCTTTATCAACTGATGTTTACTGCCAGTTTAACTGCAACAAGATGGTGATGAAACGTATGTTTAGTTTCAGCAGGGTATCTGGAGTGTTCAAACAGATAAGGGGATTGTGTCTTATAAAGTGGGAGTGAAGCCACCCCTGTTTGTGGGAGAGTGTATTTTATGGGTTCTGTCTCATACTTATAATATATCTATTTGTCTAAATTGCAGGTGAGTTGCAGAAAAGCACTCAGATGGCTGTACCTGAAACCCATAGCCCCAAGTAGATGTATAGCTTTAATGAAAACCATTTTATTACACAAGGGGTTTTCCCCATCACTCCACCCCCAGAGTAATCTAAGTAATGACAGGCTCATCAATTTGGTTTAGTTGCATGTTTTCCTGAGCCACTTGCCAAAGCACCCTGCTTTCATTGTTCTAAATATTACTCCCAATAAAGCACAGTCGGTTTGGTGTGCTCACTGAGTTTACTCTTTCTTGTCAGTTCCATCCTGTTTACTTCTGCTTTGAACACTGCTGCTGCAAAAGACATAAACGACAAGTTCACTTCGGGTTTGAAATAAATTTTGCCTTCGCCAATTCATAGCCCAGCTTCTTGAATTCAAATTTCCTCTGTCTCTGAGGCAGCTAATATTTGGATGTTGCGTTTATCCTGTCGTCATATGACCTAGGTCGACCTAATGCTGTTTTTAATCTGCTGAACACTAAAAATTCATGAAGACCTGAATGTTTAAATAATAAAATAATGTCCTAATTAACAGTCTGGTCTTACTGGCCACTGAAACTGCCTCAGCATCTGGAGTAGCAGAGCTATGCAGCTCCTTTCTGCTTTTATTTAAATGTTCCTGAGGAAGCTTTGGCTACAGGTAGTGCGTATATATTAACTATGAGAGCCAGTGTGGTGTAGTGGTTAAGAGCAGTAGACTCGTAATCTGGGGAACCGGGTTCGCGTCTCCGCTCCTCCACATGCAGCTGCTGGGTGACCTTGGGCTAGTCACACTTCTTTGAAGTCTCTCAGCCCCACTCACCTCACAGAGTGTTTGTTTTGGGGGAGGAAGGGAAAGGAGAATGTTAGCTGCTTTGAGACTCCTTTGGTTAGTGATAAAGCGGGATATAAAATCAAACTCCTCCTCCTCCTCCTCCTCTTCTTCTTCTTCTTTTTCTATGACACCTAAAGGTCCCTGGCGAGTTTGGCTGTGAGAACTTTAGAGGGTGATGTTCAGGGGTAGTGCGGTGGAAGTAAAAAAATCTATGGTGAGCAGACAGTGGAGATGTACCTAAAACAGCAAGAAATCAGGGAGACATCAGAGGCCTCTCGAGGGATAGAGAAGGCACAGTCTTCCACCATTGGGAAGAGCATCTGTTGCCTCTGGAAAGCTGCCAGTTATGCTTTCTGCTGTTTTGAGATGGATAATTGGAGAAGAACAGTGGTTTGTGGGTAGTTGATGATGATGATGATGATGATTTTATTTGTATCCCGCCCTCTCCGGCTGAGGCTGGGCTCAGAGCGGCTAACATAATTCAGAGCAGCTAACATCATAGGTGTGCAGTCAGAAACAATGGTGGAGACTCCCCATGCTGGCGGAGGGCCCCGCCAGGTCACGCATATGCAACGGGACCCCCCACAAATGTTGGGCGGAACTCAGTGCCTTTGTTGAGGACCATGGAACTCTGCGTGCCTCAGCTATCTCTGAGGCCTATTAATATGGAGTAGGGACTTTTCGGTGCTGGCACCCACCGTGTAAAATGCATTTTTGGTTGAGATTTACCAAACCCTGGCACTTTACAGCTTTTGGCATTTGGCTGAAGCCTCCTTGTTTAGGAAGGCCTTCGGCTGAAAATCTTTCCTCTGTTGTTGAAGTAAAAGCACAGAGAATAGCTCTTGCCTCCTAATCTGTGTCAAGGTTGCAGTCTTAAACACACATACTTAAGGGTAGGACCACTGAAGACAGTAGGACTTATGTCCAAGCAAATAATCCCACAGTTACCTGGGAGTTAGCTCCATTGGGACTCAATCCTGAATCTAGAATTGGCATGTAAATCTCAGCCTTTTAATATACTCTGACCTCACCTTTATAAATGAATCTCTAAATCTACAGGGGCTAAAACTTTGATCTTTCTTAATTTAAACACAAATGAAGGAAATGGCCACTACAATGAAAGGAAAATTTGGGTGGGTATGTGGCGGTGTTGTGGTTATACTGCCTCTGCTAATGTACCATAATGAGGGTGAAGTTTCTGTGAAAATTTCCCCAAATGAACAATAGGGAACAGAAACCTTCAGTTTATATATTGCCTCTGTAATAAACTTGGCTGTCTTTGGAATCATTCTAAATAAAATAAATATATCCTCGACCATGATTTTGTATCCTCTGTGGGTTGTGGAAAACGTTTTTTTTTTTTTCCTTTTGGCTGTCAGCTGCTCTTAATTATCTATTAACATAGGAATCTGACCAGTTGCAAGTTAACTCCTAACTTAAAATCGTGGGTTTTTAACCATTCAAAATGTTTCATGGTTAACACGTTTACGTAGTCAGAGATGGTACAGGCTATGTGAATGTTACACAATTTGCACTTCGTAATTTAGTTTTCAAGGGCAAATCAACCTCTCTGCTTGCTAACGCTAATTTCCAAGGGTTATAAGACTTTAATTTGATTCTTTATCCACTGTGCATAAAACAATCACTGGAATTTGCATAGTAAATTATCAGATAATCACTTTTTATGCCCACTACCTGCTAGTCGGGAAGCACATTACTTTTAAGAGATACCCTAGGTAAGCACATGATGTAAACCAGAAGAAACTTTGCTAGGAACAGATGGTGCAAAGTCTTCATGGAGTGAGTGTACGAATCTTGTAAATAGGAAGGAAGAAGCATTACCAGGACTGTATAGATGTAGATTATTGAATTCATTCTAGATGTACTCGCTTTATTTCTGGTTAGCTGCCCACTTTTGAATAAGCCTGTTTATGGGCTATGTGCTAGATTCTCACTCTGATCCAGCTAGGCCAGGGGTCGGTAAGGTTTACCTCGCCTGGGCCAATTCACTCCAGCGGAGATCCCTCCATGGGCTGCATCGCTTGCGCATCCGCAATTTTCGGCGTCCGCATCTGCACAGACGCAATTTTCGGCGCTGCGGAAATGAGTCACCGCCCTGCGCCAGTTTAGCACAGCAGGTGGGGACTTGCCAAGCAGGTAGCTCTGTTCGGGGGCGGCTCGGGGGCTACTTAAACAACCCCCGTGGGCCGCTTGTGGCCCATGGGTCTTAGGTTGCCGACCCCTGAGCTAGGCTGATTTACTTGCAAATGGCCTTGGCACAGTATATCTAAAGGAGCATCTCCTGCCCCCCATAGTTCAGCCCGGACACTGAGGTCCAGCTTTGAGGGCCTTCTGGCGGTTCCCTCACTGCGAGAAGTGGGGTTATTGGGAACCAGGCAGAGGGCCTTCTCGGTAGTGGCACCTGCCCCATGGAATTCCCTCCCATCAGATGTCAAGGATATAAACAACTACCTGACTTTTAGAAGACACCTGAAGGCAGCCCTGTTTAGGGAAGTTTTCAATGGTTGAAGTTTTATTCTGTTTTTAGTGTTCTATTGGGAACCCCACAGAGTGGCTGAGGAAACCCAGCCAGATGTGTGGGGTATAAATAATAAAATTATTATTATTTAAACAGAGATTTAAACATGCATATTTCATTATGAACTGGAATTATGAATTGAGTCCTGACGAAGTTAATTAAACTTGGGTCCCATTGAAATGAATGAGAAAAAAGTGCACTAACTTGGTCTCAAGATATGAACCTACTGTATTGCTAAAGTCTAATTGATTTCATAGAGTCATGGAACTGTAGCATTGGAAGGGACCCCGCGGGTTATCTAGACCAACCCCCTGCAATGCAGGAATCTCCAGCTAAGCATCTATGACAGATGTTCATCTAAACCTCTGCGTAAAAACCTCCAACTAAGGAGAGTCCACAACCTCCCGAGGGAGAATGGTTCTGCTGTCGAACAGCACTCTTCCTGATGTTTAGTTGGGAATCTCTATTCTTGTTTTAAAAAAAAGAGAGTGTAAGACTTTTAATAGATAAATAATGTTCACACATTGCTCACATCTGAGTGTTGTTGTTTTCTTTAAAAGTAGCCGTGTAATCATTATGTGAGTTTGCCCAGTTCTGCCTACCATATTCTTAGGCATCTGAGAATGAAATTGTTGCAATTTCATGATATCTGTTCCTGTGAAACATGGACAAGCAGTTAAATGCAAGGCATAATATTTAGAAAGCCTTTTTTAGGGGGAGGGGGGCAGGAAAACACTTGAAAATCTCCAGGCATCCCATCTGTGTTTAAAGGAACAATAATAACAAAACTTTAAATTAGCATAAGAGATTTAAGGCATTTCAGGAAAACATTGATTAAATCTGCCAATGAAACGAATGTGCTTGGTGAGTGACCTAATTAGTGTATACTTGGTTCTTTTTCACTGCACGCTTACCACTAATTGCTGTTCTGCTGGTCTTCTCCTGACAAGCCGCAAAAAGAAAGAAAGGATGAGGGATTTGTTGCAAAAATAGTGACATTCAGTTTTATTCATTTGAACCTGCTGCCAAGTTAATTATGGAATTGAGAAACTGAGCACAGGAGGCTCCCAGCCATTTAGGTTATGGGAGACATAGTTGTTTAGTGTCTGACTGTGAGTTCAGATAGAGCTTATTGCGGCACACATAAAAGTCCACTTGCTGTGTCTTTAAGTGGGCTTCCCCTACATGCACACACACACAGACTGGTGCCTATAGATCCACAGTTGCTGTTTCTCTGCATCCATCATTTCTCTGCAATTAGTCACTTTTTTTCTTTTCTTTCAGGAGGGGGTTCCTAGTGGTTAGTAAACACAACGGACAGTCTTGAAAAAGATATATACATATTAAATTTCAGAGTTGGAGGCGTACCTCCAAAAGCTAGTGTGGTACTTGTTTATGAGAACAGCACCTTTATCCATGTGGCAGGGGCATACAAAGGAGGGTGAGGGGGGTGCAGCCCGACCTGGGTGTCACCCTGATGGGGAGTGAAAAAATGGCGGGCGGCACTCATCACCGCGGGGGGCTGCAGTGTGCACGAGCCACGTATCTTGGTGCCCGCAGGTTCCGTCCTGTCCACCCGCTGCCTCCCCCCCCCCAGCTGTAGGGATGGCATGGCACAGGGCACATGGCATCCATAAGGGACGGGCGCACTGCGGCGCCCATAGGGACCACACGGGATGCCGCGCACCCCATTCCATCCCTATGGGCACTGCGCCCCACCCCTGGGCACACCGCTCCAGGTGCCAAGAGCCTTTCTCTGCCGCTGCCATGTGGACTTCAGAGTGATTTCTTTTCTAACCTGCATTCATCACAGTGCTGTTTCCATTTGGCTTCTGCCAAATTCTACGTCATTTGTCTCGCCGCCTGCTATTTCACGAAAGTTTCATATGCTACGTAACTCTTTGTGCAACTTATATACAGTGGTACCTCAGGTTACATGCGCTTCAGGTTACAAACTCCGCTAACCCAGAAATAATGCTTCAGGTTAGAACTTTGTTTCAGGATAAGAACAGAAATCGTGCTCTGGCGGTGCAGCGGCAGCGGGAGGCCCCATTAGCTTAAAGTGGTGCTTCAGGTTAAGAACAGTTTTCAGGTTAGAACGGACCTCCAGAACAATTAAGTTCTTAACCCAAGGTACCACTGTACTTAACATTCATTTCAGTGTAAAGGAAATGTCAAAACCATGTAAAATGAACCCCATTCATTATGTATCATTTGTGGACATAAAAACAACAATAAGTTTGGGAACTTGGGGAACTGTGGCAATTTCTCATTCCTTTTCTGTGTATGTTGGAATTCTCTGACATCCCTTTAGAAGTCATGCTTCACTTTTTTACAATATTAGGGTCTTTTTTAGCTTAGAAAGTAGTATTTCATCATAGGGGGTGCGTGCAAAATTATTCACAGTGTGGAGAAAGCAGGTACACGTATATTTTCTCCATCCAATGAAGGTGAATGTTGGAATATTCAGAGCAGGCAAAAAGTATTTCTTATTACTGTGCATTTCTTAATACTGAGTATAGTTAAGCTATGAAATTTGCTACCTATCTCAAGATGTCATAACGGGTACTAACATGAAGGCTTTAAAAGCAGGGTTAGACAAATTCATAGAGGTTAAGGCTGTCAATGACCACTAGCTATGATGTTTGTGAACTACGTTGAGACAGTCTGGCATAAGGGTTAAAGTGTTGAACTAGGACCTGGGAGAGCTCAATGGGTGACCTATCATAACCTACCTCACAGGGTTGTTGTGAGAATGAAATGGGGAGGAGGAGAACCATGTACAACACCTTGAGATCCTTGGAAGATAAGGTGGTATATCAACAACAACAAGTTCCCATAGTGGGTTGTTACTGGGAATAGTTACTGGGGAGCACAAGTGGGGAGGGTGCAATTGTGCTCATCTCCTGCTTGTGGGCTTTCCGTAGGCATTTGGTTGGCCCCTGTAAGATCAGGTTGCTGGACCAGTTGTGGCTTTGGTCTGATTTCAGCAGAATTCTTCTAACATTCTTCTAGATTAGGGGTCGGCAACCTGCGGCCCATGGGCCACAAGTGGCCCACGGGGGTCGTTTAAACGGCCCATGAACCACCCACAAACCGAGCCACCTGCTCAGTGAGTCCCTGTGCGTTGCGCTAAACCGGCGCATCACGGAGTGGGGACTCGCTTCTGTGGTGCCAAATATCATGTCTGCACATGCGCAGATGCCAAAAATTGTGTCTGCGCAGACGCCGAAAATCGTGCATGTGCAGACACCGAAAATTGCGTCTGCGCAGAAGTGATCCAGCCCACGGAGCAATCTCCGCAAGAGTGAACCGGCCCAGGCCAGGTAAACCTTGCCAACCCCTGTTCTAGATCTTACAATCAGAATGTGGGCATTGCTTCTGAAAATTACTTTAGTGCCTACTTATAATGGAGGATTACCTAACAGACTTCTTGCCAGGATGAGTACGAATTTGTTCTCATTTAAAATAAGAATAATGAAATTCTTTGCCTGCTAACAAGGTTTGATAAATGGCAGAAATGCCATTTTGGGTGGTTCTGTCAAATCAAGGGTGAAATTAGTCAGAATGCTTGCTGGCCAGAAGATGAAACTGCAGCGCCAAGAAACAGTTAGCAAGAGAGATGTATTGGAACCTGAGATCTAGATGTTTGTGTAATCCCTTACTAACAATGGGGCTTCCAATGGCTTCCAAAACAGTTGTTTGGGAAAGATGCTCCCGGAATTTGGGATAATTTCAAGAGTTGTCTTCTACGCAGCATTAAGAGCTACAGTCTGAAAAAAGAAGAAGCAAAAATCCCAGTGCATCTGTTTCAGTTCCTAATGTCAACTAGACACTGGCCACATTCACACATAATGATAAAGCCAGGATTCCTGGCTCACTTGAACTATGACATGAATTCATGGCAACCGCTGGCTGTATAGATGTCTGAATGGCACAGAGCCCCTCACATGTGTGCATTCGGCTTTCTTTAGAGACAACCACATGCCGCAGGCAGCTGAAGGCAAGAGATGCAATGTCAGGAGCAGGGCTGTGCTCCCCAGCCTACATGATTACCATTTCGTTGTTGTTGCTTAATCGCTTAGTTGTGTCCGACTCTTCGTGACCCCATGGACCAGAGCACGCCAGGCACTCCTGTCTTCCACTGCCTCCCGCAGTTTGGTCAAACTCATGTTAGTAACTTTGAGAACACTGTCCAACCATCTTTTCCTCTGTCGTCCCCTTCTCCTTGTGCCCTCAATCTTTCCCAACATCAGGGTCTTTTCCAGGGAGTCTTCTCTTGTCATGAGGTGGCCAAAGTATTGGAGCCTCAGCTTCTGGATCTGTCCTTCTAGTGAGCACTCAGGGCTGATTTCCTTCAGAATGGATAGGTTTGATCTTCTTGCAGTGCATGGGATTCTCAAGAGTCTCCTCCAGCACCATAATTCAAAAGCATCAATTCTTCGGCGATCAGCCTTCTTTATGGTCCAGCTCTCACTTCCATACATCACTACTGGGAAAACCATAGCTTTAACTAGAGCCAGTGTGGTGTAGTGGTTAAGAGTGGTAGACTCGTAATCTGGTGAACCAGGTTCGCGTCTCCGCTCCTCCACATGCAGCTGCTGGGTGACCTTGGGCTAGTCACACTTCTCTGAAGTCTGTCAGCCCCACTCACCTCACAGAGTGTTAGTTGTGGGGGAGGAAGGGAAAGGAGAATGTTAGCTACTTTGAAACTCCTTTGGGTAGTGATAAAGCGAGATATCAAATCCAACTCCTCTTCTTCTTCTTCTTCTTCTTCTTCTTCTTCTTCTTTCTTCTTCTTCTTTCTTCTTCTTCTTCTTCTTCTTCTTCTTCCTCTTCTTCTTCCTCTTCTTCTTCTTCAACTAACTTTGTCGGCAAGGTGATGTCTCTGCTTTTTAAGATGCTGTCTAGGTTTGCCATTGCTTTTCTCCCAAGAAGCAGGCGTCTTTTAATTTACATGCGATTAATCTGTGACTAGGGCTGTGAATGAATTGAAGAAAAGACAATAACAGTGATGTGTTAGTTAATGAAATTTATATATTAACAACAACAACAACAACTCAGTAATAATCTCTGTTTGGAATATTGTTTTAACCTTTGAAGAGCTTGTTTGTTTTAAAGATAATATATTATTCAAAACACACACACACACACACACACACACACACACACACACACACACCTCTCTCTCTCTCTCTCTCTCTGTGTGTGTGTGTGTGTGTGTGTGTGTGTCTGTTTGTGTAACCAACTGAATGGAATTGATGCAAGGCTTTTGTTTGTTTGTTTGTTTGTTTGTTTAATATACTGCGCATCATCCATAGATCTCAGGGTGGTTCAAAACATAGAAATGCAATATAAAAACACAAGATACATAATACAAACAAGAACAAACAAAACAATAAGCCACCCATGAACACATTTAAAAGGGGTGTAGGAGACCTGCTTGAAGAAGAAGGGTTTTACCTGGCGCCTAAAGATATATTATGAAGGTCCCAGCCGAGCCTCCCTGGGAGAGCATTCCACAAACGGGGAGCCACTGCAGGAGGAAAGGCCTGCTTTCTTGTTGCCACTCTCTGGACCTCTTGTGGAGGAAGTATATGAAGAAGGGCCTCAGATGATTCTTGCAGTATCTGGGTAGGTTCATTTGGAGAGAGGCAGTCCTTGAGGTATTACAGTCCTGAGCTGTTTAAGGCTTTATAGTTCAAAACCAGCACTTTGAAGTGGGCCCAGAAACTAATTGGTAGCCAGTGCAGTTGGGCCAGGATCAGTGCAATATGCTCAGACTGTCTTGCCCTGGTGAACAACTCGGCCTCTGAATTGTGTACCAGGACTGTCATTTAGGCACCTGATGTTGAAAATATTACTACATGGTAATATACATATAAACAGGGCTTTTTTCCCCAGCCGGAACTCACCGGAGCTCAGTTCTGGCACCTCTCAGGTGGGTGCCATTGTCATTATAAGATGACAAGGAAGGTGTTCTGGCACCTCTTTCTCAATTAAAAAATAGCACTGCGTATAAATCGTCACCCTTTAATGCCAGTCAAAAGCACCATTACATCTTTCGGCTACGCTTGTATCTTAATTTGTGTGAAATGTGGCTAAACTGCCTGTGGTGGAATCTCTGCCAATATCACAGCCAGCTAGACGTACCATAAACATACTGGCTGAACCATTCTTACCAGTTTCATACACGCCGTTGATAAGTCAGTGTGTTGTTTCTCTTTCAACCCCTTCAGGTAAAGATTTCTGACATATGTAAATAAATTATGCAAAATGCTAATTAGACCTAGAATCCTTTGTAAACTTACATGGAAGTAGGCCCCACTGAACTCAGTGGGACTTATTTCTGCGTAAACAAGCACGTGATTCATAGATTTTGTTACTCAACATTGTTACAGTTACTATTTCTATAATAAAAGTGATTGGGCTACTTCAGAACAAACGTTTTGGGGATCATGGCCTTAGTAATTCATACTTCACAGCTTCGCTGCAGAACACTTTTTAGGACTGCTGTGTATAACAAGTTCATTTCTTTGTAACATGCTGTGAGAAGACTAAAAAAAAAGGAGGAATATGGTTGGCAATATAATACGGTTAATTAAAACATAATGCTAATTATGTTTTTGTGTTTTTTGGTGGCAGCATTTGTAGGGAGGCAACTGCAGTAACTTTGCACTGGACTTATTATGTGTATAATATATGAATATTCTTCCTAAAAAGTGAAAAAAAAATAAGAGTCCAAAATACAAATTGTTGCGTTATGGAACTCTTGGGAAGATGCCAGATATCTATTGTGTAACAGGTGAAGAACCGCTGTCATGTGTTTCCATTTGTTTGCTACTACTAGGAGTTATATATTTTTGGTAATTTGTCAAGAATTTGTAATGCAACTTGTACAGTCTTTTTTTTTTTTTACTGTGCTTTCTCTTGTGCAAATTATCCCCCCCCCCCTTTTGCAGATGTGGAATTGAAGCTGAAGGCTTGCCACACCTCATTTTAGTTCAGACAGTCACCTGTGAGTTAGGCAGGGCTTTTTCCAGGCGGAACTCACCGGCACCTCTTTACTGCGTTCTGGCACCTCTTTAGTGTTGCCGAACAGCGACAGGGCTCAACAACTTTGGCTGGGTGCTCTCCCAACAATTTCCAGCACCTCTTTTTCTTTAAAACAAACAAACAAACACCCCTGGGTTTAGGTGCCTGGGAATAAATGCCTCTCTTCTCCTCCACTCAGGAGGGGAGAACAGTGAACCCTCGTTCGGATCCTGGGTTGTTCAAATTATCTTTGGTTTAAAGCACACCGCAGTGCCTGAGTGTGTGTGTAACATAGAATTGTGGCTTCTTTAAGTAGTACAGTCAAACCTCGGTTCCTGAACGTCTCCGTTTTGGAACATTTCGGCTCCCGAACGCCGAAAACCCAGAAGTAAATGCTCCGGTTTTCGAACGTTTTTCGGAAGCCAAACATCAGATGTGGCTTCCGCTTGTGTGCGGGAAGCTCTTGCAACCAATCGGAAGCCGATCCTTGGTTGACAAACATTTTGGAAGCCAATGTGGCTTCCGGAACAGATTACATTCGACAACTGAGGTTTGATTGTAGAAGCTCTCACCAAAGGGGCAGAAGGGAGGGAGAGTTTGTGAGCTTGAGATACACTGCAGCTTGTTCCCGATTGCATAAAGTGGGCCAATAAATCCTGGGCAAAGGTGGGATTTCTTAAAACAGGTATCTCAGTTGCAAAGTCAAACTCTTCCATTGTTGATATTTTAGAAATGGTTGCATTGACTATCAGGACTGCAATCCTGACTCAATGGGAGGTTGATTAGGGTCGCACATAGCTGTTTCTCTGCTGGTGGCAGTGAGGGAACTCTATGGAGACTCTGGAGCAGTGAAAGTCTCAAGCTTTGACCTGGCAAGTGGGAAGCTATTGTGGATAGTAGTCAATGGAAAGCCATGAAGTAGGGTGTTTCTGGGCAGGCAGCAGAGGTGGATCCCCTTAGGGTAGCCTTGTTCAACCTTGGGTCTCCAGTTGTTGGACTACAACTCCCATCATTCCTAGCCAGCATGGACAGTGGTCAGGGATGATGGGAGTCATAGTTCAGGAACAACCCAAGGTTAAGAAAGGCTGCCTTAGGGTCTCCCCGCCATAAACCAAACACCTTCCACAGTAGCCAGCGGGGCTGTAGATGTGATGGTGAATCCGCTTCTTCATGCTGTCCGACCCCCTACATTGGAATTGTTCTTTCTGATGATCAAGGAAACCCTGCAAGAATGGAGCTGCTGGATTAAATTTCTGTACAAAGTTGCCTTAGTTAATTAAAGGTACTTGTGCTTTGCAAGAGCTCAGCTGTGATGATTGCTTTTCTACAGAATACTGTACCAGAAGACCTGCTGTTCGTTCTTAATACTTGTTCAGTAATAAAGGATCGGGAAACCCTTGGTGTGTTAATGTTCCTTTTTTAAAAGAATAAAACCCCAACAACGTGTTTTAAGGTATTTATTTGTTATGTTGTTGGCATCTGTCTGTCTCGAGAGAGAGTGGAAGAGTGCACCATCAGGGGCAAAGTCAAACTGTTTAAGACAGTTACAGCACCTGCTGTGGCTGTAGAGACAATGACAGGGAACAAATAACCAATATTTGTGCATTTATTCATTGACTATATTATTATATTTATTATAAAATATCTATAAAATATCTAAAAAAGCCATTGTGCCTTTATTGTGTCCGTTGATCAACAAAAAGAATCCTTAGTCAAAGAATGGAAGAGACCCTTCTGTGGTCAGTATGTAGAAAGAAGTACAGTGGTACCTCTGGTTACGAACTTAATTAGTTCTGGAGGTCTGTTCTTAACCTGAACTGTTCTTAACCTGAGGTACCACTTTAGCTTATGGGGCCTCCCACTGCTGCCGCGCCGGCACCGCGTTATATCTATTCTCATCCTGGGGCAAAGTTCTTAACCCGAGGTAACTACTTCCAGGTTAGCAGAGTCTGTAACCCGAGGTGTTTGTAACCCGAGGTACCACTGTATTTGCCCCTTCTGAATTTTTGAATGTTTGCAACAGGACAAGTGTTCATCGCTAGAACTTATCTGGATGTCTCCCTGCCCTTTCCATAATACAGTCGTACCTAGGAAGTTGAACGGAATCCATTATGGAAGTTTGGAAACCAAAGCGTGGCTTCTGATTGGCTGCAGGAAACTCCTGCAGCCAATCAGAAGCCGCGGAAGCCCTGTCGGATGTTGGTGTTCCAAAGAACGTTTGCAAACCGGAACAATCACTTCTAGGTTTATGGTGTTCAGGAGCCAAAACCTCTGAGTACCAAGGCGTTTGGGATCCAAGGTATGACTGTATACATTTAAACACAATCCTGTGCGTGTCTGCACAGAAGTAGGTACTAGTGTGTTCAATGGGAGATAGTCTGGGATTTCAGCCTTACAGTGCAGGTTTTTTTTTTGGGGGGGGGGTTACTAAATAAAAGTATGCCTCATGGGCTTCAATAGTATTTGCTCCCAGGTAAGTGTGCATAGGATTGTAGTCATAGTATAAGATATATGACCTTCAATATAGGATTGGGTTGGCATTTTATTATATTGGGATTTCAATATTGATAGACTGTAGGATTTTAATGGGGTGCTTACATACCTCTCCCTATCCCCCTCTTCTGATTCATGCACAAGGTTTATGGATAAAAAATGCAATACACTCAATGTAGCCACATAGTTGTGGCTACCTTCTGTATTAATGCATATTGACCCAGTAAATGGAGATGTCTGCCTGAAAGCTGTTAAGCTATCAGCATTCTAGTGCTAATATTATTATCGCTTTCAGGCAAGTTGGTGTCTGCTATATGGATTGCAGCAAGGATTAAGGGGAGGGCGAAGGTAAAGCTGTGGCTTTTGTCTGAGAGACATGTTGCATATATTCGAAAAACATACAATGGGTATTAAAGGAATTAGGGGTCCAAAATAGGTTGGATGCAATGCTTCTTGGTGCAACATTATACTAAGAGTGCTTTGAAATTAGTGCCATGTTCACCAAAGAAGAAAGGTAGTTTTCCATGGCTGACGAGAGGGAAATGAGATGTCTGGTGGAATGTCAGAAATTGTTTCCTAGAGGTTCATTGTTAATATCCACAAGCAGATTCATGTAGTAAACAATGAGATACAATATTCCCAGAGATTGGGGTATTAATTTGCTGACACCTTCAGTTTTGAGGTGATAGGGAAAGTCATGCAAAGAGGTTGAGGGAACATTCTTTCACATGTGGTGGACTTGTAAAAGGTGAAAGAGTATTGGGAAATAATCATAATGAACTGAAAAAAATGTTTTAAAAGTACTTTCCAACAACAACAACAACAAGAGTCCTTTTTGTTGGGGATAATTCAGACTGAAATTCCCAGGTGTCAAAAAGGTTATTTATGTATGCTACTCAGTGCTTTTTTTCTTAATATATATATATTTAGGGGTACTCTCATTTCAACTCAAGAAAATCACCATTTTAAAGTTCAAATCTGGAAAAATAAATAGGACAAATGGACAAAATACAAGATTCACAAATGTTTAGGGGTATGTGTCCCCCTTTGTCACCCCCAGAAAAAGCACTGGTGCTACTACTGCTGCCCATGTTTTGTTAGCCCAAAAATTGAAAACGAGCGAGGTCCCAGCCAAGAAGGGGGGCAACTTAAGCTGACGGAATATGCAAGCTTGCAGACTTAACATATAGAATCAGGAACAAGAAGAACATACATTTAGAGAAGATTGGAAAACGTTTATTGAATATATTGGGGGGAAACTGTGTACACCTCAAAACGTTGCAGCATTAAGATAAATCCAACAGTGTAAATCAGTTTTGATGGATGCAAACAATGAAATATTAAATGGTTTAGTTTTTGTAAAATGTGCAGGGATTTATGATATGTAAAATGACCCATGAAAGAGAGAAGAAGCTGAGATGGAGGTGAAAAACAGTTTGTTTATATAGAAGTATTTTTACCCTATCCTTCAGACAAAAAAGACTCCCAGAGCAGACTACAAGATTGAAATAATCTAATTAGACTATAATCTTACAGTTCTAAAGATTGTGGCACAAAAAAGGAAATGGTAATGTGAGGGAAGAGGAAAAAATCAAGTGTGGGGACTAGTTCTGAAGTTCAGGGAGTAGTAATTCAGCAGGCCATGGAACTGGATTTAGCTAGGGCTGCCATCTTTTGAAGAGCAAAAGGAGAACACATTTGCTGAGTTCCCACTTTTAACTATGGATCGCTATGACAACTCTCATTTTACATATCATAAAAAGGAGGAAGTGTCCTGGAAAAAGAGAACATAGTGCACAATGGATGGCTGCCGACTCCTTTCTGTCTTGTCATTTGGTACATAGAGGAAGCAGGGCTAACTTGGAAGCTGTTGTTGATAAGAGAGCAGTTGTTTAAAAAGTTGGGTGTTCTTTGAAGGTATTAATGAATACTTCTGTATTTCTCTCCCCCCCCCCCAAGGTTATGGTTTTGGTAGATTTTGACAGCCCTAGCAAGCAGCACAGAAGGCTAGTAGCATCTCTTAAGCAAATGGAGTTCAAGCGCAAATGGCCAAAGGTAAGATCAATGAGAGGGCATTCTTTACCTTGTAATGTTGTGTATTACTCTCCTGCGGTAATAATTTTGTGGGATGGTTCCATTTCCTTGATGTTTTCTAAGTCAGGATTTCTTGCAATCTTGTTTATTGCTCCACACAAGTTTGTCTTCTGACTCTACTGATTTCTTCTTCATCTTCTTTTGTCTGTTGGCTTGCCAATGTGTATGATGCCTGTGATTTGCCGGGTCTTGAAATGTGGTGGCCCTTAACTTCCATAACACTCTCCTGCCATCCTTCAAGGAACTTCATAAGCAAGGTTAATACACCTTTAGGCGCCCAGGCAAAAACTTTCCTCTTTAACCAGGCCTTTAGCTGATTGACATCCAATGCTCTTTAAAACGTGCTGTGGAAAGGGGGATTTTTAGGTTGCCTTTGTTTTTATGGTGTATTTTCTGGTTTTGTTTATATTGTGCTTTTATGTTGCAAACCACCCTGAGTATAGGGTGGTATACAATTTTAATAATAATAATAATAATAATAATAATAATAATAATAATAATAATAATAATACGCTTGTGATGGGAAGAGCGCTGACATCCAGGCCCTAAATATGACAGTGGAAAGTTGGAATGTGTGTTCCTGGGCGGCTAGTTGGGGCATGACTGCTGCACAGCCCCAATACTTTGGGGCTCGGCGAAGCCTTGCACCGTTCTGCATAAAACTGAGATGGTTTATGGGGGATGCTGGAGGCAGTGCCCTTGGCTGAAGCTGCAAAGCATATGCAGAAGCTGAAATCATAAATGGCTTCCCTTTGGTCCCGAGAGGGTTGCCTGCAGGTATCGGACAATTGATGGATCCAGCGAGTGCACTGTTGGATGCCCAGGGGCGAAGGAAGGCTTCGTGACACCCGGGGGCGGCTAAGGTACAGCCATGTGCGGCGGCGGCGCACATACAGCGCAATGTGTGCGGCGCTGCACACTGCGCTGCACATAGCGGTTTGCCGCCGCCATCCGGGATCCTCTTGCTCGCAGCTGCAACGAATAATTTTTCCACCATGTGGCTGCGGTGACACAATGGGTGTCATGCTGCTGCGAGCCCCCGCGGGGTGGCTTCTTGTCACCCCTCGCAGACATGGCACCTGGCACGCGCACCCCCCCCCCCGTTGCTACACCCTGTGGATACGCCAGAAGACAAATACACATTATAGATGTGCATGCCTTGGTTCTCCAGCAGAGAATCTTGGTTTGGCATAATGTAGCTAATGCAGCGGGGGACGGGGGACGGGGACAGATTGCCTGGTATTTGCACGCACGGGGAACTTTGGCAAACGTGTATGATTGTAGAGCCTATTGCAGATTTAAATTATTTTTAGCAACCTCCTTTTAATGGGGATCTCAAATGATGTGGCTGTGCCAGGTTCTGGGACACTTCTGTTTCCCCAGGCAATTTATTTTGCTTACTCTCTCAGCCTGCTGTGCGTTTTTTAGCTGCCACCTCATATTCTGCTTAACGGTATGGTTTTATTGCATATGAATAATTCACTATGTATACCTATTGCTTGCCATCCCGAGATTGCTTAGATGAAAGGTGATATGCAAATGCTTTAAATAAAGATAAGCAAATATATAAGATAAATCCCTTGTGACCTTCTCGCCAGTGCTTTAAGATCTCTGCATGGGAGGTCATGCTTATGGAGCCAGCAGTAGACAAAAGTCCATGCCGTGGTAACACGAGGCAGAGGCTTCTCAGTGGTGGCCCCTCTGTCTGTGCAACTGTCTCCTGATTGTCCCCCATATATGCTGACATTTAGGTGTCTTGTTAATGCTTGCATTTCACCAGACTTTGGTTAGTTGCTCAATTTACCAGAGAGTTTACAATGCACTTCATTGTGGTTTAAAGAATGCTGTTGATTGGTTGATAAGATTTTTAACTGTTGTTTTTATCTTCTTTGCGTTTGTATTTCAGTATTATTGGTAGTTGCTCTGGGCACTGAACAAGAACAAGAGATTGATTGATTGATTGGATATTTTTTTGGGGGGGGGCTAGAATCCACCCTCAGTCTAATGAAATGATGTACATTTGTCTGTGTCACATAACCATGGTTATGGTTACTTGTGTTTGGTAACCTCCAAGTTGGACCATTGTAATGAATTCTACCTGGGGCTGTCCTTGAATATGGACCAGAAATTGCAACTACAGTAGTGCGAATCACAGCTGTTTTCTGGGACCAATTGAAGGTGCTTAATTAACATTTAAAGACTAAAAAGTAGGGGACCCAAATACTACAAAACACCTTCCATCATATAAAACTGCCTATGCTTTAAGATCAGCAGATGAGGCCCAATGCAGGTTGAAGTGTGTGGTGTGAAGGTCCTGGGAAGGGACTTCTTAGTGGTGGCTCCTCACATGCGGAACCCCTCCCTTGTTAGGTGTGTCTGGCCACATCTTTATATAGTTTTGGGTGGTTTGTAAACACATCTTTTTCAACAGGCATTTGGAGGAGACAACTGACTAGAAAAAAAGGTTTCATTTGCTGCTGCACTTAATAAACTGCTACCTAGTTAAATTGTTATGAGTCATTGTGCTTTGCATTTTAATGATCATGTCATTTTATCGATTTTAATACATTTATATATGGGTGTGTGGGGTGGGTGTGTTGTTTGAACTTGGTGTAAACTGACATATGTTAATAGTAGTATAAAAATCATTTAAATAAATTATGTATTATGTATTCAATTTCTCTCTGCCTTACCCCCAAAATGTGTTTGGTTAAACTCTTTGCTGTCAGTTGTGCCTGTTATGTACAAATGGACCATGAGATGCAACCATGGAGTGCAGATAATGAAATTGTTCTAAATACCTCAAATTTATGGTTTTTCCATAGGGATGCTTCCAATGCGCTCAACTAGGAGCAAGCACAAAATATTTAGTAGCTCTGTAGTCTTGAGGTTAGAAACCCCTGTAAATATAAACATGTAAATTCATCCTTAGTAGGATGTGTTGTGCTGCGATTTGCTTTCTGTCCAAAGAACATCTGAAGAGCTAGAAGTGTCTGTCCAATTTTTAAACAGATTGCAATTTTAAACAAACAGTATTTATGGAAGCCCATCAGGGATCGATTCCAGACACTTTGTCATTTTCTTGTTTGGAGTTGGTGACTGATTACATCTTTTTAAGTTGTTGATGCCCCGTTTATTTCCTCTGTCTTAGTTGTTGTTGTATTTATTATCATCATCATCATCCTCATCTCATTATTATTCTCCTCTATTACACACATTTGGATAATGTGTTTATGTGCTTCTTATTTAGTTCTTTGGTGCTGGCCATGACCACAGTAATAAATATTTGATTTGATTGATTTTATGGAAGCATGAGGGCCCAATATGAGAAATTTTGGAATATGCGGGCCCTTCCACAAGTTGACTTTAGTTCTTTAAGATCTGAACTTTTATCTGCCCTGTTTAGGAAGTTTTTAATGTTTGAAGTTTTATTCTGTTTTTAATGTTTGTTGAAAACACCTCCCAGAGTGGCGAGGAAACCCAGCCAGGTGGGTGGGGTAGAAATAATAACCTCTGTAACTTGAGGCGGAGATTTCAACTTTTTTTTTTTACTTCTACTTATTTAACAAATTCATAGACTGCTTTGTATTGTATTCATAGACACTTTGTATTTTGCTGTTATGAACCACCCTGGGATCTTCAAAGAAGCATGGTATACATATTTTAACAACAACAACAACAACAACAACAACAACAACAATTAATAGATGAAGCAGTGTGCAGATTTAACCCCCCCCCCCGAATAAAACACATGTTAAAAAAAATAATTTCAGTAAACTCTAAAAGCAATAAAACCATATTTACTAATTCTTTTAAAAAATGTCTTCAGTTGCCATACCCTGCACAGCATATCAGTATATAATTGGGGGGGGGGTACCCATATCACATAATGTAGTGACATCATCCACAAATGATGGGCAGTACTTCATAGAAATGGCAACAGCTGGACAAATGTGGCTGGAGTAGACACCCTCTGAAACCTGTCAATTGATTTACCTTTCCTGACAACTTTTTCAAAGAGGGCTATTTTGTTTCCGATGAATCTTTTTTTTTGCCAGAGAAGTTTGAAACTTTTTCTGAGGCTGGCTTATGGAAATGAGCCATAAGGGCGAATTAGCTGACATGATTATGCCAGCCAAGATCGGAATCTCAATCTGCCGAGAGCATGGAAACTTGATGCAGTTTGGAATTCCTGTAGTTCCTTCACCTGAGAATCTCACATTACTACTTCCAATATTAATTAAGTCTCCAAAGGTCACTGTGAAGCAGGCTGCCCAAGCATTATCTGCATTTCAAAAAATGGGAGAAAAAAATGGTGAATGAGAGAGGATTAAAGTTGAGGTTTGTACCTGAATAAGGGTGAAGTGGAGTTATACTGGAAGAGAGGTGAAGGCCTTTGATTACTGAACCCAGAGTTCCTGACAAGAGCTAAGCGGTCTCTTCAGTAGTGCTGCACTGGCTCCTCGTCTGCCCTTGCTACCTCCAGGGGCGTCGCTAGGGGGGGCGCTGGGGGCGGTACGCCCCCGGGCGACAGGGGCCACAAGCGGCGGGTGGGGGCGACAAGCGGCGCCCCCTCCCGCCACTCCCCAGGCAACGCCGGTCACCCCGGGAGCAGCAGCGCTGCACGGATGGGGTGCTCCCTCGGCCGTGCGCTGTTGCTCCTGGGGCGACCGGAGCGAGCGACGGCGCATGGGGGTGACAAGCGGCAGCCCCTCCCGCCATTCCCAAGCGCTGCCGCTCCCTCCGTCACCCCAGGAGCAACAGCGCACGGCCGAGGGAGCACCCCGTCCGTGCAGCGCTGCTGCTCCCGGGGTGACCGGCAGCGTGGGGAGTGGCAGGAGGGGCCGGCGCTTGTCAGCCCCACGCGCTGCCGCTGGCTCCGTCCCCCCGGGAGCAGCAGCGCACGGTGTGCGGTGCGCTGCTCCTGGGGCAACGGAGCGAACGGCGGCACGTGGGGGTGACAAGAGGCAGCCCCTCCCACCATTCCCACGCGCTGCCGCTCCATCCGTCACCCTGGGAGCGGCAGCGCACGGCCCGACGACGGAGTGCACCTGCGCGCGCAGGCGCACTCTGTCATCGGATCGCCGCTTCCACAGCCTCCTTTTGAGCCGGAGAGCTTAAAAGCGAGCTCTTCGGCTTAAAAGAGGGCTGCAGAAGCGGCGCCGGCACCCCCGGAAACGCCCTGGGCGGCGTCATGACGTCACAATGTGATGTCACGACGCCCCGCCCCCGGGGCGTTTCCTTTGCCGCCCCGGGTACCGCGGAGCCTTACTCCGCCACTGCTTACCTCATCTTTTGTTCTCCACTGTTGAAACCACAACTATACATATGCAGGCATTTGAGAAAAGTGGATTGGGGTATTGAAAGCCAGCTCAAGATTTGTAGCCGTGGCACAAGCGATTGTGCCGCCTGAGGTGGGTGGCTGCCCTGCCACTATTCCTCTTTGCCCCACTCCTGCTCATGCCCCCTTATTTATTTTTCCTTTCCTTCCCCCCCCCTCTTTTTACTGTTGCATTTGGTGGCATCAGAATTGGCCTGCCTCGCTTTGCCACATTATGGGAAAGGCCGTCTTCAGAGTGAGGTCTTCTGGGAGAGGTGGTAAGGGGAGCACCTGATTTGCTGCTGCAGTTTGCTGTGGCAGCTTAGAAAAGCTGTTTTAAGCTAATAATGTTTTTAGCGTTGCAAAACCACAGCAACGTAGCACAGTGTTTGGGAAGAAGTCCAAAGCCACTCGGGAGAATGAGCAAGGGGGGTCCCCCAATGCAGAAGGGACCGTGTATCACATTGTGAAGTAAGTGAAACAATGCACATTTGTCATCTAGAAAGAGAGGCTTGTAGGGCCATTAAGCCCATAGTCCACAGTTGCCTCCTGCACCATTGTCTGTGTTGAAGCCAGTGGCAACTGTACACTGTGCATCCAAGGGAAGTCACAGGCAAGAAGCCAACTGGAGTTTATGTCGCTTGAACCCAGTACCTGTGAGGAGGTCATAACACCCAGGTATCAGTGGTACTTTGCTATCAATGCTGCATTCTGTCTTTCAGTGGATAGGAAACATAAGGCTGGATATTATTCTGTATCTTGTTGTATCTAACTAACTAACTACCCGGTAACTAACTAACACCTTTCAATGTTTTCGCGACTTACTCTTCTAGGTCAAACTTGGTATTTAAGTTTGAGTAGAAATGCTACTAGCTCATTGTCCCACCCCATTCCCACTGACTTTTTCATTTCCACAAATTGCAGGGTTCTCCCAATCCTGCTCATACCTTCTTGTGATTGAGTGACTACGCTATGGGTACATTAGCAAAAAAATAGCATGAGCATCAGAAATAATGGTAATGGTTATAAATGTCCTCAGTGACTCCACAAACAGAAAGCTGTAGTTTCAATGCATCTTCTTGTGTTGAAGTTGAAGATACTGGGTAGATATATATTAGATCATGAAAAAAGTTTTAAAAGATGTGGACAAAAAAGGAGAGTGGGTTGTTCTACATCTTGTTTAAAGGAATGTTTTCTTCATTTAGCACTGATAGGTTGTTGTTGTTTCTTGCCTAGCCCAAATCATCATCTTCTTTGGCGATCACTCGTAGCCGAGTAAGATTGTCTTCCATAAACACGGTTTTAGCAATGATTCCTTAAGTGACTGTGGAGGCCAATTCTGGATCCACACATCCTTCCACAGTGGGGACATTGGTTTCTGGGCGGGAGTTGATCACGGTGTGGATTTGCCAAGCGTGCCTTCCTCTTAGCATGTTTCTCCCTTGAGTCCTGAGTTCAAGTGTCTTAAAGTCCAAGACACCTTTGGTAAAGGCTGTTCTCCAATTGGAGCGCTGGCAGGCCAGTGTTTCCCAGTTGTCAGTGTTTATACTACATTTTTTTTTTTTTAATAGATTTGCCGTGAGAGAGTTTTTGAACCTCTTTTGTTCACCACCAGCATGGCACTTTGCATTTTTAAGTTTGGAATAGAGTAGTTGCTTTGGAAGACGATAATCAGGCATCAGCACAACATGACTAGTCCAACAAAGTTGATGTTGAAGAATCATTGCTTTGACACTGGTGATCTTTGCTTCTTCCAGTACACTGGTAAGAGTTTTCCTGTCTTCCCAAATGATGCGTAATTTTTTTGGAGACACTGTTGATGGAATCTTTCGAGGAGTTGGTGAAGGTATTTATAAGTGGTCCATGTTTCACAAGCATACAGTAAGGTTGGTAGTACAATAGCTTTGTAAACAAGCATTTTGGTTTTCTTGCGAATGTCCTGGTCCTCAAACACACTCACAGAGCTCAAGTGATGCTGGATTTCAGCATCAGTGTCGGCCCTTGTGGAAAGATAGCTGCCCAGGTAGGAGAAGTGATCAACATTTTCCAACGTTACACCATTGAGTTGGATTGTGGCGCTGCAATGGGGTTATTTTGTACTTGTTGGTGCAGCACTTTGGTTTTTTGGGTGTTGAGTGTAGGCCAAGTTTTTCGTAAGCTTCTGAGAAGATATTTAGGATGGTTTGGAGGTCATCCTCTGAATGTGCACACACTACGTTGTCATCAGCATACTGAAGCTCTATGATGGAAGTTACAGTAACCTTACTCTTTGCTTTCAGCCTGCTCAGATTGAAGAGCTTTCCATCTGTTTGATATATGATTTCTACTCTGGTGGGGAGCTTCCCTTTGACAAAGTGTAGGATCATGGCAATGAAAATAATGAATAGAGTTGGGGCAATAACAACCCTGTTTAACACCTGATTCCACTGTGAATGGTTCACCTTGAGAGCCATTGTTATCTGCGATTGTTGCTGTCATATTATCATGGTGGAGCTGAATGACGTTCCCAAATTTATCTGGTCAGCCGATTATCTTCATTTAGCACTGATAGGTTGTTGCTGTTTCTTGCCTGGCCCAAATATTGGTTCTTTTAAACTAGATGCTTCATATTAAATACAGACATTTTCCTAGGAGAGGTATCCAGTTGTTTCTGCTTTGCTTCCAGAAACCTTTCCTCAGCAATGTATTATAGATCATTTTGAGAAGCTCACAGCAGTACGTACATGACAACATGAGTAGATGGAATTCCACCTCTGTCATCATGGTTAGAGTGTCAAACATGGGCCTTGGGAGATCAGCATTCAATCCCTACTCAGATATGATGCTCCCGGGGTGACCTTGGACAAATCACTGCCCAACTTAACTCACAGGGTCATTGTCGAACAAAATAAAAATTCCTTCCAGTAGCACCTTAGAGACCAACTAAGTTGTTATTC
This sequence comes from Lacerta agilis, assembly GCF_009819535.1. Classification (NCBI taxonomy): domain Eukaryota; kingdom Metazoa; phylum Chordata; class Lepidosauria; order Squamata; family Lacertidae; genus Lacerta; species Lacerta agilis. Next base: position 14,999,670 of record NC_046323.1, on the reverse strand, counting down.
GTATGAGCTTTAGTGTGCATGCATCTGAATTATCTGAAGAAGTGCGCATGCACACGAAAGCTCATACCAATAACAAACTTAGTTGGTCTCTAAGGTGCTACTGGAAGGAATTTTTTTATTTTGTTCCGACTGTGGCAGACCAACACAGCTATCTCACCTGTAACTAGTATCACAGGGTCATTGTGGGGATTAAATGAGGTGATAGAACCATGTAGACTGATGCCTTGTGGGGGGGGGGGACGGGGAAAGAAATCTAAGAAATAATATATATGATCATACATGATATAAGAAACCAGGGCCAACGAATAGAAAGCCTTTGAGCTCTACATTCAGGATGATGGTTTTTAGTTTGCAACGCTCCCTCCCTTTCTTTTTATGAATAACTTTTTGATAATGACTCCCATCTTTACTACCATCTAACGAACTACTTAGCTTTGCACTTGGATGTCAATTATTATATTTATTTGAAATAAATAAACCCCGGCATCCTGGATCCTATTTTGGGTGATGGGTGTGTGTTTTCAAACACCAGTTCTTTTGACACTGTGACCCCTTGCCCTCTTTTTACGATTTCACAGCAGGATAATAAATCTGAATCTTTCGGCGCTGAAACTTGGGAGTTGCTATTTTAATCTTCTTAATTATATGATTTTTCTCTAAAGCAAAGCATTCATTAAGAGCCATGGTAAGGCTTCAGTAAAATTGTTTTCATCATTTACACCATAAAGACCAAGCAAGACATCCATGGAAACTTGGGAGACTTAGGCAGTACGGAAATTGTTCAGAATACTTTTGTAATGAGGCTGACAACATTCCAGAGCGTTTGATGAGGAATTTGACATCTGTTAGAAGGATAGGTTCTTATCCAATTGCCATATAGAATGTTTGCACACAAAAACACAGTATAAAAATCTGTCCATCTCGTAAAAACATTAACTGTCTCAAATAGATGTACTGTCTCAATAATAATTCCTAATTAACTTGCAATGGATCTTCAAGGATGAAGGCAAAAGGAAAGTACCATCCACTTTGCAAAAGGATTCCTCTCTCTGCTGCTTGCTTAGGCTGCTATTTTTCTTCAAATCCTCCTGTTCTCCTCCAAAACAGGCCTCCTAGCAGCTAAGCAGCTGTTTATGATGAAACTTTAGAACGTTTTAAAAAAGTAAGGCTAAATAATTAATGTTTCCGGCGCCATGTAAGGAAACCAAGGTCAGGCGACATGAGAAGGTGGAAAGCCCTTGTGTAACACTTTTGGGATGTTCATTTCAATAATGCAATAATGACAATCATTAAAATATTAATATACGTCTATTAGGATTAAAAAACCAAACCCACTCACTTTAAGTTACCGTGCATAAGTCCACTAACACAACACAACACAACACAACACAGACAGGAAGCATTTTGTGTAATGAATCAATGTACTTCACACCCTCACCCAAACTTTTTGGTATTGGACCAAAAAAACAACAACCAACCTAATAAGGTATGGAAGTTCCTTATAATACCACATCAGATAAACATCAGTCAAATTAATTTTTGGCAGGAAATCCTCAGAGGAGCTATTTTCAGTTACCATCACTCAATCAAAAGTACTGTTTCTGAAAGAGTTGAAGGCAATATGCAGAACAGCTTGCGTTGACTGGTTTGTGTAGTCTTTAGTGGATACACACACACACACACACACACACAATCATGTAGTTTTATTTTTATTTTTTTTAAAAAAATAGTTTTCCCAGAGTTGTTGCAATTAAAGTCGATGATGGCTTTATCATACTTTTCAGAGGAAGAAGACTTTCAAGCCAGCCTGATTGTTTGAAATTTCCCATTCCTGACCTCCAGTCAACTTCCTTCTGCATCAGTGCCCAGGCACTTGACAGTTTTTTCACTGGGTATTTATCCTCAGGGGACGTGGGTGGCACTGTGGTCTAACCCACAGAGCCTAGGGCTTGCCAATCAGAAGGTCGGCGGTTCAAATCCCCGCAACGGGGTGAGCTCCGTTCTTTGGTCCCAGCTCCTGCCCACCTAGCAGTTCGAAAGCACAAAGTGCAAGTAGATACAGTAAAAAGGTACCACTCCAGCAGGAAGGTAAACGGTGTTTCCGTGTGCAGCTCTGGTTTGCCCAAAGCGGCTTAGTCATGCTGGCCACAACGCCGGCTCCCTCGGCCTATTAGAGCGAGATGAGCGCCACAACCCCAGAGTCGTCCGCGACTGGACTGGTCAGGGGTGCCTTTACCTTTACCTTTATTTATCCTCAGACTGTGTTTTAAACCTACTTCACAGGAATACCAAGGTGCTGTGCAAGCCATGCACAATGTGGCAAACAAATTTAATACATAAATAACTGTTTTCCAACCGGCTCTATGCCAGCTACAGGACTGATAAGTAGAGCTGCTCAGTTGGATAATCAATGAAAAACACTTTGAATGACTAAAAGGATAACCTCAGATAAATATATTTGACCACCTAGAATACAATATGCAATCATGAAATATTCAACAGAAAATAAGGATGACGATCTATGAGCTATATGAGGAACAAGGATTAAAACAAGCATAGGCAAACTTGGCCCTCCAGCTGTTTTGGGACTACAACTCCCATCATCCCTAGCTAACAGGACCAGTAGTCAGGGATGGTGGGAGTTGTAGTCCCAAAACAGCTGGAGGGCCAAGTTTCCCTATGACTGATTAAAAACAAGCCACTAATAGGTTTTATTTTGTAAGTATTTTTTTTTAAATTAAGTTGTATCCAGTGCTGCGCAGGCAGTATTATGTTTGGGCAACATCCATGTCCCCTCCATGTGAACCCTCAACATCTGCTTCAGTGGGTCCTCCAACACTGTGCAACAGATTTTGAGGGTGTGCAAGGGGCTGCAAGGGTGAGATGGTGGAAATTCTGTTGCACAAGTGGACGTCTGCTGCACAATCAGAACAGCAGTATTGGATACAACTCTTAAATTTATAACCCCATCCCCCATGTTGAGGACTCTGCTGACCAGCATGGAGGCAACACCACTGGTGTGTGTTGGGTGGGAGCAATCCACTACAGGCAGACTGTTGCCTGTAGTAAGCTTTGTCTTGTAGTAAGGTTAAGGCTTATTGGGAAATGATATACAGTGGTACCTCTAGTTGCGAGCACTTCTGGATACGTTTCCTTTGGGTTACGGACGCGGCAAACCCGGAAGTATTTTTCCGGGTTTTGTCACGCGCACATGCGCAGAAGTGCTCTACCTTGCCGCACACATGCGCAGAAAAGGCACCTCCGGTTGCGAAAACCTTGGGATCCAACCGGAGCTCCGGAACAGATCCTGTCTGCAACCACAGGTACCACTGTATAATGAAATGAAAAGGGTGTTTAAAATAACCTTTATAAAATATTTTTTTAAAAGCTTTTTTGGGGGGGAATTATAGGGCCAGAACTACCTAAAATGTATAGAAACTTAATCATGTATGCTATACTACAGTGGCAAAAAATGTTACTTGCACCAAAACTGAAAGAAGCAGAAGTCCCAGTAAAGGAAGAATGGATACCAAACTTAGGGAATATGCAGAAATGGCGAAACTTACTGGAAGAATAAGAAATCAAGATAACATCTTTAAAATAAAAAAATGGAAATGGTTTATTGAATATTTGCAGATAAATTGCAAACAGATAAAAACATTGTCAGGGTTATTGTAACAACCTGCAGTTTTGTAAGAGTATATATTTAAAGAAGATGAATAAAAGAGCAAATTAAGTTAATTTGTATATGCAGAAGATATTAAAAATAATAATTAAGGAACCGCAGAAAGAGGGGGAAGGAAGTCAAGTTTTGAAATGTCAAATGAATGTAAAATTAGTGAAATGGTATAAATTTGTGAAATGTATAAACTTGAAAAGTATAAATAAATAAATATTTTTTTTTAAAAAAAATTCCCAGGCAGTCAGGAAGCTGCCACTGGTACTTCTCCTGCGGCCGATAGAGCACAGGATGCTCTCAGATAAGATGGGATGTTCTTCAGGACCCCAGGTTTCATGGTTCCCCCAAGGGATCCAGTCTTCAAACAATCTTCAAGTCATGCCAGCCGTCATAGCTAAATGTTTTAAAGCCGATCTTTACCATCTACCTTGACAGCCACAAGTCACCCGTACTTTAGATGCGGTGGTGACATACTGCCCCATTTCGGATTGCTTTGCAAAAATCTAGTGGTTGGTCTGTTTTCTAAAAGGTGGAATGAAAAATCCTCAGATAAATAAGTAAATTGTTTGCAGTATGTTATAGCATTGAATTAACTTTTGATTTAATTCCACTGTCTGCATGAGAACTGGGGTAGTCTAGAATACTTTGTCAGGAATGCTTGGATGGTGTTTCCTGCTGGCAGGGGGTTGGACTGGATGGCCCTTGTGGTCTCTTCCAACTCTAGGATTCTAGGATTCTATGAATCTGGCAGAGAGCAGGTGGAGTGAAGACAGAATCCAGGAGTTGTGGAAAGAGACTGGTGGATTTGGGGAGGAGTCAACAGTGAGAATTCTTTGTTGAGTTGGCTAAGCAGTTTCCCTGTGTTTCAGTGCCTGCCATGATGCAATGCACTGGGTGGGCTAGGAAATAAAGAATGAACCAGTTCATTTTATAAAACAAGATGATTCATGGAAAGTATGAAAGAGTTCTTGACTATGAAAATTTCTCAGGAAACTGAGCCAGAAGAGATAACCAGCAAGTCATGTGATAATGTATTCATATGAGATCTATGCTATGCTCTTTGATGCCGCCTGCGAATTCCCTTGCCCTACTTTGATATGCATTGCAGGAGAATTAGGATCACTTTATGTAGTGTAACACTAGCTGAGATGGCATCAGACTAATCATAAATTATTATTTTTTTACTGTTTCCCAGCTCTAGTTAGGTAAAAACATTATACTACAGAAATGAGCAGTACATCAGCTGGAGAGAACAGGGAGTGCTTAGAGAGAACTTCGGAGTGCTTGGACAACGCAGTATTTTGGAAAATGTTTGCGCATGGCTTTCAAACCTTTTATATCTGGCAAACAGGAAATACGAATCCGGCAAATGAGTTAAGCATTTGCAGAGCAATTTCCTATTTTCCTTTTGTGCCGAGGAAACTCCAAACACCACATGTGTGAGTTGTTCCACCGCAGCTATGAAGTGTAAGAACCCGGTGCTCAGTTTGCAAAGTGTGTTCTTTCCAGCCTTGGAAAGCATGCCTTAAATCGCCAAGGACACTGCAGTCCACCAATTAGTGCTATTTGGTAATCATTTAAGTTTAGCACATTGCATTTGTGCAGACCAGAAGCCAGCATTTTAAAAATGCTGTGTCATTATATCTAGAGCTGGTCAGTAATTTTCCCCCCCATAGGTGTTTGTTAGAAAAGGCATTGCAATGCTCCCTTGCTAAGTAGCTTTGGTTGCAGAGGAGAAATCAGTAAATGTCTGATAGATCAATAAGCAAAAATTATATATGGCCCGTGTCCATGTTTATCTACATGTCAGGTTCAAGGCAGCTGCAGGTCCAGAACCTGGGACCTTGGCAAGGCAAGAAAGATTAAGCCTGTTGAACAGTTCTGGCTACAAGGAATCGGGAAGACTGTCATAGCCCTGGACTTTGTGCAGCCACTCAGAGGCATAGCAAGCCCAAGTGGTACCCGGTGCAGATTTTTTTTTGTCACACCCCCCCACATCCGCCCACACCCCTTCAAGTCACAGTGAGCGTTTTGCGTTCCCCCACAGTGCTTTGCGGCACCTCATTTGCATACATGTGGGCGGATTGTACCCCAGGTCCAGGTGGACTGGGTAAAACAAGCACAGCTAGTTCTTTTGCAGTGCTGTGCTGAGTCCTAAGCCCAAAGCCACTGGATTTGCTCTGGCTTGTGCTTGAGGCTCTAGGTGGAGGTGCCAAATGTCACCCCTTGAAGATGGCACCTTTGTGCCCCCTGAGAGGGCAGTGCCCTGATGAAATGTGCCAGGCCGCTGGATGGAGCCCTGGCTGGGCAGAGCTGTGCTTCTGTGGCTCTTCCCAGCAGGAAGGAAAAAGCAATGTGTGTGCTGTGTAAGCCAGCTGCTGCACTGAGCTATTTATGAGTTGTGGGGTGGTCATGCTGAGAGTCACGCCCCTCCGCTGGAACCCGGGGCTGCCCCCCCCCCAGCGATGCCCCTGCAGCCACTTATGTGTCGCCAAAATGAAAGGACAAAAAGAGGATGCTCATAAAATGTGTAAATGATAATTTATATGTAAGGGCACACCTTGAGATATAATTACTATTGTTTAAATAAAAATGCAAACTATATTGCCATATTGGGGAAGACTGCGAGCAAGTGACCCCTGAACCTGCTTCTGTCCAGGTTCTATTGATGGGCAGCTTCAAAGTCCCAGTGCTCCCTTTTTATGGTTTGCTGTCTTTAAACTGCACTAGGACTTGATCCCCCTTCAGAGAAATGACCCCTTCAATGAGAAGATAGAGGACCATCCTCTATAAAATAGGACATGTCCTCCATTGTGGCAAATGAAGAGCAGAAAGAAACCCAAAGGGTTGTGTGTTGTCAATTCCTTGCTCCTTCTTGTCAGTCAGTACCCATGAATGGTTTCTCCCACAGCTCTGAGTATCCTGCTATACTTTCCCAATTACAGAGGCAGTGAACTTCTGGTTTGCCAGAGTGTGGTCTCAGAAGCAGAACACTGCCCCTGTGACTCCCTGATCTCCATGGAGGTGGGAACCAGGACACATAGTCTCTGTGCATGAAGCCTCCAGTAAGCCTCTGACTAGCACCAGCACTCCATAGTACCTGCCCTATAGTCTATACCAGGCTTCCTCAAACTTTACCCTCCAGATGTTTTGGCCTACAACTCCCATGATCCCTGGCTAGCAGGACCAGTGGTCAGGGATGATGGGAATTGTAGTCTCAGAACATCTGGAGGGCCGAGTTTGAGGAAGCCTGGTCTATACTTTGCTGGTTAGCCTCCAACTTGTACAGTATGGTAGTTATGAATTAATTAATTAATTAATTAATTAATTGTACTCCGCCCATCTGGCTGGGTTTCCCCAGCCACTCTGGGTGGCTTCCAAGAAAGATTAAAAATACATTAAAATGTCACACATTAAATACTTCCCTAAACAGGGCTGCGTTCAGATGTCTTCTAAATGTCAGGTAGTTGTTTATCTATTTGACATCTGAAGGGAGGGCGTTCCACAGGGCGGGCTCAGGGTTTGAAATCAAACTCTGCGCTCCAGCATTGCTTGCCTGCCTCCCTACAGGTTCTGCAACCCTTGAAAACATTTCTTCTCACCACCAGTCAGCGACTTCCCTATACCTTGTTGTTGTTCAGTCGTGTCCGACTCTTCGTGACCCCATGGACCAGAGCACGCCAGGCACGCCTATCCTTCACTGCCTCTCGCAGTTTGGCCAAACTCATGTTAGTAGCTTCAAGAACACTGTCCAACCATCTCATCCTCTGTTGTCCCCTTCTCCTTGTGCCCTCCATCTTTCCCAACATCAGGGTCCCTATACCTTAGGTCAGTGCTAATAACTGGGATGCAATTTCACCCCCACTAATATCTGGGCGGCAACCTTGGTTTCCAGATGAGGTGGGTGCATTTATGGGTTGAAGAAGAAGAAAAGAAGAGTTTGGATTTGATATCCCGCTTTATCACTACCCGAAGGAGTCTCAAAACGGCAAACATTCTCCTTTCCCTTCCTCCCCCACAACAAACACTCTGTTAGGTGAGTGGGGCTGAGAGACTTCAAAGAAGTGTGACTAGCCCAAGGCCACCCAGCAGCTGCATGTGGAGGAGCGGAGACACGAACCCGGTTCACCAGATTACAAGTCTACCGCTCTTAACTACTACACCACACTGGCCAAGATCCATTCCTTTTCAGTTTGCCCTGGGCCTGCTCTGCCAATGCAGGAAAGGGGGAAAGCTTGACTCTTGCTCCCTGCCTCCGGCCACACTAGTTCCACGCCATATTCCTATGACTCAGTGTAGGAGCAGTGGTATTTTGACTGACCTCTCAATGCATTTGCAAGCTTTTCATTGGAATGGGCTATCGAAGCAAGCAAGCTCTCGGCCCCAATGCGAAGTTTTCAGATGCAACCACTGCTCCTTCATTGCAGTGAAGAGCTTCACATTGCTGTGCGAAGGGAAGAGCTTGGCATTGCTGAAATGAGCTGCCACTATTTTTAGGAAGTCATGATGTGTAAACAATGCCTTCTGCTTGCACTGAGGCTGTGTGTTTGTGTGTGTGTGTGTGTAAGAAATAGGACTGACACCCTAACAGGGGTTAGGGATTGAAAGCTGGGGTGGGAAGTAGGGCGATTAGGAGAGATCGCGTCCACCTCCTCAGCCATCTCCAAATGCCACAGGCTCATAATTGAGTCATTTCTAAAAAGACAGCTTGACCACTCTATAGTTTCTGGGGCACCACAACTATTTCCTATTCTAAGCATAGCAAATAGCTGTGGTTATCTCTGAAACGATTATGCTGAGTTTGGGGTGAGTCTGACTTTGAACGTGTGCTGCTGCTGTTCATTTTCACATTTCCTAAAATCCCAATGCTTTTCGCTTTTGTGAGGTGGTGTTCTTCAGCTGGTTTTGCTATTAAACACAGAGAGCTCCAAGTCTTTCCGAAACGTACGGTTAGGTTTTTCTTCTTATCAGCTCAGTTTATTTATCTGGAACTGCACTCTGCAGGATCCATATTCTACACCATTTGTTACAATTTGTTTCATAATTTGATTGTTTGGCAGCAAGAATAATGGCTTTATCCCAAACTCAATTCCATCCTTTTAATAGCCTCCCCCCCCTCTTTCAAATGGAGACCAGACCAAAGCCATTAACAAGACCTTACTCAAATTTCAGCTCTTGCATTATAGACGGCTAAGATTTAGTAAAGTAATAAGGCATATGCTTGATTCTGAGTGGTCTTAATTAAACATACATGTATAGCTAAATGTCAGTGTGGGCTTAAATAATGTACTGAATTGGGGGCTTAAAGACCAGCATAATGGTAGTGAAAAGGAGCCTGATGGGAATCTAGGACACCATTGCACTAATACTTGAGATGTTTCCTAATGCGATGAATAATTCTGTTGAATTCATTTTGAATTATACTGTGTAAGTTTCAAATTGGAATCTCACAACAATAGAAGCTTGAAATTATTCCATCTTTTTTACACCTAGATAATCATAGCAGCTGCCTCTTGAGGTCAAGAGGGTGCTGTGTTCTAATCAGATAATTGGAGGGAATACAATAGTTGATTTAAAAAAATACGATTTGCCGGAAGATTTTGGTTTTGTCTGCAAGAACGTAGGAAGCTGCCATGTACTGAGCCTCTTGGGGTTGTATCTAGTACTAGTAGTATTCAGAGATGACCCAGTGAATTGAATAGGCATGAGTAATGTAGGTCTGATAATATCTATGGGACTACTCTGAGTAAAGCTTAGTTGGATACAACTCTTGGTCCATCTGCTTCAGGTTTGTCTACTGGCAATGTCTCTCCAGGGTTTGGAGCAAGAATCTTTCCCAGCCCCATCTGCTGTGGATTGAACCTGCAACCTTCTGCACACAAAGCATGACCTACGACCCTGCCCTTTGCTAGTGCAGAGTCAGTCTATACATGCCAATCAGTGACCGCAACGGCATCCGTACATGAAAGCATCCATCACAGATAAAATGCATCAGTCAGGCGTAGCTTTTTATCACATCAGTGATATTCAACGGAAGCAGTGCATGCATATTCCACAGAGAGTCAGAAAGTGTAAGGCATTTGGGTAGCATGGAATACATGTATATATCAATCAGCTAGTAGGTAAAAAGAGAAGAACCCATGGACGGTTAAGTCCAGTCAAAGGCGACTGGGGTCGTGGTGCTCATCTTGCTTTCAAGCCGAGGGAGCCGGTGTTTGTCCACAGACAGCTTTCTGGGTCATGTGGCCAGAAGGACTAAACCAATTCTGGGGGAATGGAACACCATGACGGAAAGTAGAGCGCACAGAAATGCCATTTACCTTCCTGCCGGAGCGGTACCTATTTATCTACTTGCACTTTTTGGCATGCTTTCGAACTGCTAGGTTGACAGGAGCTGGGACAGAGCAACGGGAGCTCACCCCGTCGTGGGGATTCGAACCGCCAACCTTCCGATTGGCAAGCCCAAGAGGCTCAGTGGTTTAGACCACAGCGCCACCCGCATCTTGGCTAGTACAGAAGCCTCACGAGCAAGCTGAAAGCCTGGACCATACCTGCCAAAGCAATTCTTCTTTGGGAAAGCAATCTAGCTGAGTTGTTGGGTAGATGCTTTGTGTGCAGAAGGCCCTGAGTTCAGTTATTGGCAGCAAGGGAAATGAAAGACCTCTGCCTGAGACCCTGACGACTCTGAAGAGCTACAGCCAGACAGAATAGACATCACTGGACCAGACGGCAAACAATCTGAACTGGACTAAGGAAGCGTCTTACGTTCTCCACAACACAACAGCTGTTATGGTATTATATGCCAACAATTTATTTTAATGCCTTACAAGCCATTATAGATATGTATGTATACACTGACAGTGAACTCATTCTCCATATGTAGGCAATGGTACTATCCCAACACAAGACATCGACAGGCTTGGGAGAACCCCGAGCTTTGCTGAAGTACCAAAACAACCAAACAAAAAACCTTCAGACCTTCAAGTCCTTATTTGTTCAGGGCTAAACCATTCATGATACAGAAGCCCTTATCGGAATGGTTATATGCCTGCCTAGATAACTGAATATTTGAATGGTTATATGCCTGCCTAGATAACCCATATCTGAATGGTTATATGCCTGCCTAGATAACTCAGTTGGTTAGAGCATGGTGCTGATCACAACAAGGTTACAAGTTTGATCCTGTATTCCTACATTGCAGAGGATTGGACTAGTTGATCCTTAGGGTCCCTTCCAACTCTACAATTCTATGATTCCTAAACAGAACCTCAAGTCATAGTCCACTGAGAACTGAGCATGCTCAGTAGCCACAGTTGGGGGAAATGGAAAGTGTGTGTGTTGTGTGTGTTAAATGTAGTACAGTATCTTGAATGAGGGTTTGGCAGGCTGGAACCCTGGAAAGGAGCCCTCCATAGGCCTACTGCAGTGTTTTGTTACAAATCCCACTTGTAGGTTCCTGTTTCACAAATCTGTGCCTTTCTCTCGCGTGGTTTCCCTGTGTGCGCCAGATAACAAGAGTGCTTTACCCTTCTTTAGGAAGCTGTGGGAGAATGAATGTATGGGTACGTAAGCTTGCATAGGACTGCTGTGTAGGCACCTGAACTGTAAAAGTTGGTAAGAAGAGATCGCTTGGGGTGCATCGGAGGTGTATGCAATTCAGAATGCTGTTCCTGACAGTGGCTAGCAGGATGCTTACATGCAGAACAAGAAGGAACAACCCTCCCCTGTTGTTTGGCGCCGTCATCTGATAAACAGAAATATCCCGCTTCTGAACCTGCAGGTTCCGTTTAGCAATTCTCATTTGTTTCTTCGTCCTCTAATAAAGTGTTACTCGCACAGTCCCCTTCTGCCTTCACTTTGAAGCTGTTCAAGGCAGAGGTTTCTTTGAAGATAGCTTAAATTGCTGCAATCCCATTTATTCATAGGATGTTTTCAGTCCGGTGTATGATCTGCCAAGTACAGCCAATATGGTCAATTATAGCCTTAACACAGCTCTCTTTATTGGCTGACGTTGGTGGCCTCGACTGTTTTGGTTCATTTCTAAATTAAACTCAAAAGCAGGGGAGGAGGGGAGAGGGGAAATCTCCTTCCTTATGCATTAATTTGCAGAGATCTCTGGAAGCTCTCTGTCCCCAGTCTCTTTGTGGCTGCTGGATCTAAACAAATGGAAACGTTTCTTTTTGTGATAACTTCTGCCTTCATGAGACAAATCACATGGCTCTCTTTAATTTCGGGACAGGCTGTGTGGAGGGGAGGCAGGGATGAGACTAAGCTCAGTATTTTAATTATTTTTGAGCCTTTGTTGTGATAAAAATGAGGGTTGGGTAGAATTGGTTATTTGCTGAGCTTTGGGCTCAGTTAAAGAGCTCTTTAAAAAAGCTTGTGGCTGCGCTATCATTCACAACCCAATGCACTCATCTTTGAGTATGTAATTTACAGATTGAGAATACTGGAGAGGCTGAACTCTTTTTCCATTCCACAATTAGATTAACTGCTGGGGCATCTCTCTAAACTTGTTCTAAGGGTATACTGAACTGTTCTTTGTGATCTGAAGCACTGGTACTTTCTTATCTAAAGCACCACTTGGGAAAGAACCAAGTTATCCTCCAAATTCCTGTGTGCTTTCCCTCCTCAATGCATCATCTAAGATCTGATATTTTCATTAAACTATTGATACCAAAGTTCAGTTTGGGGGGGGGGGAGCCTTCGACAAAGAAAGAAAAAAGAGAACCGGCAGCTTCTAACTGAAAAAGCACCAAAAAGCGCCAGTATTTTATTATTTAGCTCACTCTTCAGAGCTGTAGACTTTCTCCCTGGTGCTTATAAATGATATTTTATGACTGTTTCTATCTTGTTGTGCTTCGCTGATGCTTTGCTGGGTTTACATAAGGGATGATGCCGTCTGTGACAAGAGCGGTATTTGTATGCCTATTAGAGAGATGACACATGTTGCACTTCAAAAATCATTGATACCAAGTTCTTACTGTAACCGAAAGCTTATTCTCACTGGGTTTGGGGTTTGTCATTTAAAGGAGAAATTTAAAAGCAAGGCAGCTTTAAAAATCTATGCCCATTAGAGTACTTTTTTGCCCCTGGCTGTTTTAACCAAGCAGAAACAGGCATTGCAGGTGGTAACAACCCCACACCCTACGTTGCTGCTCCTTCTTGCCCTTTCATGTAAAAAACTGGTTAATTTTTAAAAGAGCCACGCACAGCCGTTTAAGAATGCAAAATTTCTGTTCCTCAAATTGGAATTACTTGCTGATTTTGAAAATGTAAGCAGTGATGCCTGACAATAATATGCAATGAGATGCATTTTAAAAGCAGGGAAACCAAACCAGATCAGATGTTTTCTGCAAGGTCAGGTGTACTCATTTTTGTATTATAACACTGGGCTGGAGTGGCCTTTTTGAGATGATGCTTTTTCAATTGATCTTAGTGATTGTGCTGGGACTACAACTGTTGAGGCACAATTTGCTTTAGTTGCTGGACCAGTGACCCCCAAACTTCTGATACCTGAGTCTTGCTTCCCTCTCCACTACCACTTCAGCTGAAGAACTGAAAATAGAGGCATTCAGCATTATTATACCCAGAAATGTTTGCATATAAAGTGAGAAAGAGTTACCACATTCTGCATGTTTCATTATGAGTCACTAAGAACATATGATGCACCAGATCAAAGTACTATCTAGTTCAGCATCCTCTTTCTGCTAGTCATAATAATATAATAATAATTTATTATTTATACCCCTCCCATCTGGCTGGGTTTTCCCAGCCACTCTGGGCGGCTCCCAACAGAATATTAAGAACACGATAAAACATTACAAACTTCCCTAAAACAGGGCTGCCTTCAGATGTCTTCTGAAAGTCAGATAGTTGTTTATTTCCTTGACATCTGATGGGAGGGCGTTCCCAATAATGACCAATATGCTCAGTATTAGACACAGATCTGAAAACTATTAACCAGTAAGATACGTATGGGAACCCCAGAAGCAGGATGAGGGCTAGGCACACTTTCCTTCTCCTGCTGTTGTTCTCCAGCTAGCCCAACCTCCATGAATGGGTCTAATTCTGCTTCAACGGCATCTAGGTTGGTGGCTGTTGCCTTGTTCTGGATGTTGGTCTTGATTGGAAGGAGCCCAGAGCTGTGGCCCATGTAAAGACTAGCAGGCATTCACCTCTGTATCGGGGTGAGTGTGTGCTCCAGTCACATCCCAAGAAGAGCTATTTGCCCCACCAATAGATTCTTATTGCAAAGAGACAAGACCAGGGTGGTGTTTTATTCAGAAGTGTGTGTGGGTACTATCCTTCGCAGGATAGCTTTAACACTGCAGTGTGCCTGCTCTCTTCTTGCTCCACTTTTGAAATCCAGACTTAGGCATGCAGCTGTTGTATCCAGAGTCAGGCCACTGGCCCATTTACAAGGGTTATTAACGGCAGCAGGCAAGGCTGTCCAAGTAGAGGTCCTTCTCACATCTACTACAGAAGGACCTTTTAACGGGAGATGCCAGTGACTGAAACTGGAGTATCCTGCATGCAAAGCAAGCTATGGCTTCTCATCTGTGGCAGGAAAAGGCATATCCTTAATTTCCTTTTCATTGTGGTTTTCTTTCTTGCAGTATATATATCATTCATAAACAGTGATTCATACACAGTGATTTTATTTAAAGGGCAGATTTCCTTCTAGTTTTGCACTGTAACACAGCTAGAGCCATAGCAGGCTGTAGACCTTGAAGGAAATCTCAGTTTGTTGCCTGTATGCCCTGTGCTTGTTTTATCTGTGTCCTTTAAAAAAACAAACACAACAGGTCAGATATGTGACCGGACCAACGTATTATAAACTCATGTGTGGAAGTGGTAGGGGCTGTGAAGTCCAGTCCAAAGCATATTTATTTGACACAAGTTGCAGTGAGCTTATATTTGTTAAATTTATACTCCACCTTCCCTTATAAAATGGCCAAGGCATGGCTTACTTCAAGTAAGTGTGCATAATATTTTGCTTTCCAGTTGTGTTTGCTTTTGCACCAAATGTGGTTTAAAACACATTTTGGAATAGAGGCAGGAAAGATGGAATGTTGGACTAGGAACCAGACATTTAATTCACAGCATTTCCGTCAGCGTCTCCTTTTTCCTCTCGGTGCTCCCCGAAACTCCTGGATCTCCTCTGATGCTGCTTCCTTGAAGTCTAGCCAAAGAGTGTGGTGAGTAGGCCTTATGTGTTCCAGGGGCAGTCCAGACCTGGGAAGTCTTCACTCCAGTCCACCTCGAGAGCCCTGCCCCTAGGAGTATTGTGATGGCACAGATTGGCTCCCACCTCCCTAGGCAACCTTGCTCCCCCAGTGTGGCGGCAAAGCATCCATAGTCACACTGAAGGGAAGCAGCATGTTCTCTGCCAGCTGTGCTGGCAAATACTGTTTCCAGTAAGTCGAGAATGAGGCATTATTGTATGTTAAATATGTGTTAAAGTTTTCAAAAGTCTTTCAAAAAATTGTTTTTTTTTCTCCCCTGGAGCTGTGCTAAAGAATCTAGAGTTTCCATATTTCAATTACTTGTTTTTTTCACATCAATACCACACCAAAAAATCACCCTGCTGTGAAAACAGCGTATTCAAAACTGAGACTCGTGGAAAACATATTTACTGGCAGAATCATCTGCTTCCTCGGCACGGTCCTAGCATTCTGTAGATTTTTTTTTGGACAGAAAACTTTGAACTCATACTTCTTCTTTCCCCCCCAAAACACAATAACCACACAAGATACATGGGATTATTGCAAATGAATTTAACCGACATTGTACGAGAAAGAAATTGATTTTCACACACAGTGGTTAAAAAGAGAAGTACGTAACAGAAACTTGACCTGTGTATGCTACAATTTCTGTGCCAGCTCTTGGCACCAATGGGAGATTTCCCTTGTAAATCAAGTATCGGTTTCAGAAAAGGAATTTTCCTCAGAGCCGCAGCAGGGGGGAGAAAAGGATTTAATTCCCCTTCGATGCTTGCTCTGATCCTACTAATGATCAGGCTGATGCAATGGGCTTTTCTTTTAAAGCTGCCCATTAAGTGCCAAGAGAACATTGCATTTAGTTTAGCCTGTAGAAGAAAGGGAAAACATATACAAATGTAATTTAGTTCACATGACAGGTACCGTATATACCTGCGCATAAGCCGACTTTTTCAGCCCATTTTTTGGGCTGAAAAAGTCGCCCTCGGCTTATGCGCAAGTGAGGCGGGCGGTGGGGAAGGAAAAGCAGAGAGAAAGACCCTCCCACCCCACCAGGAAATGTGCAGGACGGGGGCATCTTCTCCGATCCCGTCCTGTGCGTTTGCAGCTGTCTGCGAGGTGGTTGGGTAGGAAGAGCGGAGAGAAAGAGAAGCTCTTTCCTGCAAAAGGCACAGGACAGGATCAGAGAAGCTGGGGGCACTGGCTTGCCAAGGGTTAAAAAGGATTGAGTGGGATTCCTAGAGAGGTCAGGAAATACCAAGCCCACCTACAAAAGGAGGAGGGGGCCTTTGTCTCTCTCTTCTGCACGTGCTGCATCCCTGGCGCCTCCTGAATCCAGTGAGTCTCTGCTCATCTTGCAAAGGGTCCATTGGGGAGAAGAGGGGGGTCCCTGGGATGAAGGGGAGGGTGCAGGGAGGACCCCCAAGTCAAGGAACAGAGGCTCTTGCCCCCCTCCTCTCTGCAAAGCCCAGGAGGAGGCAAGGTCACAGGAGCTCTGCAACTCTTATCTTCCTTTGGATCCATTCACAGCTTGGCTGTTTGGGAAGGGAGGGTTCTTTGGGGAGGGAAGAAAAGGGCCTGAAAATAAACCCCCTCACACTCAGGAATCAGTCCCATTTATTGATAGAGGTTGTAGGGGGATGGAAATATTGGACATAAAATACACCAAAGAAATAAAAAGGAAAGCCTAACTGTTGGAAGAGGGGAGGGGGCAAATAAAAGAAAGCGCTTATTCCTGTGGTGCAGAGTCAAGCCTATGGAACTCCTTGCCCCTGTTTTTCTTTGAAATAAATATTCAAAAACATTTAATCTACTGATGTCTCAATTAATGTAATTTTATTTATTTTTATTTTTGAAATTTACCAGTAGTTGCTGCATTTCCCACCCTCGGCTTATGCTCAAGTCAATAAGTTTTCCCAGTTTTTGTGGTCAAATTAGGTGCCTCGGCTTATATTTGCGTCGGCTTATACTCGCGTATATACGGTATATGTTTTTAATGTTTCAGTAGGGTCCAATGCAGACATGATGACTCTAGCAAATGATTTAAGAAACTTCTAAGTACTGTGTTGTTGTTTTGTCAACGTCCCCCCTCCATGCCTTTCACATCTGCACATTGAATTATCAAAGTGCTGCAAGGAACATTTGGTTATTAAGATGAAGGATTATTATAATAATTATTATTATAATAACTATCTGCAGTCACTGATGGCGACCTTATAGCTTGTCTTGCCAGCAGTTTCTTCAGATGGGCTGCATTGATTTGTCAATGCTAATTCCATCTTTGACCTGGCCAGATGAGAAATTTCCCATCTCATCAGTTGGTTATTTTGGCCTCAACAAATGGGAGGCTGCATCCAGTCAGCCAAACTCACATGCAGCCCACGCTTTCATGTAAATCAATCTTCATTAATAACTTGAACGCAACTTGAGAAGCAAATAACATAAGAAAATGCAGTTGATCCAATACCTAGCTATAGAAGAAAGAATAATGGATGGTTGAATCTGACTGAGCTAAATGAGACTGTTATGGATGAGATGAAAAACCGGAGGCTTCCGGCGGCTGGCGCCATTATGGACGGTCCTGGGTTGCTTCGGCTGCGAAGCACCCAGTTCATTCCGGGGGTTAGGAGCCCTGCAGCCGCATAGCGGGGCTTCGGTGGGGGCACGGGAAGAGCGTCCCGTGCCCTGGGCTCCCCGGCTGTGCCCGTTGTGCTCCGAACCCTTCCCCCGCTCCCCCTGTAAAGGGGGAGTGGGGGTGAAGGGACCACGGAGCCGGGCTCTAGGGGAAATGCCCCAACCGGGATGTTTACATGCGGCGGCAAAGTCCGTGATGAGCGTCTCTGTTCTACCTGTCATTAAGGAGTTGCTAAGAAACCAGAAGCTGTGAGTAATTAACTGACTCTTTGTATTCCGGGAAAGCTCTGGGATTAAGAAGAAGAAAGGCAGCCCGCCTCTCTCCCTTCGGGTGGTGAAAGAAATTAACTCTTTAAGTGACTGCTGTTACAACAATCAATAGAAAGTATTTGGAATTTGAGAACTGAGTCTGTTGAGATCTCCTTTTGGGGGTTAACTGAGGAAAAAATATCTCCATTTGAAGTTTTGATCTTTATACTCCGGGATCGGAAGAAATGGCGGCGATTTGGACTTGCGTAGGAAAAAATTGAGACAAAGGAAGGAAAAGACAGGAAACGCAACTTGATACCCACCTCCCCCCCCCCCCCGAAGATGTTGGGCTTCGCGCTTACGTTGGCATTGAGGGACTGGGAGGAGGAGGAAAAACTCACTGTCTTTCAACTGGAACTGCTTGATCGAAAACTACAAGTCTTGAGTGGAATTGTAAATGGAAAGAATATGTTTTCCACAGAGGAGGCTTTTCGAAAGTTTTATTCAATGGAAACAGACTTCTGCAAAGAGTTGGAAGATGTGTTGGAACGATGGTTGGAGATGGCTGAGCAAATCCGAATGGAACAGGGACTGATTTCAGGGGGTGGCAGTAGCCCTGGAACGGAAAGATTTTTAATATCCAGACTCCGAGGTGGCAGCTCGGGGTCGAGGGACATAGAATTAAGATTTCTACAGGAAGAAGAAGCATGGCACAAAGGCACGGAGAAACTCAGAATGGAGAGGACGAACATCTTGGAGCTCGATGCAGGGTTTGTTGTGGTTGCAACCTGGATCTGTGGATATTTAGAAGAATATAATCGGAGATCTGGTTCTGGTGAAGGACAGGAGAAGATAATGGACAGAAGGGGAGTGGGCTGAACTAATTAATGTATAATATAGATGGTCTGCCATGGTATCCGAAATCGGAGTGTGAAGTTTGTTAATTATAAGTCTATGTTAAATAAGTAAGGAGATATTGAGCCTAAGTTAAAAGCAGCATGATAAATGATAGAAGAAATAAGTTTAGCTGTAAGAATATTTGGTTAAGTTTTAGGTTATAATGCAAAGAATAAGACAAAGGTGTTTTTTTTCTTTTTTAAGTAAAGTTAAATTTTCATAGAGAAAAGCTGTTAAGGAAATAGTGTATTGTTTTAAAACCGAAGGTGTACAGGCGGGGGAAGTCAAACGTCAAGATTTGGAACTAGAATTTTTTTTTTTTTAATAAGGTATACAGATAAGAAGAAGAATCCTGACATTATGTGTATTTGTATTTGTTTTGATATTTGTAGGTGTGGGTTGGGTTTGTGTTATTTTGTGAAAATGTCAATAAATTCTGATTAAAAAAAAAAAAGAAAAACCTCTCCAGGATGCAACTCAAGACTGGCAGGGAGAACTTGTTTAAGCAGGAGTAGATAGTCTATATAGGAGCAACCAATCACTGCATCATGAAAACAGATACTAAAGCTTGATCAGTTGCTAACAGATAACTCTGAAAAATTAATGCAGTTCTAAATATGGAGGCTAATGGGCAACCTAACAAATAACACAGTTCTCTGTTTGGGCAGAACTTTTTGTAGGTGTAGAATGTGTAGATCTGTTTATAGGAGGAGGGACCAGGACATGCCATGGACAAGATTCCTGGGCCCATACACTTAACAAACAAGTTTTCATTTGCAAAGTCTTTCTAAGGTTGTCTCCCGGTTTCATATCCTGATCTGGATGGAACCCACAAGCCACAGTTTGTCTGTTCAGACATCACAGGAAACTGTGGCTCAAGAAACCAAAAGCTGAAGCCACATGCATGATGGCAGGAAAGATAAGAAGGGAGCATATGGGCACAAAGCTCATTATTTGAGCCGATATTAAACATAATTTATAGGACTGGGATCATTGTGTTTGAACCAACCAATACCAGAATAAGTTTTTTTGGGGCGGGGCAGGGGCAGGGCTTTTCAACTTCAGCACGACTTCTTTGACATTTTCTACTTTGCCTCTGTTGATGTAAATTTTAAACGGCCAGTTCAAATCATTGCTGCTCTGCCATGGTTGGATTCCATGTTGTATCTGTAACTTCAGAGGATCACGTAGGTTACTGGGATCACATGGATCCTTTCCCTTCAAATGTCCCCTTTATATCAGAGCACTAGCAGTGCCATGGGGAGTGCCATTATGATGAGAGTGACAGAAGGCCAGGTATAAATTGTGAAATGGATAAAATAAATGAAAGATGTATAGAGTACACCTGTATTAAGTTTAAACAAATACCTAAACACGGGAGGTCCTGCCCACCTAGCAGTTCGAGAGCACGTCAAAGTGCAAGTAGATAAATAGGTACCACTCCGGCGGGAAGGTAAACGGCGTTTCCATGCAATGCTCTGGTTCGCCAGAAGCGGCTTAGTCATGCTGGCCACATGACCCGGAAGCTGTCTGCGGACAAACGCCGGCTCCCTTGGCCTATAGAGCGAGATGAACGCGCAACCCAGAAGTCATCCGCGACTGGACCTAACGGTCAGGGGTTCCTTTACCTTTACCTTTTAAACACGCGGGGGGAGGGGGAGTTGTCCATTACATTAACTAGTTAGATGCAGCATGATGCTAAATGCCTGGTTTTTGTTGTTTTTTTTAAGAAAACAAAATCAAAGCATACATAATGCCAATAGGCTATGCAAGTAGACTGGTATCATTTTTTTTAGGACTGCAGTTTTATTTAAGTAATTTCAAGTTGTATATAGAAAAATGCCCAAACTGCATTTGCAAAGTAGCATAATTTGCAAAGTATGCCTTATTGTTCTGCATGCTGTTTTCAGGAAACCCCCAAATATTCACACTTTTGACCCCATTGTGAAGGTCATAAGTAACAATTCAATAACTTTCACACACATGCAAAATCAGTCGCTGACATCATAGAACATACTGTAGTAGCCAGCTGCTAAATCAGTCACCTGATAGTAGTTAGTAGCAAATAGTTTACATCATTTAAGATATACAAAATATTTTCTATCTGTATTAGGGTAGTTTGCAAACAAACAAATCTATATGTTAATAGGGAGCCCCTAGCTGGTCTAATTTCCAATATTTTCTTCCAGTCAGTGCTTTACACACCTTATTTCTCCTGGACCTGCCATTTCCTTATCAGAGGAACACTTCCTGATCTTGTTTACTGGAAACTTATTCTCTTAGTTGAAGGAAGACGCGAGATAAGCAGCTGAAGATATCAGCAAAGTCAAGGCTATACAACTCAAGTAGGAAAAATAAAATGCATCTGCAGTTGCCCACAGTTTGTAGCTATATTTGCAAGTGTAAGGTCGTGATTACTAGATTAAACTGTAGTTAACCATCCAGGCCAGTATTTCTCTCTGTGGTAGTTCTGATATGTATGGCCATTGCAAGCTTATCCATGTGGGTCACTATACAGGTGCCAGGTTCTGCTGCACGCACAGAGTGGCCAGACACAGCTCTTTTGCGTGTATCTCCTTTGTGCAACCAGAACATGCTCCAACAATATTAAAGATAACAGGGAAATCCTTGCCCCATATACAGTAGCTCCATGAGGCCAAGGGGGATGAATCAAACTTAAGTAAACAGTGAAATATCTCAAGCTCTATAAATTCCAATGGGCTTTTAATGCACATAAATAATTATGGATTGCCCCCATGCTGTAGTCATTCTTTCTCATTGCTAAATGCAATACCGCAATCTTGAATTTAATTCATAAGTGAAAATGCATAGCTTAGACCTGCGCTGTGAATTGTTGTAATCTTTCTTTTTAAAAAGAAAGAAAGAAAGAAAGAAAGAAAGAAAGAAAGAAAGAGAAAGAAGTCCAGATGACTATAACACGTTGACGTGTTGGATTTGATATAAAATGTGTTGCAGTTTTCATCCACATTTTCAAATTAGAATCCAGTTTTTCGCCGTCATCATGAGACTGGGACTCCTGAGACCTCGTATGGTGGCGACGAAGCTCATGACTTTGTGGATCTTCCTTTATTGAACATTCTTTCTATTGCATAAGAACATCTTGAATGGCAATCCTAAAACTTGACTCATTTTTCTTTAAGGTGTTGTTGTTCAGTCGTTCAGTCGTGTCCGACTCTTCGTGACCCCATGGACCAGAGCACGCCAGGCACGCCTATCCTTCACTGCCTCTCGCAGTTTGTCCAAACTCATGTTGGTAGCTTCGATAACACTGTCCAACCATCTCATCCTCTGTCGTCCCCTTCTCCTTGTGCCCTCCATCTTTCCCAACATCAGGGTCTTTTCTAGGGAGTCTTCTCTTCTCATGAGGTGGCCAAAGTACTGGAGCCTCAACTTCAGGATCTGTCCTTCTAGTGAGCACTCAGGGCTGATTTCTTTGAGAATGGATAGGTTTGATTTAAGGTACCAGGGCTGAAAAATGCATAGCTGATGATGGTAGATCTCTGTGCACTGATCTTCTCTCCCCCCCCCCCGCCCCCAAATCCATAGTTATGCAGGTGTAGAGTCAGCAGTGAAGTTAATCTGCAAACTGAGGAGATTTGTTAAATATTGCTCAAAAGGCACATTTCCAGGTTGTTAGGTGTCTATTAACAATTTGTGTCTGTGATCTATTAACAATTTGTGCCTATGATTTCCTCCCATCGCTTTATTTGTGTTCGGTTTTCTTCTTTTCCCTCTCTTCCTCTCCCACTCCCCACGAGTCTTCTCCTCTGTGTTTGCTACAAGCATCTCTTTCATACTGAACGCCACATTTTGACTGGATACCAATGACCTCCAGTTGTATTCTAGAAAGGGTAGCATTGTCAGGAGAAACAGTAACTTCACTGATAGTGCCTTTGATATAAATGATCCATAGTAGGAGGAGAATACACATTAAAACGCGATTACAGAGGAACTTTTCAACTTCAGCACGACTTCTTTGACATTTTCTACTTTGCCTCTGTTGATGTAAATTTTAAACGGCCAGTTCAAATCATTGCTGCTCTGCCATGGTTGGATTCCATGTTGTATCTGTAACTTCAGAGGATCACGTAGGTTACTGGGATCACATGGATCCTTTCCCTTCAAATGTCCCCTTTATATCAGAGCACTAGCAGTGCCATGGGGAGTGCCATTATGATGAGAGTGACCCCACTGGTGGGGACCTCCAGGTGTTGCCATTTTAATGTGGGTGCCAATCATCATGCCATGACAGCTATACTATAAAGGTAATGTTTGAAGCAGGCTGAAATTTTATTCAGATGTAGCTATTAAGAGTGGGTGGTGAATGTATTTTCTTGGTTGTTTATTTATCTCATCACTTGTATTTTGATAGTAGGAAATGTGTACCAAGGATGTAATAAATGCCGAAGAGATGCTGGATTTATTTCTGATGAGATGCTTAACACCAAGGGAAAGAAAATGCCACGAGAACAAATATAGCTTGCATGTAAAATTTAACAACGCAATTCAGACAAAATGTTAAGAGCTGTAAATCAGTAAACCTTTAGGGGACAATCCATCAGAAAGGTATTCTGCGGAGCCCCACTGAAATGTAACGACAGTGTGCTCTGCACCCCCAGCGGATTGTGGCCCGAAATGTATCTATCACATGTATAAGTAACAGAAATACACTGTCCTTTTCATTGACTGTTCCACCAATTGGTTCCATGACTTTTGATGACTGCTGCCTTGTGAAAATCAAAAGAGAAAGATTCCATCTGTGGACCTTAATGTCTCCATTCCCATTACGCAAACATAATAATTTGAGTTTGTTGGTCGTAATACTTTGAATGTGTCAAATCATCAGGAAATTTAATTTAATTTAATCTCCCCCTTCATTTTAAGGCATATGGTTTGATCACATGTTGACATTCTGTATGTTGCGAATGTGGCTAAGAACTAAAAAGAATAAGAATGTGAACAGGTATTATTGATATAGTACTTGACTCACATTAGCTCAGGGTGCAATCCTATCCCGACTTACCTTAGAGTAAGCCCCACTGAATTTGATAAAATTTCTGAGTAGGCATGGTTAGGATTCGCTACAAATCCTTGCAGTCATCATATAGGCCCATACAGCAATCATAAAACCATACAACAGCTACATAATAGATCGGAAACAGAGGCTGAGAAAATCAGATTGTAGCTTGTCTGCGGCAAATCCATGAGATCATGCCTGAGCTGAGATTATTATTATTGATAATAATAATAATAATAATAATAATACCCCAGCCATCTGGCGGGGTTTCCGCAGCCACTCTGGGTGGCTCTCAACAGAATATTAAAAATACGATTAAACATCAAACATTAAAAACTTCCCTAAATAGGGCTGCTTTCAGATGTCTTCTAAAAGTCAGATAGTTGTTTATTTCCTTGACATCTGATGGGAGGGCGTTCCACGGAGCGGGCGCCACTACCGAGAAGGCCCTCTGCCTGGTCCCTGTAACTTCACTTCTCGCAGTGAGGGAACCGCCAGAAGGCCCTCAAAGCTGGACCTCAGTGTCTGGGCTGAATGGACTGCATGTTCTAAGTCACTTTTTCCAGTTGTATTTGAGAAGTTATATTGGTTCAGTTAATCATCCTAAGTTTTCCTTACAAATCACTACAATGTTTTTTTTTTTTAAAGATTTATGTTGTAAGCCACCTTAAACTGTGCAGGGCAGGATATCAATACTTTAAGTAAAATAAGAACATATGAAGAGCTTGCTGGATCAGGCCAGTGGCCCATCTAGTCTAGTACAGTGGTACCTCGGGTTACAGATGCTTTAGGTTACAGACTCCGCTAACCCAGAAATAGTACCTCGGGTTAAGAACTTTGCTTCAGGATGAGAACAGAAATCGTGTGGCGGCTGTGGGAGACCACATTAGCTATAGTGGTGCCTCAGGTTAAGAACAGTTTCAGGTTAAGAACAGACCTCCAGAACGAATTAAGTTCTTCACCCGAGGTACCACTGTATCCTGCTTTGGATAGAATGCCAACAACTCCCAGCATTCAGAGGCATACTACCTATCCAACAGCAGAGACAGAACGTAGCCATTGTGGCTGTGCTTTCTAACAGCAGTGTTTTCAGGCTAATTTGTACACTTTAATATGCTGCTCCGTTTCCCAGTTCTGAACCTGCCAAGATCTTCCTGCAAGACCTTAGATTTGAGCTAACTCGAATCTCAGCTGGTGCAAAGCTTATGCAGATTAAACGCAAAGGAAGAGGGCTCTCGTAAAGGGGTTTGCTTTCAGTTAGCAGCCCAGACTTTGTGCAATTTAATAAGATTCTACGTATGGAACTTTTACTGGATCAAATAACAGGGCTTTTGCTAAGTGCGTTACAACTGGACATTTCTGGTCTTTGTTCTGCTTTCTCCGTCCCGTGTTCCTATCCCCCCCCCCCCAATCCCAACATAACAAATGCCAAATATGTCCTTTTCTGGAACAATTCCTGTCTGCTTTCCGACACCAGTAACAGAAGTTGTCAATCGCATAGCCAAACCAGATTTTAGTTTTGTGACTGAGATACTTTTCTTTGTCCTTAGCCGTCTTGTTCTTGTTTGGCCCTAAACAAGCTCTGCTAGGCCAAACATGAAATCACACACTGGGTGAGGTGCCCGTGATCTGTTTTATAGAACACTGACTCAGCACACAAGTATTTTACTATTTATGAACTTTAGCTTCTGTTAATATGATTGAAGCAAGTGGAAATGGAGATTGTCTGGGAAGCTTAACAAAGAGACCCTGTAAAACTCATTACATTCCTGGTAGTAAAATCACTTTAGAAAGGACAATCTTCAAACCTGAGTTTTTATTCAGTGAAATCACATTGGCGCATGGACCTTTTATGGGCCTTATATTTTGGAGGGAGAAGGGGAAAGCAACCTGAACAGTCTGAGGTCTACGTCTTAAATAATTAGTAGCTAGATTTTAATAGGCTCCAGATCACACAAGATGGCATACCTTGTAGGTAAGTCTGCACTCGAGACAGCTAAATCGCCAGTGCTTCATGCTCCACAGAGCAGTTAAAAGCCAGTCTTGTTGTCTTGATTTATTTCACTCTAAAATGAAGCTATCAGCAACAAGTTAGTAATGTACGTTCATCTGAATAACCACAAATAATAATAATAATAATAATAATAATAATAATAATAATAATAATAATAATAATAATAATAATAATAATAATTTATTATTTATACCCCGCCCATCTGGCTGGGTTTCCCCAGCCACTCTGGGCGGCTCCCAACAGAATATTAAAACCACGATTAAACATCAAACATTAAAAACTTCCCTAAACAGGGCTGCCTTCAGATGTCTTCTAAAAGTCAGATAGTTGTTTATTTCCTTGACATCTGATGGGAGGACATTCCACAGGGCAGGCGCCACTACTGAGAAGGCCCTGTGCCTGGTTCCCTGTAACTTCACTTCTCGCAGTGAGGGAGCCGCCAGAAGGTCCTCGGTGCTGGACCTCAGTGTCTGGGCTAAATGATGGCGGTGGAGATGCTCCTTCGGGTATAGTTTATCTGCCCTGTTTCAGTCAAAGCGTTCCGATATTGGTCCATTGATTTGAGTCACCTAGTGCCATTTGAAACCCCATGGCATATTGACAACACATAGTTTACCCTTTTAAGGGTAAGAGATGCAGTAAATTTAATCTTAAAGATGTAACCCATGGAGGGAGGGAAGGCGGTCTAAGGGTTCAAAAGAACCTCTGTATTTTAATGTTTGAAATCGCTATGTTTTATATGTATAATTTCCTCCCAAAAACATATATATGTGTGTGTGTGTGTGTGTGTGTGTGTGTGTGTGTGTATGACAACACATAGTTTCATTTACTACTGAGCTGCAGTCCCCTGCTCTAATAAAACATGATAACTCTTACCAGGTCAGAGTGTCACCTGGGGTCAACCATTCCATAGACTGTCTCAGTAGGAGTGATGGGAAGCAGGCCTCATTCCATCAACTTTGCTGAAAGACTGGCTCCTATCAGGTACCTCCTATCCTATCTCTCTCCCGCTATTTGTAAGGCGGGAAACAGTGGAAGACAGGAGTGCCTGGTGTGCTCTGGTCCATGGGGTCATGAAGAGTCGGACACGACTAAACGACTGAACAACAAATCCCTGAACTATGCTAGTTGGATATAATAAGAATAGCTGTTTCAGAATCAGTGCCAGAGTTTTGTTTCCCCCCCCCTTCTCTCCTTGCCCCTTTTTGCTTTTGTGTGCCGCCATCATCATCATCATCATCATCATTTTACTGTAAGCCTGCAAGCAGGTACTGTCTCAGTTTAAATGACTATATGTAAGCTACTCTGGAAAACTTCTTGGCTGAAGAGTGGGACACAATTGTTATATAAATAAACAAACTTGCATTCGGAATTCCCATTTATCCACCTTGTCCAGAGTTATAATGTTTGGGTTAACGTTGAGCTATGGCAATGTACATCCAGGTGTGCAGTGCAGTGGTGATGCAGAAGTCTCTGGATGTGCATGGAGCTCTCTTGTTGGATAAGGGCAAAAGATCCTTGTCCAAGGATGGATTGTGTAATCAGTGTAAATGAATTGTACGACAGAAGGCCAGGTATAAATTGTGAAATGGATAAAATAAATGAAAGATGTATAGAGTACACCTGTATTAAGTTTAAACAAATACCTAAACACGGGAGGTCCTGCCCACCTAGCAGTTCGAGAGCACGTCAAAGTGCAAGTAGATAAATAGGTACCACTCCGGCGGGAAGGTAAACGGCGTTTCCATGCAATGCTCTGGTTCGCCAGAAGCGGCTTAGTCATGCTGGCCACATGACCCGGAAGCTGTCTGCGGACAAACGCCGGCTCCCTTGGCCTATAGAGCGAGATGAACGCGCAACCCAGAAGTCATCCGCGACTGGACCTAACGGTCAGGGGTTCCTTTACCTTTACCTTTTAAACACGCGGGGGGAGGGGGAGTTGTCCATTACATTAACTAGTTAGATGCAGCATGATGCTAAATGCCTGGTTTTTGTTGTTTTTTTAAGAAAACAAAATCAAAGCATACATAATGCCAATAGGCTATGCAAGTAGACTGGTATCATTTTTTTTAGGACTGCAGTTTTATTTAAGTAATTTCAAGTTGTATATAGAAAAATGCCCAAACTGCATTTGCAAAGTAGCATAATTTGCAAAGTATGCCTTATTGTTCTGCATGCTGTTTTCAGGAAACCCCCAAATATTCACACTTTTGACCCCATTGTGAAGGTCATAAGTAACAATTCAATAACTTTCACACACATGCAAAATCAGTCGCTGACATCATAGAACATACTGTAGTAGCCAGCTGCTAAATCAGTCACCTGATAGTAGTTAGTAGCAAATAGTTTACATCATTTAAGATATACAAAATATTTTCTATCTGTATTAGGGTAGTTTGCAAACAAACAAATCTATATGTTAATAGGGAGCCCCTAGCTGGTCTAATTTCCAATATTTTCTTCCAGTCAGTGCTTTACACACCTTATTTCTCCTGGACCTGCCATTTCCTTATCAGAGGAACACTTCCTGATCTTGTTTACTGGAAACTTATTCTCTTAGTTGAAGGAAGACGCGAGATAAGCAGCTGAAGATATCAGCAAAGTCAAGGCTATACAACTCAAGTAGGAAAAATAAAATGCATCTGCAGTTGCCCACAGTTTGTAGCTATATTTGCAAGTGTAAGGTCGTGATTACTAGATTAAACTGTAGTTAACCATCCAGGCCAGTATTTCTCTCTGTGGTAGTTCTGATATGTATGGCCATTGCAAGCTTATCCATGTGGGTCACTATACAGGTGCCAGGTTCTGCTGCACGCACAGAGTGGCCAGACACAGCTCTTTTGCGTGTATCTCCTTTGTGCAACCAGAACATGCTCCAACAATATTAAAGATAACAGGGAAATCCTTGCCCCATATACAGTAGCTCCATGAGGCCAAGGGGGATGAATCAAACTTAAGTAAACAGTGAAATATCTCAAGCTCTATAAATTCCAATGGGCTTTTAATGCACATAAATAATTATGGATTGCCCCCATGCTGTAGTCATTCTTTCTCATTGCTAAATGCAATACCGCAATCTTGAATTTAATTCATAAGTGAAAATGCATAGCTTAGACCTGCGCTGTGAATTGTTGTAATCTTTCTTTTTAAAAAGAAAGAAAGAAAGAAAGAAAGAAAGAAAGAAAGAAAGAAAGAAAGAGAAAGAAGTCCAGATGACTATAACACGTTGACGTGTTGGATTTGATATAAAATGTGTTGCAGTTTTCATCCACATTTTCAAATTAGAATCCAGTTTTTCGCCGTCATCATGAGACTGGGACTCCTGAGACCTCGTATGGTGGCGACGAAGCTCATGACTTTGTGGATCTTCCTTTATTGAACATTCTTTCTATTGCATAAGAACATCTTGAATGGCAATCCTAAAACTTGACTCATTTTTCTTTAAGGTGTTGTTGTTCAGTCGTTCAGTCGTGTCCGACTCTTCGTGACCCCATGGACCAGAGCACGCCAGGCACGCCTATCCTTCACTGCCTCTCGCAGTTTGTCCAAACTCATGTTGGTAGCTTCGATAACACTGTCCAACCATCTCATCCTCTGTCGTCCCCTTCTCCTTGTGCCCTCCATCTTTCCCAACATCAGGGTCTTTTCTAGGGAGTCTTCTCTTCTCATGAGGTGGCCAAAGTACTGGAGCCTCAACTTCAGGATCTGTCCTTCTAGTGAGCACTCAGGGCTGATTTCTTTGAGAATGGATAGGTTTGATTTAAGGTACCAGGGCTGAAAAATGCATAGCTGATGATGGTAGATCTCTGTGCACTGATCTTCTCTCCCCCCCCCCGCCCCCAAATCCATAGTTATGCAGGTGTAGAGTCAGCAGTGAAGTTAATCTGCAAACTGAGGAGATTTGTTAAATATTGCTCAAAAGGCACATTTCCAGGTTGTTAGGTGTCTATTAACAATTTGTGTCTGTGATCTATTAACAATTTGTGCCTATGATTTCCTCCCATCGCTTTATTTGTGTTCGGTTTTCTTCTTTTCCCTCTCTTCCTCTCCCACTCCCCACGAGTCTTCTCCTCTGTGTTTGCTACAAGCATCTCTTTCATACTGAACGCCACATTTTGACTGGATACCAATGACCTCCAGTTGTATTCTAGAAAGGGTAGCATTGTCAGGAGAAACAGTAACTTCACTGATAGTGCCTTTGATATAAATGATCCATAGTAGGAGGAGAATACACATTAAAACGCGATTACAGAGGAACTTGCTATGTACTATAAATTCCCAACATAAGAAGATTACGGTTTTTCTTTCACAAATCAAATTACTTTGAGCCTTTGCGCTTACCTCTGTTAAAATATCGTTTGTGAAGATCACATTTTACGTGATGCTGCTTGTTTTATTTGTTTCCTGTGTTTGTGAGACACAGATCGTTGAAAAGAAAATAATATAAAAGTGAATTCAGTCATTCTGTCCCATTCCGTTCCATTTGTTCAGGTAATGTGGGTGCCGGGAGATCGTGTGTGTGTGTGTGTGTGTGTACATGTACATGTACATCCTTATCCATTTACTTTGATGGAGGAAACAGCTCTATGGATAAAGTAGCAAAGGTTTCTGAGGTGACTTCCTGGGTCAGCAAAGAGAAGCACCCCCCACCCCCAAGGCCAATACAATTAGTATTCACAGCAGCCGTGATATAGTTTATGAAACTGAGAAATTTGCTTTTTCGCGGCTCACATGAGCACAGATGGAGAACCCATGTCTACAACATAGAGAAATATTTCTGCAGCGTTCTTTCAATCTTGGCACTCTCTTCTTTTGCTAGCACAAGCCACCCACGTTTCTTCACTATGCATTTAGCAATAAATTTACACAGACCAATGGGACATAAAAATACTGGGCTGTTTCCAACACTAGAACTGCTCAGAGCAGACTCCCTGAAATTAATGAGCATGACTAACCTAGATCCATTGGTTTCATTGGGCCTACTCTGAGTAGAGATAGTATTTATCGCACGGGTGATGTTTTCCCCTGTGTCTTAAGACTTTCCCCCGATGCTCTTCCAAAAGATTCTTGGGAAGTCATCAAATAGCATCACAATGGGTAAATTTACTCTCAGATCGATTGACATAGCATCAACAGGTTACTGAGAGAATAAGCCATGTAAGTCACATTGGAGCCAGCAGAAGGCATCTGCAGGGGATAATCAGAGGAGAGTGAGCCTCCTTCCTTAACCACACCAATTTTGCCTTTCAGTTGACACCTGCCCCTGCATAAGCATGTTTGGAAAGCCCCTTCTATCCTAAGCTCCATTCTTCTCCCTTGTTCTCTTACCATCTTCTTTCATATTATAGTGCCATACAGAATTCTAGTTTGTTTTTTCTCTCTCTCTATTTTATTTTAACTGCACAATCCAGTGCATGGTTACTCAGAGGTAAGCTGTGCATAATGGGATCTACTCCCAGGTAGTCGTGTTTACAATTGCAGTGTATGTGTGCTTTTATTTATGTGCACAGTGGTAACCTCGGTTTACGGACTTAATCCGTTCCGGAAGTCCGTTCTTAAACCAAATCTGTTCTTAAACTGAGGCGCGCTTTCCCTAATGAGGCCTCCCGCCGCCGGTGCCCTTCCACCGTTTGGCTTCCGTTCGTAGACTGAGGTAAAGTTCGCTAACCAGAACACTACTTACGGTTTTGCGGAGTTCGTATACTGAATAGTTTGTAAACAGGGCTCTTCTGAAACCGAGGTACCACTGTATGTGTAAAAGATAGGAGGTGGTTGAATAAATCGGGGAGCTTTTCCACACACACACACACATACACACAGCCAAGTGATATTATTGTCAATGGTCCTTAAAATTACCAGCCTGGAAATGTTATGGACTTCTAGTGTAACGGAAAATAGAGATGAAATTGTTTTATTTAGAAGCCGCATTATATAAGTCTGGCTGTACTAAAGTGTTTCTTGGAAATAGAGAAGAGCGTTCAGCAATGTTTGCCTCAAAATCAATACAATGTAGGCGTTTAGTGGATCTGAAAACACCTATAACAACAAAGACATACATTGTAACGGAAAACATTAGCAAACCCTACTGATTTATTTCTGTTATTACTGGGTCCTTTCCCAAAATTCCCAGTGCTCTGGCTCCTTTCCGACACAAGCCATGTGAGGCTAGAGAAGTAGAGAATTTTCTGTTGTTTTGCAGTTTTGCATATGTATAAATAAAAGCAGCTCCCATCTTACATTGTGTCTTTCATCTCAGTGTTGCCCTTGTAGAACACTCTTATAGAGAGGGGGCAAGACTAGAATTAGTCACTTAGAGACCATCTAAGATTGTTATTGGTATGAGCATTTGTGTGCATGCACACTTCTTCAGATACATGCATGCACACGAAATCTCATACCAAGAACAAACTTAGTTGGTCTCTAAGGTGCTACTGGAATTTTTTATTTTGTTTTGACTATGGCAGACCAACACGGCTACCTACCTGTAACTAGAATTAGTCAAAACAAAATAAAAAATAAAAAAATTCATTCCAGTAGCACCTTAGAGACCAACTAAGTTTGTTATTGGTATGAGCTTTCATGTGCATGCACACTTCTTCAGAATTTTTATTTTTATTTTATTTTGTTTTGACTATGGCAGACCAACATGGCTACCTACCTGTAACTAGAATTAGCCAGTTCTGCCTGTCATTGGCTTTGGCGCCACCTACTGTTCAGCTCCCTGCCTTCCTCCCTACTAACCCCAATGGACACTACGCACCACTGAATGAAGGAGTCCGAAGAGAAAATAGCAAAATAAAAAGGTTTTATTTCTAGAGAACCTGCAATTAAAAACAAAACAAAAACAAAACCCACCCAACTTTTCCATTCAAAGCTATCCTAGGAAATCAGTTGGAAACTGTCAAGTCAGCTCAGAGCTGGAACAGAGCTGAGAGGGGAGAAAACCTGTCATATATTCTTAACTCAAGAAGACTCTAAAATGGGGTGTGGGCATAGAGGAAAGGGCTTGGATCCACTGCTTTTAAATATAAATTGCTGTAAGCTGCATAAATAATTGCATGATTAACTCGATTTTGAATAGGTTGATAAAGGGGGTTTCTAGTGACTTGGAAAGATGGGCACAATTTAAATGTAATATTTGGGGTAAGGGCAATACACATAAGATGAATATTATGGCATGGGTAATGTATATATACTTTGTGGTGTTTATATTCGCCTTGTATAGTTTTAAAAGATTAATGGGATATTTAAGAAATTTGTTTGGGATAATTCTCTACCTTGTATTTCACTTTAGAGATTGCAGCTACCAATATCAGAAGGCTTTAAAAAATGTTTCAGTTATTAGTTTATATAATGTTGTTGTTCAGTTGTTTAGTCGTGTCCGACCCCTCACAACCCCATGAACCAGAGCATGCCAGGCATGCCTATCCTTCACTGCCTCCCGCAGTTTGGCCAAACTCATGTTAGTAGCTTCAAGAACACTGTCCAACCCTCTCATCTTCTGTCGTCCCCTTCTCCTTGTGCCCTCCATCTTTCCCAACATCAGGGTCTTTCCCAGGGAGTCTTCTCTTCTCATGAGGTGGCCAAAGTACTGGAGCTTCAACTTCAGGATCTGTCCTTCTAGTGAGCACTCAGGGCTGATTTCTTTAAGAATGGATAGGTTTGATCTTCTTGCAGTCCATGGGACTCTCAAGAGTCTCCTCCAGCACCATAATTCAAAAGCATCAATTCTTTGGCGATCAGCCTTCTTTATGGTCCAACTCTCACTTTCATACATTACTACTGGGAAAACCATAGCTTTAACTATACGGACCTTTGTCGGCAAGGTGATGTCTTTGCTTTTTAAGATGCTGTCTAGGTTTGTCATTGCTTTTCTCCCAAGAAGCAGGCGTCTTCTAATTTCGTGACTGCTGTCACCATCTGCAGTGATCATGGAACCCAAGAAAGTGAAATTGAGCTTCAGACCATATAATATAATATAATATAATATAATATAATATAATATAATATAATATAATATAATATAATATAATATAATATAATAGGGCATATTTATTAGCATGTATAAACAATTGTCAAGTTTCCCTTTATATTAATACCCCAGCTTGGGAACTTTTGGAGGTGGCTTTTTAACACCCCTATTTGGATAACTAGTCCTGGGATCTGCATATAAGAAAGAAAGAAAGAAAGAAAGAAAGAAAGAAAGAAAGAAAGAAAGAAAGAGAGAGAGAGAGGAGAGAAACAACCTATCTCACCTTCAGTCACAAGGCTAACTTGTACCATTGGTTTCAAAGTGAGTCGTAACTAAAATTGGCTTCCACGTTCGAGATACATTACCGTTAATTTCAGAAAAGATTTTAGGTTTTCTCTGTCTTAGGCAGAGAAACCCGGGGGTTGATTGTTTATCAGAACATTACTTATTAAGTCCTTATTCAGACCTCCATTATCTTTATCTTTATCTTTTATTTTATTTTTTGTTTGCTTAAGTCACATCTCCATTTACTATCCAAAGGGGAATATTTTGTAGTCATGTAATTGTTTACTTAAGGGACCACATATGACTGAGTTTTAGAGGGGAAACAAAGATTCCTTTGATCCTCCAGGAAAATGTTTTTTTTTTCTTTCTGTAAGTAGCCTCCTCATGGTGAGCTTTTGGAAATCTGGACAGATCATTGTCCCATCTGTTTCTGCAACTTTCTGTGATCGCCATCCAGCAAGTGCTCTTTAATCTGCGAAGAATAGACGTTTCCAAAGTCGGAAATGTGCTTCCCAGGTGCTGAGAAGGTCACAAAGCCACACCACTGACTGAAAAAACATCGACAGGAAACGAACATCCATGGAGACTTTTGGTTAGAAAGGCCAAGTCCCTGTCCTTTAGATTTTTCACAGGGTGCGATGGAGTTCAGAATCGGCAGCAATATAAGGCACCATGCTGATCACACATCCTGTAATCTGTTCAAAGTAGCGAGAGAGAATGTGATAGAGGAAACGATTGGAGACCAATGACAATTGGAATTAGGGATCCTGTTAATATTTTGGCCTTTAAAATTCATAGGGCAAATACTTACATGTTTCTGCATAAGGATGACGAAACGATCTCTCCATTTGAAGCTGTTCTGTACTGAAGAAGAATAATCCAACAACCAGTCTTAACTTTTGGCATAGGGAGATATTTTTGATCTATAAGACTTAGTTTGGGCTGGACCAAAATGGTGTTTGAATTTTTTCAGCCTATTCATGTTTGAGATATAATAAGAACCATTTCAGGGGGTGGGGGTGGGGGAGAAAGACATAAAGAAAATGTGTATGTGTACTAGGATTTATTTATTTTTTAAAGGCAAGGGTAAGCAGCTACGTCTCAAAACAATTTTTTGATTCTCCTTCAGAATGTGTCCCTGTTCTAGCAACCGTTTGGGGGTAAATTGCTTAAAATTTTGGCCTAGCCTTATTGCTCAAACCCAGCCATTAAAAAGACGATTATAACATAATTTCTCTTCCAGTATCGTATATAGACAGCAAATACCAATCCCTTATTGTTGGGATAACAATAAATAAGGACAGGTTTACAACAGGACGCGGGTGGCCTAGGGCTTGCCGATCAGAAGGTCGGCGGTTCCCTGCTTCTGCCAACCTAGCAGTTAGAAAGCACATCAAAGTGCAAGTAGATAAATAGGTACCGCTCTGGCGGGAAGGTAAACGGCGTTTGCGTGCACTGCTCTGGTTCACCAGAAGCGGCTTAGTCATGCTGGCCACATGACCCGGAAGCTGTACACCGGCTCCCTCGGCCAGTAAAGCGAGATGAGCACCGCAAACCCAGAGTCGTCCACAGCTGGACCTAACAGTCAGGGGTCCCTTTACCTTTACCTTTAAGTTACAACATTAGTTTGTGCTTATGGCAAGATCTTTTTTTTTTTTGGAAAAAGTGAATGTATTTTTATCATAGATTTGGTTCATGTCCTAGACATATGCTGTCCTGTCTTCTCTGGTTTCCCTTTGTCTCCCTTTGGTCCCCTCACCTTCTCCAACGTTCTACTGCCAAAATCATTCATCATCACTCTGACCACATGACTCCACTCCTTAAATCCATTGCTTCCTGTCTGCTCCTTGCTGCTCTTGGCCTCCAGGGCCTCTGCCATTAAATCCTGAACCCATGTCTGCTTCTGTCCTCTGCCCACCTAGCTCCCCCATCCTCAGACTTCTAACCACCCATCCCTCAAATGACTCTGGCTTCCCCCCCTTGCTTTCACTTATGCCTTAAAAAATAAACACATTTCAGGTTTCTGTGGTGCCTTTCGCAAAACCTCTATGGCCTTATTATAATGAAGCAGAAATATACCTAACTGAAATATTAGCATTTCCTTTCCTTGCCTATCCTCCCTTCCTCTATTTTGTCTTTGTGTGTCTTTTTCTTAGATTGAAAGTTCCTCAGGGCAGGGACCTGCCTTCTCATTCTTTGTAAGGTGTCCGTGATGTGTACATGAATAGCTTTGTCTGTGTCTCAGGTGTCTGAGCTGTGGCCCTCCTGCAATTGATGGCCTTCAGTTCCCATCAGCACCAACCAGCATGAGCAATAATCGGGGATGGTGGGAGTTTCAGATGTTGTTGGACTACAAATCCAGTCATCCCTGATTATTGGTCATGCCGGCTGGCACTGATGGAGCTGAAGTCTATGAACATCCGGAAAGACACAGCTTAGCCACTCCTGAGCTAAAGAATGAATAGAATAGAATAGAATAGAATAGAATAGAATAGAATAGAATATTTCTTTATGTTTACACCAAAGCTAGTGCTGTGAAGGAGCAAGCCAAAAGGGGGAAAAAGGAAGTTATCCTACAAGATTTGAAACCCCCAATGACAACCACCATTAAAATCAACTATTTAAGAATGGTTTAATATTAGATCAGTAAAATTTGTTTTCAGGGATGGTTAATCACGGGCAAAAAACGAATATGATTAAGCAACCAAGATTTATTTAGTCAGATGTTGGCCGTAATGGTTGTATTTTAGTTCCTTAAGTTGTTGAGCAAAGTTCCTTGTCTTATCTCTCTCTCTCTCTCTCTCTCTCTCCTCTCCTCTCTCCTCTCTCTCTCTCTCTGTTTTCTGGGAAGAGCAGACTGAACCTAAAGGGAGAGGGAGCTTAAGATCTATATCCTTTGATTTAGGATGTTCCACATGTTTTCATTCCGGCAAGAGAGACAATTTACCATAGAAGTTGGCTGTAAACAGTGTGTGCTACTATTTTTGTTCCCCTGGACAGGTGTGTGTGTGTGTAAGGAAAAGCAACAAGATTTGGATTATCTTTTCTCATATGAAGCCTGGGGCTGTTTATCGCTAGTGAAACGACTCCAATTTTGATACCAGGTGTTTTATCATCTTCAGAACATTTAGAGCTTCCTTGTGTTCCCCCCCCCCTGAGAGCATTGACCTCACCAGCAAGCCTTGTAGTGAACAAAGGTCTTGAGAATAGAGTGTTAATGAACCTACTCATTTGCGTTCATTTCCTTGGGAGAGCCCTTTGAGGGTAAACATCCTTGTGCAAAAAGGGATTTGACTGGTTCAGACAAGACCTAGAAGGGATGGAGGGGAAAACACAAGGGAGTCTGATCACTTTCTCTTTAGTTATTTAACTAAATTGCTGGTTATTTTAGCCAAATAAATACTGCATAAAATATGCATATTGGCATTTTCTGTGCTTGTCAGTGAATGGCAGAATTATCCTTAACAGTTCTTATATAATGGCATAGTTAAATTATGCTGGGTGTGATTGAGAATTGTTCAGTACTATGCATAGCCCAAAAATAAGACTGAATTTCTCTTTTGGGACCATATCATTATAGTAGAATCCCCCCCCAACTGCAATTCATACAGATGGGGAAAGAAATGAATGAAAATTTAAAAATTAAAAAGAGTGGGAAGATGAAATTATTCTGCTCCACGCACCCATGTAGTTTATCCTGTGTTAATGCAGGAGACAAACTTATTTCAGGGATGTTTGATAGCGAGGAAAAAAGTAGCGTCCATGTTGCAGGAGAAGGTTCCTGTGGATAAGAGATATGGTCTTTCAAGAACTGATCTATTCCTTCCTCAGTATTTTCCCTGTTCAGGGTAGGACGGAAACCATTCAGAAGAACTTCTTTTACAGGGATATTTGAAAATGTTGGTGTCCTCAGAAGTATTCAAAATAATTCGGCAGCCCATGAATTTTTCTCACCCCCATTGGGTTTATTACCCCTCTGAATGTAAAATTAAACACATAATTAAATATTGATTTCAATACATATTTGTTTTAAGGAAGAAATACACATTAATGTGAGAATGGGGCAGAATTGGCTTATTGGAGGACACATATGAAATAGGCAGCAGATTGAAAATAGGGTGATCCATCTACCCCTGGGTTGTGGGGGTGGAAATGTATACATGGTGTACTACAATTGACCCAGTGGGTTCTGGTCTCAGTGATGTCAGCTGGAACCTCTGGTTGTGTTTTTAGAAGTCGGTGCAGAAGAAACTGGACTCGTACGTTGTTTGTTTTATGCTTTCAATTATCCACGTCCTTTGGTTGGTTAGGGAAGGATGTGGAGATATGAACACAATGCTGTCAGATAATGTGGTATAAAGCTGTAGCCTAAGGCACTACTTCACATTTGAAATAGAACTGCTGTTTGTTGGCTCAAAACCACAGGGTCGGGTTTCAAGGGGTGTGTCGTACTGAAAGCAAATCAAGGTTGTTGTTGTTGTTTTCTTTTTCTGGCAGTCTCAAATTAGCCTGGCATTCTAGCATTGCTATTTGCATTACTCTCTCCTCACATTTATGAAAATTAATTCTTCAGTTGGTATTAAGTCTATTTATTGTCATCAGCGCTTGAATGGCTTAATTACTTAACTGCCTGTCCTTTAGTACAAAGGTGGCTAACCTATCCCTTCCAAATGTTGTTGGACTACCTCCCATCGTCCCTGACCACTAGCCTTGCTGGCTGAGCATAATAGGACTTTGAGTCCAGGAACTTCTGAAAGGCTATAGCTTAGTCGCATCTTCTTTAGCACAATCATTTGAACCGTCAGTTTTGTTTTATCTTAATGTGAGTCGTGGAACTGTGATGGGTCCCTGCCTTATTTAGCCTCTAAATCAGGCATAGGTGAACTCGATCCTCCAGATGTTGTTGGACTACAACCCCCATCATCCCTGACCACTGGTCCTGTTAGCTAGGGATCATGGGGGCTGTAGTCCTAAAACATCTGGAGGGCCAGGTTTGCCTATGCCTGCTCTAAATCTCTGGTTGTCATCCTGTGTACTGCGGCACCCTGGGGAGACTTGGGGAATGTTCAGGGTTGCCCCCAGGAGGTTGTCCTTTCGTTAACTTGTAGCCCATGTCTTCCTCCATTATCTCTCCCTCTTTTCTCTCTGAGGAACATTCAGGGGAGCTGGTGTGGGCAGAACAAGGCGGGGCAGGGATGGCATGGGGGGAATCCCCACTTACGTGTGTCCTGTAACGGAACCCCTATGTAAGGGGCTCCCACAGGGGAGCCGCAAAAAGAATCTGGTTGGTCAAGGGAGCCGTGGACTCAAAAAGGTTGAAAACGACTGCTCTGAATATCCGCCAACAAGGGAGTCACACATGAGCCAGTCCCTGTCCCCAGCCACTCCCCTGGGACATGCTGCTTGAGAGACAGCATTAAACCATACCCTTCTTCGCTTGGCTGACTGATTGCAAGCCAATAAATGGACTCTGGGAGGACAACTGTGGTGAGTCACAGTGCAATATTTTAGTAGGAATTTGAACCATTTGTGTGTTGCTTAAGTGAAACCTTAGAGCAGGCTTCTTCAGCCTCGGCCCTCCAGCTGTTTTTGGCCTACAACTCCCATGACCCCTAGCTAGCAGGACCAGTGGTCAGGGATGATGGGAGTTGTAGTCTCAAAACATCTGGAGGGCCGAGGTTGTGGAAGCCTGCCTTAGAGAGTAACCCTTTTCCATTTTAAGTTGTGTCTCCATTTGCTGCAGCGGTTGGGAGTAGCTTAAAACTTCGCTGTCTCTTTCTCACGGAGTCAGTATTTTTGCCCAGCAGGGACCACACACTGTTCGTGAATGTACGGTTATTTTGGTTTGGCCACTTCTCGCGGCAGGATGCAATTTTCTGCAAAGGTGTATAAACTACTGTTTTAATTAGTCCCTTTTATTGCACTTGAGTATAAGAGGGAAATGTTGTAAAGAATGCAGAACACAATGCACAGGAAAGGAAAGGTGGTCTGTTAACAATGGCCAATTTATGTTTATGGAATGAAACCCTGTATGTGCAAAATGCAATTGTTTCTAATTTAAGAAAACTTCATTGCTCAGTAACAATAGTGGTTCTCATTGGTACTAATGAGTTTTAGGAAGCCACATAAAAGAACAGCATGGCAATGATGACTAACATATTTTGGTTAAAGTTATTTCAAGGTGATTCACACTGTTCCCTGCATGGTTTTTCAGGTTTCCTAAAGATGCCACCCAGGAATTAGCACTGTTTTTCCCGCCTTGGGTTATGTATATTCTGCAGGTTGTCCACCAATTGAGATGATTTTGTTGTATTGGTCACCTGTCTCTAAATTGACTAATCAATGTAATGGTTATGAATTAAGTAAAATATTAATTGGCTAGTACAACAACAACAACACATATGTCGGAACCTCAGCAAAAGTTTTAGATGCTGTTGAATGAAGTCTTCTCTTAAATGTGGGATGACTGCTTTTTTATCAGTTTGGGAAGTTCTTCAATGGCTTCAAAAACTGAACAAGCTGAAATGTGATCAATATTGTGGAAGTACCATATTTTCAAAAGCTGCACTGGTATTGATTTCGAGATTGCAGCACCAGTGTCGTCTGCCTGCGGGTCTTATTTCTAGGTGGAAAAGCATAGTGGTTTTATCAGCTATGTTCAAATATCCGATCCCTTTGGATACAAACTGGGAGGAAAAACTTACCTCTGAGATTGACATTGTGTTCTAGGTAGTCTGCATACCAGTATGCCCTTGATCTCAGGGGGCAATGTTGCTATGTGGCCTAGTTGGCTGAATTTGCCCTAAATTTTGTCCATGCACCCCAAACCTGTTCAGACCATTAGCTGATCCAGCTTTCTTTCCCCCCTTCTAGACTTTATATTGAATCGTAAATATGAGACACCCAAACTATGTAACTAGTTTTCTATCCTGTCATTTTGTGAGTAAGGAATCTATTCCAACTTTTTTTTTATTGTTGCAGCCAATGACACTTTGGTGCTATTTCATGTAAAAAACGGTGGTTTCTTTCTTTTCTTTTTAAAAAAATGCCATTCCAATGCCAGTATGGTCCTTTATCCCATTTAAATTGCCTCCATTCCCACCTTCCCCAGCCGATATTCATCACTGAACTACATACAGAAGCTTTGTGCTCCAGTGATATGGG
Source organism: Lacerta agilis (assembly GCF_009819535.1). Lineage (NCBI taxonomy): Eukaryota > Metazoa > Chordata > Lepidosauria > Squamata > Lacertidae > Lacerta > Lacerta agilis. The sequence continues at coordinate 14,958,516 of NC_046323.1, read as the reverse complement.
TAGCTTTAAAAACAGCTGCAAAAAAGACTGAAATTTGCATAGTCAGAAAGTTTTGCTAACCAGATTTGTGGAACTAGAATCAGGGCTGTCTTAAGCATATGCGGCGACGGGGTGCAAAGATCCTCCCGGCGCTGCGCCCCCCCAGCTTGCCAGTCCCGGCGTGCAAGAGGCTGGTGCCGGCAGGCCGCATCAGCGTCTTGCTGGCTCGGTCGCCCCCGAACTCGTGGCGCAGAGCTGCCCGTAGCAGAAGAGCACGCCGCAGCACTCCGACCGACGGGTGGCCTCTTCCCCGGACTCAACTCTCTGCCCTGGACTCTCTGCCAGGCGCTCCTGAGAACCCGGCGCCTGGGTGCCCCGCACCCCTAGTGCCTATGGGTAAGATGGCCCTGACTAGAATATAGCTATTGCGTGGTCGTATTTTGATCTGCAGTTAAACCTTTCTCTGAATAAATCCGCCACTTGACTAAAGCTAATATAACTAGGTTCTCTTTCCCCTGCCTACTTGTTTGTTTCATTTTTACTAGTGATGTTTCTGAATTTTTAGTAATCTGAATATCTACTAGCTTTTTTATTTTTCCATACACCTCAGAGCATAGTTTATAATTTGTACATAAATGTGTGCAGTGTAAGATGCGGAAAGTGCCTCACTTTGGGGCAGGGGGATGAAATAAAAAGTGCCCTGCTAGTCATATATTCTAAATGCAGCTGGAATTTGTTCACTGTTTCCCCCTCAATATATTGTTTCAGTGAGGCATAAAGCGGCATATTTTCCAGGACATAATGTGAGAATTTGAGTACAGTACATGTGATTTAAGGCATATGCCTAAAGTCTGGCATCCACTGTCTGTTATGCATTTAGATTCTGAGTTCTTTGCTCTAGACAGGACAGTATATGAAAAGGGAGTCCTGACTCCCATCTGCATCTGCATTGTGTGCCCTGAAATGACCTTTCGGAGAGCTGAAAGAGAACCTGTATAACCCTGGTTCCTACAAAGAGCTTCTGTGTCAGTGGCACTGGCCTAATTTTAGAAAGGGTAAAGCTATAGCTTGTGTTCTCCTGGGCATTTCCCAGCACCGAAAGCACATGAAGTCCTTTGAATGCCCCTTTCCCGAGTTTATGGTTACCCCCCCTTCTTCTTCTTCATTTAGAATAATGCCTTGAACAATTATGTTTCCATCCTGCATAGTTGTGTGGTCTGCGCACACTAAATCAGTAGCATACGGCTACATCTTTAGTTCTTCTTTTTTAAATTAAAGGTGCAGGGGGAGGGGACACCAGTTCTTACAGAGAAAAATAGACAACCCCCCCCCCAAAAAAAATGGCTTAGGAAAAAGTTTCCACTGGAAACCAATAGGAATTCTCTCCCCCGCCCCCACCCCCAAATTCATACCGTGGCAGGAGTGGATTTTTTTCTCCGTATTGCATGGGGGGGGGGGTTAAGCCTCCCCTTCCAGTGCACTGCTGTCCCTTTAAGAATTCTGTTTCTGTAATAAATCACATAAAAACTGTAGCTGTAGCTGTGTATTGTGCATTTAGCACTGTGCGTTTCATTTGGCACTGCATGTGCGCGTCAGCTTCTGACATAACATTGTACAAACTGACATCAAAAGAATGCCAGTAGTATTGCACCCCTTGCAATTTTCATTCGCACAGGGACTTGTGCAATCGTACACATGTTTGTTAGGCAAGCAAGCCACGCAGACTGCAGTGGGGCATATTCCCAGAAGCTTGTTTTTACTCAGAAGGAAGGAAGTTTACTCAGAAGGAAGCTGCCTTTGGTCCATCTAGCTCAGCATTAACCACAGACAGGCAATGGCCCTCCGGGGTTTAAGGCAGGGGTCTTGGGCAGCCTTGGTTGAAGATGCTGAGGACCAAACCTGGTACCTTCTGCGTGCGAAACATAACCTCTATCCTGAGCTACAGTCCTCCTCCTCCTCTTCTTCCTCCTCCATCTCTCTCTACTGATTCCAGTAGGACTTAATTATGAGTAACTATGTGATGGCAGAATGGGTCTGTGTGCCTGGCTGTTCACCAGAAGGTTGTTGGTTTGAGCCCACCCAGGGACAACTGTGCCTTTCAAGGAACTGGACTAGATGACGCTCTGGGTCCCTTCTAATGTTACAATTGTATCATTCTGCGAATCATTGAATTGTCAAGTTGGAAGGACCCCGGGGATCATCTAGTCCAGGCATCCCAAACTTGGCCCTCCAGCTGTTTGGGGACTACGATTCCCACCATCCCTGATCACTGGTCCTGTTAGCTAGGGATGATGTGTTTGTAGTCCCAAAACATCTGGAGGGGCAAGTTTGGGGATGCCTGATCTAGTCCAACATAGGAAGCTCCCTTATACCAGGAAAGAGTACATATCCATTTAGCCCAGTTTTCTGTACTCTGGCAGTACTCACCAGATACTCTGGTAGAAGGTTTTATCTCCCTTCAACTGGACATAGGAGGGAGTTGAAACTAGGACTTTCAGCTATGCTCTCTCCATGAGTGATACAGTAAAATGGAACAGCAGGAAGACAGTGAGAATGAAGGGCTTAGCAGTGGGGTAGTGTTGAGCTGGATTGCTTCTTCTCTTCAGAAAACGGTTAGGCAGCTAAGGGGTTGTGGGGTGTGGTCTAAGAATGACAAATGTGGGGTATTGTGTCTTGCATGTTTTAAAGAAGTTTTAATTGTCTTATCTTATATGTGTGTGCTGCCCAGGGCTCCTTCATGGTGGATTTTAATAATACAATTTATTTTATACTTAGTTTTAATTATATCATCCTAATGGTTACCTTTGATTTAGATGGATTTCCTTGGAGGTAAGGCTGTATCTTACTTTGTGTATGTACTGTAAACTATGGTGAGCCACAGCATAGGTAAATAACTAAAAGGTAAAGGACCCTTGGGTGGTTAAGTCCAGTCAAAGGCGACTATGGGGTTGCGGCGCTCATCTCGCTTTCAGGCCGAGGGAGCTGGCGTTTGTCCACAGACAGTTTTCTAACCGCTTCTGGCGCAACGGAACACCGTGACGGAAACCAGAGTGCACGGAAATGCTGTTTACCTTCCCACCTATTTATCTACTTGCACTGGTGTGCTTTCGAACTGCTAGGTTGGCAGGAGCTGGGACAGAGCAATGGGAGCTCACCCTGTCGTGTTGATTCGAACTGCCGACCTTCTGATCGGCAAACCCAGAGGCTCAGTGGTTTAGGCCACCCGCGTCCCACAGCATAGGGTAAGGTGTATCGAGGTTGTGGGTAGGTAGCATCAGTTGAACTGCTGTATGCTGTATGCTTACATTATTATCAGTGCTTATGTGGTTAAAGAAGAGTGCCACATCTCTTACCTGAAAGTATTGCCTGTTCCTAGTTCTAGGCAAATGGATAGACTTTATCACGATCTCTATTGCCAGAGGTTAGATTAAAATAGGATATAAGAAGTAGTTAGAATTAAGTAATGTTGATTTTTATTAGGATTAAAAATTGAGTTAAATGTTGATTATTGTTTATAATGATTAAGATTGAGAAAGAAGATTTTACAATGTTACAAAGTTACTAAAGAAGATTAGAAATGAACGCAGAAGGGAGGATGTGAGGAGGTCCCAAAATAATGTTTATAATAGAAGAAGAAGAAGAAGAAGAAGAAGAAGAAGAAGAAGAAGAAGAAGAGGAGTTTGGATTTGATATCCCGCTTTTCACTACCCGAAGGAGTCTCAAAGCGGCTAACATTCTCCTTTCCCTTCCTCCCCCACAACAAACACTCTGTGAGGTGAGTGGGGCTGAGAGACTTCAGAGAAGTGTGACTAGCCCAAGGTCACCCAGCAGCTGCATGTGGAGGAGTGGAGACGCGAACCCGGTTCCCAGATAACGAGTCTACCGCTCTTAACCACTACACCACACTGGCTGTTAAATAAGTGTTTGTTGTAAGGTTTTTTGTATTTTTGTAGTTCGTTTTTTTAGTGTTTGTTGTGTGTTGTTTTGCTATTGTTAAAATTTAATAATTTTTTATATAAAAAAGACTTTATCACGATCTCAGTGATGGATAGTCATTTGTGCATCTTTAAAAGCCCTGTATGGAGCGTTGCATTTTAATCACCCGCGTAAGCAAGGTTTGGCATCAGGAATATGCATCAACAGGCACCTGCAAAGGCTGATGTTTTAGTCAGGGACCCATTGCTAACCTTTGGTAAGAAGGAGAATTTTCTCCAATAGTAACTACAGCCAGAATTTTGGGGGGGGGTAGGGAGGCAGGGTGCTGCGCACACAAACTCCCCCCTCTCACTTCCTTTAAAATTATTATGTGATTTTGCCTTGCCTTTAAGTGAGGCAAGAGGCTAAGTACATAAACCATGTGATTTCAATTTATCAATTCCCATTAAACGTTCCTGATCAGGTTTGTCAAGCCAGGTATGCTTTAATCAAACATAATGGCATTTTGAATGAACTGGTAAGTGCTGTGGACAATTTTCATATCGGTTCACTGGCAGGGCTGGGGGGGGGGGAAGGCAGTTTCATCCTTTGAACATTAAGGGGAAGAAGCACTCCCTCCCTCTCTGTCGATCTCTGTTTGTATATTGTGGAACATGACAGTTATCTGAAGAAAAACAGCAGGATTTCATCTGACAGCCCAGTCAGGGAAGAGTGCCACCAATCTAATTATCCAGTAATCTAGTCAGAATGGAGTAATTCTAGGCCTTACTCAGACTGCTAATCACATTTCATGTGCATTAGGAGCCACACATGCTGAGCTTTTAGGCCAGAGCAGACCCAGGTAAACACAAAAGGAACATCCTCCCCCCCCCAAAAAAAAGAGAGATGATGAAGTGTATTTGTTAGAACTTGTTTGCTTTTTCCCACTCATCCCTTTCACCAGCAATCTCTTCCTAAATTCTCCATCTAGTCATTAGCTGTAAAAGGCTTTCTCGCTCTCCAGTTATTAGAGGACCTCACGGCATCTTAACTGGTGACTTTTGGCAAGAAAGGAGCAACCATCCATTGAGACCATAAGCCCATTCCTTCTCTGGTGAACCAGGCAGACCTGGGAATATTGGGGAAGCGCCATAGGGGCCCCAGGTTCAATCCCTGGCATTTGCAGGTCGGGCTGGGAGAGATTCCCTGTCTGAAACTCTGGAGAACTGATAATAGATAATACTGAGCTAAATGGACCAGTGATGTGTGTTTATATTATGTGTGCATTTAAAGCACATGACTTACCTCAGAGAACCCTGGGAACTGTAGTTTACCACCAACAGAACTACAATTCCCAACACCCCTAACCAGTGCCCCCCAGAGGGTATTCAAGGGAAGCAATGCCGGAACCATTTTTATTTCCAAATGTTAAAAGTGTGGCACTTACTGTAACAACATCATGGCGAGTACCAGGACTTCCCTGCCCCCCAAAAAAGAGCACTGCCCCTAACGAACTGCAGTTCCCAGCATCCTTTGAAGGAGGCCATGTTTTAAATGTATGTTGTGGGTGTGACTAGAGAGAGGTGGAAAGGCAGGGGTTAGATAAAATCCAGCGTTTGCACTCTGGGTAAAATATTCCAGAATAGCTACAATCTCAGTTCATTAAATTGAGATTTGCTTGCACTCTTTACAAAGATTTGAGGAGTGAGGTTATTTCCCCTCTATTATTGTCCATGCCGTGTCGCTCAACCATTGCTACTGTGTCCTTTCTTTTAGCAGATCAAAATGATCAGGTGGCAGCAAAAACTGCAAGGTTTTTAATGGGGCCAATTAGAATAAGATCTATTATTTGATTCATGATGTTAACCCCCAAAATGTGTTTTCTATAGTTTAAGTTTTTACCTCTATCTTCAGTACATTTTATTTTATTTTATTGCTATGGCTAGTGGCTGATGCAAATAAAGATTCTTCTTCTTCTTCTCAATTCAGTATTAGAAGTCTCTGGTGCTTCTCGTGGCAGTTAATGTTTGTTAAGGGGCTTCGACCTGCCAGCGTGGTGTAGTGGTTAAGAGTGGTAGACTCGTAATCGGGTGAACCGGGTTCGTGTCTCTGCTCCTCCACATGCAGCTGCTGGGTGACCTTGGCTAGTCACACTTCTTTGAGGTCTCTCAGCCCCACTCACCTCACAGAGTGTTTGTTGTTCGGTTGGCATGCATACCTTTGGTATGACAAGGCTAAGATCCACAGAACTTTCAAGTCTCACATAGTCAGAAAATCCTTGTACCAGGTCTGGATTAGATATAAAGACTTGCTAGAGAGAAAGACCCCTAGATGGATCTCTCCAGTGGAGGCCAAAGCCTATAAGAGACCGAATATGTCTGCAAACTGGTTAAGATATATGGACATATGCAGCAGGAAGGGGACTCTTTTAAGTTAAAAGCTACGACCAAGTGAAAAGTCAGGTCCCCGACTGGTTGCATTATCATCAGGTACATGAAACATTTAAAATGGACAAAAAAGTTGGTTTTCAAGTAGAAAAATCAAAACTGGAAACAGAACTGATAGAATCGAACTTTAAAAACCTTTCCAAAATGTATAATCTATTGCTAGAGTGGCATACGACAAGATGAACTGGTTAAATCGTCAATGATAAGTGGGCGAAAGATATAGGACATAATATTATGATGGATGACTGGGAGGGGATTGTGGCAAAAAGGTATTAAATTTACGGCTTGTCATAGTTTAAGAGAAAACATAATGAAAATGGTTTACAGATGGTATTTGACACCAGTTAAAATAGCTAGGATGAATACCAAATGTCAGATGTATGTTGGAAATGTAAACATGCGAAAGGTACCTTTTTTCATATGTGGTGGTTGTGCCCAGCGGTGAGTGCTTTCTGGGATAAGATTTATAATGAACTCAAGAAGGTAATGAAGGTTACCTTTTGTAAGAAACCAGAGGCATTCCTTCTGAGCATAACTAATGAAGAGATACCCAGTCAGGATAGAGTGTTTTTTATGTATGCCACAACAGCAGCTAGAATCTTATTGGCAAGAACATGGAAAGGCGAGAGATACCAACGGTGGAAGAATGGCAGATGAAGATGTGGAATCTATGGAACTCGCAGAACTGACCGCCAGAATCCGGGACCAGAGGGAGGAGAAGGTGTCACGAGACTGGAAGAAATTTAAAGGACTATTTAGTTAAATCAGTAAAATTGAATATTTGAGCAGAATTAAATAGAACAGCGGCTTTAGCAGGTATATGTTAGATAAAATGTTACTAAGATATTTTGGTGTGAAAGATCTAATTGTCAGAAAATGTGTTAAGATTTGGTGTTTAAGTTAAGATATGATTAAGTAAAGTAAAGCGCATTAAAAATTGAGTAAATGTGAATAGAATAAGATATAAAGCTACCTAGAAGATATAATGATTTTGAAGACAGTGGAGGGAACGGGGGAAGTCCCCAAATAGAGAAGATAGTAACAAGAGAAGTAAGAGGATAAGTGTTAGTTTATAGGTTTGTATATGTTTTTTTTTATTGTGATTGTTGGATTGTGTTTTGTGTTGTGCTTATGCATTGTATTTTGTATTGTTAATGTTGTTGTTTATGTTATGTTTTTCCTTTGTCTTAATAGAAAATAATAAAATCTATAAAAAAAAAAAAGGAAGGGAAAGGAGAATGTTAGCTGCTTTGAGACTCCTTCGGGTAGTGAAAAGCGGGATATCAAATCCAAACTCTTTTTCTTCTTCTTCAACTCCCTGCCAGCAAACGCTTGCATGCAAAAGGCTGAAAGTTCAGTTCCCAACATCTTCCACCTGGTGAGATGAGGCAGTCCTGGTTAGATGAACCAGTCAGACGAACTTTAGAAAGGCAGCTTTGTGTGTTGCTTTTGTTTTATTTTTTAGGGGGAACAAAACAGCACTAATGTGAACAGCTTGCATTGTACCCAGAGTGAAGCTTGCCTGTGTACGCAGGTAAGGCAGCAAAGTAAATGACATGTTGAAAACAAGCTCTCTAATGATTACTGCAAGACTGCCATGTTGTCTCCAGGCCAGTTGTCAGAAATGTGACATATCTGTGTTAAAGTGCCGGTGTTGGTGGGAATTGTGGGTGGAGGGGGGAGCATTTAGTGTTGTGACAAAATTCAGATTTAGTATTTTTTTAAAAAAGGAAAAAAGAAGAAGAAACAGCTCTCAGGGCATGATTCTACAGTGTGCTGGTTGTGTGCAGTGGCATTTATCCTGCCTGTCATTTCCCCCCCACTCCCATTTTCTTGTCAGGCCGTAAGGGAAATTATTTCATAATTCCACCCTCAAATGTATAAGATGCTGAAATGATACTCCAAAATACCCAGTTTATGTTATGTGGAGGGAGGAAATGCTGATATTGGGTGTTTAAGGATATTTGTGCTTGAGCTAGCAAAATCTATGGCAAGTTATTAAAAAAAAAAAAAAACCACGATCACCAGGAATAGAAACATTTATTAAACCAAATACTCAGCAGCTATTCTTATAATTTTCATAGTAACTGTGATTCTGCATTTTTAATTCCCGAATATAAAAGGTCATGTACCTTTAAAAGAAGCCTGTTTTAAAATATGGTTCTTCAAAATAATTCTTCCTTTTTTTTTAACCTTGGCTTTCTTTTGTGGCAAACTGCAGTCTCTTCATGCAAATGCATTTCTTCAGGAGCTCCAGTGCACGACTATAAATCCAGCACATGTGGATGTCTGCATGCTTAGAGTTGCATGCGCAGAGGATTCCCCAGTGCAGAAGTTCATGCTTGATAAGCGATGTCAGGGTTATGAAGCCTCTAGTTCTAGCTTAGTTCTTCAGTCTCAAGTTACTCATCAAAAGAATAATAATTATTATTAATCTGGCTTACTTACGTGGCAGACTTGATCTCAGACTGCCTATCTCCACTTGTCCACTCACCTGCTTGACAGCCTACCTGCTTCCTGTCTCAACAATTTGCTTGACTAGTAACTGTCTGCTCCCAGACTGCTAACCCCAGCAGAATCTGAGCAGGCGAAACTTTCCCCCTTACCGGAAGCCACAGTGGCTTAATTCCTGATAAGGAACATATTGAACATACTGCCCTATACCGAGCCAGCTCATTTTAATCTACAGTGGTGCCCCGCTAGACGAAAATAATTCGTTCTGCAAGTTTTTTTCGTCTAGCGGTTTTTTTTCGTCTAGCGAAGCACCAATGCAAACCGCGGTTTTCGCTAGACAAAAATTTTTTTTTTCCCGTCTTGCAAGGCAGCCCCATAGACAAATTCGTCTTGCGGGCAGCCTTCCGCTAGATCGGGGGTCAGCAACCTGCGGCTCTGGAGCCGCATGCGGCTCTTTTACACGGCTGCTGCGGCTCCGGGGCTCCGGGGTGGATACGCCCGCCCACTTCTCCAGCTGGCAGCGACCCGCCTCCAGCTGGCCGGCGGCCCGCCCCTCCGGAGGCTGAGGGCGCTGCTCAGGGGTGTACCCAGGATCACCTGGCCTTGAACAGCGGGGCAGCGGGGCTCGGAGGCGGTGGGGACGCAGTAGAGGTGGTGCAGCTCAGCCGAGGGCTCTGGCGGGGAGCGTGCCTGAGCGCGCAAGCTCCTTCGGGAAGAGATGGAGCTAGGCGAGCGGGAGGGGGAACTTTGAAGACCCCGCCTCCGCCTCCGAAGCAGGCGCCCATGGAGAGGCCGCCCCCGAGCCTGCCTGGCGGACCAACCCTGCCCAGCTACGGGAGTCTTCCTAGCGTGGGAGGCGGCCTTGGGGCGGACGGGGAGCTCCGGGGTCGGCAGGTATGTGGAACCCGCGGCATCCAGAGACGCTTGGGAGGCGGGACGGGATGGGGGCAGGAAGGGGGCCTTCAGACGCGTCCCCGCACGGGCACTGAGGCCAGACTCCTCGGCTGGGTCGTGGGACCCGGGGGGGAGGGCTGGCCCGCGGTTCCTCTCGGAAAGGCTGCTGGCTGCTGCGTTGAGGCGACAACGAGGTAGGCAGCTGTGGGCTGGGCCAGGGGCGGCGGGTGGCGGGCGAGGAGGGAAGCCCTCTTTTTAAAAATGGCCGAGGAAGCGGCGCCTGTTTCCCTGCCGCTGCCTCCTTCGCTCCTGGTTCTGCTCGCAGCCTCAGACCGCGCTCTCGCGGGCACGCGTCTCTCTCCGCCCCGGAGCAAGGCCGGGACGTTTTGCAGTTTTTCCTCTGTCCTGAGTGGTGTTAGGGAGCCTTGACAAAGCACCTGTTGGGTGGAAGGAGGAGTCCTAACTTGGATCTGTGTTCATGTGCAAAATCTATCGCCATTGTCATTAAGGGGGCAGGGAACTCCCCTAAAAAAGGTTTGAACACTATGAACTACTACAGCCACCTGTATGCAAGTCAGCACAAACATCACAGGCTTCTCTGGTGCAATTCTGTGCTTTATTTAGCAAGAGAGAGGTTGGAAGAGGTGAGCATAGCCTCTGGTCTGGAATATTAAGGTAAAAGACACTAAGATTATTGTAAAAGCCAGCAGTCTTCAATAAGACATGGGACAAACATTTAACACAAGTGTGCAGTTGAGGACTCGTTTTTTTTATAAAAAACAAAAAAAAAAAACAATCAAATATTTGTATGCTGTTGCAACCCACCTTGGATCAGCTGTGACCTGGTATGGTCCCCAGGGTGGATAAAAATGAATGATTTTTTAAAAATAAAAATAAAAAGGATTTTTTTTATTTAAATCAGATTTTTTTATTTAATCAGATTTTTTTATTTAAATCGGATTTTTAAAATTTAAATCGGATTTTTAAAAATAAAATGCAGTGTCATATTTGTTTTAAATGTCTCAATGGTTTTGCGGCTCCCAGTTTTTTTTTTCCCTTCGGAACGGGTCCAAGTGGCTCTTTTGGTCTTAAAGGTTGCAGACCCCTGCGCTAGATGAATGCCTTCGTCTAGCGAGGCATTCGTCTAGCGGGGCACCACTGTACTCTGATTGGCAGCAGCAACCCCAGGCACCAAGCAGAGAGTGGCTACTTAGAAACCTGGCAAATCTACCTTTCCCCCCTGAAGTTAGCATGCGATTGCAAGAGCCAGGGTAGACTCAGGGCTTCTCCAGATTTCATTGAGCATTCATCCTGATGCAAGTGCTCACAGATTTCAAAGAGGTTAGACTACATACATCCAGTCTTTCTTGAATATTCATTCTGATTTATTTGTGGGGCGGTCTTACAAGGAACATTCGTCCTGATTTGCTTGTGTGGTGTTTACACATCTACCAGTTAACCATTTGTTCATTCCATCTGTTTCCCTTGTCATTTTCCTAAAAGCAAAATGTCAGGTTTCTTTATTCTAAGTGGATTTGTTGAGCCAAAATGACAGAGCCTTGGATGGCGCAAACCCTAAATTCTGATATGCACTTGAACCCCTCGCTCTCATGTCTGTTCTTGAGCAGGCGGCAACTGCCAAGTGCATTCATGTTTGCCCAGTGCTTTTTTAAATTTCAGCAGCGATCTCGATATGTTTTGGTTGCTGTGCGACTCACTGTTAAAATTAATATCTGTTGAATGAGCTGTGCTTTATAGATCTTTCGTTTCTGTCTTGCTCATTCTTTGCCCCAGTGCCTGGTGATGGCAGAGAAATTTTCCCGTTACAAGGGCCTTTGTAGAGGAGCTAAGATAAAGGAGCTTTAACTGGTGTATATGAATTATCAGTGCCTCTCTGTACAAAGAAACAGCCATGTATTTTGAGCTCTGAGACAGAATGATATGGGATGTTCATATACAGGCCTCCCATTTTCCCGTTATCAGATTTAATTTTGTGTGTGTGTGTGTGTGTGTTTTTTGAGTCTCCTTTTTAAATGGCGCTTTAACTGAGATAGATTAAGCTCTGTATTACTACATCTATTTTCTTGGCAAGTATAAATGTTTGAGGTCGATTCTAAAATATTTGCTTTTCATCAGATAATTTCTACAAGCAAATCTAAAGTATGCAATATATATAATATAATAGTGTGTTTTATCTCACACATAAACGGCAAATCTTTTCTTGCTAAGTGCCATTTTAAAGCTATATATAGCAGCATTCTGAATACTATTGCTGTGTTTTTTCAATATTCAAATGTCGTCTGTGTGTGTGTGTGTATTGTCATACTTTGAATCCCGAACGCCTTGTGAGTCAAACGTTTTGGCTCCTGAACAGCACAAACCCAGAAGTGAGTGTTCTGGTTTTGGCGAATGCTCTTCTTTGGCAGCCGACTGTCTCGACCGGGCCTCACACGGCTTCTGGTTGGCTATAGGAGCTTCCTGCAGCCAATTGGAAGCTACACCTTGGTTTTCCAAACATTTTGGAAGTTGAACGGACTTCTGGAACGAATTCTGTTCGACTTCCAAGGTACCACTGTATATATATATATATATGTACATCGGACCATCTTAGGCCTGGTTTAGTTTAGTTTCTCAATGAAGATCAGGGTTTGTTTAGTATTGTGGTATAAAGAAGTTTGCCTGGAAAAGTTTGCCCTAATCTCCAGTAGATCATATCTAGAAAGACAGGACAAGGAAGGAATAATTTCCTGGCATGTAAGTCAGTTAGCACACCTCCATCCGTCCTGACCGTCTCTCCCCCCCCTCTAGTTTTCATGTTGTTTTCTGCAGTAGAGGTGACTAGGCTTGCAGGACTAGTGTGCTTTGTCTGACTCCCCCAGAGGAGCAAGGGAAAAATAACCCTGACCCATCTCCAGTAGGAACAATGGTTTTGGTGCCTTACATAAATTTATCTGGCAGGAGCTGCTATCCTTTAGCAGTCAAAGGCAGGTACTGCAAAATTACAATCCTGAAGGTAGATTCTGGAGATGGGTTTTCCCAATGCGTAATGTTTTCCCTCTTCTGTCTTCTGGTGTTAGTAGTCTAGGAGAGTTGATTGTCCGAAGGGATCCAATCTTAGTAATTTGGCAGCTGTACTATGGTTCAATGTTGCAGGTGTTAGACACCCTCCCTGGAAATCCAGAAAAATAAAACACAGAGTGAGAATCAAGATGTTTGCAAGGCAAACAAGTGAGCATTTAAAAATTCAAATCAGAGGTTTGCCATATGCTATGAAAATATTATCCCTCTTTCCACTATGAAAGACCATGTCTTATCTTCGATACCCAAGCACATTGTGTGCTTGAAAGCATGTGGTAAATATGTCCCAGAAACCTATGACCACTGAGCCCTTGGGCTTGCCAGTCAGAGGTTGGCAGTTCGAATCCCTGCGACAGGGTGAGCTCCTGTTGCTCTGTCCCAGCTTCTGCCAGTGCCAGTAGATTAATAGGTACCGCTGCGGCGGGAAGGTAAATGGCGTTTTCATGCGCTCTGGTTTCTATCACGGTGTTCCTTGCGCCAGAAGCAGTTTAGTCATGCTGGCCACATGACCTGGAAAGCTGTCTGTGGACAATCACCGGCTCCCTTGGCCTGAAAGTGAGATGAGCGCCACAACCCCATAGTCATCCTTAACTGGACTTAACCGTCCAGGGATACTTTACCTTTTACCTTTACCTTTGTAACGCGGGTGGCGCTGTGGGTTAAACCACAGAGCCTAGGGCTTGCTGATCAGAAGGTCAGCAGTTCGAATCCTCGCAATGGGGTGAGCTCCCGTTGCTCGGTCCCAGCTCCTGCCCACCTAGCAGTTCGAAAGCACGTCAAAAGTGCAAGTAGATAAATAGGTACCGCTCTGGCGGGAAGGTAAACGGCGTTTCCATGCACTGCTCTAGTTCTCCAGAAACGGCTTAGTCATGCTGGCCACATGACCTGGAAGCTGTACGCCGGCTCCGTTGGCCAGTAAAGCGAGATGAGTCCACAGCCCCAGAGTCGGACACGACTGGACCTATGGCCAGGGGTCCCTTTATCTTTACCTTGTACACATGAGTGCTGTTCTCATATTATTGTAACTCTGAATAATTTAGCTTTCTAGTGGGGTGCTGGGACTATCTCCCTGCTTTTGCACAAGGAAGCTACCATATGAGACCGAAGGGCTCTTTCTGAGAAGACTTGGCTGGTTTTCAGAGGGGACAAGCAGAGTGTTTTCCAAAAGTCATTGCCCACTGTAGATTTTGGAAAGTAGTGCTCCAAGTGTAGTGCTGAGCTTTGAATGTGGCAAAATCTCCATTCATGTTCGGCTGTGGAACTTGGTGGTTTCCTCTCAATCTAACTTATAAGACAGAGTGTTGTGTGGGGCTACAACGCCACATAGATTTCCTTCGAGGATGACAAGGGGCATAAATGTAACAAATAAATAAATAGTGGGTAAATAGTGTTGAGAAAAAAGAAATGACTACAGGGAGAGCAGAGTCTCCAGACAGAGCTGGCCGCTGATTGAGAGAGTAATGTCAATTCAGCTAGATATCCTATTTCCTAAAACATTCATTAATGGACTGGGTTGAAATAGCAATATGTTTAGAGATTGAGTGTATCTTGTTAAGTTTCCTGAACTAAAGACATTGTCCTTGTGTTCAGCTTCCGTGCCTGAGGGAGTCTGCGCACTCAAACAAGAAGCAGCAAGGTCCTTTGTCTTGTTAACTGCGGCCTGCTTTTTCTTTAAAAGCTTCATTATTCAAACTGCAAGAAGCTTGTGTGATCACCTGAAGTGTAGCTTTCCCAAGGGGAGTCTCTGTGTGTAAATGTGTGTGCGTGTGTATGTAGATGTTCATTGGGGAGAGATGGCACCTGTGATACTCTTAAGAACATCCTGAATTCATCATCACGTTGAGAAAAAAAACCTCATTTGAACAAATAAAACGACACACATTTCCAGGACGTTGTGTGTATGTGTGTTGCTGCAGGAGAAGGACAGTGAGCAACATCATGAAAGGGCTGCTTCTTGTTGCTGTTGGGATGCATAATGTTGTATATGTAATCCTGTTATATTTATAGTACTGACATGTTTTTCGAATCTGTTATTTTGGTGTTTTGCTATGCCAATATGAAATAGCCTGATAGTGTTTGTTTTGAAATACTTCTATGTGGCAGGCTGCTTTGAGCTTTTTTTTGTGTGGAAAATCCGCATACAAATAAATGAATGAATGATTGAACGAATAGTAAAATGCATGTAAACATGCATTGACGTGGCTTCTCCTTTCTTGATATTTGATTGATTTGATTATTTAATTTCTGTACCGCTTAACCTATTAACAATATATCTAGTTGTGCAAAAAAAAAAAAACCTGATAACCATGCCCACCAACATTTGTATCCCCCATTTTAGTTTGGTTCAGTATAAATCAGGGCTGGTGAACAGGCTCTAGCATGTAGACTGGATCCTGACCTGCCTCACCCACCATAGGCCATTAAAAGGCATCAAATTTGAAGCCACGAGGGGCATACTTCAGGCCCCCAGGTGTTCCTTTGCAGCTGCATCTTTCTCCTTTACCTGCCCCACTCTGGGTATCAGCAGTGCCAGAATTATCTTCCACTGGCTCTGCATTTATATTCTTGTCTTTGCATCTTCTGGACAAAGTGTGGGTTCTAAACGTAACCATATAATTAGGGAGCAACCTAGCAAGGTCTCTTTGGGGCATTGAAGATAGCAAAATTGAAGAAAAGCCCTATGGAATATGTCAAACGTCTTCTGTGTTTATATGCCGAGCTTAACCCTGAGCAGTGGAAGAGTCTTGTGGTACCATAAAAAAAACACATTTATTACGGCATGTGTATATCAGTAGTCCTAAACAGATGAATGCAGTAATAAATACAGCATCTATCAGTATAAAGAGAAGGAGGGAATGTTGAACAAAAGCTCTGTTTTCCCCTTTCCCCCCAAAATTGGCCACTAATATATTATCACTTGCTTGCAGAGTGGTCTGCTCATAAACATTATCAGTCTGGTTGCATCAGGATAATTTCCCACCTGTGGAAATGACTGTCTAGGATTGCAGCTTGACCTACAACAGAGGGGAGAAGGGTGTATCTAAGCACCAAGTTCAGAACAAATGGATTTAATACGTACTAAGAATATTTACTGTCTACGGAGAAGGGGGAGGAAGAGAGGGACCCATCATATTAGAAAATGTGTAATTATGATGTAGTGTACGCAAATACTTCATCTGCTCCCACCGCAATGCCAGGCTTGTTTTTCCAAACTGAAATTATTTCTTCATGCTTGCAAGGAATTTAAGCTTTTTTTCTCAGCCCATATTCCGCTTTCTCAAGGCAGAAGCTGGGGTCACATGTTGAAACTGAATACTGCATGAAAAGTTAACGAACAACGAAGTCTTAAAAAAACAACTCTTGGCTTTTGCAGGTTCAGCAGCTGAAAAGATTTTGATTTCAAGCCTTGTCAGCTCTTGCAATTAATTAAAAAATACACCTCTCTGGGTATAATACTTAAAACTGCTGGTTATTTTTGCAAGCTCTGTCAGCATTCAAATAGTAATTTACAACCCAGCTCTCCAAGCAGATGTCATTTCTGCGGATCTTGTTTACGGAGAAGTACCTGTGGAAGAGATCTAATGGGACACAGTTCTAGTGCAAGTGTTTAATTGCTCTTGCTTTCAAAGTGATGAGCTGGCTGCTTTAAGTTATGGAAGATGGGGGCAAAGAACCCAGACTTAAAAGATTGCCCTCTAGTGAGAGGAGATGGACTTTCCCTTCGGGCCATTTATAATAGAAAGAAATGTGATTTGTTACAGTGATAACATATGTAGGTACTCTTGGCTGAGTATGCAGCTTTTCAGAATCTATGGTGATCATGGTTTCATTAACGAAATAGTTGTAACTAGCTCAGTAAGGAACTACTGAAGAAAGTATGAAAGGTCATCGTTGTCTTACCTGTTAGTGCAGTTTAAAATGAAAATGTATTGTAGGTTTATAGTCACTGCAAGACTTCTGGCTTTTGGTCTGGTTATTGCATGGGCATCACTATACTTATGCAGAGTGTGGCATTTTGTTGACCATTTGCTTGCATTCCTCCAATCTAGACTCATGGAATTATTGCTCTTTAAGTGACCCTTACATTGAATATCAGCCATTGCTTTCAGTTCATGCTTTTCTCTTTTCATGTGAGAAGACAAGGGGAGTGTGACGTTGAAGTCTCGGGGAATCAAAAACACTAGCAAGCCCAGTGTTGCATTTATTTGCTCCCAGGATAATTGAACAGTAGAAGATCTGTAGTGATGGGCGTAGCTCACACTTCAACACATATGCTTTGCCTATCAAAGTGTGTAGAATCAGCCTATTTTGTGCATGTACGCCACTACTGAAGTGTAGCTTTGATATATCATACAACGCTGACACTCTTTTACCAACGCAGTGAGGTGAGCCTTTAATTCTATGCAGCCTTACCCCATTGAACTATTTCCAAGTTAATATGTATGGCAGAGGTGCAGAACCTCAAACCTGGAGGTCAGATGTGACCCCCAGTACTCTCTGTCCAACCATCAGGACTCTCCCTAGGGCATCCTTCATCAGCCTGGTGCTTTGAACTACAACTCTCATCAACTGCACAGGCTGATTGTAGTCCAAAACATCTGGAGGGCATCATTTTGGTGAAGGATACCCTAGGCTGGACCACCCACTTCCCCAGGCTACTTCCTCTCACTGGCACATGCCCTCCCTGAATGCTTTAGTTTAGGTGGAATTTGTCTTTGAACTGTGATGGTGCCTCTTGTTTGGCTAGGTAGAGGGTGGAATTGTGTGTGTGTGTAAACCTTTGACTTCTGCATGGCTGGAATGTAGCCCACTGCACAAAAATAAGAGCGTCATCCATTGCTTTGCCCCACTTTTGCCTCTGGCCCTATCCTCCCCTGGCATGTGCCCCCCATAAGGTCACCCCTGAAAGAAAGCTGCTGAGAAAACGTAACCCACATCTGATGTATAGTATTCGGTGTTTTGTTATTTGCACTTAGGTTCCTGTTGAAATAAACAGGATATGTCAACCATGACTTTATATCCCATTTATTTCAGCAGGAATGAAATGGAAATAATTTAGGGGCAGACCAGGCACGGTGTTATTGACATATTTCCACCCTGGGGTGAGTTTGATTAATTTTATTATTTAGACAGTATCAGGTGTGAGGGCCCACAAACTGGATTGGGACCATGAAGTGGGCAAATAACAGGACTATAATCCTTTGACCATACCATGGTCCTGATCCAAACTGAGGAAACACGAACCTGCTGTTTGACATGGGAAGAAGGTTTCCTTTAGCTACGTAAAGCCTGTTGCTTGGATATGATTAGGAAGAAGTCCAAATGTTCTCTGCATTGTTGAGATATGTTCTAGTGCAAACATTTTCAGTTTTTAGTTATACACAGGGGTGTGGTTTGTGATCCACTGCAGCACGAGATTAGGCCACAATTACTGCCCATGCCATTCTGTCTACTGGAACATATATAACATAGCATGATATGAGCAGGAAATTGTGTATGAAGTTTTATGAAGTTTATGTGGTCCTATTTTTTTTATCTAGACTGAGCCTTCTGTAACGGGTGGACATTTTAACAGTTGCTAAATTTAGTCACAACTGCATTTGGCTATCTAGTGGTAATAGCAGATGTATTCAGGATAACTTAATATTCCACAGACTGCGAAAGAATTACATTTGTTCCTTTGGGTAAAGCAAGGTTGCATGATTATAGTATGCATTGGTTTGGGTAACTATAAAAAAAGATAAAATTATACCAAATTTTATTCAGCTCATCTCTCTTGATTGAATAAATTATATGTATTGTTTTCTGTTTAAGCTTTCAGTGATTTGCATGATGAAAGACTCAACTGAAATACAGTATGTCACGCAAGACCCTGTATTGACATCTTTTTCATAAAACCTAATATCAACATATGAAAGGGGAATTATTTCAGAAATGTTCTTATGGTAATTGTGTTTCATACAAACAGATAAATCATGCAGATAGGTCACTGCCTACATTCAAGTTAAGTACAACTAGGAGCTTGTCAGTATAAATCATATACTATTTCCCCAAGTGCTAATGGAAATGGGCTCGATAACTGAGAATGCATAAGCAATTCTTGTAAATAAGCATTAGTTGTTTGCGCTTAGAGGTATGGGGACGGGGGAGTGAATAATTTAAACGTCTTCAACAATTTCTTAGATCATTGGCTAGTATTCTTGAGGCTTCAATAACAAATGCATTCTAAATAGTATAGAAATTAGTCTTATTTCTGTTTCTTCCATAATGCCTTCTTACTGTGTTTTATTATGGAGCACATTTTCCAATTACAGCTAGTCTGATTCTTTCAACACTGCTGTTTTCTACAGACTTAGCGACTCAGTTCAGGCAAATCCATTTCCCATTTTTAATTTGGAGATCAGGATCATGCCATGGAGTCCGACCCCGTTCCTCTTTCTATCCTTCACTCAGGTGCCCAGATTCCCCTCTCCTTTGCATGGGTAACTGTACACTTTGTTTGCCATGATGTTCAAGTCAGAGGTCACCAGAACTGCCCAAAATCGTGGTTTGCAAATCTGCTTAGTTCCACACTAAGCTGTGATTGCCAGCAGTCCTGGTTATTTTAAGTCTTAGCCCCAAACTGGATGTTCCAATGAAGCATGGCTGCAACAAACTAGGGAAGGGAGAGTAAATCCAGGAAAGAAAGAAGGGAGGAAGGAGGAGAAGGCAGAGAATGCAATTTCTCAATAGCTGAGAAATAGGATGTCTGAATTACCGTAAGTTAGTGTCATTCACCAATGAATTCTACCCCCCTCAGATCCTGAATTGGCATTGCAGGTGCTTCCCCCCCCCTATTACTCTATGCATGGAACTGGCTGGATGTGTTTCCTGCTTACATTTCCAATCAGATGCAATTCCAATTTCCACTTAGATGTGATGCTTCCCTTAATTCTGAGGTGTAGACTTGCCTGAGTCAATGGCCGACATATGTCTCTCCAGGTTCTTATGCCATTCATATCTTTCAGTGACACTTCTCAGTTCAGGTTTGGAGTCAGTATATGAAAGGAGGCAGAGGGGGAACCCAAGCATGAGCCGAAAGTTTGATCTTCCATGCTTTTCAGCTCAAAGTTTGGCATCGCCAGCCCCACCCCCTCAAAGTGATATGAGTTTTCCTTTTGCAGCTTTTCCGTACATCCCCTGTACGGAGGAGACCTGCGACATACATCCAACGGAGCTGTATGCACACTTAGCAGAGTTCTGCAAGAAGTGAGGCTGTGTGGCATCACGAATTTCTTTATTTACAGCAAATCAGAACAACAAAACATGGCTAGTGTGAACAGCGTCTCACACGTGCTTCTTCTCTGTCCAAGAGCAGAGAACAAAGGGCATAAAACAAAAGCACACAGAATGGAAGTTCTCTAGCCTGAGTTCCGTTTCCACACTTACAGAGGATCACGTGATCCTGCGATGAGAGAATGCAATACTAACACAGCTATGGCGTCCAATAAAATAGTTCTTCATCATGCAGAAAAAGTGATGGGGAAACTACATTTCTCAGGAGCAACGAAGCCACCACAGTGCAGCATGCCATTCACTTGAGAGGGGAATGGGAGAGACTTCCCTTCCTTTGCATCTAACAGGTGGTGAAATGGTGGGAACGACTGGTTGCATTGTGCTATGGATCGATATCAGAAGTCTAAATAAATGTCTGAAATGTTCAGAATTTTAATATTAATTTTATTAAAACTGACACAATTCATTAAAATGTTTAATACATTTACATCTGTAAATATGTAGCATCTGTTCAGCTCTGTCAAACACTGTTCCTTTAGGGAATGGCTGAGAAGGAATAATATGTTGGCTTGAATCACAATGAACTTTTTACATTGCATCGCACAAGCTAGATATTTGCACAAAGAGAGCCATTGTATGCACCTGTCTTCTTTCTGGATTCCCCGCTCTCTCCTCATAGACTTCTGGGATCTTCAGCATGCTTTTGGGATGGCTGCTGGATTGAGAGGGAGGAGGCACTGGTGAAAAGGCAAAAATATGCTTGTTTGTCTGGCTTTACTGGAATAATGTGCAAATAGTGTCATGGACTGAAAAAGATGGCAGAAACAAGACACACATAAAATTATAAATAATGAATGATTTGGATTAGATGATTAATCTTTGCAGGGAGAAAGCACTTGTTAGCTGTTCCATAATTGATCAGATAATCTGGTGCAGTTGGGTCCACAGATGTTCAACATCAAACCCGCACCATAAAATTGTCCCTACTAACTGCTATCTAGACATGCTGTTGTATTTCCAAAACTGCAGTCTTATGAGCAACTGCTAAGTATATTTGGGTGTGGCAGCACGGTGACTTGGATGAAACGAGCTGGGTTGTATTGAGACTCCTGTTACACTGCTTAGAGGTGTCTGTGATTAAGCGGTATACAAATTGTTGAAAGAATAAGTAAGCAACACCAAGCTGTGCACCTGCTCCTTTTGAGGAAGTGCAATCTCTTCCATAACAGGTTAAACATCTGGCCAGGGGAACCAGTCACACTGCCTCATTCTTTTCTGGATTGAGTTTTATTTCATTGGCTCTCATCCAGTCCATTACTGAAGCCAGACACTGATTCAACACATCCACTGCCACACCTGAAGATGTAAAGGAGAAATAGAGCCGTGTGTCATCTTAATATTGATGACAACACACTTCAAATCTCCAGATGATCCCACTCAGCAGTTTCACATAGATCTTAAACAGGGGGGGGGGGAATAAGCAACCACTGTGGAACTCCACATTGAAGGCTCCAGAGACCAAGCATCATTCCTCAAGCACTGCTTTCTGAAGGCAAGCATCCAGATAGCACAGGAACCACCACAAAGCACTGCCATTCAATTCCAGATATGAAATGGGCATGCTGGAATTGGAAACCACTAGGCTATTGTTTTCTACCAACATCACTGCTTTGTAAACTTTCCAGAACACCTTGTGCTTGCTTTGCCAGCTGTAAAAGTTACAACACTGAATGAAACTACAGAAAGGTGATAATACAGAATTACTACTGCTAAACAACAAATTCCCCAGTTAACTTGATCATCGTTTTATGTTCTGCTCACCTACAAGATACATGAGTACTCCTCCATCTGCTCAACTCAGCTCTGCCAAAAATGGCCAGACTAATCAGACAAGCTTGGCAACATGTTCTAGAGGTCAATAGACTTTGACACTGCCAGGCCACAGAGGAGGAAACCGAGCCAAACTCCTCGGTTATTCTCTGCCACTAGCCCCTGTACAATATTACGACTGCTAATGGTAGCCCAGTAGATTGCAAAGCGAAGCTGTCTTTCCAAAATACTGGTCATTAGGAGTGCTTAGTAAAGGGGTATACAGAGGAAGATCTTGGCACGTTGGGCTTTTCAAAATCAGCATCACCTCTTCCTTTACCTGACAGGGAGCTAAGTCCACTTGCGCTCAGTATAGCCCTGGAAAACTATATCTCCCAGTCTTCTTGCACCTTCTTGTTATTCTTAGCATTCCAGGTATACAGGTGAAACTCAAAAAATTAGAATATCATGGAAAAGTTCATTTATTTCAGTAATTTAACTTAAAAGGTGGAACTAATATATGAGATAGACTCATGACATGCAAAGCGAGATATGTCAAGCCTTTATTTGTTATAATTGTGATGATTATGGCGTACAGCTGATGAAAACCCCAAATTCACAATCTCAGAAAATTAGAATATTGTGAAAATTCACCATCTCAGAAAATTAGAATATTGTGAAAAGGTGCAGTACTCAATCCATAACATCTGCAAAGGGTTCCTGAGCCTTTAAATGGTCTCTCAGTCTGGTTCAGTAGGAATCACAATCATGGGGAAGGCTGCTGACCTGACAGTTGTGCAGAAAACCATCTTTGAGACCCTCCATAAGGAGGGAAAGCCTCAAAGGTAATTGCAGAAGAAGTTGGATGTTCCCAAAGTGCTGTATCAAAGCACATTAATGGAAAGTTATGCAGAATGGGAAAGTGTGGAAGAAAAAGGTGCACAAGCAGCAGGGATGACTGCAGCCTGGAGAGGATTGTCAGGAAAAGACCATTCAAACGTGTTGGGGACTTTCACAAGGAGTGGACTGAGGCTGGAGTTAGTGCATCAAGAGCCACCACACACAGACAGATCCTGGAGATGGGCTTCAAATGTCGTATTCCTCTTGTCAATCCACTCCTGATCAAGAAACAATGTCAGAAGCATCTTACCTGGGCTAAAGAAAAAAAGAACTGGTCTGTTGCTCAGTGGTCCCAAGTCCTCTTCTCTGATGAGAGCAAATTTTGCATCTCATTTGGAAACTAAGGACCCAGAGTCTGGAGGAAGAATGGGGAGGCACACAATGCCAGATGCTTGAAGTTCAGTGTGAAGTTTCCACAGTCTGTGTTGCTTTGGGGAGCCATGTCATCTGCTGGTGTTGGTCCACTGTGCTTCATTAAGTCCAGGGTCAACGCAGCCGTCTACCAGGAGATTTTGGAGTACTTCATGCTTCCTTCTGCAGACGAGCTTTATGGGGATGCTGACTTCATTCTCCAGCAGGACTTGGCACCTGCCCACACTGCCAAAAGTACCAAAAACCTGGTTCAGTGCCCATAGGGTTACTGTGCTTGATTGGCCAGCAAACTCGCCTGACCTGAACCCCATAGAGCAGGAGTGGCCAACAGGTCGATCGCGATCTACCTGTCGATCGTGAGCAAGTTCCTGGTCGATCGCAGGTAGATCTTGGGTTGCTTAGCGATCGGCAGCCTAAAAGGGGAAAAAAGCTCTCCAGGGAGAGCTCCCTCCTCTTGCCGGACCACAGCTGGCCTCTCTCTCTCTCTCTCTCTCTCTCTCTCTCTCTCTCTCTCTCTCTCTCTCTGTGTGTGTGTGTGCCAGATGGCTGGCTGGCACCTCCCATTGGAGCCGCCTGCGGGGGGGGGGGGCAGCGAGGATGGGGGAGTGTCACCCTTGTGACACTCCTCCTCCTCGCTGGCCGCCCCTGCAGCGTGGAGAAAAGTCCTTTTAAAAAAGAAAAGCCAAAGCCAAGCAGCCTGCTTGCATTGCCTTTTCTTTTTTTAAAAGAGCTTCTCTTCCCGCTGCCGGGCGGAGCCGCCTGCGGGTGGGGAGAGCGAGGATGGGGGGATGTCACCCTTGTGACACTCCTCCTCCTTGCTGGCCGCCCCTGCAGCGGGGAGAAAAGTCCTTTTAAAAAAGAAAAGCCAAGGCAAGCAGCCTGCTTGCCTTGCCTTTTTTTTTAAAAGAGCTTTTTTCACCGCTGCCGGGCGGAGCCGCCTGCGGGGGGGGGCGTCATCTTTGTGACACTCCTCCTCCTTGCTGGCTGCCCCTGCAGCGGGGAGAAAAATCCTTTTAAAAAAGAAAAGCCAAGGCAAGCAGCCTGCTTGCCTTGCCTTTTCTTTTTTCAAAAGGGCTTCTCTCCTTTTGGGGCGCTCATCCTGCTACCACCTCTTGCAAGAGCAGACTTCCTTCCCCCCCTCTCTCTTCCCTCCCTCCCTCCCTCTCTTTCACCCCTTCCTTCCTTGTCTCTCTTACTTTCTTTTTTCCTTTCATCCCTTCCCCCCTCTTTCTTTCCCTCTCACCCCTTCCTTCTCTCTTCCCTCCCTCCCTCCCTCCTTCCTTCTCTCTCTCTCTCTTTCTCTCTCTCACTCACCTCTTCCTTCCTTCCTTCCTTCCTTCCTTCTCTATCACTCACTCACCCTTCCTTCCTTCCTTCCTTCCTTCCTTCCTTCCTTCCTTCTCTCTCTCTCTCACCCTTCCTTCCTTCCTTTTTCTCTCTCCCTTCCTTCCTTCTCTCTCACCCTTCCTTCCTTCCTTCCTTCCTTCCTTCCTTCCTTCCTTCCTTCCTTCCTTCTCTCTCTCTCTCTCACCCTTCCTTCCTTCCTTCTCTCTCACCCTTCCTTCCTTCCTTCCTTCTCTCTCACTCACCCTTCCTTCCTTCTCTCTCTCTCTCACCCTTCCTTCCTTCTCTCTCTCTCTCTCTCTCTCTCTCTCTCTCCCTTCCTTCCTTCCTTCCTTCCTTCCTTCCATCCATCTCTCTCACCCTTCCTTCCTTCCTTCCTTCCTTCCTTCTCTCTCTCTCTCACCCTCCCTTCTTTCCTTCCTTCCTTCCTTCCTTCTCTCTCACTCACCCTTCCTTCCTTCCTTCCTTCCTTCCTTCCTTCCTTCCTTCCTTCCTTCCTTCCTTCCTTTCTTCTCTCTCTCTCTCTCCCTTCTTTCCTTCCTCCTCCCCCTCTCTCACCTTTCCTTCCTTCCTTCCTTCCTTCCTTCCTTCCTTCCTTCCTTCCTTCCTTCCTTTCTTCTCTCTCTCTCTCTCCCTTCTTTCCTTCCTCCTCCCCCTCTCTCACCTTTCCTTCCTTCCTTCCTTCCTTCCTTCCTTCCTTCCTTCCTTCCATTGGCAGGGGCGCCAGAAGGTGATCTCGCCTAGGGCGCAAAAATCCCTAGCACCGGCCCTGCCTCCCAAGCCACCGTGGGAGGAGAGCGATCCCTGCAGAGGCTTAGGGTGGAAGCCTGAAGCTTCCTTCCCAAGCCTCCCTCCCTCCCTCACCCCACACCCCAGTCTTCCTTCCATGCAGGCAGCATCTCCCTCCCTCATCCCACACCCCAGTCCTCCCTCTGTGAAAGTACGGTAGCATTTATTACTACTCAGGAGGAGGAGGATGCAGCAGCAAGATGAACATTTGGGGAAGGTGTGAATTACTGGTAGGGGTTTGACTTTAAATGGAAATTGAATGAGATTTCTCCCTCATTCCTCCCTCATATGAAAGCCCCCAGAGCTCTCTGCAATGAACAAAAAAGAAGAAAGTCCCACTTCTTTTGCCTTTATTAAAACAACTGTGTAGGTCCAAACCATACAGTCCTTAGAGCTAAAGGACTCAATGTGGGAAGCTCATATATTTCCATTGCCTGCCCCCCCTTACTAGGGGATAAAGTCTCTCCTTATTTGTTAATGACAGTAATGGTGGTTCTTAATGCCACCACTGACTGCTGTTCACTTTACATTGTTGAAATATTATTCTGATATGCTGGTAGTTTATTAAATAGTTTAGTTAGTACAACATTTGATTCAGAATATTTTTTTTCTTGTTTTCCTCCTCTAAAAACTTGTTGCGTCTTACGGTCAGGTGCACCTTATGGAGCGAAAAATATTGTATGTGGCCAAAATTGATTCTGGTATTCT
This sequence comes from Lacerta agilis, assembly GCF_009819535.1. Classification (NCBI taxonomy): domain Eukaryota; kingdom Metazoa; phylum Chordata; class Lepidosauria; order Squamata; family Lacertidae; genus Lacerta; species Lacerta agilis. The sequence continues at coordinate 14,932,552 of NC_046323.1, read as the reverse complement.
GGAGTTAGAAAAAAGATTTGGCAACTTCCAAAAAATTGAATTAATTGTAGAATACATGTCATTTCCATTAAAATCTGATTTGGACATTTAAAAAATTGTAGTCATTATCAGTACAAATTACTCATTGTGCAAAACATCTCTTGAAAATGAGATATTAACTCTGAAAAATGACATTTTTCTGAGGGCCCGTGCAGAATAATCATCATTTTGGAAGTTTGTGCCTAGACAGAAATTTCCAAATTTAGAAGATGCAGTGAAATTTTACACTCATGTTTTGGTTCTACTTATTTGTGTGAAACTGCATTTTCATATTTAAAAATGACGGAGAGTAAGCAACGTTCAAACATGACAGATGAGCACCTTAAGGATTCCCTGAAGCTGGCCCTGACACAGTACTCGCCTGATATTGAACAGTTGGTTACTGAAATGGTGATGCAGGTGTCGCACTAACAAAGGATGAAGGCATGTATTTTTAAAGAACTCTTGATAGGCAGGTTAAAGGAGTGGGTAAAGGAGTTTGTGCGGAGTACAGATTTGTGAGTGCTTTTATGTAACTCTCTCCAAAGAAATCTGTAAAAGTTTCTGTTGTCCCCCGTAAAAGGTTACCAAATCTGGTCACCCCCCCTTTCCTCCCTAAAAAAAAATCAACAACTTTGAGCCGAACCCCCTAAAAAACGGGGCATTCCAATCCTCATCCCAAAAAGGTCAACAACTTTGAGCTGAACCCCCCAAAATGGGGGTAGATCACTGCCAGATTTTAATTCTGAAAGTAGATCACAGTCTCTTGGGAGTTGGCCACCCCTGCCATAGAGAATCTATGGGGCATTGCCAAGAGAAAGATGAGAGACATGAGACCGAGCAATGCAGAAGAGCTGAAGGCCGCTATTGAAGCATCCTGGTCTTCCATAACACCTCAGCAGTGCCACAGGCTGATAGCATCCATGCCACGCTGCATTGAGGCAGCAGTTGATGCAAAAGGGGCCCGAACCAAGTACTGAGTACATATGCATGCTTCTACTTTTCAGAGGTCCAATATTGTTCTATTTGCAATCCTTGTTTTGTTGATTTCATTTAATATTCTAATTTTCTGAGATTGTGAATTTGGGGTTTTCATCAACTGTATGCCATAATCATCACAATTATAACAAATAAAGGCTTGACATCTCTTGCTTTGCATGTCATGAGTCTATCTCATATATTAGTTACATCTTTTAAGTTGAATTACAGAAATAAATGAACTTTTCCACGATATTCTAATTTTCTGAGTTTTACCTGTGTGGAAAGAGAAAGGGAGAGACCAAGGGAGGGAGGCAAAGGCCTCTGGAGGTGCTGATAGGAGCTGGTGGAATGAAAGACCTTGCTGCCCTCATATGAAGTCAGCTTGGTAGAAGGAAAGGGGCAGGGAAATTATGGGGTATGTGGAATCCTCACCTTATTCATTCACTTTTTGCAGTGTCTCACAATGGCTCAAAAAGACACAAGGATTCTTCAAAGCACTTAAAAGAAAAGATAACAAAAAGAGAATATAATTTAGGGGGAAATGATTGACTGGTGATCTGAAAAGGATTCTCCCATCACTAAGAAGGCCATTAAAAGGAGATACATCTTTGAAAGTGTTAAACAAGGCATTAATAATCCTTATTAGATGAATCGATGAACTATGTTTGTGTGCCCACAAGGTGCCCACAGGCTCAATTAGTTCATTATACATTTCTAAAGAATACAGATGCACTGACTTCAAACTTTTGGACAACAGAAAACCACAGAAAATGGGCCCTCTACTTCTACATTACAGTAATATGGCTAAAGACCAGCCATTCTGAAGACTTCTATAGCAGTTGTTATGAGACAAGTGAGTCAGAGTTGCAGAGCAACATCTTATGCTCTGGACTGTTAACCCCTAACACTTCCCTAGAGAGTTGATGTGGTCCAGTACGGGTGGCGCTGTGGTCTAAACCACGGGTGCCTCTTGGGCTTGCTGATCGGAAGGTCAGCAGTTTGGATCCGCACAACGGGGTGAGCTCCCATTCCTCTGTCGCAGTTTCTGTCAACGTAGCAGTTCAAAAGCATTCCAGTGCAAGTAAGTAAATAGGTACCGCTGCAGTGGGAAGGTAAAACAGTGTTTCCATGTGCCCTGGCACTCGTCACGGTGTCCTGTTGCTGGCCACATGACCCAGAAAGCTATCTGTGATCAAACACTGGCTCCCTCAGCCTGAAGCGAGATGAATGCCGTACCCCTTAGTCACCTTTGACTGGACTTAACCGTCTAGGAGTCATTTACCTTTACCTTTTACTCAGTAGAATATTGGACTTGAACTCAAGAGGCTTGCTTTGTAATCTCTTTTCATCTGGAAGCATAGATAGTTTTCAGATCCGGCCCTATTTCTAGGTCCCATTTCCCCATCTAAAAATTGAGAACGATGTTTGTCTTACTCACAAGTTTGTACAAATGTAAGGTGTTTGCACAATAAAAGAACTAGCTATGGCGATAGAGTTTAAAATTATCAATAGTTTATGGTAGCTTCTCCATGCTGGTACCCTCAGGTTCTTTTGGATTGCAACTCTCAGTGGCCCCAGCCAGCATGATGAACAGTCAGGAATAATGAGAGCTGCTTGCTAACAAATTTTGGAAGATAGAAAGCTGCATTATACTAAGTCTAACCATTGGTCCTTCTTGCTCAGTGATTGGCAGTGGCTCTCAAAGGTTTCAGAAAAGGGGCATTTCCAGTCCTACTGGAAGAGTTTGGATTTGATATTCCGCTTTATCACTACCCGAAGGAGTCTCAAAGCGGCTAAAATTCTCCTTTCCCTTCCTCCCCACAACAAACACTCTGTGAGGTGAGTGGGGCTGAGAGACTTCAGAGAAGTGTGACTAGCCCAAGGTCACCCAGCAGCTGCATGTGGAGGAGCGGAGACGCGAACCCGGTTCACCAGATTATGAGTTGCAGGAGGTGGAAACGAGGACCTTTTCCTTGCAAAGTGTGTATTCTACCACTTAGCTACAGACCACCCTCCAGGTTGGGGAAATCTGGATTAAAGAACAGTGATTTTAAAAGAAAATAACTTTTAAATATTAGAAATAGAGAACAATGGAGAATGCCGAACAGTTTTTTTTTTAAAAAAAATGTTTTGGCAAAGTCTTTTCTCGAAATGGAAAGCTCCTTTGGATCACACAACTGCCTCTATTTATAATAGCTTTTCTGTCTTTCCATTTGTCTTATCAGGTTACCTTCTAGTATTTATTATAGCCTGTTTTCATATACAATAGATTGCCAGTATCATGATTAAGGAGCTTATTCAAATGCATTAAAAATGTTTAAATGAGAAAGAGAGAGAGAGAGAGACAGAGGAGGACCCAAAGTAGTAATCACCAAAATTTAATCAAGGATTTAATTTGTACTACAGACCAGCCAAATGGATTTTGCCATTTTCCCTGTGCTGTTTGTACAAGGAAATTAAAAAGTATAAAGAGTCAAAGACTCAGCAGCATAACCCTTGAAGAACATTGCCGCATGCTCACTTATTCTCATTAGCTGTATTATATCAAACTTGCTCCTCAGGGCTTGTAGTTTGCAAAGCCAGACCACAGACGGGTGGAAAAAGAGATGATAGCATTTTTTCCCAGTGTCATAAATTATTGCCAGCACATATTGGATGATTTCTCCATGCATTGCTGTAAGCACTTCAGTGATGGGTTAAGTGTCCCCCTTTTTAATGCCACTTAGTAATAAATGCCCTCATCTTTGCATGTCAGCTTTAGCTAAACTGTAATAACGGAGAGACTAAGGGACTCTCCTGGCTTGAAATGTGGGTGGTGGGGGGAATCGCTCCCATTTACCACAGTTAAATAACATACATGGCTCATTGTGTGGTGTCTAAAGTATTCCAGTGAGATATGTTCCTATTAGATATGCTAAAAATTGGGCATGCAGTGGTGTTGCTTACATCACAAATGCATTTGGGGTGTGTGTGGCTCCATTAACAACTCAGAATGGAGAAAATTGTTCATAGATATTCATAGAATCAGAGTTGGAAAGGACCACAAGGGTCATCTTTTTTCCCCCAAAAGTTTTTTATTTTCTGATATAAGAACATAGAATAAAATAAAAAAACAATACAAAAACACACTAAACAACAAAACAAACCAACAAAAGAGAAAAACTAACAACATCAATACATTATGATACTCCAATACATCTTCCTTTACATTGTCTTAAGGACCTCCTCACACCCTCTCCTTCTGCGTACATTGTGTCTCATCAGTAGTAACTTTAAATCACATAAATCTAACCAATAGTGTATACTTTTAAACCTATTCTTTTAATTCTAAATTATACTAGCTGTTGCCTTTTACTTCCGTCTGCTCCTCTTAAATCTTAATTTTAACATAATTTCTTAGATAGTCTTTAAATTTCTTCCAATCCTTCTCCACCGCATCATCCCTCTGGTCACAGATTTTCCCGGTCATTTCGGCGAGCTCCATATACTCAATCATCTTCAGCTGCCATTCTTCAACTGTCGGAATCACCTCTGTCTTCCAGTTCTTTCCTAACAATAACCTTGCTGCTGTCGTGGCATACATAAAAATTACTTTATCTTGGACTGGGATTTCCTGATTAACAATACCTAGTAAAAAGGCCTCTGGTTTTTTAACAAATGTGTTTTTCAACACCTTTTTAAGTTCATTATAAATCTTCTCCCAGAAGTCTTTTACTTTCGGACATGTCCACCACAAATGAAAAAAAGTACCTTCCACTTGTTTACATTTCCAACACTTATTGCTAGAACCATGATAAATTTTAGCAAGTTTTACAGGAGTTAAATACCATCTATACATCATTTTCATCAGGTTCTCTCTCAAAGTATTGGAAGCTGTAAATTTAATACCACTTTTCCACAATTTTTCCCAGTCCTCCATCATAATATTATGACCAACATCCTTTGCCCAATCTATCATTGTGGATTTAACCAATTCATCTTTTGTATGCCACTCAAGCAGTAAATTATACATTCTGGAAAGATTTTTTATATCTGGTATTAACAATTCTGTTTCCAGTTTGGATTTCTCTACCTGAAAACCATTTTTCTTATCCATCTTATACAGGACCACAAGGGTCATCTTGTCCAACCTTCTGCAATGCAGGAATCTTTTCCCCAGTGTGGGGCTCGAGCTCATGACCCCGAGATTAAGAGTCTCATGCTCTACCAAGTGAGCCACACATGCAGACAACGTAGCTCAGTTGTCCATGCTCAAGTAGTTCCTTCCTAGGCCTCCTCACATGTCTCACCACCTCTGAGTTGAAGTGGTCAAGGATTTATTTTTGGGGGGGTCTCCATTTTTTAAACAAACTGACGTGATTCAGACGTACAATAAGGCATTAAAAGTGTCTATTTTAGGATCAAATGCATCATTTCATAATTTAGGCCTTCAGTTAAGGAGATATTTCAGAAGGGAGAGCCTTGATATTGACACTGCAGTATGATTTAACTGGCCTGTGCTTTAAACAATTGGGTTTTATCACTATTGTTGATTTTTTAAAGTTTTTTAAATTATTCTTTATTATTATATATAATTATATTCTTTTTAAATTTGTTATTATTTATTATTGTGAACTGCCTATGGTGGGCTGTGCTCCGGCAAGCAGCATACATTTGATACGTATATTAATTTTATATAAATATTTAAAAATAGATATTTTGTGAAAAGATATGAACAAAAATAATGTGGGTTTCTGTGCTGGAATAATAATAATAATAATAATAATAATAATAATAATAATAATGTGGAAAGAGAACAGAATGCACTTAATCTAAAAGTAACAGAGACTAGAAATACCTTGATCTGACCTTGGTCACACTTCTCTTCGTTTAGATTATTATTATTATTATTTATTGAATTTATATGTATTTATAGATGTATTTTGAAACTTGTATTCTGTGAACCAAAAGCAATTCCCCACAGTCAAGCCTAACCTTCTCAAGTCAACTGTTCTCTCAAACAAATGTCATCATTAAAATGGGGTTACTTGGTCAAAGTTCCAGGTGAACTGATTTTCCATTTGGGGCCCTCTAGGTCCTTAAAAACAAATAAGTGTTTTACCATTGAGTAGAGATTGTATCCATATTTAAACCTCCAAGGAACATCTATACCCTGCCCATTCATATCTGTATTCTCCTTTTTTTCAAATTATTTTTTATTAATTTTCCAAACATATGATCATTATCATTTCTTCACATAGCCACATCATTTCTTATTTAGAGTCCAGTTGACATCCTTCAGGGGACCCAGGTGGCGCTGTGGGTTAAACCACAGAGCCTAGGGCTTGCTGATCAGAAGATGGGCGGTTTGAATCCCTACGATGGGGTGAGCTCCCGTTGCTTGGTCCCAGCTCCTGCCCACCTAGCAGTTCGAAAGCACGTCAAAGTGCAAGTAGATAAATAGGTACCGCTCCGGCGGGAAGGTAAATGGCGTTTTCGTGCGCTGCTCTGGTTCACCAGACACAACTGGACCTAATGGTCAGGGGTCCCCTTACCTTTACCTTACTGACATCCTTCACTTGCTGTTAAACCATTCTTCCAGCTGGCCACTTTTTTCACCTTTCAAACAGCACCTCCGTTGCCCATTCATTTCTGCCTTAATGTATTAGGTGAACAAACACGAAAAATGGTGAAAAGGTTGGCTTTAGTGAATTTGACTTCATTTAAATGTGCTAGGTGGGTTTTTATTTATTTCAGTGCTCCAAAGGGAAGATTTGAGAGTGCTCCATAAAAAAGAATTCATCTCAATTTTCTGTTGAAAGCATTTTGGAAGGGGAAAATTGATTCCCCTCGAATCCTCTGCATCTTTATTTGGTTCTGTTTCCATACAGACTATCCACCACAGCTGTCAGTCCTGTCTCCTGCTGTTTACTTATAAAATATTGAACAGGAAAAGAAATTTCAGATAATGCTTCAATAGGCTCATACAGCACAAACTTCACAGACAGTTAAGTGGCATTGCCAGGGTTCAATTAATCATTCTGCCAATTATGGCGTCCGTAATGGCTGGGATATGACCACCCTACAACTTGGAATATGGAAACTGTTTACTTATTGTCTCCTTGTAAGTAAGTAAACAATCAAGGAGACTATAAAATTAAAACAAGGGAACAACTAATAGTGGAAGTTTATGATCTTCAGTGGTTTTCTTACATGCAGTTAGAGAGGTTTAATCTGGAGAAAAAGTATTTTGGTGTAGAGCAAGGAAAGATGGACTTTGAAATTCAACTGTGCACAGATGAAGATGTTATTATGGAAGTGTTTTACAGGGGATAGTCCTGTATTTGAAGGAGCCCGCTATATGAATGGCAAAGACCCATGCGAAGGGAGAACAGTTGCCTCAGAGTCCCATAAAGTCTCATGAAAGTAAATGTTGGTTGCTTTGCTATCACACATCTGCCTCTGTTAAATATTGCAGGATGTGTTTGAGATGAAGGAACTACTTGATACATAAGTGAAGCTGAGGATATGTATGTTGAAGCTGAGAATTTTTTAAAAAGGGTTTTAAATTAATATTGCTACTGTGATTTACGTTACAAAGGGCAGTTCTCCATTTGAAGGACTGTCAGAGGATTGTCTGCTATGTGAATGGCTGACAGTCTAGTCTTGTTTAAAGTTAAATAAGTTGTCCATCAACAGGTAGCAGATTGAGCAGTCTTCTCCTCTATGGAGAGACAGGTTGTATTTATATTTAACATACAGTAGTTATTTCCAAATCTGCATGTAAACCTTAATTAGCATTTGCAAATTTTATGCACATCTGCATCCTCTTGTCTTTTTTCTGTGGTGATACATTTCCTCTTTTTAAGTGACCACTCAACATTACCAAAGTTTATAATCACATGATGTGTAATATGAAACTTGTTACTGTTCCCACTACTTCCAATCCAAGGTGAGAATTGTGACCCCAATAATTCCAGTTTGGATTGCAATCTGAACCAAAGAAGAACCCCCCCCACACACACACACATCTCCTTTTTTCTCCTCTCTTTTTCCTGACTACCATGGTAATGGCACTTCAGTCCCTACTTCTCACTCTCCTGCCTATCTTTGTTGGGTGCCATTTTCAAAGACCCTGAAAAATGGGATTTGCCTAGGTCACCTAATGTTCATCAGCCTTGCTGGGAAAATCTGCATAGTTGCTGCACAAGTGACCATACCATGTATTCGAGGGAACTGCCTTCCCTCATCCACAGCTACAACCACTTCAGCCACCTAAGGGTGCCAAGTAATGGAATTTGAGAAGACATGAGTGGTTGAGGAGAAGATTTAGACTCGATTGCCTTCTGGTGATGTCTTTATTTATTTCATTTGTGTCCAAGAATAGCTCATAATTGGACTTGGAAACAACAGAGCTATTTCTCAACATTTTAGGAAAACAGCTCAGCCATTACAAGTTACAAATCAAGTTCGGGGTTTGTGTGCTGCCTGTCGCTATTTATGTATAGGCCCTAAATATGGGGGTAGTCCAAAATGTCCCCTGTGTTAGGTCCCCACGTCATTTCATCTGAGTCTGTAGTAGAGTTTTAAGTACAACAGAAACAATTGCTGTTCTCAAATCCTTTTTAACAGACTGAGGAAATAAAAATGCGGTGAGGCCGACTTGCTCCCAGTGGTGTTTCACAATCTGGCATTGGGGAAGCACAATAGAAGTGGAATGCTTGAGGTGATAAGCTCCCAGAAAACATTTCTGGGAATTTGCTTTCTGAATTGGTGAGCTGCCGTGTTGTGCCTGCATGTTGGCCATTTCTGTTCCTTATCGTGAAACTGGCAGCCAGAAAGTTCACCTCCTTGGGAGCAGAATTAACATGTCACAATGTAGTTTTTCTGTAGCCGACACTTTGGAGCCACGTTGGAAGATAGAGAATAATGAATAAAATAGGGTGTTTGGGTTTGGGTTTTTTTTTTTCCCTTAAAGGTGAACAAAACCAGTAACACCTCAGTTATGTTAAGGAATCAATCATAAGCTTGAGCTCATTCGTTCCACTCCACTATATAGTCATATAAGAAGAGGGCTGCTTGTTCCAGGGAAAAAGAAGTATGAATAATGTGATAAAACAAAATGAACTGCAGAATATATTCTAGCCAGCAGCCACAAAATTATTCACACTGACATGCATTACAGGTACAGTATGTTTGCTGTCTAGAAGATTGTCTTCTATTTTCTCTTAATATATGCGCTTGAGTGGATATTTGGTTGTCCTGATAATCTTCTGCTCACATATGCATGTATACTTAGGCCTAATTTCTATGCTACTGCAACAATATAGCACTGTCCAACCCCAACCCCCCGACAAATTCAGTATTACTTTTCCTTGGTTTCCTATGAAGGTATCACATAGATACAGTAATGTTCAGTCCGGTTTCTGAGGTAAAACAGAGCATGTTAGCCTTGCTGAAGAAAGGAATGCCTTGGTCAACATGGCTTCACATGACCAGAGCTTAATAAATCAGTGAAATATAGGCTAAGAGGGGTTCAAATATCACGAGAGAGCCTCTCTGGCCCTCATAATGTGTTTTATTTATTCATTTTAAATACTTTAAGCTCCCCTTTCTCACTTATATTCAAGACACCCAAGCTGTTCACATCACTGAATATCAAAACCCCTGAGCACCAATAGAATCAACTGTAGATAATAAGCCACAAACATGCTAATTTAGGAACTGGTCGGGCCACACGGCTGCCAGAACATAGAAGTTTTCACCTTTTTCACACACAGGGAGGTGGTTAAATAGACCTTCCAGGGCAGGGATGTTCCTGGGCATTAGCACAGAGAAGGTCCTTTTGCTGCCAGCTGCATCTCAGATGGTGGACTTGGTGCATGGAGTCAAGAGAGCATCCTTGGCTGATGTTGTGAGGACAATGATTGTATACTGTATATTACGTGAATGACAAGAACTGCTTTGGGTTTCTGCATACTTGCAAGTACCAGTAAGGGTTTGGGTAGACTCAGCTGTGCCAGTAGCTTTTGACAGCTTCTCACCTATCATGGGGCATTTTTTTTGTAATGGTGTCAGTGGACACCAAGCTGAGGAACTTATTGTGACAGTAGGAGATGGTGCAGCCATCCTGGTCAATAGAGGCCAATTTTTGAGGGGTTATTAAGCGGCTGCAAAAGGGGGGGAATTCTGTGAAGGTTTTGGTGGGGAGAAATTTGGCTTACTTCGCTGTGGAATACTATGAGGTGCCAAGGGTTCCTGTTCTATAAATTTTGCAAAACGAAGCCTGCTCTTTTATAGGTAAGTAAGTAAGACAAACTGCGGGAGGCAGTGAAAGATAGGCGTGCTTGGACCCATGCTCTGGTCCATGGGGTCACGAAGAGTCGGACACGACTGAACGACTGAACAACAACAAAGACAAACACACACACATACCCTCTATCAAAGTCTTCACAAAGTCTTCTTCTGCCACCCTTCTGTGTTCAGGGGTTGTTTTCTCTCCACTCTCCAAATTGTCAGGAGGGGAGAAGTGCACTGAAAACACCAGCTCTAATTTAAATTTTACAACTCATTTATTTTCTGTACATTTGTGTTTTTCAGTGTATAAGATGCCCCCATGTATAAGACCACCCCTAATTTTTTTAACCCAAAATTAAGAAATTAAGTTGTTCAGCTTTTTTGTGGGGGGGGGGGGAGGTCACTTTTGCCAATCGCTCACCCGCCTGCCCGCCACTGCCGATTGCTTGCCACAGCCACTGCCAATCGCACACCTCGCCGCAGCCACCACCACCAGCCCACTTGCCGCAGCCGCCAATTGCCTGCCAGCCTCGCCACAGCTGCCAATCACCTGGCCAATTGCTACTGCCAATTGCCAGCAGGCCTTGCCGCTGCCACCAGTCACCTGCCCAATCGCCGCTGCCAATCTCCTGCTTGCTGCTGCCATTAATTGCACGTTGTCCCCCTCTGCACGACTACTGTATACCCAATTTTTGCCTTTTTTTTTTTAAAGCAAAAAGCATTGTGTTATACATGGAAAAATACAGTAAATAGCCCTTTGGGATTATGGTCTGTTCTTTTGCTAAATTAAACCAGAGCATTGCCTGTGACGCATTTGTATTTTGTCATTGATCTTTGATGCTAGTCTTTTGGTTTGTTTGTTTGTTTGTTTTTGTTTCACTCTCCAAAATGTTTGGTTTTGTTTGGTTTCCTCTCAGGGTAATACTAGGAGGAGTGAGGTCATGGGTTTTTGAAAGAACATCACTTGGTGAGAATTTTCTCTCTGCATAGCTTTTCATTTAGTCAGATGCTTATTCTTGGCTTGCATAGTTCGTTATACCATTTCCCAAAAAACTGTGTCAGCTGAGGACATGATTCTGAGTAGTGGGAGCAGGGAATCTAAAACTGATCTACTATGAAGCAACATGGACAGACTCATGTGTCTACTCTACAGACTGCCAGACTTGATAATGTGACTGCTTTTCAAGCAAATCTGTCCTTTGCCCACCTAACCCCCCCAACCAAATGCTTTGAGGAGGATTAGTTTTCCTGCCAATACTTCTGCTGATTTAGTAATGCTTATTGTTAACCACGACCAAATGTTTCAGAGTTATTCTTACCAAGTTTGTGATTCAAACCAAAAATTAAGATCAGAGCTCGACTGAATAGCACCTGTCTCAGATGTTGTGAAGGTGTTATAAAGTCCCTCAGCAATAATGTAGGGGGGTTTTGTAGTGTCCTGGATCTGCAGCAGATAGCTGGTCATTTTGCCAAAAGTTGTTATATATATATATATATATATATATATATATATATATATATATATATATATATATATATATATATATTGGTCAAATAGCCAAATATATATATATATTGGTCAAATAGCCAAATCCACCAACTGGCATGGCCATGAAGCTTACTTGGGCCAGTCACTCACCCTCAGCTTATCCTACTTCACAAGGTTGTTGTGTGAGGAGGAGGAGAACTATACACACCTTGAGCTCCTTGGAGAAAAGGTGGGATATAAATGTAATAAATAATTGGGGAGGGGGCATAATACCTACCTTAGAGAAGAACGCTTCAGGACACGTGAAAAACATGTTCAAGCTCAGTGGTGGTGTATTCACTAAGCACAAGAGGATATGACTCTGCCCCAAGGAGCTTACAATCTAAAATTTGCCACAGGAAGGGGAAAAAAATAGAAGGAAGAGAGGGAAGTAAAGGGAAGGCAGGGCTAAAACGGAAAGCAAAATGTGGCCGTTTCAGTTGCGTTGGCTTTGGCTGAGTTGCAGCAGTATGGCATGATAACTAGGGGGCTGGTCGAGTGACTTAATGGAGAAACACAAGTCCTGAAGAGGAGTTTAAAAGAAGGAAGGCAGGTGGCATCACAGAGGCATTCTGGGAGGTCATTCCAAACATATGGGGCAGCAAGGGAGAAAGGCAGGAGACCTTCAAACTGTAGTGGAGCTGGAGGGGCAAAGGGAAAGGAGGTGAGGGCTGGAATGTATCTGGAAATAAAGGGGAGGCAAGACCATGGGATGTTTTCAAGAGAAACGCAAGGGGTTTGTGCTGGATGTGGGAGCAGATGAGAAGCCAAAATAAGGATTTAAGCAGGGGTTGTGTAATCAGAGCAATAAGAGAGTCATCCATCATTGAAGATCCCTCTCTTTTTTGCACTACTCCATGTTTTCTCCTGTAAATGAAATAAAATGCTTTGTCTTCCAAGAATGCAGAATATTTGTAATGGTTCGGGGTGGGGTGGGGATAGGGGAAGAATTCCAGCAGTTTCCTCTCCCCCCCCCCCTTTCTCCATCACGTGTGTGTGTTTCCTGGTGGGAATTAATATAGAATTATGAAGCATTATATGAATTGCTTCAGGCTTCTAAATGGCTTCCTTTTTGCCTACGGCATCTTTTGGCTGTAACATACATTAAAATGAACACTCTTAGTATGGGACTATCCAAACCTTTCTCCGATCATTGCTACTGCTGTTTGATTCTGCGTGGATATTATTTAGTGCTTAAAATCTATTAAAAATGCACAAATGAACTTATGAGAAAACATTGCCCTAAGCATATTTTTTTATGACCCACACATTTTGAATATTTAAAACTATACTACTAATAATAAAGCAACACATTCTCTGGGGTTTAATTTTGCTTGTGTATGTTGATCTGATGGTTTGTGAGTTTTACTACATTCCATTAGGGAAATTTTTACCAGGGAAGTAGAGTTAAATGCACAAAATGGTTTATCTTAAATTGGTAAAATGAACCCTCAGTAGAGCTCGTTTACAAGTACTGATTCCCTTGAATACTCCCATTGTGAAGGAGAATTGCACATGTAGTTTATTGCTGATACACTGAAGCAAGAGAGAGAACACAACATAACTATTAGCAATCGCTTACGCAGTATATCCCACTCTTTGAAATTGCTCTGCTTACTTGAAGAACATCCTTTGCATTCTTCTCATAGGCTACAACTGAAGAGGAACCAGCAATGTCAGTTTCAAATTTGGCTCTTGGATCTAGGCTAAAAGTTGGGCTTAAGGCCTATCCGTGCCATAATAGCACAGCGGCATAAAAATTTCATAAGACTTGCAAATAAGAAATGTTCACTGACAGAGTAAAGATGTGCATTCATCATGGGAGAACGAAAAGTTGAATTAAATAGGGCACACTGGATCCTATTTCCATTTGTTTCAAAATTAATGCAAAAGGGGAATGAATAGGCAGTGACTTGCAGTCTTTCCATTAGGTCTCTGTGCATTAACTTCCCCAGTGGTAGGGATCATCTTCAGCTTTCCCTTCCTTTCCTATTGCCACTGGTGATGGGAGAAACTGACTGCTGCAGCCATCATCATTTTTTAAATGACATTGTTCTGGATCAGTCCAACATCTGGAAACATTTTGGCAGAAAAAGGCAATGGTAGCTGCAGAAATTAGCTCCCCCTTGTTGTCACTTTTCGCAAACACACTGGCACTTACAGAATGGGACAATGCCCAGAACAGCTACCAGATACCAGGACTGTAATATGGCACAGAATTGAATTTGTGAAGTCTTGTAATTAATCATACACCTGCCACTTTAAATTGCAAAGCATCCTGCAGATAACCATGCAATGTTTACAGGAAATGTAGACATTAAGACAAGACAGTTGACCTCGGCCAGTGCAATAAGGACCTGTAACATCTGCTTGATAACTGTGAAATTCATCAAACCCTTTGATTTCCATTTGAGTTTTGAGTGTACACTCTTGCAAATGACCGTATGTTAATAGCTTTAGCACTGAGCTAAAAATTATTGTCATTAGCAGTATCAAAACGATAATGCATCGTCTTACTGGTAACAGAGAGTTTTCAAGTACAGTGCCCCCAAACCACTGTGTGTAAGAAGCCATTAGGCACTCTTAACATTATCAGTATGTTGTTGTTATTGGAACAGCAGCTCTTTATAACCACCAAGCATATAAGCTGGAGAGAAGTGATAATGTTTTAGAAGTCTTTGAGCCATGAAAAAAAAACCCATGAATAGGAAATCTCTTTTGTAATGCTTCCCTCCCTGCCCCTGCTGGTTATAACAATACGACCAATGTATTTTAAATTGGGATTCAAATATTTCAGCTTCCCATTGTGTATCAAGCAACAGTAGCTCTTTTTAAATATGTAATTTGGATGATATCTTACAACCTTGATTTTTTTTTAGAAATTGTGTTTTATGGGACTCATCTGAGATGGTTGGAAAAGTCCACCCTGGAGCTAGGGGCTGAGTCAAGTGTCCCTACACTTTTTGTGTGTGGACTTTCAGGACTGGAGTAGGAAAATAAAGTGACTTTTTCAGGTAACCTTTCCCCCCCCCCCTATTTACAGTGCTATATAAAGTCGTCCAAAGCCTTTTAAAACTTTCTCTCCTTCTTTTTTATACTTTAAACCAAGACACAGCTTTATGGTGTGCTTGGCAGATACCACTTGCTTTGAAAGTGGGCTCTCTCAGGGACTTTGTGTGGGAAATGGAGCTGTCCTCACGGGTTGATTGGGGGATGGAGAGTCGTCGTCCCCCGTCCCCCCATGCGATGGAACAAGATGACTTTCCAAGAGTCATGCATCTCATAGCCACACAGATCAGGGAGGTGTATTTGCAACCAGAACATGTAAAATGTTTTGCATTCAATTGTGAGAAACACACTGAGCAAAATGTTCCCCCTCCCCATAGTGGCAATTCTTTTCAGAAGGCAAACCATGAGTAGATTCTAACATTAGCTGATAAAGTAGGGTTTATTACTGAGAAGGCAAGTAGCATGATTAAATATTCAGGGAGAAATATACCTGTAATGCATTGCAGGAAATACATGGATATATTTCAAGTCACTGATGTTTTTATCTTGTCAAGATTCACTTGAAGAAGAGGAAACTTCATTATTTCTAATATACAGGTTTCTACATGAGATGAGTAAAGCTGCTTTGTTCTGTTCCCAAAAAGCTCCAGCAGGACCAGGTTTCTGTGGTACCTTCTGGAACATCATGATTGGATTCAGAATCTGTCAGATCAAATTGGCTGATAAACTTTGCTGAGCATGAATGGCAAAGCCAAGTGAGGTCGGGGAGAGAGTGCAACATACCCAGGCCATTCTAGGCCCTGGCACATTTGTGCAAAGGTATATCATATCAATCACTTAATGTATGCTATCTGTTTTTCAAAGTCACACAACCAATATGTGCATGTACAATGAGGCTTGCTGTGATCAGAACATGTACCAAGGCCTTGCAATGAGAGTTATAAAACGTTACATGTCAGTGCAGGTCAGAAGCTATGAAAGATATCACAATGCAAGGGCATGTTGGAAACAGGTTCAAAGAGATCAAATATATGATACTGGATACAATCAAAAGCATTAAAAAGCTCATCTTAAAACTTATCCAAACTATGGCGAAATAAAAGTGTGATAGTTTCCATAAATCAGGAATCATCATGCATAAGGATACAGGGTACCTCATTTGCTCACTAGATTAGTGGAATTCCAGTCACACTGATACCATATTTAATAGAAATTATTTGGTAGGGTCCAGAAAATTCTGGATTGTGATGGGCAAATACTCAGACTCATCAGGCATGGACATCTGATACAGGTTTCCAGTATATCTTGTGAGTCAATACTGTCAGTGGTCTCCATTGCTGTGTTGTTGTTGTTGTTGTTGTTGTTGTTGTTGTTGTTGTTGTTGTACAACATTACCCTGCCCATCAGGCTGGGTTTCCCCAGCCACTCTGGGTGGTTTACATCATATATCAAAACAGAGTAAAATATCAAGCATTTAAACTTCTCAATACAGGGCTGCCTTCAGATGTCCTCTAAAAGTTGTGTAGTTCTTTATCTGCTTGACATCTGAAGGTAGGGTGTCACTACCAAGAAGGCCCTCCGCCTGGTTCCCTGTAACTTCACTTCTTGCAGTGAGGGAACCAGCAGAAGACCCTTGGAGGTGGACCTCAGTGTCTGGGCTGAGCGATGGGGGTAAAGTATCCTTCAGGTATACTTAGGCCCTCTATGCAAGTATAGATATCTTTTGACAGAGTTGCTTCACCCTCTGAAATGAAGAACATATTTTTAATCGGAGGAGCCTATGTTTCATTATTGTTTTTATTTATTTTGTAAATTGCATTGAGATCTTGCTTGAGGAGAAATGTGGTGTGCAACAGGGATGTCCGAGCTGTATGGACACACTGGCACCCACCAGCGTACTGACACAACGTCAACCTCCCTACCACTTTGCTCCTCTCCCTTCCAATAAGCCACAGCGACACCATTGCTAGGAGGTCAGGAGGATGCAGCTGCCCCTTCTCATTGGCTGCTCTTGCTCAGGGATAAGCTGGTCATGTGGACTTTGGATGCCCCACATTATTATTTATTCCTGGCAAGCTGCAGCAATGCTGCTGTTGGGAGGCCAGATGTGTGCAGCCGCTCATTCAAGCCAGCCACTCCTGTCTCTGACGTGGTTACGTTTGTATGTATATCTTCTTCTTTGGCGATCACTCATAGCCAAGTAAGATTGTCTTCCACAAACAAGGTTTTAGGTTTTTGGAAGACGCCTGTGTGTGAATTTGTTTTATGTGTGTAGATCAGTGCACGCTGGCCAACACACAGTCTTCACAGTAATAATAATAATAATAATAATTAATTTATTATTTGTACCCCGCCCATCTGGCCGGGTCTCCCCAGCCACTCTAGAGTAAGGCTCTATTCTGATGGCATGAGTAATCACGATGACGGGTAGATTCTTTTCTGCTGCAGCCTTCATCCTCCTTCACAGCCGTTGTAACATACTGCTTGTTATCTTCCACCTGTTTTGCCGTTGAGGACTTCTTGGATCATTCTTTGTCTAGCTCCTCCCCTTTGACCTTATCGCCTTGGGTGTCCCTGCTGGGTGTACGAGACTCCCAGCGGCTTTGCTCACAAGGGTCACAAGAATGTGCAAGCCCCCTCACCACAACTAGGTGATGATCCAGCACATATTCACACCCCAGTGATGACTGTTGAGAAGATATTAAGGACTCAATATTAGCAAATCAACATGAGCAGAGGCAAAGTTGTTGAAGTTTTGCATCTCTTGTAAGTACTGGTAATTAAGCAAAGTCAAACTGTTTTGTATCTCTTGTAAGTGCTGGTAATTAAACAAAGTCAAACTGTGCAGAAATGCACAAATACAGTGCAGAAATGCAAGAGCAAGACGAGAGCAGGCTGTTCCAGGGCGGGGAGGGCCAACACACAAATGCAATCACATACAAGTTTGTCGTCAGGTTTTCTGCCCCAGGGATGTCATGCATGAAGAATTTGAGTTGAGGTTTGGTGCACAGTCGGGACTGGAAGTTAAAAAAGCATAAAGGAGACGTCTGGGTCATGTATGCTGAATGGCTGAAAGCTGTTTACCTGAACCAGATATCATTGTAGAATGGGAACCTGTGGGAGGAAGGAGAGAGAGAGAGAGAAGGAAATGTTGAAAGAACATCCAGAAACAATGGAGATTGAGTTTATGGAACTACAGCGTGACAAGTTGTGATGGTGATTATGTCAGACAGCTCTCCACATGTCTTCCATACCTCAAAAAGAGACCCTGCTCCTACTTTCTGTGGGAAGGATATTTGTTCATGATTTAGGTGAAGCCACTCCAAGCACAATAATATGCTTTTGGGGTCACCATTAAAATCACTGTAACCAAGGGATGTTGTACTGAAGGTGTTGTTATCAGGTGAAGAAGACCTGAAAAGGCTTTCATAGCCTTGGAAGCTGCAGTGATTTGAAGTTAAATTTATTAGTAATTTCAATGGATTAAAATAAAAATAACAATTAAGCCGCCCATATACCTTTCCTGAAGCACAGGCCACCGGGTGCTTCTTTCGCATATCCTCCATTTATTTCAGCAAGGCTTGTGTGGAAGCAACACGAGCAACTCCTTAGTAAAACGTTAAAGAAGGTAGCATAGTTCTGATGTGCCACTCAGGTACATGTGCGTGGTAGAATGAACTGGGATGCATGGCTCATAATTGTGCCTGCCAGGTGGGAACCAGGACTTTGTGAAGCCAACGTGGCGTGGAGGGGTGGGGATAGCCGAGATGTTGGCAGAAGGGACTGGATGTGGTTCACAGGCCACCGGCTTCCCACCCCTGAATATGTGGCAAAGTAGCACTATTTGTGATCGCAGCAAGAGAGCCCTTTCTTTGGATGGTAGAGGTAGGAAAACCACTCCAGGCAAATTAGTTCATTCCTCATCCTCCATTGCCCTGCTCTATCCATTTGGTGGAAGCCGCCCAGAGTGGCTGGGGAGACCCAGCCAGATGGGCGGGGTACAAATAATAAATTATTATTATATTATTATTATTTGCTGCAGGCACAGAGTGCCACCACACACAAGGCTCGACCCATTCCTTTTGGTGGAAGAGTAAATTCCGCATGTGTGTCTATTTGTGCATTAAAACGCAGGAAGGCAGAAGCACAGAGACACAGTGGCTTCATTTGAAAGCATAGGATTGTACTCGGAACTCTAGAACTAAGCAATGGTGCTTTTTAAATTTTGCTTTGTTAACAATTACAGAGGTTGGTTTGTGCACCTGCTGAATATAAGCATTGTTTCTTTAGTTTACATGTAGTATCTTACGCAGAAGGAACAATCGCCCTCCCGCACGTTTCTTACTTGTTTTGATTTTCTTCCTCAAAGAAAACGTCCTCACTGCAGTATTCTGATATGCTGAAGTACGCACGGATTTCCCCACATGTAAAAAGCTAGATGCGTTCAATTGCTTCTTTTATGTATAATTATTTTTGATGGCTTTGCATTGGCCTGTTATAGTACAGCCTTATGTGGCTTGTAAGGGTGCTCCTTTGTTGCTGTTTTTATTATTCATGTGGAGGTTATCAAAAGAAAGACAACTCCTTTCTTTCCCCTTTCCCCTTTTTGCTTCTAAGAACAGTATTAAGACCACCAGTGGGTTCTCAGAGGAGATCTCAAACTTAGATATGATTGAACCTTTAGGGTGGCGTGAAACAAAAGAGCAAGAGTTAAAAGGCTTTGTATCATGTAAATAGTTTCCAGAAACCTGATTTACACAGAGGACCGGTCACCTAGAGTGAAACTCCTGTTGGTTCTATTCGGTGTTTTAGTTGGCAAATATGGTGCCTCTCTGGTGGTTGCAAAAAGCTGAAATCACATTTCCTTAAGATTCCAGATGTCCTTACGCTTTTTTGTGGAATCCACAGAGTACATATATACCTTCTCAAGTTCCATGTTATGCTGGAGTCTGTGGGTTGTATTCAAACTAGGTCCTTCTCACAGTAGACCTAGTGGAGTCAATGGTCCATTAGCTTAGATGGGATACTCTGTGTAGGACTAGCATTCATCTTTCATATAAAGCATATTTCATATAAAGCTATGGAAGTAACCATTCTGCTAATATCGCATTAGATAATCTTTCCACCTCCTTACTTTTGTATAGGCATATGTTCCTTTGTATTTGAGCTCCTAAACTCAGTTTTGCTAGATTATTTGGGCACAATACTTGAATGTAGTTGTTTTAGATGTTTCCTGCCACGTATGGACTATGATATATGAGTATTTGAGAGCTAAGAGGTGTTGAACTGGTAGATTTGGGACCACGTATAAAACTTAAAAACCCAACAGTTTTGGCACCTCTATTTCTCAGTAGTATTCTGAATCACAGAGTGTCAAATTTGTATTTCCTTTTGGAGCTGAAATGTAAATCTCCTTCAGGCACTAGCACATCTTTTATTCTTGTGGAGCTCTATGGGTTTTGGGTTTTTTCTGGAAAAAAAAACTTGTTTGAGACTAGGAAGCAATGGTGTTTTGGGAGAGTGGAAAGGCTCTCAGTAGCAGCTTTACGTCGAGTTGATTTTCAGATGCAGACACTACAAATCCCTCGATATATAGCCATCTATTTGACAGTTCATATTGTTCCAGTATACTTAAGTACATGCCTAAAAGCTAAATGTAACTGACAGAAGAAAATGCCCGTGCTTAATAAAGTTAGAATTTGAGGAAAATAACGATAGTTTCACCTGAATGCTTAATAAATTAATGCCACTTAATGAAGCAGGGCAGTTCACGGAGATGTGGTTTAAAGCAGGCCTGCTAAACATCGAACAAGTCTTTTTGTAGAAAAGTAGACTCTGCTATCATCTTATGAAGCTCTTCTCTGGATGTTTACTGCACAGACTTCCTTCCTGAAGAGACTCACCTGGGGCCTACTGAATTACCTTTCTGGCACTAGGTGAAATAATTTTTATTTCCCCAGGCTTCCCCCCCCTTTTTTAAGTTCTATTTTTTTTTTTAAGGAGTGCATTTCTGTGTCTCCTGGAAGGGTGTTCCCATAGTCATATCAGGTCTCCCACTCTTTGATGCTGAAGACAGAATTCCCAACACTTGGGACAGAGATCCAGTGTCAGATCCCACCACCATGGAAACATTCAAAGCACTGGTCCATCCAAAGTTGGCAATCTGAACGTTGATTTTCTTGCCAGGCACAGCTGATGCATAGCCTTGGTCTGCCCAGTAAGTTCTACCACCTGAGATAGTATTTACTGGCAGCAACGAAACCCCTCATAGTGATGGAAATGACTGAAAACGACTTTAAAAACTGGGGGGGGGGATTTTTAACTTTCTGAAAAAGCACAGTATTCCCAAGAAATGCAATTATGGCTGCAGCTCCTCTCATCCCTCAATGAAATAGGCTGCAAGGGTAATTGATTCTCTTTGAAATAAGTTATTCATACATGCTCTAGTCCTCATGCTCTTCTCCCCCACCCCCCACCCAGTGCCCCATGGAATGTGGCAAGGTACTGCTATGACATCAATCAACAGTGACACGTAATCAAGTTTGGAAGGCTTGTGCAGCTGTACTGAAGGGACCTGATGCGTTCCCACTTCCTTGTTTGTTGATGCAATAATTTTGACAGTAGAAGGCAGGTTGAGAAGATGTCACAAAAGACATCCTAGTGGGAAAACTGTGGAGTACGGCCATTTCCAGCTTTACTTCAAAATGATGTCGGTGTAACGCAAAGATATATTAGCTAAGCCTAAACTCCCTAAGCACTCTGTCGGTGGCTGCTCCATTCGCTTTTGACATGATACGTCCACGAGTTTAGGAGGAACACTTGGTTCCGTGTCTACTCCTTTGTGGCTGCCATCTCCTTGTTTTGCTAAGGTTCAGGAACAAATCATCCTTGAAGCTTAGGCTCAGTAATAAAGCGCAGCATACTAAAACAATAAACCGCCATAATGATTCGACCAGACTATTGCATGTGCGAAAATGCCCCTGTTGTCTTCAGTATATGTTAGTGTGCATGGGCGCACTGAAGTCCAGTTCCGAAGGCCTTCTGCCTGGTTCCCTGTAACCTCACTTCTCACAGTGAGGGAACCGCCAGAAGGCCTTCGTCACTGGACCTCAGTGTCCAGGCTAGACCATGGGGGTGGAGATGCTCCTTCAGCTATACAGGGCTGTATCCCTGATCCAAGCATGTGCCAGCCACAAGTTGCAATTGCCTAATTGATCCTTTGAAACCCTGTGCCATATGTGATGCAAGGAGTGCCTAGAATCCAACCATTATAACACCCCTTGTAAATGAATAGAAGCCAGACAGCAAGCTTATCCTAGCATAATTAAACCAAATATGCTTTTTGCATTTTTTGAGAAGTCATTCCTTTGCCAGCATGGAATGTAACAAATAAAGTAAGGTTTTACTAAACATAACACTTTACTAAAATAATATTTGATAGGTTGGAGATGCCTTCGTGACATAGAATCATAGAGTTGGAAGAGAGACCACAAGGGCCATCCAGTCCAACCCCCTGCCAAGCAGGAAAGTAGTTTAGCCCTCTGGCAGGGAACTTAGTGGATATGATGCAATGCAAACTATCCTAGTAAGTTCATACCTAAGACTTTTGTTAGCCTGGACCCTTCATGGAAAGCCCTTTTTTAGATGCTGGGTAAGGTTTCCCAAGGGACATAGGTAGTGCTGTGGTTTAAACAACAGAGCCTAGGGCTTGCTGATCAGAAGGTCAGCGGTTCGAATACCCGCGACGGGGTGAGCTCCCATTGCTCGGTCCCAGCTCCTGCTCACCTAGCAGTTTGAAAGCACATTAAAGTGCAAGTAGATAAATAGGTACCACTCCAGCGGGAAGGTAAACGGCGTTTCCGTGCGCTGCTCTGGTTCACCAGAAGCGGCTTAGTCATGCTGGCCGCATGACCCAGAAGCGGTACGCCGCTCCCTCAGCCAGTAACGCAAGATGAGCGCCGCAACCCTAGAGTTGGACACGACTGGACCTAATGGTCAGGGGTCCCTTTACCTTTAAGGTTCACCGATAGGTTTTTCCTATCACTGGCTATACATTACACACCCATTTTGTTCAGCTGCTGGGATCACATACCAAGAGTTTGCTGTGTTAGAAACAGAGGTGTCAGAATGGTCAAAACAATGACAATTGTCCTATATGCCAGAAATGGTTAGTAACTTTGAAACAATTACAGAATTGTAATTGTGTGTTGGTGTTGGTGGTAGTATTTATTACAGTGGTTGTTGTTGTTCAGTCGTTCAGTCGTGTCCGACTCTTCGTGACCCCATGGACCAGAGCACGCCAGGCACGCCTATCCTTCACTGCCTCCCGCAGTTTGGCCAAACTCATGCCAGTCGCTTCGAGAACACTGTCCAACCATCTCATCCTCTGTCGTCCCCTTCTCCTTGTGCCCTCCATCTTTCCCAACATCAGGGTCTTTTCTAGGGAGTCTTCTCTTCTCATGAGGTGGCCACTGTAATGTACCATTACAGTGGTACATCTGGTTAAGTACTTAATTCGTTCCAGAGCTTCTTTCTTAACCTGAAACTGTTCTTAACCTGAAGCACCACTTTAGCTAATGGAGCCTCCCGCTGCCGCTACACCGCCAGAGCATGATTTCTGTTCTTATCCTGAAGCAAAGTTCTTAACCTGAAGCGTTATTTCTGGATTAGCGGAGTCTGTAACCTGAAGCGTATGTAACCCGCGGTACCACTGTACTAGCAACAGCAGTAGTAGCAGCTGCAGGAATGCAGCTTGCGGAGCTGAGGACTTTATCTTTTACGTGCTGCTGCTTGTCAAAGAGAAATAATAGCTTACTTAGGAGAGGGCCTCTTTCTCCTGGTTCTCTTCATGGCCTCTAACACTGACCAGTAGCAATGCTATCCATCAGGGCAGGAAGGGCACAGAGAGATGCTTCCTCCTCTGGAGAAATTTGCTGCCCTAAGCCCTAGCTAGATCACCTTTCACAAGAGTTGGGAGGCCTGTTATTTGTACTGGCTTTTGGACTGGTAGAGCGTTAGATTTTTTTTTTTTTAATGATGATATTTCAACTGTTATTGTGAGCTTTTAACTGGGCGTTTCTGATTTGTTTAAAACTTATTGAAATCCTGCTGATTAGGCGGGTTGTGAATTTGCAGCATGCTTACTCTGGAGCGGGGCTTGCCGATTTAGCAGGGCTCAATCTCTCTGACTAAGTGTGCATGGAACTGCAGCCTTAAATAAGCAATTAATGGCACAGGGCTGTCCTGCGAGAACAGGCTGGGAGAGATGCTTCCTGTTGTCTTGGGGGGGGGGGAAGCTGTGTAACTTTTAAAGCAAGAACAATGTGATGTGGACGCGCCCAACAGGTATGATTCACAAACAGACTCCTTGCATATATTTGTTTGGTTTGCCTTGAATGTTAAATTACATGTGTCTGTCCCTCCGGCTGACAGTGCGGTGGTATTGTTCCTAACAGCAGATGTAATGTGGGGTGATTGATCCCTCCATTTAGGAAACAGAATGCCTTTTGAAGTCAAGAGCAGATGAAAGGGCTTAATGATTGACAGCAATTTATGCTGCCTTTGTTTTTAATTCTTTGACTCCTGACACTTTAAGACAGGACTTTAGAAAAGAAGGATGCCGTATCCTAGGGATACCACTCTATTCATAACGGAGAAATCTTGAAGTAGCAGTACAAACTGATACCCAGATCTCAAATATATTAGGTTTTTATTTAAATATGGGGTGCAGAGGTTTGCAGGCATGCTGTTTCTGTTATTAAATCATTATGCACCTACCTCGGGGTGGAAGGGAGGGGGGGGGGAAGCTAGCAATCTAACCAGAATAAACATTCTTCACTCTCCATAGTGTAAGGCTGCTATATTAAAAATTCTTCAAATAGATGACCCTGACAGGTGTTTTATTTGAGCAAAGAAAACAATAAATAGTAATATAATCCCTGTGGAGCTGGCATAGGGCTATGTGGGAAATGCATAATTTCCCTTACTAAGTGTTAGAAGGTGCACAAATTTAATTTTGTTGTATTTATCCTTAAATTCAAAGCATTCTGTGAGCTAAATACAATTAAGTATCATAACTTGGTATGGGATTTTATATCCTCCCCTCCTTTTCTGGTTTACTTGTTATTTTTCTCTTAGGATCCTTGAAATCCTAAGCATGCTTACTTTGTCCACTGTATTCGGTGGGACTTACTCCCAAGTAAGTATGCATATTATTGAAGCCTCAGTTGTAATTAGATGTAAAACTACATAACCACTGCCATTCTTTTTCTCTTAAGAGTAAGTTCTGTAGTGAGTGGGGGGAATCGGGAAACATCAGATGCAAAAGAACGTGTTTGGTGTATAGCATAGTAAGATTTTGTAGCCTATAGATCTTTGGAGTATCAGAGCTGTCGAAAATAACTATACTGTTGCACGCACCTGTCTTGTGAGTGGTGAGAGACTCCAGATTCCAGGCCTTACTCAGGATTCAGTTTCCTTGAAAGTTGATGGAGACTGTAATGTATTTAGCATACCGGTATATCCGTCCTAGGATGACACAGCGTCCATCCAGGTGAGGTGGTAAAAGGCCCACCTGTCTCCTAGAAGCAGTTCCAGTTGTCACTATGGCAGTGTGGCTCACACCGGCACTTTTAAGAGGGCTGGTGAAGGTACCGGTACTTAGTTGGGCCTGGCTAGAGCCCTTAGCCTCACAAAGAAACTGGTCTGCCCAGTTCAGCAGGTTCTTCTACTAGAACAGGGTTTCCCAAACTTGGGTCTCCAGCTGCTTTTGAACTACGACTCTCATAATCCCTGATCACTGGTCCTGGTAGGTAGGGATAATGGGAGTTGTAGTCCAACAACAGCCGGAGATCCAAGTTTGAGAAACTCTGTACAGTACTAGATTATAAACATCGCAGATACAGAATAACAGGCCTGGAAGGGGACGCACTGATATCATCCATCCCAAGCCCGTAATCCCGTAACAATACTTTGCAGTCATTAACTTAAAGAAGTTCATGGACAGAAAATGTATTGGCTCCTTCTCCCTCACCTGTGTTCCCAGAAAGTGGTTTGGGGGGTCCTCCTGAACAATGTGGGATGGGACACAGGAGGCTGCTAAGGAAGGGGGGAAATCCTTTCCAATGATACCCTTCATTTCACCAGCGCCGTCTTAGGGAGATCGGCCGCCATGGCGTGGCGACCCCTCCGGCGCCCCCGGCATGCCGCCTCTCCGCACCCTCCCTCCCGCGCTTGCCGCACCTCGGGGGGGTGAGCGGGGTTGAGGGGCGTGGTGCTGGAGCGGCGCAGGGCTCTGCACGCCCTTCCAGTGCTCCCGGGACAGGAGGCGAGGGCAGCTGGCTCGCAGCCCAAGCCCGGGACCGGCATGGGCTGCAGCAGCCGCGCTACCAGCCGACAGCCCGGCCGATGGGGCGGGTGCGGGTTGGGGAGGGGGCACCCGGTATGCCAGCGGGCTCGCGGGGGCGCCCCTGGGGGGGCGCCCTGGCGCGGCGCGCCACTAGCCCCTGTGGATGAGACGGCCCTGCATTTCACTTATCATAGCATCCTAGGCATTATTTTATTCATCAGCCATGGGATATCTATATATATAAAATGCAAGTGTCTCTGCGTCCAGTCCGTGTGTCTCTGGGTTTGCGCAACTGAACATGTGCCCCAGGGACACAGGGATTGGAGCAGAGAGACATCGGGCCACGAGCAGCGTCGGCAGTTCAAGCGGGGCGGTTTAAATGGAACGTCCGCGCTGCAGAGGACGAGGGGAAGCCGCAGAGGGAGGTCACGCTGCTGCTCCCGCCGCTACAAGGAGAGCCTGTTGCTGCTGACCCCCTCCTGCCCCGTTGGCCTGCATGGCGCTGCTGCCTCTCCTCCACCCCGCCCCCCCACCCGCTAAAGCAGGCTTTGGCAGGCGGGCGGGGGGCAAGCAGGGCTTCTCCGCTTTAACGGAGAAGCCCTGCTTGCCTCTCCTCCACCCCCGACCACCCGCTAAAGCAGGCTTTGGCAGGGGGGTGGGGGGCGGGGGGGGGCAAGCAGGGCTTCTCCGCTTTAACGGAGAAGCCCTGCTTGCCTCTCCTCCACCCCCCGACCACCCGCTAAAGCAGGCTTTGGCAGGCGGGCGGGGGGCGGGGGGGCAAGCAGAGCTTCTCCGCTTTAACGGAGAAGCCCTGCTTGCCTCTCCTCCACCCCCCGACCACCCGCTAAAGCAGGCTTTGGCAGGGGGGTGGGGGGCGAAGCAGGGCTTCTCCGCTTTAACGGAGAAGCCCTGCTTGCCTCTCCTCCACCCCCCGACCACCCGCTAAAGCAGGCTTTGGCAGGCGGGCGGGGGGCGGGGGGGGCAAGCAGGGCTTCTCCGCTTTAACGGAGAAGCCCTGCTTGCCTCTCCTCCACCCCCCGACCACCCACTAAAGCAGGCTTTGGCAGGCGGGTGGGGGGCGGGGGGGCAAGCAGGGCTTCTCCGCTTTAACGGAGAAGCCCTGCTTGCCTCTCCTCCACCCCCCGACCACCCGCTAAAGCAGGCTGTGGCAGGGGGGTGGGGGGCGGGGGGGCAAGCAGAGCTTCTCCGCTTTAACGGAGAAGCCCTGCTTGCCTCTCCTCCACCCCCCGACCACCCGCTAAAGTAGGCTTTGGCAGGGGGGTGGGGGGCGGGGAGGCAAGCAGAGCTTCTCCGCTTTAACGGAGAAGCCCTGCTTGCCTCTCCTCCACCCCCCGACCACCCGCTAAAGTAGGCTTTGGCAGGGGGTGGGGGGCGGGGGGGGCAAGCAGAGCTTCTCCGCTTTAACGGAGAAGCCCTGCTTGCCTCTCCTCCACCCCCGACCACCCGCTAAAGCAGGCTGTGGCAGGGGGGTGGGGGGCAAGCAGAGCTTCTCCGCTTTAACGGAGAAGCCCTGCTTGCCTCTCCTCCACCCCCCGACCACCCGCTAAAGCAGGCTGTGGCAGGGGGATGGGGGGCGGGGGGGGCAAGCAGAGCTTCTCCGCTTTAACGGAGAAGCCCTGCTTGCCTCTCCTCCACCCCCGACCACCCGCTAAAGCAGGCTGTGGCAGGGGGGTGGGGGCGGGGGGGGCAAGCAGAGCTTCTCCGCTTTAACGGAGAAGCCCTGCTTGCCTCTCCTCCACCCCCCGACCACCCGCTAAAGCAGGCTGTGGCAGGGGGATGGGGGGCGGGGGGGGGCAAGCAGAGCTTCTCCGCTTTAACGGAGAAGCCCTGCTTGCCTCTCCTCCACCCCCCGACCACCCGCTAAAGTAGGCTTTGGCAGGGGGTGGGGGGGCGGGGGGGCAAGCAGAGCTTCTCCGCTTTAACGGAGAAGCCCTGCTTGCCTCTCCTCCACCCCCCGACCACCCGCTAAAGCAGGCTGTGGCAGGGGGGTGGGGGCGGGGGGGGCAAGCAGAGCTTCTCCGCTTTAACGGAGAAGCCCTGCTTGCCTCTCCTCCACCCCCCGACCACCCGCTAAAGCAGGCTTTGGCAGGCGGGCGGGGGTGGGGCGCTAGCCCCCTCCACATATATTCTAGCCCGTTTTTTTAACGGGCTTAAACCACTAGTTTAATATATATGATTTCAAGTTAGTCTCTTTCTACTATCTGTCATTGATACGTTTAAAATATTACTTTTCACTTGTGATTGGCTATACAAGCTGGCAACCAGTTCCTAGGCATTCAGTTAAAACTGCTTTGTGCTAATTTTCCTGCTGTTTCAAGGAAGGAGCTCTTTTGTGTCTCTGCGTTCTCTAATAGATTTGATTCTGGAGTGATCTATTGCTTTGCCTTTTAATACCCTGAAATGGCAATGTCAATAATGAGCACCTGCCCCATGTTCTTGCTTATATCATAAGATGCTTATTTGACTATTGTTAAAACACACTAATCACTGCATTGGAATATATATGTACACACACACACACACACACACACACACACACAATATCAAGTGGCTGAGAGTGAAATTGCAGCCCAATCTGCCTATATCTCCAATTTTGCCATTGTGCTATATTATGCTTCCCTATTAAGGGATCATGTGAGCAGGGGTGTAGCAAGGGGGGGGGCCTAGTGGGCGGTCCGCCCCATGTTCCATAATGGAGGGGGTGACAAATTATCAAGGAACAATTACTGCCCTACTAGCGCGGTTCATAAAAAAACTTTTTAAAAAAAATGCCTACTACAAAGGTCTTCTATTACTATACTAGGGATTATATAGCTATATATGAAATTTCATGCATATCGGTTAATATCTTGACCCTCCTCCACCAAAATAGCTGTTTACTTGGCTGTTTTCCTATACCAGGAGAAAGAGAGATGCTGGTTTCTTCAACAGTGCTGCTTTCCTTCTTCATTGGCTACGCTGCTTATAGAATCATAGAATTGTAGAGGTGGAAGGGACCACAAGGGTCATGTGTAGTCCTACCCCCCCCCCCCCCGCAATGCAGCCCAACATGAATCTCTGACCCTGAGGTTAAGAGTCTCATGCTTTACCAACTGAGCTATCCCAGGAGTCAACCATCCTTTTACTACATCTTCTTGTAACCAGGAGACTGTGTGCTGTATCAACTGCACAGAGCACTATAGCAGATCTGTGTCATCCCATAAAGCCAGCATTCTGAGAATCGTCAGGGTAGGCCTACCAGAGGCTGGTGGGGTTTGAGGCCAGTGGCATTGCTGGGACAGAACCAAAAAAAATCAACAACTAAGAGTCTGAAAACCAAGGGACGCGGGTGGCACTGTGGGTTAAACCACAGAGCCTAGGGCTTGCCAGTCAGAAGGTCAGTGGTTCGAATCCCCGCGACAGGGACTAAGAGAAGTTGGTGGCAGTGAATGAAAAATGTTTAATTTTGGATTGCCAAAAGCCCACTCCCCCAAAACACATTTTTGTTAGCTGACTTGTCTGTTTGGCCATTGCGTAACTCTTAGCACTTTTCATTCTACTCCAGCTATCACAGCTGTACTCTCTGCAATTGCTGCAACACAACACCTGTGCAGGAGATGGGCAATCAGTCATTAGATAATTACCAGAGAGTGGGCAATCAGTCATTAAGAGCCCTTGACAGATGATGGTCTGGAGAAACATTTCTCATGCCCGGTAATGGGTGGAGAAAACACACAGGAATTTACTATTTTTAATCTGGATTTTTGTCTTGATATTTGATCTCTAACTTCAGCTCTCCATTGAAGTCCTTCTAGCAGAAGGAAAGAGTCATGTTGGAACTGACTGCTAGCTAGCAATGAGCGTAAATTAACACCATGATGACTAAAGGCAAAATATTTATTTTCTCTGAATCATTTGTTTCATGTTGAATGTAATTATGCATTTTTAAAGTCTTTCACCTCAGGCATTAATACATGCATATGTTATTAATCAGCAACACAAACAACCTATCATCTGTGCTACAGTAATTGTGAGGGCACTTCAGTTGTGCCAAAAATGCTGTTTATAACGAAATGTGGCAGTGTGTAGAGAACACTGTTTAGCAGATGGAATTCCAACATTTCACAGTGGGCTTCAACATCCCAAACTGCAGAAGAAAGGTGCAAACAGCAGAAAGATATTGAGGGCTCAAGGAACCAGGTTTGAGGTTGTTACCCCGCCATCTTCGCTTAATCCCCAATGCTGCTCTCATTCATTTTTACTGGATTCCCGATCAACACCAGAGCCACCATTACAATTGCCAACCAATCATTTTCTGGCTGAGCCAGACAGTTTTCTTGCCCACTGCAACATTGGCACTTTTTTTAGAAATGCAAAATGTATGTATTACTCTCTCTTAATCTTGGATTTCTATAAAATAGGTTTGTGGTGGTTTAAAATATAAAGGGGAAAAAATATAAAATAAGATGTGATCATAACAGTAATAAAAATTATGCCAGCAGACACAGGTCAAACAGCTGCTTTGCAGTAGTTTCCTTCCCATCTCCAGCGAAGGTTCCGGAGAATAGCATTGAGCGACTTCTGCTCAGCCCTGGGAGAAGCATCTTGTCATTAGGGGATTTGGATCTTGTCATTAGGGGATCTTGGGTCATTAGGGGATTTGGAACCAAGTATCTTCAGCATGCTGATGACACCTAGCTATATCTCTCAATTATCAGGAGATAAGATGCCACCACAGAAAGTGTCCCATCCCCTCTCTTGCGCACACACATACACACATATATAATTGTGTTCACGAAATACACGCAAGCCCACTTTCAGTAGAATTGGAGTAGGGAAGGCAACTTCACTCTTCTTTCTCATCTAGACAGATTTAAATTGTCTAGGAAGTAGGTAGATATGCCTTCTGGATAGGGGATAGGGCTTGCCATCTGTGCCTGTTCGTCTTTTCGATCACGTTATTGTTACTCAAAGTTGTGTTTAACATTTCATGAAATTGGTACAATATCTCAGCTTGGCCTGGCAGTTTGCAAAAAAACAAAACAAAAACCACCCCAAACACTGTTTTTAATTCTCCTTACAGGGTTGTGGTTTTGCTTATGTAATGGGTATTGCTATTTACAGTATTGCTACGCTTTTGAGTGCCAAACACCAAGTATTTCTTTGTTTATTATTATTATTATTATTATTATTATTATTATTTGAATTTTATATACCGCCCTATACCCGGAGGTCTCAGGGCATTTCACAGAACAAAATAAAAACATAAAGCCACAAAATATATAATCAAAAGAAAAACAACAACCCAATAACACCCCCCCCCAAAAAAAAACGCATTTTAAAAGGGCATCGGATTTGCATGTCCCCAAGGTTACTGCAATTAGTCTGTCTAGGCATTTCTATAATAATGGGTGATTGTTCTGTGCCTTGCAAAGACTGTGGAGGCAGGGGATGGGAAGGAGAGCTAGACTTCTTTTATTAAAACAACAAAAACCTTAGAAATAACAAAATGATTTATTAAAAGTATTAATTGCTTGGGTGGGGATGAGAGCAGAATTCCATATACAAGCCCTAGAAGTAATGGAACCTCTTTCTAACAAACTAGACTAGAGTACAGGTCTGCTCTGTGTGTGGATGACAGCACAGCATCAGGCAGCAATACATTCCCCTCTCCTCAGAGGGGGAAATATAACAGATCACAACAGATCCAGTTGACTCCCTCACCAGCTCTTTGCTTTCTCCTTGCAAAGGAGATGTTGCAATTGCTGCAAAATGATGAGAAAGGAGCCCTATTTTGAAAATTGACCAAGTGGACTTAAAGCAGGGGAAGAAACGTGTCAGATGTAGCTTTCTAAAAATCTTCACTGATTTTGAAATCTTGAGGATTCTTCTTCCTGAAGTATTTGCAGTTAAAACACTCTCCCCTCAGTGGTGTGTAGTTGTGATTGATAGAAGAAAGCCTTGATCGCCTTTTCATAACTTTTTGAAGGCACTGGTCGCTGACATTTAATTTCCAGAACTTCTTTCATGCTAAGGTAGTTATTTAAACCACAATTTGAGACGGACAGTTTACAAGCATTACAAGATAGGTTTACACAGTGCTATTTTTCTAGAAAAAGAGATGCTGGAACTCACCATGAAGTCACCTTGTCCTCTTATAATGGCAATGGCGCCCACCTGAGAGGTGCCGGAACTGAGTTCCTGTTTTAAAAAAAAAAGCCCTGGGTTTGCAAGCATTCCCCATTGCAGAATTTATGAGACATTGTGAACAGAGTATATATCTCTCTGTTGCCTAGGCCACCATTTCCTTACCTAGAAAGTGTAAGTAAAAAGAAAGCTAAAGGCTTTTGACCAGATAATTGGAATATGAAATGGAAAGCTTGTGCAACACTTCTAAATCAAAGGAATGAGAAGAAAACTTGCAGAGGACCGTATTTTGGAATACACTCTACGTTTTCAACCCACATGTGAGGTATTACTGTTTTTGTGAGTTGTGGGGGACGGACAGACTCATCTTTTGAGGTCCTATCTCTCCTTTTGCCTCAGTTTTGTAATTCTGTGAGGCCACGTGTGGTTCAGTTACTATTTATTAATATCCTGACTTTTCTCCAAGGAACACAAGGCAAACTAGATCATTTCTCCTTCATTTCGCCAGTGTGGTGTAGTGGTTAAGAGTGGTAGACTCGTAATCTGGTGAACCGGATTCGCGTCCCCGCTCCTCCACATGCAGCTGCTGGGTGACCTTGGGCTAGTCACACTTCTTTGAAGTCTCTCAGCCTCACTCACCTCACAGAGTGTTTGTTGTGGGGGAGGAAGGGAAAGGAGAATGTTAGCCGCTTTGAGACTCCTTCGGGTAGTGATAAAGCGGGATATCAAATCCAAACTCTTCTTCTTCTTCTTCTTCTTCTTCTTCTTCTTCTTCTTCTTCTTCTTCTTCTTCTTCTTCTTCCCCATTTTACTCTCACGCAGGAAGAGGGTTGGTTTAACACTGTGAGAACACAAAACTGGACTAAATGGGCCCATTGGCCTGAATCAACGGGCTGTTCCAATGTTCTTAGAGAGTGTTTGACCCATGGTCACCCAGCGAGCATTGCAGCTGAGTGGGTATTAATCCTACTGTGACCCTAAACCACTGACTACACTACAGTGTTTCTCTTTAGGGCAGTGTAATGTTAGGGCTGCTGGTGAAATCAGTGTAAAATATAGAGGTTTCCAGTGCAGTAGCAGCAACCCTGAAATGTATTCTTGGTGTTGGAATAATGCTTAGCATTTAATATGTAGCACTTTTCATAAGCTTCCAAAGTGCTTCATTTGCATTATATCAGTAATTCTTACAAGAGGCCTAGGCTGGCATTATCCTATATTGCAGATTACAGTTGAGAATGAGAGGCAGAGCCTCCTCTCAATTCACCCCTAGACTTCTGAGCTGTTCGGAATTTCGTGGCATATTGTTCTCTTTTCTCAGCTCTGAAGGGGGTATTGTGTCCATGCTTGTGGTATAGCTTGATAGTTGGCTCCCACCCCACCCTATGACCACGTTCCTTTCCCCACATACCTATAGCAGTTCCCTTCTTCATATTTCTTTTTCATCATGCCCTCCCCCCACTCCCCAGTTCAGCTGCCTCTCACCTGATGAGTTTGGTAACAGCCATTTTTTACTTTTGGGAAGCTCCAGAACTTCCTTCTGCAGAACAGACACAGCACCTGCGCAAATGGCCCTTACTTCAACCACATTAATTAAAACGGGAACATTGAAACCTCGCAACTTGAGAAAGGCACATCAGATATTCCCCAGAATAGCAGATGGGATACCTTTTCTAAACCCACCCAAAGGGGAAGCTTAAAAGACCGTTGGTGGTTTGTGGGGGGTGGTGCCGCGAACAGCTTTCTCGCTGATCAAAGCATGCTTCTGAAACTACGCCAACTCTGGATTTTCCTCTCTCTGAAATTTGGCCATCTCGTACCCTTCACAAAGTAGATTTCCCACACAGAATTTCATAATGATAGGGGTAATGCCTTGATTTCACGATGAATAGGATTTTTCAGTTTTTATAATGGCCGCATGTGGGGAAGGTGGGATAATCACCTCAGCCAGGAGAATAACAGAGAGATTTCTCTCCCCCACCCCACTCCCCACCACCTCACTTGGGGCTCACAGAAAGATGAAGTGCTCTTCACATTAATGATAACAAGCGCTGAGGCAACTGATTCCTTGCCCTTCACGACGGAGGATGACAGCTAAGGAAGCGGCCTCTCTCTTGGGGTGCCGAGTTTCAAACGCTCATGGAGCAGAACAGGTTGTTTTGTAACTTTGAAGGTGATTTACTTATTACTGGCAAAGGCAGAAAATTAAATTACACACTCTAACCAAGAGATCAATGTTAACTAAATTGCCGAGGCTCTCTTTGCGTATGGTGGTGTTGGCAAATTTTGCTCATTCTGCTTGGGCTATTAGCATTTTCTTTTTACATTCTTTCCTTGTTTCCAAAGACAAGAAGTTGCCTGAGAGGTTGGGTACAAGTTCTGCCTCAGTGATTCATTAAAACAGAGCTGAAGGAACGGAAGTCGGCACTTTTCTTAGGGGTGGGGTGGGGAGGGGGGAGGGTGCTTTATTGTTCTAAATACTGCTGTGAATGCCAATGATTTGAAGGCTGTGGAAAGGGGCCTTAATGAGCTTCAGCATTTTAATGTACTGCAGGTTCCCAATTGTACAAATTTAAGAAGCTTAGCAATTCAGTATCTCCTGAATAATAGCATTTATTTTATACTCTGAATACACTCGGGGAAGCCTTGATAATATTGCAACTTCTTCGCAGTGTAATAGCTTTACAGGGCCTAATTGACTTGAACAGTGGAATTGGTCCTTTAAAACACACACTCATTCTCGTTCCCTCCGTCTCTTTTGATTAATGAGCCTGGTAATAAATCATTAATCTTTTTGCCTCATAAATTATATGAATAGTGTTTTGGGGGTGGGAAGGTTTGCTATATTCCCCCGCCCCTGTGAGATTGCCTTGCAGGCACGGGGTGGAATTTGGGCACTAGACAATGGCAAAATTCTCATGGATTGCAGGCTTTCTGAGCTCATAATGGTTTTGTTTCAAAATGTGGAATCTTGAATTCATTGGAAATGACCTGCTTTAATTTTATAAAAACATCTAGAGAATACGGCCAAGGAAGAAATTGTTCTCTCTCTCTCTCTCTCTCTCTCTTTCTGAGTAGTCATTTTTTACCATATCAAAGCAACAAGTGTCCTTCATTTTGAAGTGCCTTAACAGAATCTCTGAAGGAGTGAAGGTCATTTGCCAATCACTTAAATTTCATCACTTTTCTTGGTGATAAATGACAATTTGTATAGTACAAAAGGCAAGGAAAGATGTCCACCACTGAAAAGCTGCAAACTGTTATAGGAAATTAGAAAGCAATGTAGTAGGGTTGTTGGTTTTTTGGGGGGCGGGGGTGCTTGTCACAAAGGTGTACTTCAATAACCTCTCCCCCAGCACCCAGCCACCCCTCTCATTAAATAGTTTTATTATATTGGAACTGGGGTGGAGATGGAGGGGAAAGGGGCCAATGTCATATATATCCGGAATCCTTTGCTGTATTGAACCTTCCTGAGAGTTTCTGTGAAATTTACTCCTTCAGTTGTTCTAGCACAAACCTGCTTCTGCTATTCCTTGAAACACAAAAAGTAAACAGTCAAAATCAACTTAAACATGTGCACCACAGAGTATATTGCATCTATTGATTTTGAGACATCACTCTGTAATTTGTAAGTTAGATTCATTACATGCAGTGCTTTATTTCTTTAAAAAAATGTTTAGGGGTTACTCTCATTTTCCTACTCATATTGAAATACTGCCCCTCAATGAGGCCAGACTTAGATTCACAAAATATTTAGGGGTATGCGTACCCCTGCATCCCCCCAGAAAAAAGCACTGTTTATATTTGAGGCTGCTTTTGAAGACAGTTCAGAAACTGCAGCTACTGCAGATTTTAGCAACTAGATTATTGACTGGGACCAGAAGATCTGAGCATGTCACACCAACTCTGGTGTGGCTGCACTGGCTACCAGGCTTAGTTCAAAGTGCTGGTTTTGAACTATAAAGCCTTATGCAGCTCAAGGTCTGCCTCTCCTCACATGAACCAGCCTGGTCCCTGTGGTCATCAGACTCCCTTCTCTATGTGCCTCTTTGAAAGGAGGTACGGAGGGTGGCCTTGTGAGAACAGGCTTTTTCAGTGGTGGCCCCCTGTATGTGAAATGCTTTCCCTGCAGAAACGTACCTGGCACCATCACTGTCACTTTTTGATGCCAGACTATGGCATTTCTATTCTATCAATGACTTGGATAGTTAAACTAGCCTCTACTGCAGTGCTCATTTTTGGGGGGGATGGGATAGATTATCACAGGGGTCAGCAAACTTTTCCAGCAGGTGGCCTGTCCACTGTCCCTCAGACCTTGTGGGGGGCCAGATTATATTTTGGAAAAAATAATAATGAATGAATTCCTCTGCCCCACAAATAACCAAGAGATGCATTTTAAATAAAAGCACACATTCTACTCATGTAAAAAGACACTGATTCCCTTAGTTTGCCTACCCATAGGGTAGGACAACTTCTTCTAACTTCCCCTCCTCCTCCTCCTCCTCCTCCTTCTTCTTCTTCTGGACTTGTCCTTATTGTATTGTTGGATGGACACTTTAGGAATTTTGTATTGCACTTTTTAAAAACAAAATTGGCTGTTAATTGCTTTTATCTGTTTGAATTTTATCTTATTAAATTGCCTTAAGACATTTTTGTATCACATGACTAATAAATGTAATTAATAAATAACAATGAAAACAACAACTCCTTCTAGACGTTGTTTTCACCTGCCTGTAGAACTTACTTCCTTGTCTTGGGACTCATGGTGGCTCTCCTCCGTGTTCCCTTGCTGAGCATGACACACAGGAGGTGATTCTCTGACAATGGAACAGCTTGCCTACAGAAGTATGCTTGGTGCCCTCACTGCCCACTTTCCAATGGGCAGTGAGGGCACCTTTATTCCAGTACCCATTTAATGAATGCCATGTTTTGTAGGAATGTTTTAAACTGCTTCTGTTTACTATTGTTTTGTTTCATTGGAAATTCACTGTTTTAGCCTTATTTGTGAGCCACCTTGTGTGCACAGGTGGCAGAAAAGTAGCTTCTTTGTTGTTGTTCAGTCGTTCAGTCGTGTCCGACTCTTCGTGACCCCATGGACCAGAGCACGCCAGCCACGCCTATCCTCCACTGCCTCTCGCAGTTCGGCCAAACGCATGTTAGTAGCTTCGAGAACACTGTCCAACCATCTCATCCTCGGTCGTCCCCTTCTCCTTGTGCCCTCCATCTTTCCCAGCATCAGGGTCTTTTCTAGGGAGTCTTCTCTTCTCATGAGGTGGCCAAAGTACTGGAGCCTCAACTTCAGGATCTGTCCTTCTAGTGAGCACTCAGGGTTGATTTCTTTAAGAATGGATAGGTTTGATCTTCTTGCAGTCCATGGGACTCTCAAGAGTCTATACCCCTTCTATACCCCTGCAATTATAAATAAATAAAAGGTCCACCTACTTGAGACAATCTTCTTGTCCCAAAAGGCCTCCCCACCCCACCCCCAGAGGCCTCAGATGAACCACTGTTCAGCTGTATTGGTTGTTTAAAAAAAATGTTGCAATCTCACATAATCTGGTTCTTCAGTTATCTTTAAATTGTATGTACATTTGTGACAGTGTTGTGATTAGGTCATCATAACCTAAAGCAATGGCCCTATATTGCATTTTTCAAAACAAACCTGTGACTATCATATTTCATTTTGCTAAGGGAATGTTTATATAGATTGTTTCCCCCAAAGGTTTATTCTTTAAAAACAAGCAAGATTTACTAGACACATCTTTAAATGCTAGGACCTGTTCCATTTCTGCATAAAAATGACTAACTGTATTCGCAGGCAAGCAATATGAAATGAACTCTGGCTAAATTCATGCAAGCCTCTATCCCAACAGGAATTCCCAGACATGAAGATCTCAGAATCATTTATGGCTTATAAGAGCTGGAGTAAAACATGACAAAAGGAGGCATTCATCTGTCTTTACAAGTAATCACTTGGGATGTAACTGTGGTTTGTGTTTGCTTCTGGTCAAAAGGTCAAGCAATAATATAGCCCTATAAAGTCTCTCAAAACTTCTGACACTTTCTCAACAGCGCAGATTTAGCGTCCTTCCATTCACCTCAGCTCCATGGCCAGAAATTTTTTAGTGAGGGGAACTAGAGAGGTGGAGAATGAAACCAGAGAAGCCAAAACATAAATGCAAAGGGCCTAACAAGTTTAAAGTTACTTATTTGTTTTACTTTGTGAACAGTTAGATTGCCGCTTGCATGGTTTTTGTCTCCAAAACTAGAATAGCTCGAGGCTCACTTTAGAAAAGAGGAATAAAGCACATTTCATAAATCTGGCTTTGTATTGGGGTGAGGGATTATTGTGTTTCTGCTAGCCAAACCCCAAGCGTTTGGTGTGATATTTAAACCCAGGTGTGTATAAACTATATGCCTGTGATGGGGGAACCTGCAACCATCCAGATGTTGCTGGACTACAACTCCCATCACCCCTGACCGTTGGCCTTGCTGACTGGGGCTGTTGGGAATTAGAGTCCAACAATATCTGGTGGGGCCACAGATTCCCCATAGGCTCAATCTGAGTAGTCAGTGACTTCTGTGTCCTTCATTGTGCGAACAGAACTTGTGTGCATTCAAATCCAGATAGACTCTTTCAGGCTTTGCACGGGAGCTACACAGGGGTGTGTGAAATTCTCCTCTGCAGTCTATGAGCTTTCTGGTAACAGTACTAGGAAGCAGGGATGGAAGAATCCTGAAGAGT
Organism: Lacerta agilis; assembly: GCF_009819535.1. Classification (NCBI taxonomy): domain Eukaryota; kingdom Metazoa; phylum Chordata; class Lepidosauria; order Squamata; family Lacertidae; genus Lacerta; species Lacerta agilis. The sequence goes on along the minus strand of NC_046323.1, from coordinate 14,893,504 downwards.
AGCAGGCTGGCCATTCCAGGACCTCTGTAGTTACAGCTCTGACTTCACTTGAGTAACTTCTAAACATGACCAAGGATAGTCAGATGCATAACTTGAGTTGCTTTGTGACCAATGCACGGAATAGCCACGGTTTGCTGAATTATTATTATTTTTTTACAACTAAAGGACTACAATCAACGATTTGGCTGCTAAAAGAGAGGCTTGCTGCCCAAGCCTCTGTAAGTTTGCACAAACGTCTAAATGACTTTATAGATAAGGACCAGCACCTCAGATTGAGATATAAAAATAAAAATAAAGAAGCAACCCAATCAGCTTGTAAAGGATCAGAGTCAACATACTCAAGGTTTCGCCACGCTTCCCTTTTCTCCGCTCTTTTCAAGCACAGTCATGAAAACCCACTCTTTAAAGCTCAGTCGGAACAAACAGCAATCTGCAGCAAATCCAAATGCACACTTGCTCCGATTGAGCATTAAAGTGCAGGTTTTTGTGGGAAAGCTCCGGGTAAAAAATAAAGCAAGCAATCAGACTCAAGAGCTTTTAAGTGTGAACCTGTGCCTGGAAAGAGCGAGCAAAAGGTAATTGTGGAAGTTTTTTGGATGCTGTTCAAGGACAGCCTGATGTAGATCATGTCATGATGGTCTAGTCTGGAGGTTATTAAAGCATGAATGGCTGTGACCAGCTTAGCATACTGCAGAAAAGGGTGCAGCTGGCATTCCAGCAACTTATATTACTGCTGCCTCTGGCCTGACTCCTCCACCTGAACATGTCACTGGGTGCCAGTTGAGCTGTTCCACGCTTTCTGGAATCTCCTTCTGGGCTTAGTGAGCTGCCAGCCTGCCTCCTCTTGGCTACCAGCCCTGACAGTAACTGAATAGTTGCCACTCCAAATAGAGGTTTGGAGTCTGTCTGTCTCTCCGATTCAGGACATCCTTGCACACATCTGAGGATATCGGGGTGTGTAGAGTCATACCTGCTCAATATCCCTTGCTTATTTCAGTTGTAAATGTGCAGCTTCCTATATGCATTCCTCCATGTGTGAAGAGAAGGGTATGTGTGGGCCTCCATACGCAAGCCATGCGCCTTGGCGTGAACATGCAGCTTTGTGTGAGAGCCAGTATGTGAATAAGCTAGGAGCCATTTCTCTTTCCATCAGTAGCAGCTGTCAAAATAGGGGTTAACAGACTGGCTTGGAATTAAAAGAGCATAAAAACGAGACAACCAGACTCTGCACTGGCTTATGATAGTTCTGGTTGAATTAGGTCAATATTTTGTGCTCAATAAAAAAACAAACTAACAAACCGCAGATCTGATATTATGTTTGAAAGACACAGTCCACTGCTGGCTCCCTTGCAACCAAAAATGAGAAGAAAATCCAATCATTATTGGCAGATAATATGTGTGATGGAGCGTTCTGCAACAAATATAGTAAACAAACCAGCCAGTGTTCAGCTTTCAGCAATATCTACTTTTGGAATTGGGGGGCACCATTCGTAAGCACATTTACTAAGCATCAGTCTCTGTTAGTTCATTTAGGAGAATTTGCCTGTGTGTGTAAACTATGCAAGCTGAACATTGGTGCCAATATATTAAATATTATACTATAGGAACAATGGCACTCTTTGTTGCAAAAAGTTTGTTTTATTTTATTTTCTGTTTATAGTTCGTATCCTTGAAATTGCTGGTTCATGGACATACGTTAACCACTTATTTAAACAAGTGGTATTTTCCTTTAAAATAACTGTTAAATCAATTATTTGTTTCCTGTTAGCAGCAGGTGGCTTCTTTTTGTTGATGGGCGGAGGGAAATACTTTTTTGTATCAATCTCAGTGCATGCCAAATAACAACAAATCTAAACTATACTTTGTAATATGCAAGTGCAAGAGTTAGAAGAGTGTTTTCTGTATGGAGTTCTTGGGAGATTCATTGCATGCTTACATTTAGCCTAAATATACTCTGATGTACTTTTAGCAAAACGTAATGTAATGTGCATTATGGTGCTGGAGGAGACTCTTGAGAATCCCATGGACTGTCAAAAGATCAAACCTTTCCATTCTTAAGGAAATCACCCCTGAGTGCTCACTGGAAGGACAGATCCTGAATCTGGGGCTCCAATACTTTGGCCACCTCATGACAAGAGAAGACTCCCTGGAAAAGACCCTGATGTTGGGAAAGATTGAGGGCACAAGGAGAAGGGGATGACAGAGGACGAGATGGTTGGACAGTGTTCTAGAGGCTACCAACATGAGTCTGACCAAACAGCTGGAGGCAGTGGAAGACAGGAGTGCCTGGCATGCTGTGGTCCATGGGGTCATGAAGAGTCAGAAACGACTAAACAACTAAACAACAAATGTCATGTGAGAAAGGTTCTGCATGTTTGGTTTCACACAGACAATGCAGCTAATGAGTTCTAGAGTTGTGACCCCTTTATATAAAATTTCTGATGTTTTGGTAAGGCAAAGGTCAGAGCCTGCTGGGTGAAGCCTTGGAGACTATAGAAAACACTCCATTTATCCAAGGCAGGGTTGGGGAACTTGTGGTACTCCAGATGTCTCCAAATGGACAGGGATGATGGGAGTTATAGTCCAGCAGCACCTGCAGGGACATAGGTTGCCCACTCCTCCAAGGCATGCAACTGTTGCAGAAGCTTATCAGTAGTTGTGTGCCAGCAAGCAATAGCTAAGGCATGTGCTAGGGGACCCCCACAGAGGACAACATAATCCAGATGGAAACTCTACCACAATCAGAAAATAAGAAACCACAGGGTGTTCTGTAGTACATCCCCAATTACTTGAAATGCTCTGGCTGCCTGTCACTACCTTGCACCTTTCTGATCCTCCTTTGACCTCTTTTTCCTTGCCGTGTGCTTACTCACTGAAGCCAGCACTGCGGCTGCGGCTGCTCCTTCTTGCCTGTGCCTCCAATTCTTAACAACAGCCAAGTGGTAGTATGTGGCAGCTGTTCTAGATTCTGTAGCCTGTGTATGTGGAAAAAGAACGTAGAGCACTGAGTCTCTTTCCTTCACAGCAGTATCCAAAAAACGGGAAAATTCCCCAGCTGGTTGGCCTACCAGAGTGGCCTGTTTACCAGATTTTAAAGCCAAGATAGCCAACCCAAGGTCCTATTTTGTGCAGCCTTATCGTACCCTCCAACATTTTCCCAGTGAAAATAGGGACATCCCATTCCATAATGATAATTTTACTATTTATACCCCACAAATCTTACTGGGTTGCCCTAGCCACTCTGGGCAGCTTCCAGCATATATAAAAACATAATAAAACATTAACCATTAAAAAAAAAACCTTCCCTATTCAGGATTGTCTTCAGATGTTTCAGGGCTTGGATAACTCCATACCCTCCAACATTTCTCCAATGAAAATAGGGACATCCTAAGGAAAAGTTGGGACATTCTGGGATCAAATCAGAAACCTGGACGACTTCTCTAAATCAGGGACGTCCCTGGAAAATAGCGTGGACACTTGTGGGTCTGCTATATATTCTAAAGCTGTTCTTAGGATCTCTTCCTATGAATTCTTCTTTCTCACTATAGGAGTGGTTTCTGTGATAATCTCCCATTAGCAGAAGCATGTCATATGACGAGACCTTAAGAGAGCAATGAGCTTCTTAATGTATATTTAAGGGGTGACTGGTCTGTTTTGATTTTGAACGTGTTGCTAATATGCTGGAAATGGACGTTTCCAAGGACTATCTCAAATGAAGTGGATAACACTTCGTTCAACATTTCACATTATCCTCCAACACACAATATAGCCGGATGTTCGAGTCTCTGCGCCCCCTCCTCTTTTATTTCAAAGTGTCTCGGCTTCAGCCATGTGGAGAATTTCAGCTCGAATCAGTTTTGATTGCTCCCAGAAGAGTTCCTTGGCACAACTCTGGAGGCTTGACTCAGATCTTCCTCACTGGCAGCAGTGACAGAATTTCTGGCCACATCCCCTACACAAATGTTCCTAACTGTTTCTCAAGCTCAGCTCTCACAGCAAGGTGCTTGGTGCCAAGTGCTTAAAATGCTCTCACGCTGCAGTTAGTGTAAATATTGTTTTTAACATACCATTAATTTGCTGGACTGCATTTCCAGCCAGCCAGCCAGCCAGCCGTAATTTGGCATGAGATTTGTGCACACCTGTCTTCACATATACACATTCTCATTCATTCTCTCTCTTGCACGCACACACTAGGGCTCCGTACACACTGTTCTGTTATAGCACATTCAAAGCACGTTCTTTTCCTCAAAGAATTATGGGCGCCAAAGTTTACCCCTCACAGTTCTTTTCCTCAGAGAATTATGGGTGCCGTAGTTTGCCCCTCACAGAGTTACAATGCCTGCCAACCTTTTAACAAACTAATAATATATATTATTTAATATAACCCGCCCATCTGGCTGGGTTTCCCCAGCCACTCTGGCCGGCTCCCAACAGAATATTAAAAACACGATAAAACAGCAAACATTTAAAACTTCCTGCCTTCAGATGTCTTCTAAAAGTCAGATAGTTTTTATTTCCTTGACATATGATGGGAGGGCGTTCCACAGGGTGGGCGCCACTACCAAGAAGGCCCTCTGTCTGGTTTTCTGTAACCTCACTTCTTGCAGGGAGGGAACTACCAGAAGGCCCTTGGAGCTGGAACTCAGTGTCCGGGTTGAACTATAGGGGTGGAGACGCTCCTACAGTGCCCAGAATTCTTTGAGGGGACAATATGCATTGAATGTACATTCCAAATGTGCCAACTGCCCCAAGAGAGGTTTGCAACCCCTGAGATATACAGTAATTATAAATAATATACTTAACTTGTTTACTCATTTGTCTGCTTGGCTAGCAAAAAAAAAAAATACTCTGCTGCAGGATCCTTCCCATCTCACTGTTTCCATAGGTAAAATCAGTCATGTTTTAAAGCGCAGAGTGCACTGGGGGCATGGCTTCTGCTTTTGTGTCTGGTTGTGGCACAGCTAGCTAAGTTCTGAACTGGGTGACATTTTAAAGCAGCCAGTCATAGGAAACAGGCTTATTATTATTAGCACATGGTACATTTTGGGTAATGACATTAGGAGACCCTTTATGCCAAACAACAACAACAACAACAACATTCTCTTGCATCCATAGCACACTGGTGGACGGTTGTCCTTAGAATGTAGGCTTTGTTTAGGAACAAGGAGACAAGTCTTGATTTTTCACTCTTTCAGGAGGATTGTTTATTTCGTGATGCTTTACTCCTCATTTGCTTTTGAGTATGAACAAAGGAGGCGGGCAGGAGACAGAGCTTCCTTGCTTTCTGGGTACATTTGGCTCACTGCTTGGCGGCCATATTGGCACCTAAGTTGCAATTCAACTGCAGCCACCAGATGTCTCGGAGCAGCATGTAATAAAAAAAAAAAAAGCTTCCTAGTAGCATTGAATTACTACATTTGCCTGGTTCATCCACAAAGTGTTATAAGGAGTTAAGAAGGTTTTGTATTTGACTTACACACTGTTGTAATCTAGTAATCAGGTTGCCATCTACACTTTGTTTTTCTCCTTCAAATGTGCCAAATGTAGCAGATGGATTATGTTTATAAACTCCAAATGTATGAGGAGAAAACTTCAGCCGTACTTCCAACATTGCTGGAAATGTTGGTGGGTGTTTTAAGACATGCAGAGGTTGGAAGTTTCTTGATAATATGATCAAATATTTCTGTCTTGAATCACTTTGAGGTTCTTATGAAGGGTCAGTGATAAGAAATTGTCTAAATAAATGGCAAAGAGAACAAGATGCGAGATTAAATAGGCCCATGGCTTGATCCAGCCGTCTGTTATTATGCACGCCAATAGATCTGCAATGATGGAGATTGGAGTAATACCTCTTTGGGTCATAATTCCTCCACCAAAAGCGTGGAATACAATACTATTGCCCTATGCTGACCTAGGGAACAAGAGCAATTGAGGGATTGTCCCACATGAAAGGCCTTAGACAGAGTCTGTTACTTTCCTGTCCAACCCATATTTCTGATGGTACTTTCCCTCCCCATAGCAGCAGAACAGTTCCACAGCAGAAGGCAGGCAGACTCACAGAGATGTGTCACATCTGTTATAGAAGATAACTATTAAAGCCAGTTGCTTATGCTGTTCTCCTCCGGTTAAGTCAAGCAACATTTTTTTGTCCACGGTGCCCATCTTATTTTTTTTTTGTTGGCCCAAAGGGTAGTCCATAAAACATACCATCTTTGTTCAAAGGTGGGCAGTTTATAGCTTACAGCCCAAATACTGATCACAAGCTCGCAGTGTTCTTATGACAATGGCACCATAATTCAACATCCTGCTGTAGAAAAGAAGGCAAGCCGTAGCTTTTTGCACCACCACCGAGAGATTTCGGTTCATCGGAAAATGCATGTTTCCTGAGGACTGCCTCCTGTTTGATCTAAACAAGGAGGCTTTGTGTGACTTTATAATTGCTTTTGTCTGCTCCTCTGTCTCCTTTGGATTGGAGGGTTTGTTTTTTTAGTTGTGAAAGCTGATAAATCATGTTTGCGGGAATATTTGTGAACACGTACACTGTACAGTATAGAGTTATTGTGCAGTTGTTCTTGTGGAATATATACCTGGTGTATGTATACATGTGAGAATCATCCTCATGTATGCACTGGAGTTATTTTCCCCACCCCCAGTTTTATCTTGTTTAGCAGGTCCTCTGCTGAACTGCCGCATGCTTTTATGTTGCCTTTCTGGAAAGTCTTTAAAAGCAGTTTCAGGAGGTACCCTCTGGTACATGTACAATCTTATTATCTATCATCTATCTATCTATCTATCTATCTATCTATCATAATAGGAATAATTTAGGAATAGGAATAATTTTATTGGCCAAGTACATTTTCCAACATACTTGGAATTTGCTTTGGCTACATTACAATGTAAAAATATACAAACACTAGTACATTACAGAGCAAGAGCTGAGGCTGCCCTTCTCGGCGCCTCTTAAGCTGTGGCGGTGAGTGTAGGCCCTGCCTCCTAGGCCCGATGGAGTTGTCCGGAGGAGGGAGTGGTCTTCCCAAGCACTCACAGGAGCATCAATAGCAGCAGTGTCAATCTATCAATCTATATCTATCTATCTATTATCTATCTATCATATCTATCATCTATCTATCTATCTATCTATCTATCTATCTATCATGTGTCATCTGTCATCTTTCATCTATCTATCATCTTATCTATATCTATATATATATCTATCTATCCAAGCCTGCCCCCTCCAACAAAAATTCTGGCTACACCCATGTATCTATCTTCTTATAGTAGTTTAGTTTCCCCTCTCACCCATACTTTGTGCCAAGTACCAAAAGTACCACTTGTGAAAGAGGACAGAAGGAGCTGCTGAAAGTGAAACACATAGCACCACAGTGTTGTAGCTCATGGTTCACAGCCCAGCCCAAAGTTAACCCTTATAACCCTTTGATTTTGCAGTGCTTGGAGCTCTTGTGTTCAATGGTGGCCGTGTTTCTTTCTCATTGGGAGAGCTAGAATCCACCAGCAAATAATGTTGATGTGTCTTGACTGCTTCGCGCTGCCCCCCCCCCTCAAAAAAAAGGTTGAGCTTATTGCTTTTGTGACTCTTGCGGCGTAGCTATAGCTAAAGACTGTTCTTCTGATAGTGCTGAATCTAATAACGCTGTTTTATTTGTGTTTGGGTTTCTTTCTTTCTTTTTTTAGCAACAAGAGCAAGACCCCACAAATCTTTACATCTCAAACTTGCCCATTTCCATGGATGAGCAGGAGCTGGAGAATATGCTGAAACCCTTTGGACATGTCATTTCCACCAGAATATTAAGAGATGCTAATGGCGTCAGTAGAGGAGTCGGCTTCGCCAGGTGAAAACCTTGTTCTTCCTGACTTGTGTACAGGAGTTCTTTCTCTTCTTATTATGTGCTCTGGACTTTTTGCAAGTGCTGTCTTTGCTCTGAGATCTCGTGGCTATAGAATACGGAGGAGGAGGAGAGAGCTTTATCAGATTGTGTGGCTTTGCTTGAAAACACTGTTTATTTTATTTAGCAAAATGACAGTAAAATAATCAGGGATAATTAGATAGCAGTTCAATTTCAACACTAATAAGAATAGATGTCATTCTGTCCAAGCTCCTGTATATGATTATGCTTGATATTTCTTAATTTAACAACAGGAAAATCAGAAAACGGGAGTGTAATCTGAACTAGATGGGGTCTGTAGCCTCCCTGTAAGGCACTTGGAAGATAGTGCTGTGACTTAGAGCAATATCGTGAAGTTGAATGTCTGTGTTGCTACATCTGCAAACAAAGGGAAATTATCCAATCCCAGCTAATCTTTTTACCAGAAACAAAAACTGCTTATGAATATTCTACAGGAATATACACGTATACTCTAGAGTTATGCTCCATCAAGGAACATTAACATATTCTCCACCTTGGCTTATGTCACCAAATAATTTGACAGCTAGGCATCTAGAAGATTTGCCTGAAGAGTTTAATAGGATATGAAGTTGCTAATACTAATGCTCAATATTCATTTCTTGAGCCAAGATGCTGGAAATTGATAGCTCTTTTTACCTCTTTTTGCTTCTCTTTTGTGGATTGTAATAATTGATAACAACAGCAGAAGGTGTTCTTGCTATCTGAGAAATGCCAGGGAAACTAGGCACCGTGGGTTGTTTTCAGCTAAGTAATACTCAGAGTAGACCTACTGAAATTAATGAGCCTACGTTAGTCATGTCGATTAACTTCAGTGACTTTACTCTGAGTAGGACCAGCACTGAATTCTACCTTTTATGCCTATAGTTAAGTTTTACTGTAACTGGTGAGGCTGTACATTTGATTTTAAAATTGCTTTCCTCCTTTTTGTGTGCTTTAATATGCACACACATAAGATACTGGACCCTGGAAGGAAGTTTTGGCATCATGCACAAAAGAACAACCTTATGCTAAAATTCTAAACATGTTTACTAGGAGTTATCATTGTGTCCCAGCAAATACATTAATTATTTTGCTTTTTTTTTAGTGTTCAGGGTCAACATCAAAGCTCATAAGAACCTGTCTTTAAAAATAAGGTGCTTTGCGAGGGCAAGACAAACCCATATGACCTCACCTTGCGTTTTGGAATATCTGGGCTGTGCAATCTTTATTAGCCTGTTATTGATCTGCCATGGAGGCAGGACCTGGATATGTTAGGTAGATGGGCAGTTAATGAATCTATTTGATCCCCCAAGAAAACCCTTGGCAGATGTGCTCATCTATATAATGTGTAATCTATGGCTGTTATACAGCACAGGCAGATTGGCCAAAAGCGTCTTGTAGGGGGGGGGAGCACATCTGTTTCTAGTAAAGATGTAAGTTTCTCAAAAAGTTTGAACATAGTCTAGACACCACTTAAAAAAAAAAAGATGATACTTTCATTTTACGTCATCACTTTTTGCCGCTGTCTTAAGATGCAGAAAAGAAAATCTGTTAATCAGAAGGCAGAAATGAAAAGCAAAAGAACAGTTGCCGTTCACAAAAATGATTTGCGTGAAATTTGTTTTTGCTGTTAGCAAAACCACACTGCTTTAAAGAACCCCTTGTGGCAAGGGACTTCCGATGAGCAAGTAAAAACGGTAGCAGCTATTTCATGCATATCTGTGTGATGCAACAAATCTTAGTTCATCAATGAGCAATACAGCTTTCCCCTGTGCTAATAAGGTGTCATAAGTTAATAGGCATTGTGATTTCACCTTTTGTCCTTGATGCAAAAGAACATTGCTCTGAAGAAGATGTTAAAATAACAGGGTCTGCATTCAAATGACAAAACAGACTGAAGGATGAGGCTCTATTGCCTCCTCCCAGTGAATTCATTAACTTGCCTTATTATACATTTGCTAAGGGGAGATGCATATCTGGAACATTAACTTGCACTTGAAAGCTTGGATTTTTTTTCCACAGGAATGAATTTAACAGGAACTGGGGAGGGGAGGAGATGACAAGGTGGAATATACACTTTCAGAAGCACCAAGTAGTACAAACTGTGTTTCCATGAAGTATAAAGGCAGCCAACATTGGGGGTTATTCTGGGGTGTGTGCCTTGCCTGCTGTAGGGTTCAAATGCTCTTTGTGTTCATGGAAAACTGGACAGCACACACGAGCAGATTACTGCTGAGAAAGCTCACAGGTTGCCAGTTTGCTACTGGTCCAGGTTCAAGGTACTTGTGTTAATTCACAAAGACCTAAGTAGCTTAGGCCCAAAGTTCCTTAAGGACCCATTGATTCCTTATGTCTCAGCTCTGTCACTGGGGACCTCTGATGGGGCACTTCTGCTGGTTCCCCAGGCCCATGAGATTTGGTTGGCTTTCACGAGGCACTGCATTCTTGGTGTGTCCAGGCCCTGCCCTGCCAGACTCCCTGCCAGCAGATTTTTGGCAGGAACCACCCCTCCCTTCTGTCCCATGTATTTTGAAAACTCTATTGTTTAGAAGGGCATTTGCAAGATTATTTCTCTCCTTTTGATCGATCGGTATTTATCGATGCTTTGTTGATGCTTGTAATGTCGCTTTTACGGATGCCTTTTTGCTGGTTTTATTCTAATATATTGAATCCCAAATTGATACATTTTTATGGAAGTGCCGAATGTAAATACATAAAAGTTCACAAAGACAAAACATTGGAGAAACAGGAGATTTAGGGCAGGGGATAGTTCTGCTACCTATTGCTCAGAGCTACTTTACAGCTTATGCAGAATAAAATTATGGCACGTCTGAGGACAGTGCTGCACAATATACTAAATGCATAGTGTGCAGCTAGGTGGTCCCCCCCCCCTTAATTACAAGCAGTGTTCGAGAGGGAGGGAGGGAGAAAGAGAGTAAGACCGCAATTGGGTTTGTAACGTGTATGGAGCAGCGAGTCATATCCCTTCTTTTCACAGCCACAATATAGATGAAAATCACCCCCCTCCCGCAATGTGACTATGAGGCTTTGAACAAAGTTTCTGTTGGCCCCAATACACAAATCTAAGAAAGATGTATCGATTTATCACCCTCATTATTGATTTATGGATCGCCTTCTAAGCAACTGTCTCAAGCAGTATATGCCGAAGATGATTAAAAACAGTTAAAAACGCAATGCACCGGGGGGCTTTGCAAAACCGATTTGTTTGTTCCAATAAATGCTTCCTCCTTCCAGCTCACTAACCTCAGAAATAACCACATGATGGTTTGCACTTGCATACAGAATCATTATTGGGTATATGCGGACTTCTTTTTAAAGGTGCTACGTGGAAACACAAAACATGTGTGTAAGTACCTATTGGCTTTGAAGCCACACCGTCTTCCTCCCCGCACTGGGAAGCAAGATCTCTAAGCAGTGCAAATCCCATTAAAAGATGAGAGTGCATCTTACGATCTGAAATTGTGTTATAGTTGCGTCATCATGTCTTCCACTGGGAAACATATCCCTAAGCAGTAGAATCTCCATTACAGGACATGGATTCGGGTTTTATCACTAGTGTAGAAAGAGCTGTTGTTCTTGATAAATGACAGTTACGGACAACTAACTTTCATTTTCTGAAGCTGTTTCTTAATGATGGAAGTTCGCAGAAGTAGTAGGCGCTATAACTTTTATTTTTTGGGGGGGGGAGCTGATGTCTTGTATCTTAAATTGACCTTCCAAAATTCACCCCCAAGTGACATTTTATAGCAGACTCATAAAGCTCTGAAAAGAGAGAGAGTGAGACAGAGAGAGAGAGAGAGACGGAAAAAATGAGGGAAATGCTTACAGTGATACACTCATCTCTTGCAGTGCTAGCGGGTACCAGTATAATACTTAAACTGAAAGGCAACATAAATCAATCAGTGCCTGGCTATGTTTTATGCTACCCATTTCCCTGCTCGGGAAACACTAGTAAATGTGTTGGAACATAAACTGCTTTAGAACAGTATTGCTACACGGGGCACGTAGATATGTGTCAAAGGTAGAAATTGAGTTTTTCCTTACTTAATTTTTGTAAAGGCCACACCTCTGCCCATCCAGAGGGCATACGCATTTGAAAGCTTTAGCCCTATAGCAAGGATGCTTTAAACAGCTCCTGACATATTTCTAGTCAGAAATATAGTAATAATAATAATAATAATAATAATAATAATAATAATTTATTTATACCCCACGCATCTGGCTGGTTTCCCCAGCCACTCTGGGTGGCTTCCAACGCAATATTAAAATACAATAGTCCTTCAGATATTAAAAGCTTCCCTAAAATATGATTGAACAGGTCATCCCTTTGAGAATAGAATTGGGGGGGAACCTCTTTTACACACCTTATTGCAAGCATAGGCAAAGTCGGCCCTCCAGATGTTTTGCGACTACAATTCCCATCATCCTTGACCACTGGTCCTGTTAGCTAGGGATGATGGGAGTTGTAGTCCCAAAACATCTGGAGGGCCAAGTTTGGCTATGCCTGCCTTATTGTCTCCCTGGACAGCTGATTGGTCTTATCATCAGGTTTTGGTCCCCCCCTTTTTCCACTAGGTCTCATGCATGCATGTGTAGCTAGATCAGACATTTAACAATTACTGTACATTTTGTGAGGCCGAATGACTGGATCTTCTCCGTTGTTAGCTTTTAAGTATCATGGCATGTTCTGAATTTTCTTTAAGGCTGTCTTGGCACCTTGGGAGATGTCATGATAAGTTTGTTGGCTTCTCTGCCAACCAGATGCATTTCATAATCATACATTAGAAATTTCAGGGGAGCTGTTTGTAGAGAGTTAAATTGTATGCATTACTATGACTTGATGATAAACATCCAGACATACCGGTATGTGTCACTTGCAGGATTAAATCGTTGACTGCAAAAATGAAATTTGGATAGATCCCTGTGCTCCCATAGTAACCTTTTTAGTGTGCCACATCCCATAATGCTTTGTGCGCACTTTTAAATGTTTCATGATCATAAATATGCTTTTGGTTTTATATTTGGGATATTGATATCTCAGGGTTTCCCATCACCTTTTAGGAATAATACTTCAAATCCCAAGAGCAATAATAAACTAGAGGTATGGATTTGGGATTTGGATCAGGATTAAAAAAAACATTTTTTCAATTTATAAGGATGTTACTTATACTGTACTTTTAATGGAAAAGGAAAGGAAATTGGAATGATATATTTTGTATGGCACTGAAGGAAAATTACACAGTTGTTCCACTAACCTATTATTTTAGGCTTCCAACATTTTGCTAGCAACTCGTTTAATCATCTCATTATTTTTGTAATACATATTTTGTCTTTTTCATTTGTGGTTTGAATTAATTGGCATAATGATCATGTACAGTTGACTTAGTTCCATAAGGTCTCTGCATGTAGTATTTATTTTTGTTATCTTTGTTCAGGCTCCCTATTACTTTCATAATTCTTAATGACCATGTTGGGTCAATTATGGTTTCCAGCAGAACCAATATCCACAGGATATTCTGAATATATATATATATAATATTATCCCTAACACAAAGATTGTGACTGGCATTTGGCTTAAATTATCAACTTGGAATGTCTAACTTTCAACACTTATGTTTTATAAGCACTATGGGTACACAAATTCACAGCGGAAACTTTCACTAAAGTAGTATTTCTTTGGATGTCCCTGTTATTTTCTCAATTTCTGTGAGCCAGAGAGGCACTGACAGTCACTTTCTTTGAAGCAGATGCTGCTGATTATATATTTATTTCCCCCCCGCCTTTTCCCCTAATGGGACTCGAGGTGGCTTGCAGATAAAATAAGAACTGCTAAAAACATGGGGAAAACAATTAATCCATGGGAAGGCAAACCCCAGCCCAATCGCCTTCTCAATCCGGCCCGTGGAGGTCCAGGAATCAGCATGTTTTTACATGAGTTGAATGTGTCCTTTTATTTAAAATGCATCTCTGGGTTATTTGTGGGGCATAGGAATTCATTCATCCCCCCCCCCAAAAAAATATAGTCTGGCCCCCCACAAGGTCTGAGGGACAGTGGACCGGCCCCCTGCTGAAAAAGTTTGCTGACCCCTGAATTAACCACTGATAGAATTAAAACTATCTGTCTGTCTATATATAATATAGCTTGCTTTTGAGTCAGACGGGGCTAATTCACATGAAACTTTGGGCATATCTGTGAACCGAAGCGACTGATGGCCTGTTCGTGATGAAGGAGATCAGGAGGTTGCCTTGTTATGACCATGTATCACTATCAAGCACATCTGCGGCCTGCTGCGTTTGGCAGGTCACCACAAGCTCGGGCAAAATAGCATTCCATGGGGTGCCACCTGTAGCACTTTAAAGACACCACTGATTTGATCTGGAATCTTATGGCTCTTCCAGGGCCAACATCAGGTGTCAAGAGACCCTGGGCAAAGTGCTGTTGTGGACTTCCGGCGGCGACACAATCGTCGGGTGGTCGAGGGCTGCTTCGGGTCCGAGGCGCCCTGTCCATCCCGGGGGTTAGGAGCCGCGCTACCGCAGCGCGCGGCTCCGGTTGGGGTGCGGGAAGAGCGTCCCGCACCCTGGGCTCCCCGGCTGCGCCCGCGGAGGCTCCGAACCCTTCCCTTGCCCCCCCTGTAAAGGGGGAGTGGGGGTGAAGGGACAACGGAGCCGGGCTTACGGGGATATGCCCCAACCGGGATGTAAATGCGGCGGCAAAGCCCGCGGTGAGCGTCTAAGTTCTACCTGTGAAGAATGGAGCTAAAGGAACCCGGTGGTCGTGAGTAAATAATCTTGGCAGAAATCGTGCTTTTGGAACGATCCGGGGGGAAGGAGAAAGGCAGCCTGCCTCTCTCCCTTCGAGCCTAAGAAATTAACCAATTTGAGGGATTGCTGCCACAGAACTGGTTACAAAGTATTTAAAATTGATACATGAGACTGGCAAAAATTTTTCTTGGGAAGCTAACTAGCGGAAAATATCTCCATAAAAAGTTGCAGTGTTTGCGCTCCAGCTTAGGAAAATGGCGACGAACAAAGAGACAGGGGAAGAAATATGATACCCACTTCCTCCTCCTCTGCCAGTATGTTGGGTTTCGTCCTTGAACTGGTATTGAACTCTGGACTAACAGATGAACAAAGGCTCACTGCCCTGAATGTGGAATTACTTTGTAGAAAAGTCAAAGTCTTGTGTGGGGGTCTGAAATGGAACCAACTGCCCACAGAGGAGGCTTACAAAACTTTTGACACTTTGGAAGAAAGTCTTGCCAAAGAGCTGAGAGGGTGGATGGAAAGATGGAAAGAAATGAGTGAGCTACTTCGGAGAAGAAATTCGCTCTTTGGGGGTGGCAGCCCCAAGGCGATGTCAAGATTTGTTATATCCAGTCCCCGAGGTGTGAGCTCGGGGGCCAGGGACAGAGAATTAAGGTATTTACAAGAAGAAAAGGAATGTTACAAAGAACCGGAGAAGCTGAGAGAGGAAGAGATGGATACCTCGGAGCTCGTGGCAAGGAGAGTTTTGGACTGTGCCCGGATCTGTGGACGTTTGGAGAGGGAAGCTGCAAGGAAGTTCAGTGCTGATGCCATCAGGAGAAGAATAATGGACAGAGGGGGTGTGGGGTGAAGCATTAAGTAAAATCTAAAGCAATCTGTTATGGTATTTTGAAATCGGAGGGTGAACACTGTCAACAATAGTTTGTTTTATTATTTGTTTGAACATGAAAGGAGATATTTCAAGTTTTTATGTTATAAGCAGCAGTTTAAAGGATAGAAGAGATAGATTTGATGAGGATGATTTGTGAGGATTTATGAGGATGTAGTATAAATAAAGTCAATTTAAGTGGTTTAAGTTTATAGATTAAGATGATTAAGATTAAGATGAAGATTAAGATGAATGTTTTACTTTATATATATAATTAAGTTTAATTTTTCAAATGAAGAGGTTAAAAAGTAGATTATGGATATAAACTCGAAGGTGAAAAGGCAGGGGAAGTCAACTGTCAAGATTGGAAAAAGAAAATTTTTTTTGAGATGTCTAATTAAGAAGAAAAATCATGGCAATTTTTGTATTAGATGTGTAACTGTATTTGTTTTGTATGTGTTTAAATGTAGGTGTGGTTAAGGTTGTATGTTGTTATAAGTAAAAATGTCAATAAATTCTTATAAAAAAAAAAAAAGTGCTGTTGTGGAACGCCCTAGCAATGAGGGCCCTCCTCCAGCAGCAGCAGAGGCTGGCCCCAAATGCCCATTCCCATTCCCAACCCCGGAGGCAACAAGATTACTGTACATAGCAGTGCACACCTTGAAGAACCAGGCCCATACCATTGGACTCCCCAGCACATTCACCAGTAAAACCAAGCCCCTCCCCAGGCATATTAGAGGGGCGCCTTCTCTCTCTTGTCTTTCCAGTGCCTGTTGAAGACCTTCCTCTTTCAGCAAGCCTTTTTAAGCTGAGATTTTCCCCAGTCTGCATCTGTGCTGGAATTGTTTTTATGACAACTTTATATCGTTTTATCACTCGGACGTTTTCTGCCCTTTGTGGGATATAAATTTAATGATAAATAATCCACACAATTTAACAACTACCATGTATACATTATGGGCACACATTATAGCGATGGAATTTAAATGATGCAGGTGAGTCCAGCCACACAGGACTGACAGTTCAAGGTCAATGCTCCAGCCAAGGCTGCGCCAACCCAACAGTAGTATTTATTATTTTATTCTATTTATTTATTAGATTTATAAACTGCCCTTCATGATAAGATCTCAGGGTGGTTCACAGAATATATGTTAGGGCACCAACAAGTTGGCGTGCTGAAGTGCAGCAGTCAGTCAGATAAGCCGAGGTCGAACAGTCCGGGTCAGAAGCCAGCTGAAGTCAGGTATCAGTACGGGGTCAGGAGAAGCCAAAGTCAGAAACAGTCCAAGTCAGGAACCAGCCAAGTCAGTCAGGAACAAGCCAGGAGCCAGGAACAAGCCAAGGGTCAGGAACAAGCCAGGAGTCAGTAACACAGGAACAGAACAAGCAAGAGCAACCACACACTCAGCACAGCAGTTGCAGGTGCTAGCAAAAGGAGCAGCCGGCCTTTCTTAAGTAGCCGGCCTGTAACCACGTCTGCCTCTAATTGTTCCCTGCATCTCTCAGCTCTACGCTCTACAGCTGAGAAGGGAGGAGAGGAAGGGCCCTGCCTGTTTCTCTCCTCACAAGGGCCTGATTCTGGCTCGACTTCCTCCTCCTGTTCTGGTCTTTCCCCCTCTCCATCTGACTCTTCCTCTTCCGAGGAGTGCCGCCACCAGTCTTCTCCAGGTACGAACTCCTCCATTTCCCCAGGTTTTTCCGTTGGTTCAGCCTCGCCGGGGGGGGGGGGGCTTGCCACCACTCTTCCTGATCTGGCTCAACCCTGACAATATAATAGTAATTGTAGTGGAACCGTGGCAGCCTAGAATCTGTGCTAATGGAAGCCCTGCATTACTGGATTCTGCCAAGCCATTTAAATTTTCTCACAATGCAATATCCTCTACAAAAGCTCTTGTCAACACTGGGCCAATATAAATATTTTTAGAGATAGATAGATAGGATAAGATAGATAGGGCTGCAGAGGCACAGTAGTGATCAGCACTTCTGAATACTCAGTATTCCTCATATGTGTTAGACATTTTTGCTCACTGGATGGGTTTCTCAAATAGGTCACTAATGAAATAGCTTACATATGTTAGCTTCTGTAAAACACAATAAAATATATATTTTAGAAGAGTATCTTCTGGGAGGAAAATGTGTATATGCTTCTGCTGGAAGATATATAAGGTAGAAATATGTTCGTAGAGTGGATGTCACACTGGTAATTCAGCAAGCTGGGCCCGATTGTAGCTATTGAGCACTGCGCTTGAAAGGAGTATGTCGCTACAGCTTTGCCTATTGTGCTTCGTTTTCAGATGGGAGTTGATAATGCTAGTGTCTGTTTCAAGTGAAGTGTGTGCCAGATTACAGATAGCTAGCCTGGGCATTTGAAAGCTGTTAATTGTGAAACTTGAGAAGAAAATGGACCTGTTCTTTCTGCGGTGGCTATTCAAAATCTGGGCCTCCCCACTTTTTTTTGTCATTCTAGAGCACTGTGGGCTTCGCTTTTATTTTTTGTCATTCTAGAGCACTGTGGGCTTCGCTTTTATTTTCTTCCCACATAAAATGCACAGAGCGTACAAACGCTCTTTCATTTGGCAGCCTCTCTGTTGCCTTCTTTGCTTGGGAATACTTTTGGGTTGTTAAGGATGTGCCCCCATGTATTAAAATGAAATTGTCACTGCTGTGTGGTGCAGCGTAACATGGTTTGACACTCCACGCCCGCAGCTACAGAAAACAGGCTTTTATTGCATTTATTCTTTCAGAGACAAGAGTCTCTATAGATTTGCTGCCGACGTACGCTTAGTTAAATCTGAATGAAGCCAAAGTGAACAATCTTCGGCATCAGTCGTTTTGTTCTTTGTCGAAAGGTCTATAACCCACGTGGTTGTAGCAGCATTTAAAAAAACAAAACAAAAAGCAGGTGTACAAAAGATTGCAATGATTACAAGTCAAGAGGGACAGTTTTAGTACCTCCTCCTGAAATAAAGTAACATGCATTTTGATACCATTAAATCATCCCCTATTCACATTTTCCAAACTGCCTCTGAAAACTGCTACAGGAGAATGCAAACCCTTTGTTGACACTCTGGAGAGCATCTTCGCACTCCAGAAGAATGCATATTACCATTTCGCATATTTTTGAGTTTTTGGGTCTGCCTTTGGGGGCTGTATGTTAATGCACTGTGGAAGGAAGCTGAGGAAAGCTACGTGAAAATACGTTGAGTTTATAAGCAGTATTCTTGCTGGAGGCGCAGCAAGCTGGGGGCCGAAAATTCAAGTGGCAGGGAGTATTGGGAAGAGAGAGAAAATGGAAAAGATTGATACATGTTTGCAAGGCTGGAACTTTCTATACTGTCCTTTTAGCATCATTTCTTTGGGGAAATCCTACCAGATGTTCTTTCAGAGTCAGATATGAGTTTTCGATTTTCACAGCTTGGTACGGCTGGTCTGCTGGGGATGGAGCTTTTAAGCAGAAATGGGCTGATAGCAGCTCCATTTTATGAGCAGTGTGGGTAAAGTATGTTTTAAAGTTAGCCTAGGCGTTTTGAGTGGGTTTAAAAACTTTTGGGGGTGTTGGAAGTATGTGGCCAAGTTAGGCAACTGGATTTCATTTGAATTGGTTTGTTAGTATATAGTCTCTTTTTTGCATACAAAGTGTAAGTTTGGAAAAGAGGATGGGGGCACCGTGAAATCAGACAGATGCACACAGAACGTTATGCAAGTTGCTTCAATACTGAGCCCAAAGCACAGAACCGTGCCTGGTTTCAGTACCAAATTTGAAAATACAGTGGTGCCTCTGGTTATGAACATAATTCATTCCGGAGGTCCGTTCTTAACCTGAAACCGTTTTTAACCTGAGGTACCACTTTAGCTAATGGGGCCTCCTGCTGCCGCCACGCCGCCGATGTGCGGTTTTTGTTCTCATCCTGAGGTAAAGTTCTTAACCCGAGGTACTGCTTCCGGGTTAGCGGAGTCTGTAGCCCAAAGTGTTTGTAACCCGAGGTCTTTGTAACCTGAGGTACCAATTGTAATGGTTTTCATCACGATCCCTATTTGCATGCTAACTGAAGGTGGCTGGGAAACAGGGAAGTTCAGGAGGGCAGGAGGAAAGAAGGAAAGCAAGGTCTCCCTCCTCTGAGCGGAAAGTGCCAAACATGGCGTGGTGTTGAAGGAAATTAGGTGCTTCCGTCTCATGGAAGTGAAAGTGGGGTACCCAGGTAGATTCAGCTAGCAGAAAGCTTTTTTGTGATCGTTTCTTCTGGAGAATTGGACCTCTGAAGTATTGGGGGGGGGGATTACTGTCAGATACAGAACAAGACAATCATTTTGGCCTCAGAAAATGAGAAATGCAAAGTTAGCAAGGGGATAAGATTCCTTTAACCAACTTGCTACTTCAGTCTTTCAGAGCTTTTCTTCAGACAGCAAAAAATTGCAGGAAGGACCGGGGGGGGGGGAGGGGAGAGTTTGTTTTCCTCAGGAGAAACTGCTCCGAAAACAACTGCTGCCATTTTGAAAATTAGAATCCTTATGTTTTGTTCCGATTGACTTACTGAATTTTTTTTTTAAGTTTAAATTTAAAATATTTCCCCCAATTTACCCCGACTGATTTAATTTTCCCTTTTGTATTGTGGTTGAGGAAGTTTAATCGGGTGGGGGGGGAATATATTATCCCGACTCAAGGTCTTACCAGGGAGCATTTCATAATGGTGATATTGTCTGGGAAACAGAGGGTCCCTTATGAAGGGTGGATGTGCATCCCCCCCCACCCCATTTCTCCTGAATGCAGGGTGCCAGGAACACCACAGCCCATTCAGAGTTTATTGTAGCCTGCACCTCAGTGAAACATGTTTTTAAAACGCCAAAAGTAGCCAGTTTCCCTTTGAGGAAAGATTACAGCGTTCAAGACTTTTAAATAAAATATTACGCATGTTGTAGGAAAAGTGGATAGGGAAAAGTCTCTCTCTCTCAGTAATAATAATAATAATAATAATTAATAATAATAACAACAATAATAAAATCTGGGGCCATCCAGTGAAAATGAATGCCAACCAGTGAAAATGAATTCAGGGTAAACAGAAATAATTCTTTGCACCATATATTTATAGCATGCACAATACACATTTAAAGCAAAATAACCCCAGGAATAGTAACTTCCCCTTTACAGAGTTATAATTCCCAGTCCCCTTAGCAGCCTACAGTTCCCAGAGTTCTTTGCGGGAAGTCATGTGCTTTGGATGCGCATAGTTAAGTAAAAGTCTAGCAGGAACCGAAAAATGAGCAGCCGGTGGGAAATGAAGAGGAAGAAAACCGGGGGTGGGGAGATAAAATGTTAAAATATTTTCGAAATGTCATTTGGAAATTGAGCAGCTAATAAGGGTGGGAAGAGAAACATCAAGATGGCGGGTTGGGGAGTCATTTTTAAATCTGAACTAATGTGATGTCAAATTTGTTAAAAATAAAAATGGAAAAGCAATAAAAATCCAACTTATTTAATAATTTTAAAATTATTAAAAATAAATGTGCTTTAAAAGTATTGTGCGGATTTGAAGGATGTGACGGCCACCAACTCGGATTGCTTTAAATGGGGATCAGGCAGTTTCATGGAGTATCTGTAGCTATTAGTCATTCTGATTATGTACTACCTCCAGTTTTAGAAGTTGCTGGAGAATCCCTGCATTTGGGATTCCCATAGGCACCTGGTTGGCCATGGTGAGAACAGGATGCTGGACAAGATGGGTCATTGGCCTGATCCAGCAGCCTCCTCCTCCTATGCCCACGTGATTTTCAGAACAAACACACACAAACACACACACACAGTAATGTTGTGAGTGTAACTGACACAGAGAATTGGACTGTACAGAACTAATACATCCAGACAGAAAAGTATCACCATACCTGTTAAAGCATCAGTATAATGGAGGCAGGCGGCACGTTTCCTTATCAAGTGATATTGCGTGACTTTTTCTTGATACCTGTCATCTGATCGATGTTCCATAATTATTATTATTTTTTTCTCTTTCTCAGGATGGAATCTACCGAAAAATGTGAAGTAGTTATTCAGCATTTTAATGGGAAATACCTGAAAACACCCCCTGGTGTGCCAGGTAAGTGTTGTTCTTCACCGTTCATCTGACACCAGCAAAGCTGGGGAATATATATCAATTGAGACAGAGTATAGGAATTCTGAGACTGAAAAGCTCCTTGAAATGTTCTTTTTAATATGTCCACCTTAAGGTTAGAGGTTACCACTTATTCTATATCAAGTATCAATAAGTCACAGGAAAGTCTGACGAACATCTCTGTGGGTTTAGCATTATGCATACATCCCTTTCATGTTGTCAGTAATGCTGATTTAAATATACAGTGACTGGTGTGGTGCAGTCTGACGGCATCAGAAACTGAATGTTTGAATTACTCCTAGTTGATGTGAACTTGCTATTGTAGGCTGCATCAACAAAAGTACAGTGTCTTGACCAAGGGAAGTGATAGTACCACTCTATTTTACCCCGGTCAGACCCCACCTGGAATAGTATGTCCACTTCTGGGCACCACAATTTAAGAAGGATATTGGCAAGCTGGAATATGTGCAGAGGAAGGCAACCAAGATGATCAAAGGTCTGGAAACCAAGCCTTATGAGGAACAGTCGAAAGAGTTGGGTATGTTTAGCCTGGAAAAGAGGAGACTGAGAGGATATATGTTAGGCATCTTCAAATGTCTAAAGGTTGTCACATGGAGGATGGATCAAGCTTGTTTTCTCCTGCTTCAGAGGATGTGACTCGAACCAATGGGTTGAAGTTACAAGAAAGGAGATTCCAACTCAATATCAGGAAGACCTTTCTGACAGCAAGAGCTGTTCAAAGGTGGAAAAGAGGTGTGGACTTTCTTTGGAGGTTTATATGCAGAGGTTCATAGACTGCCACATAGAATCATAGACTTGTAGAGTTGGAAGGAACTGCAAGGGTCATCTAGTCCAACCCCCTGCAACGCAGGAATCTTTTGCCCAACATGGGGCTCAAACCCACAATCCTGAGATTAAGAGTTTCATGCTCTACCAACTGACCTATCCCAGTAATCGTTGGATGGCCATTTGCCATGTCTGATCTAGCTGAGATTTCTGCATTGCAGAGGCTTGGACTAGATTACTCTTGGGGTCCCTTCCAACTCTACAATTCAGTGACTCTGTGATTGCACACAAAATTAACATAAAGACCCTTGGGGAAGAGAGTGGAGAAGGAATAAGGGAAGTTTCAAGAGAACATTTGGGAAAGCACATGTAGTTGAAGACAACTATTTATCTGATTCAAGCTTCCTCATCTTGGCCAGCAAGTTTCCTTTTGGCTTTCATTATGTTAGCTCCATCCAGCTATGTAGTCCTTGTGTGGCATTTGCTTAATGGCCTTAGGTCTCTTAAAGAAGAGTTCTAGAATTGGATTTGTGCTGAAGCCCTGTTTGAAAAAGTCAAAGGAGGCAAGAGGGTGTTGTGTGTTCTCTCTCTCTGATAAAATATGCAAGCTCCTTTTCCAGAAATGGCTCTTGAGGAGAGTTCTGACTTGACTTTTCACATATTGGTGTCTCCCTCTCCAATTTGCATTGAATTTGTGCTGTTGTATGTCTTAGGTCTCTGGGACACGGGTAGCGTTGTGGGTTAAACCACAGAGCCTAGCGCTTGCCAATCAGAATGTCGGCGGTTCGAATCCCTGCGACGGGGTGAGCTCCCGTTGCTTGTTCCCTGCTCCTGCCCACTTAGCAGTTCAAAAGCACATCAAAGTGCAAGTAGATAAATAGGTACCGCTCTGGCAGGAAGGTAAACGGCGTTTCCGTGCGATGCTCTGGTTCGCCAGAAGCAGCTTAGTCATGCTGGCCACATGACCCAGAAGCTGTACGCCGGCTCCCTTGGCCAGTAAAGCGAGATGAGTGCCGCAACCCCAGAGTTGTCCGCAACTGGACCTAATGGTCAGGGGTCCCTTTACCCTTTACCTATGTCTTAGGTCTAGATAGACACCCCCACCTCCACGTTAAATATATTAATAAACAAACCAGATAAACTGGGCAGGGGGAGGAGAAAATGAGAGTGGAGGAAGATAAAGGGGAAATAGATTTAACTCAACCTATGGAATCTCATTACATAGAAAGGTCACTGAACCCATTTCCCACTATCATGAGTTCTTACTTGCCATCAATGTATTTACTGTCCTTTATGCCACAGCATTTTAGATTGAACTTGAATTGCTGTATTGTATCCTCTTTGTTGCTCACAATTACAGCTTCCCACATTTTTATTTGTTTTTCTTACTGAAATGGAGAGCAGAATGTGCATGTGGGCACAGTTATGTATTATGCGCAAGATCTTGGTTGACTTCTGAGCGTAAACCGTAGTTACATGTGAATCCTGATGATCGGAATTGGAAAAGTATATCACCTTCAAGTCACACAAAATGTTGTGTTGCACTTATGGCCACATGGAGTAGAATATTATTGTCATATTATTAATTATTATTATTATTATTATTATTATTATTATTAGTTGTAGTAGTAGTAGTAGTAGACCGCCCTTCACCTGCAGATCTCAGGGCAGTTCACAGCATAAAATTACAATATAAAAACCACAAAATACATAGTAAAAATAAGAACAACGAAACACCAATAACCCCCCTTCCACAACACATTTTGAAAGGGCACCTGATGTTAATCATCCAAAGGCCTTGTTGACAAGGAATGTTTTTGCCTGGTGCCTAGAGGTGTATAATGAAGGTGCCTCCCTGGGGAGCCACTGCAGAAAAGGCCCATCCTTGTGTTGCCGCCCTCCAGTCCTGTCATGAGGGAGGCACGTGGGCCTCAGACTATGATCTCAGGTTCCATGTAGGTTGATACAGAGAGAAGCAGTCCTTCAGGTATTGTGTTCCTGAGCCATTAAAGGCTTTGTAAGTCAAAACCAGTGCTTTGAATTAGGTCCGGAAATTAATTTGCAGTTGAGGCGGAATCGGTATATCGTGCTCAAACTATCTTGCCCTTTGGTTGTATGCAGGGCCGGATTTAGGTTTGATGAGGCCGTAAGCTACTGAAGGTAATGGGGCCCTTTATATGTCCAGCTGTCCTTTGTCAACAACAAATTGCCACTGTTTTTTGTGTTGAACATATGCTATATGGTCATTTATGGACCTAATAGGTATCTAAAGCCATTTGCACATGTTGCAATGCAACCAGTCCGTGCAGAATGTAGGCACCCTATATATAGAAATGAGCAAACCTGTGATATGTTAGGGAGCAGGCAGGGCCCATTACTTACATCATAGGAACCTACACAACACAAAACACTGTTGCTGTGTGTAGATTTTGTTTTATTTGTTTTTTTATCTTATGTTTTGGAAATGTACATCCAGTTTTTTTCTTTAATCTTTTGGGGGGCCCTCAAAAGAGTGGGGCCCTAAGCTATAGCTCGTTTAGCTTATACGTAAATCCGGCACTGGTTGTATGATCTGTGAATGATACTATATGTTTGCATCTCAGTTTTCGTCCCAGGAGATCAAGGTTGTGTACATCTTGGCAAGTTACATATATACAATAAGCAACAGATCTTGCCAGTAGACTGCACATGATTGTGGTGTGGGGCCCCCAGTGTACCAGACCCAGGAAATCCTGATGATGGCATCCGACTTTTCAGTGCAGAAAAATACATCCATTGGAAGAGCCACTCACCCACCCCACACCCCGGTTAAGTAAATATTAACAGTGTATGTGAGTAGATTCACATGTTATCCCAGGGAAACTCAAGATCGGTCACAGAATATTTTGGTACAATTCTACATACAAGGATACCATCAGAGACATTGACTGATGAACATTTCTTCTCTAGCAATTCCAGTAGTTGCGGTAGGAACCTGCCTAATATCATAGCTACATCCAATGGAAATGCGAAGGATAGCAATGATTTAGACATAGCTGTCAACTTTTCCCTTTTTTAAAGGGAAATTCCCTTATTCTGAATAGGATTCCTCGCAAGAAAAGGGAAAAGTCAACAGCTATGGATTTAGAACAGATTTCCAGTCAACAGAATCCTTGTCCTCTGTAAACAATCTCCCACGTCACTCAGTAATAAAATGCTCTTAGCATATGTGAGTCAGCTGGCCATAAATGCAGCAGCTTTATGACTTTTAACTGTAGGATTTCCCCAAGTTTTATATGCATAATATTGAATTCAGAGTTCTCATCCAAAGGAAGTGTTAGGTGGAACTGCGCCATGCATAAATTAACTAGAAACTATGGGAAGTTGTTTTTTTAAAAAGAAAAAAAGAAAGAAAGAAACTTACACAATGTTACCTACGATCCCAAAATCCAGCATTCATGCTATGGCAGAGCTTCCAGCAGCCAATGAAGCTGCAAGAACTAAACTTACAGAGATCATGTTTAGGCTCAGGAACTATTTCAGTGTCCTTTAACTTTTGAAGAACTTGGAGTGAGTGCAGGGAACTCAACTCCCAAGTTTTGGCTTGGCGCCTGAACGAATTTCATTTGACAAATGAATCTGTCAAATTATGATTTCTCTTTCTCATTTTTTCCAATCTTGACTTTACATCTCCAGGTTTCTACATGAGTCTTTCTTTCTTTCTTTCTTTCTTTCTTTCTTTCTTTCTAAAAAGAGCTCATGAAAATTCATCAGTATTTTAGTGGAATTTTCTCCTGATATATGCATTAGTGTATTTTGCCTAAAATGCAAATTTTGTAAGCATTTTTCTGTAATGCACTTTTCTATATTATTGTTGCAAATATATATACATTTTTATGCACATTCTGTATGCATTTTTGCATATACATTACTTGACTGGAGAACTACATTGCAAAATTCTGAGAGTGGAAATTTTGAAGGATGGCTTTTTTTCAGTTCGCATATTATTTCAAGAACTGTCAGTTTGGTAATTTTGCTGTCAATTGTGAACGAAATTTCTATTCTTAACAAGGCCTTGGAACCCCTGAATGGGAGTTAAGCCCTCTTTCTCCTCATAGCTGTGTCAAACAGTGGGGACAATGCCCCCCATCTTGCAGGTCTAACCTCCAATCTTACTGGATTCCTAACTAGTCAGCCTTTTGATGGGCAACAAGGATAAGCAATAGTTAGCCAGTCAATACTTAGACAGAGAATGGTGATAAGCAGCTCAGCACTAAACACATACCAGCATTTTGAATAACCAGCCGTTATGCCAACGTTTTGATTAACATATGAACATACCATGTGGAAAATAGAACCCTTGAAAAGCTGTAGCCCTTGGGAGAACTACATCTCCCATAATTCCACGTTCTTTTGTACCATCACAGCTGCTGATGCTGCCACTAGCTACCGGTAATACCTGTAGAGCGTGTGCTTTGGGAAGTGGGGGCTAGCCCCTGGTTTTTCTGAAAGATCCCAGATCACTTCTGAATTAATCCTACGAGTTTAGGAGAGACCACCCATCTAAGATGCTGAATTCTCTGTTTTAGGAGGTTTGGCTGCCCCCCAATTTCCCAGTTTTTAAATCACCATTTCTCCTCCAGCAGTCCTCTCATTTATCTGCTTCGTATGTTTTCTTCCGCTTAGATCAAGTCTCTTAAGTTTTTCTTGCCGCCTTTTTGTATTTGATCTAGATGCACGGCATTTTTATTGATGTTGTGGTTAGGTTTTCATTTTGTTCCGCAAGTTACCTTGGGCATATGCAGTCTAGAAGTGAAAAGTCAGTATAAAAGTATCTGAATGAATAATAATATAAAAAGCTGGTGCAGAAAAATAGCAGCCTTGCTGTAGTTTTTTACCCTCTAGTGTCAGTGGGGAAGAGGCATTTGTGAGGAGCTTTCTCACAAAAGGATAAATTTGGATGAGGATATATATAAGTGTAAGCAGATAAACCTGGCTTTTTAATGTACCCTCCAGCTAATCTTCCTGATGGCACATTTCTGCCTGTTTTGCAAAAAAGGAACATTACATTTCAAGATTCCTTTATTATATGCTTATCTCTCTTCGCCATATAGGTGTGTCTGGATGCTCTGAGATGCTTATTTAGAAAATATTTTAAAGCAGTTACATTAGCTGTCTGTCATTAGGAAAATAAGGGTATGAAAACAAGAGAAAACTGCACTTCAATTACATGGTATATTTAAATTACAAATGTGCTTATATGCTGCCTGCTAGAATTTGATTTTAATGATCACAGATGGGATTGATTGCACATGTGTACATGGTAAAAATCAAACCCCGTTTTTGAATTCTAATTTATCCAGTGGCTTTCTGCTTTCTTCACCCTCATATAAGCTTCTCAGTGGGATATTGTTGTATTCTAAAAAAATCCCGTGGAAAGTGACTCAGTGAACTCCCTCTAGCCTTGTAAGAGAGAATTGCAGATCTGTAAATATGATTGATTGGGAATTATTACCATTTCATTGATTTGTATAGAGCGAGCATTTGGGTGTCATTAACTAAGCAGGGTGCTGTCAAAATACATCTTTGAGACAGTTGTACTGTATTGGTTATTATACTCCTTAAGAGCTCACACAGCAAAAAAAAAAAAAAAAAAAAAAGAGAGAAAAAAGAAAGAAAAATGAAAAGAAGAGAAATAATAATATTTAAGATACATTGAAAAGTTATAAATTGCTCCATTCCCTGTTGGTGGGTTTAGCTTGTCCTTTACTTCCTCCAAGACGAGAAGGGGGGGGGGGGAAGGTTAAATAGAAGTTTCTTTATATTCATGTAGTTTCCCCTCACAGCTTCTACTCAATTTATACATCTCTGTAATAAACCTGGATTTATGCCTCTCAGCAAAGATAGAAGCATTATGCTTTATCCACCTCCAGGCAATTACTGATCTTCCTGCATGGCGAGGCAAAGAGAATCAAGTCTCCCAGTGTATTTGGAAAGGCACAATCAGAGTCTGAAAATTATCCTCCCAGTGCCACAATAATTGGCATGAAAGGGAAAATGGGCTCTAGTTATTGCTGTGACCTCTTTATGAATTTAAGTAGGAAATTCGGAAACTTGAGAGCATGAGACAGAGGGATCTCTCTCTCTCTCTCTCTCTCTCTCTCTCTCTCTCTCTCTGTGTGTGTGTGTGTGTGTATATAAAATACAGATATATATCAGTGTTTAGGGATGTGGGTGGCGCTGTGGGTTAAACCACAGAGCCAAGGGCTTCCCGATCAGAAGGTCGATGGTTTGAATCCCCGTGACGGGGTGAGCTCCCGTTGTTTGGTCCCAGCTCCTGCCCACCTAGCAGTTCGAAAGCACGTCAAAGTGCAAGTAGATAAATAGGTACTGCTCCGGCGGGAAGGTAAATGGCATTTCCGTGCGCTGCTCTGGTTCACCAGAAGCGGCTTAGTCATGCTGGACACATGACCCGGAAGCTGTACACTGGCTCCCTCGGCCAGTAAAGCGAGATGAGCGCCGCAACCCCAGAGTCGTCCCTAATGGTCAGGGGTCCCTTTACCTTTACCTTTATATCAGTTTTTAGATATTAGCTGATATACTGACCAGCTGTCTGGCTGTTGGAAAGATTTATCAATCAGTCAGAGGTTAAATACAGTTGCTTCACACTTTTCACCTGAATTCCTAGTGGACTATTAGAAGAGTCTGTACAGAATGGAGAAGATTTCATGTTTGGGGAAACATCTTGCTTATTCCAGCTTTCCTCTCTTACCTGTTACTGAGCATTTTAATGGAAACGTGTAACCTTTCCAGTAGTGCGTTTGACTCATTTCCCTCATGATAGACAGTTTCTCCCAGAGTTCTTTTTGCTTTTTGGCTTTGATCGCTCTCAAAATATGAGAAACCGGAGGGACAATAATAAGCAGCACCAAATATACCATCCTTTTTTAAAACAACAACAACAGCAACCTGTATTTATTATTGAATGGAAATTGCTATGTTTATTCGTGTCATGCCCTCAATGAGGCCCTTTTGGTATTGATATTGAAAATATTAGACATTTAATTTTGCTTCATATTCTTTCATAAGCTTAAATATATCTCTTAGGCCTCTTAATGCCTTCTTCTGCTTTAATTATTGTTCCTAAGAAATAGCCTCAAAATGGGGAATTACACACTTAAGATATATTTCCTTAGAATGAGTAACAGAAATAAAACTTAATATCCTGCCAGAAGATTTACTAGGAAGTTCTGTACTAGTAGCATCTTAATTTTTTTATTTTCTTATCCTTAGAAACAAGATGCTTTCTTTCCTTTCACATTTCTGTCTTCGTACCTCTCACCCTAGCTGTCCAGATTGCTGTTTAATAGCGATACATTAGGAAGAATTACTATGAAGGACATCCTACCAGTTCTCTCTCCTGGAGGTAGTTTTCTTCCATATTCTGGCATATCTAACAGTTTATCCTCTATCTACACCCATTATGCATCATAATACTTTAAAAACCCACAGCTTACACGTGGGTTACGTCCAGCCAGCTTCGAGGGAATTCTGGCGGTTCCATTACTGCGAAAAGTGAAGTTACAGGGAACCTGTGGAGCACCCTCCCACTAGATGTCAAAAAGCAAAACTTTTTGTAGACATCTGAAGGCAGCCCTGTTTTGACAAGCTTTTAAAAATGTTTGAGGTTCTGTTTTGTTCCCTTATATTTTGTTGGAGGCCATCCAGAGTGGCTGGGGTAACCCAGTGAGATGGGTGAGGTATAAGAAATAAATTATTATTATTATTATTATTATTATTATTATTATTATTATTATTATTATTATTTATTTATATCCTACCCTTCCTCCTCAAGGAGCCCAGGGCTGTAAACAGATACACAATTTCAAATCAAAAGCAAAGCAGAAACAGATTAAAACATTCTTTTAACAAAATAAATAAATGAAAACATACTTCCAACTCATTGATCTCAAGTTTTGCCAGGAACATTATTCAGTGATGGCACCTGCTCAGCACTCAATCTAAGCATTTTCTGCCTAAACACTTTGCCAGTCAAATCGGCAAATTGGTTCTTTCCCATTGTGTTGTAGGTGTGTTTCCCTTGTGCAGCTTCACAGTTGTGCTTTTCAGTTGTGTTACTCAGTTGCTCTCCCAACACATGCATGCAATTCCATTTGTAACTGCAGATTGTATGGAATGGGGAAGTTTGGGCTAGCTGTAATCTCCATATTGGTGCAGAATTATGGTGCAGAATTCAGTGGACAGGTTGCTCATAATTTTGAGCATATTACACTGAATGTGTCCCGAGTGCACTGGCTGCCAATTAGTTTGCACCACATTGTCCTCCCAGAGGGTGAAACCAAGGCAACAACGGGAGTAAACAAACCAGACAGGACAAAGTTCTGGGATTTAAAATTGGCCACAGTTTTTATTGATTACAGATGTTGGTAGACTTTGGCACAGGCATTGGGTGTATATCCATTAACAGCCTCCAGATGGAGGGCTGACACTTAAACAGGGTTGTGCCAAGCGTGGAGGGCCCCTTAAGACATGGGTCTACTCGGCAGGCAGTTGAGGGAAGCTGTGTGGCCCATCTCCTCCACTCTTGACTTCTGGACAGATACTTGCACATAGACTCCTAACGTGGTACCCCAAGATTGCACCTGGCTGCTTAAGGCTGGGGTGATAGTTTCCGGGTGCTAGTTTCAATATTTAGGAGGCATTCGGCTCCGCCCCCTGGCTCCTTGCAGCATCGTATGCGCAAAGTCGGTGTTGTGGGACGTGACATGTATGCCATCACAGCATTGTATGGCATCGCACACTGGCTCCCTCAATCCTCTTAAGAAGATGGCACCTCTGTTGTTGTGGGTGTTTTGATGGATTGATGGATTTTTAACTGGATTTTATGTTTGTTTGTTACTACTTTTTATTGTAAGCTGCCCTGTGGCCTGTGCAGAGTGTTATTATTGGTATTAAGAGTTTTGTTATTGGTATTAAGTAGTATATAACTATGTGAATTATGTAAACCATTGGGGGAGTCACTGCAATTTTTGATGACGCTCCCTGACACTGTTGGGTGGCACGGTGACATCACAGGCATGTATCATGGAAGCTGTGACAGGGTAAGCATGAGGTAAACTGGTTGAATAAAATGCCAGCATTTTCCTTGCTTAGTGTGTTGGTGAGGATAAAAAGGGTGTCAGAAATTGCTGCAAGTACACCCCATTCAGACAATGTTGTCTCTGAACATTTTGTACTGAAGGTAATTACTTCATTTTTAACATGGAGCTACTGCTGCCATCATCTCTTTTTATTCCGTGTGGGTTTTTTTCTTCCCCTTCTTCTTCTCTTGTATTCTCCTCAGGCTTTCAAGTCATTTTAAAACATTTTGGATTTAAAGCGTTGAGGAGCTAATAGAGCTTTAGTTATAAAATATTTACAATCAGAAACTGGATGATATTTCCCAGATTGCATGATCTTTTGAAGTTCAAATATGACTTAGATTTTCTTTTCAAAGAGCTTCTAATGGCTCTCCGTGAATGTCCCCTGACACTGTAAATCAGCTACGTCATATTGAGTCATCTTCTTTTTTTATTATCAATCTTCCTCCCCCCCCACCTCCTACATTAGTCTTCGTATTAGAGTATTGCTTAAGTTATATCATTTCCCCAGCACTCTCCCTAGATTAGAACAAAACCTTTCCTTGAAGGTTCAAAGGAATGTGAATAATTAAAGTTAAAAAAGAAGTATGACACTTTTCAGAAGTTTCCATATTGGAGCCATTTTAATTGGCTTTCCACTGCAAAAAGAAATAGCTCTCTTCTCTGCATCTCTCTGTCTCTCTCGCACTCTTTCAAAAAACAAAGTGTTCACTTGGCTAGTTATTTAGAAGTAATGATAATTTTTTCAATAATCCATCGAAGTGGACACAAACTCTTTAGCTTTGAAGAGCCGAGAGTCCCATAAGGACATGACTTTGTCAATGAATATGTAGCAATTGAAAGTCAACAAGGAATTGTTGATTTTTTTGTTGGCAACGTGTGGGAAGAAATATTCCTTTTTTTTTTATTAAAGATAAGACACAGCCTTGCAGTGACATGATCCCCAAGTTTATCTATAGTCTTGTCAGTGCCGTGCCAGACTCAAGCCTGACTGCAGTGAAAATGAGTCAGTTGCATGGTATGGATCTTGCTGGGGGTACATCTAACCTGCAGGAAGTCAACTGCAGCTGTGATGGAAAGGTTCACTACTTGGACAGAATTATTTACATACTAAGTCTCTTGTAAGTTCAGTCCCTTGAGCAGCAATGCAGATAATTTTTACAGCATAAATTGTTTTTTTAAAAAAGCATACCATCCTGTAGAGTTGGAAGATTGCCCTTTTATTAAGCTATCTGAACAACAGTATCATTTTATTCCCAGAAGTTTCTGCCAAATGTTTCATTGCCCATCCATTAGGCACCTGTTGTCTTCTCCCATGTTTTAAATTATCTTTTGATTGCTAGTTAATAGATCCCCCTTGGCCACTATTTGTTGCATGTTCCACAATGCATAATTTTGCTACTGGAGTCTCTGTCTCCTACGGAGCTCTGTAGCTTTTTCCTAGAAATATAGATGAGATCCATCAAGGGTGAGGGCAAGAAAGTGTGAAATGAACCACCATCCCATTGCTGAAAAGTTTGCAATAGTTGAGAATTCACTAGCGCTGAGTATAATGGGGAAGGGCTCTCTCACACACACACACCTTGAAGCTAGGGTGATCCATAGAAGCTGAATGTTTGAAAATTCAGGGGAAAATAACATCACACAATGCATAGTTACACTATGGTATTTGGTACCACAAGATGTGCTGCCTATCAAGATGTGTGAGTTTAAAATGGGATTGTATACATTTTGGAATGATGTACCTCTCAGTGACCACTTGTCTTTTCAAAAATGGTTTTTATTAGTTGTATGTTCGTTTTACACAAAATTTGATATTGTTCAGTTTACTTTCAGTATATAATAAATTTTGACTTCTCATCCTTATGTCCGTGATGTTTCTGTCATGGAATCTTTTACCTGATGCCATAACTTCGGTTTTGTTTAAATTGTATTATAACTTATATCACAATCATTTCTTTATTCTCCTTCTCTTGCCTGTTATTCAATTCCTGCTCGCGATTTCATTTAGCTATAGTCCCCACCCTCAAATAGTCTGAACTCTTCGACAAAGTTCTCATCTTTTTTTGATCTCTTTATTTTTATGCTGTCAACTTCGCCATCTCTGCATAGTGCATTAACTTTAAAATCCATTCTTCTTTCGTTGGGACTTCTTCTTTCCACTTCTGCGGTTACAGGATTCAGGCTATAGTAGTAGCATACATAAACAACGTAACCATCTCTTGGTTAAATTAAAATTAATTTATTAAATTTAAATTAAATTAAAATTAAATTAATGCAGTTTTAATTTTGGATTTTTAAATTTGTATTTTAATCTGTATTTTAAATGGATTGTTTTTATGTTTTTGCTGTGATTAATTAGTGTTAGCTGCCCTGAGCCCGGTTTTTGGCTGGGAAGGGCGGGGTATAAATAAAAATTTATTATTATTATTACAGTATTATTATTATTATTATTATTATTATTATTATTATTATTATTATCACCATCATTATTATTTTGGAACCTCTGCCCCATAATCCCCAAAAGAAATGCTTCAGGCCTCTTGGGAATGACTATTTTAAAAATCTTTTTTAAAAAAATAATCATTATGTAGTGACTGCCTGTCTTGACGGCCACGTATCCTATTACCTCCAGTATCAGAGCGAGTACACTTCTGAATTTCAGTTGCTGGGGGTAACAAGCAAGAGAGTGCTGTTGCGTTCATGTCCTGCATGTGGATTTCTCACAAGCATTTGGCTGGGCGCTTTGATATGGTCCAGCAGGGGCACTTTGTACAGTCTTGCAATTTTCATGAGCACGTTATTCTCCCATCAGCACCAGCGCTCTACATTTGGTGGTTTTTGAGGAGTCCAAAGGACACCACAGTGTTAGCACATTTTGCGGGGGGAAAGAACACAATCCTGTTGCCAAGACCGCCAGAGGGATGCCACTTGCCTTATCTCTCTGCAGTAGAACACTTCCATTGCCAAGATAGATCATTGACTGGGATCATTTTGCGAAGGGCAGGCATCTTATTTCTTTTTAATCAAGCAGCGGAGAACAGGAACGCATTAACTGCAAGCAGCCATGAGCAACATCCCCAAAAGGTATGTTTGGGAGTTTTTCAAAGCACCCGTTTTCCACTCTCCAGCTCAAGTGCTGCATTGAATGTTTGCAGCTGCAATCTTTCGACTGGGCGCCTGTGGCCCCAATCATAGGATTTCATCATACAGCCGGCTGAAATGCTGAACCACTCACTTAGTGCCATGGGAAATGCCAGTAACCTGCAGAAACACCTTTATATGTATACATGCAGCGAAAGGCCTTTGTCGAAGCATGGCTACTCTTTCGCAAATGAAAAGTAGCCTTTGGCAGGAGATCTCTGGCAGGACCAGTTCCAAAAGCAGAGGAGCTGCTATACTGAAAGATCAGCAATTCGCAGAAGCGACAAGTTAAAGGCAACACATGTTAGGGATTGCTGGTGGTTTCCAACTTTCTTTGTCTTCTCGTAAAAATACACATCATGAAAATAAACCAAAGGTTGAAATGACTTCGTGGTTGCTATCTTAGCATAAATTGTGTGTGAACGAGTCATAGGGTGGGCTGCAGTGCTTCAGAATTCCATTACCGAGTGAGCTGGTGACTCCTAGCCAAAGTATAGAAAAATTGGTTTAATTTTCATGTCTTCAGTAAGTGTCTAAGTTCCTTCCTGTCTGTAAGCTAATGGCTACATTAAATATTGACTTCAGTGCACCTTAGGGGGAAAATGTTTAGGATATTGGCCAGCGGTGAAGGCAAGAAATTGTTTTAGCAGTCCTGTGAACCGGTCAGACATTTCCAGTTCCTGTGTTTGTATAAGGACCCCTCCCCCGGCATTGTTCTTCATGTTATCAGCTTTTATCAATATTGCAATTATTACCATTTTGTAAAAGTGTGGTCTTGGATAGCCTTGGTGTTTTAGCATGCTCAATTTAATGCAGAACGATTAAGAGGTTTTGATGGAGTTAAAACCCGAATCTGAGGGTTATAATTATTATATTTTACCTCACTAGTATTGTATTTTCCCCCCTGAAAAGGCATCTTGCCCTTGGCTAGCCTCCATTCGGAATAGTTGTAAGCATTCTGCACAGAATCATTTCCTTTAAAAAAAAAAAAGGTGTTTTTTTTTAAAAAAAAATTTAATCCATCCAGCTCATTAATATTTTCTTTCTCTTTGTCAAAACTAACAGCTCATATTTTCAAAGCTTGTGTATCAGGCTATCTTGCCTTCCTTTGTAATGTTTGCTGATTGCTTAGAAGAGCAAGAGGGATGCATTTATTTGGAGATACATTTCTCTCTGTGTGTTCTGTTACTGAATAGTAGCATTATCTTAGGATTCCTGCTTATACTATTTGCTTATTCCACCACATTATTATTATTATTTGTTTCTGTGTGGTTGCGCATAGATGTTGCAGAAACCTAAGCACACTTACTAAGTATTAATCAGAGTAGACCGATTGAAATTAATGCTCCAAAGTTAGCCAGGTCCATTGATTTCAATCAATCTACTCTGAGTATAGCTAGCATTGGATACAGCCCTAGACACTTGATTTGCTCTACCTTTTCGGAATAAAGTACTAGATTGTGCTACAAGCATGTACAGCAGTATTTGGAGATGCTGGAACATAGGAAGGTGTGCTACCATGTTTCCTAGCATTTCTAAATTCTGCCAGGCATGTTCAATGAAGGCTGGCTGGAGTGTCTAACAAGAACATTCTCAGTTTTCCCCCACCCCAGTAACTACCAGGGAAGTGAGAAACAGGAAGCACTTCTGTTCTGCATAGCAGTTCACTTGAGACCCTAGTCAAAGACTTTATTACTTTGCAGAACTTTTGGATGACGTTCAATTAAAAACATCCAGGTGCTTCATTTCTGGAGTGAAATGGGAGTGGGATCAGTGCCCCTATCACAACCCTCAGAGAACAATCAGAGTGGACCTATCACTATCTGGGAACAGCTGCCGAGATCATATAACACCAGTCCTGAAAGACCTACATTAGCTCCCAGTACGTTTCCAAGCACAATTCAGAATGTTGGTGCTGACCTTTAAAGTCCTAAATGGCCTCGGCCCAGTATACCTGAAGGAGCGCCTCCACCCCCATCATTCTGCCCAGACACTGTGGTCCAGCACCGAGGGCCTTCTGGCAGTTCCCTCGCTGCAAGAAGTGAGGTTGCAGGGAACCAGGCAGAGTGCCTTCTCAGTAGTGGCACCCACCCTGTGGAACATCAGATGTCAAGGAAATAAACAACTACCTGACTTTTAGAAGACCTCTGAAGGCAGCTGTCTTTAGGGAAGTTTTAAATGTTTGATGCTTTATCGTGTTTTTAATATTCTGCTGGGAGCTGCCGAGAGTGGCTGGGGAAACTTTTTCCAACAACTTGTGCACATATTTGATGTCCCTGTAGTTACCTAGTTACATGTTCATGGCCAGTCCAAGCTACTTCCCTGTCTGAGATAAAGGACAAGATGGTGCCCCTCATTTCATTCACTAGGAGCTGAATCTTATATAATTGATAGATTGAGTTATTAATTAATAACCTTGTGCATATATGTCTCAAGGCAATTTATAGACCTATCATAAAAAATAGCTAAGATGGTTTTAAAAGCAGTACAAAAGAACATTGAAAAAAGGGGGGGGGGTTGAAACAATACAACATTAATACCTAAGGTGGAGGCTTTTTCTCCAGCTACGAAAGATTGTCAAAACAAAAACGTATTCAGTTTATTTCAGGAAACCGAATATAGTAGGCACATGTTGTATCTCCACAGGAATGCTGTTCCATAGAACAGAGACAAATTGCTGTGGAGCAGGTTTCTGATATTTTGGGGACATTAAGGAAAAACTATCCAGGAGAATGCAGTGCCCTGGGTGTATAAGGGATAAGGAGGTCTCTCAAGTGAGCTGTCCTCAGCTATATAGCACAACAGGCTATTTCAAGGAGCACAGGGTCCTAAAACACTATTGCCATCACAATGCCTCTCAGCATCTGTCGTCTGAGATGGCCATCTCCCCCTGCTGTCCCTGAGTGTGCTGTTGGGGAAAGCAGTGCCAAAACAGCAGTACGCCAGGGAAAGATTGATGTTTCCTAGGATACAAGAAGATACCAGGGTTGAAAAGGCAGTACTGTATCCTTAATCAGGTAGCAAATATAAGGATTCCCTGTAAAGGACCATATCTCTGAGAGTAAGAAGAAAAAATGTGGGGTGGAAGGCAAGAGATTGAGACAATGAGGTTAACGGTGGCTGCAACTTTATTTGATTTGCAATCTATAATCTAATTTTCAATGTGTTCCTCAAGGAGCAGGTGCTCATTTCCCCCTACTATCCAGAGTCTGTTGAGTGAAATCTCTCTCGGTCCCACAAAGCACCCCGGTCTATCAAATAGGACGCATTAAGGGAAGCTAATCCATCTGCTTAACCTCTTGTGTACTATTTTGGGTAATCTCCAAATCCGTTGTGCCTCTTTCCCCAAGCGCTGTTGTATAAAGATGCAATATGCTGCTCTCTTCATGATCTTATCAGCTGCCAAGTAGAAGAAGAAAATAGCTGGATTGTATTGTGCATCTGTGTAATTTTATTCCCCCTTCAAAGGAACAGCCCCACTTTTGGCTGTGACTGCTGGTACCCTACAGCACATTTATTTCCAGTGGAGGCTTCTGTGAGTAGAAAGGGGGCAGAGGGGACTTTCCTTAATCCACCCTTATCTCTGCCAGCCCCTATGTCCTTTATCTTCTCTAGGGAGTTGGGTCACCCTTTGTAACTGCAAGTAAGGTGGTGGGAAGCTGCAGGAGAAAGGGTGTTTTTTTTTGGGGGGGGAGCCCAAACACAAACCTCCACCTGACAGAACCCTTCACTGGATCGAAGAGTTTTCCATCAGCAGATGTCTATGGCAGGGGTACCAGCTTTTCTAGGCCTACAGGCATTTTTGCATTTTTTGAGTGAGTATCAAAAGTACCACCTTCTCTGGTCACTTCTCTCTCTCAGATCGTTCCCCAGAAAGAGAGACAGAGACAGAGAGAGCACGCATACACAGAGACTTTCCCAAGGGACCTGTATAAAAGTCAGATCCAGTAGAATTAATCTGAACCTTGAAAAGAACTTAGATCTGAAAGAAGACACGGGAAAGAGTTTAACTCATTTGTCATTATAGTTGAAGTGGAAAACTATGGTTTGACTGAGCTCTCCAAACCAGGATTGCAAACCATGGTTTGATATTCATGTTCAGTCCTGGTTTGAAGGACTCGCTCAAACCAGTTGGATCTACAAACTATTATTATTATTATTATTATTCATAATAATAATAATAATAATAATAATAATAATAATAATAATAATAATAATAATTTATTCCTTATACCCCACCCATCTGGCTGGGTTTCCCAAGCCACTCTGGGCGGCTTCCAACAGGAGGTTAAAAATACATTAAATCATCTGTCATTATAAAACTTCCCTAAACAGAATCAAGCCAGGTTGTTTTATTAACCTGTTCACTCAAGGGGAGGAGGGAAGGTATGCTTGAAGGCTTAGGACTTGTCTCCAGCCTCCCCCCCCAAATGGTTTGGAATCATGAATGCAGCCCATGGTATGCTAGCATCATGGTTGAATGGAGATAGAACCCTAATCTCCCTTGTCCAGGTCACCATACTATTCCATGTTCCACTACCGGTAAACATCATGGCTGAGCAAGGACTTGAAGTCCTATTCACTTGACTGTGCTTGCTTTGATTTTGGAATATTATTTCAGCATTACTTAAATAAATGTCCATGATACATGTGTACACACACACACACACACACACACACACACAACCAAAAATTGATCAACTAAGTGATTGGTGATGAGGATGAAAACTCCTGATTTTATTTCTGCAAAACGGGGAGGCAGTGAATATCCTCTTCTCTCAGTTACCTTGGCAAAAACTAAAAATGGCAACGGCGTCACCAAACATTCAAACTAATCTCTGCAACAGTACCACGATGTTTGCAATGCAACAGTGGACGGTTCAAGATCAAGCCCCCACAACAATTTAAATGTGGCTGAGATATTTATTTATTTTTAAGTGCTCTTGGAAGAAAGGAATCCATCCCAAGTCAATTTAAGCGTTGCTTGTTCTCTTTAAATATTTAATTACATTAATTTTTCAGAACAACAAAACAAACATTCATCAAGTGAAACTAAGCATGTCACCCTCAGATCTCTACATCTGTTGCTGTCCTGCTGTTTTCCTGCATAATTCAGTTTAATACGTTTAAAGTGTACACTTCATTAAAATTCTTAACATTCACTTCCATGGAGAGTTTACATTCTAGACAAGGGCAGGAAGGCAGGCAAGGAGACTCGTTAACTGCAGAAAGGTGTGGCTTCTTCCCCTCTTCCCTGCTTTATGTATGTATGCTGTTGTCTATCTTGGTGCTTCTGTCTCAGCATGTACTGTCTTATCTATATATCTAAATCCATCTGTCTCTAGAATGAGTCATCCTTTCAGTGCCATCAGACATTTCCTTCCGGATGTATCTTTCTCCCTTGAAGCCTTTGTTCTTTATTATACACACACACACACACACATGTGTATATATATATATATATATATATATATATATATATATATATATATATATGTATATATATTCTCTCTTTATTCCTGCTGTCTCTTCTCCAGTCACATACTACACACAAACAAACCCACAGTGTGGCCTACATACCAATCAAACTAAAGAACATTAATCATGCTCTCTAGATATGCTTAAGAATGGACTATGTTGATGGGTTACAGCTGTGTAGCTTCCCCCCACCCCCATTGTCCTAAGATCCAGGGTTTTATAGACATTAGAAGCATGCATGCGCAAACAGAAAGGCAATGTTATTTTCTCTAGTTGGAGCTAAAATAATATAGGAAAGTATTTCCAGTTGAGACCGAGATTAAATAGTATGCAGCCGGAGAACTGGGATTGCAAATTAAAGGGCATCAATACTTGGAAACCTTCATCACCCCTAGTTTGGGAATTTAGCACTACCTTCAAGAGGAGAATCCCAGGCTGACAGCCCACCTAAGAACCTTCAAGCAACATGTCTTATTTAGATGGTCTGGGGTGCAGATTATGGTGCTTGTGAGGTTAATCAGCGCCGCCACTACAGATAGCCAGAGGGCGCTATTGTAGGTAAAGGGATCATGTGACAAGGAACCAATAGGGGTTCCACTAGGTCTTATGGTTTGCAACTAGCTCCTAAGCCTGAGCAACGTGTCACTGAAGGAAGGACTTAAGCTGCTCTCAGACTGCAATTCACCACTTCCCTTCATGTAGGGCTGCCATATTTCAAAAAGTGAAAATCTGGAGATTTTGTGGGGGTGGGCGGGGGGGGGGGGAGTTGATCCAACTGTCTTTGGAAATTCCACCCAGACACTATTTCTGAAGGACAAATCCCAGATATGTCCAGGAAATTCCGTATGTGTGGCAGCCCTGCTTCATGGCTGCCTCATTGACCTCTTGACCACAGTGGCATTGGGATATGATTTTGTATTAGTGCAGATTCTGAATGCCTTCATATACGGTTTAATGTCTAGGGAGGTGAATGCATAGACATCATTTCTTCCCCTTTTCTTTCTTATATGTAAATGGCATGGAGTAAAGATGTGTATAACAGGTCCCTTTAGCCCTGTAGAGTTCTTTACTTTACCTCTCCATGCTCTCAGAGATCCATGGAAAGGCTGCAGAATACTTTAGATGCCCTTCTTTTAGGAGCAACTTACACATGTGTGTGTCTCTTGAGAATGATGTACATTTCCACTGATTACAGGTGGGTAGCCGTGTTGGTCTGCCATAGTCAAAACAAAATCGAAAATTCTTTCTAGTAGCACCTTAGAGACCAACTGAGTTTGTTCCTGGTATGAGCTTTCGTGTGCAAGCACACTTCTTCAGATACCACTGATGTACATTAAAGCATGTTCAACAGCTAAGTCTCTCTTCTTCCCCTAGTTTTATCAGGGTTTACACAGCGATCCACTGAAAATTGCCTGTTGTTTCCCTTATGGAAAGTAATTGAGGCAGAATAGGCCATAAGGAAGATCGAGAGTAATCATCCAAACCTTCAGATCAATATCCAAGTTTGAAATAAAACCCAGAATAAACACATTATAATCAAAGCCAACTGCCTGTCAGATCACCAAGCCTTTCCTTCCATTTCATGTTTCCCTCATATGTTTCAGCCACGTTATCTTGCCTTAAATTGCCTGCAGTCATTGTACACCAGGAGTCATCTGCTACCAGGGAGTTATACACAAGTTTGCGAAAACCAGTATTCTTGCAGTGAGAGGGCAGAACTTCCTAGTGAGGCACAAGCAGTTGGCAAGGTATCATGAACTCCTTACTTCTTAACTGCAGAAGAGGAGAACACTGTGGATTGTTGTTGTTGCTGCTGCTGCTGTGTGTTTTGATATAACAACAACAACAACAACAACAACATTTTTTATTTATACCCCATCCTCCCCGGCCAGGACCGGGCTCAGGGCTGCTAACATCAAAATAAGATACATTAAAAACATAACTCTAACAATCTATTAAAATACAGCTTAAAATCAAATTTTGAGCAGAATAAAATCAGATGGAACTATAGAGGATGGGAACATTGAGTGCTCACATTGAGTGCAAAAACCAGCCAGGGTAGGTGTGTCCTGCATCCCAGCTGGTGTCCTTTGTTGTAACACC
Source organism: Lacerta agilis (assembly GCF_009819535.1). Lineage (NCBI taxonomy): Eukaryota > Metazoa > Chordata > Lepidosauria > Squamata > Lacertidae > Lacerta > Lacerta agilis. The sequence goes on along the minus strand of NC_046323.1, from coordinate 14,851,191 downwards.
TGAAAGGGGACATGGGCAGGCAGTATGTGCATCTATAGCCTGTGTATTTCTCTGCACAGGTTTTCCTGTGGACATGACAAAAGTGTCAGGCCAATTGTGTATCCAGTTGCTGCTGTTTCCTGTCATTCCTGATGACCTGACTTATGAAAATGTCAAATCGTTTCTTAACTTTTCTCTAATGCACAGTAGATAGCAAGCAGCCTGTTTCCCCCCCCCCCAGCAGAGCATTGTCTGAAAGGGAAGAAGTCTTTGCCAATAATCCACAAGTTTGCCATCAGTTGCCTTTAGTGCTCCTTTGGAAATCATTCTTGATGCAGCAGCTATTGATCACAGAGGTCTGTTATGTTAATCCTATTGCTTTTAGTTGCAAATTCTTCATTAGTACCCCAAGGGCTCTCTTGACCCTCAGAGGATAATGAAAGTTTCTCCTTTATGGAGGTTTAGCAGTGCAAATTGTATAATTTATTTTTCTCTAATTGAGGATAATCAGCTTGTCCCTGCAGGATATAAAGCTATATATATTTGTGTGTAGTTGTTAATTTCTTTTTGCATTAGAGAAGGGTTGCTGAAAAGCAGACGTAGTTATTTATTGTCAGGGACACATTCTGACCTGAGGCCATCAGCTGCATCAAGAATCCACAGGAGAGCCAAAAGAAGGAAATGAGGATATTTTCATATTGAATAGAAGAAGGCACTAAACAGGAAAGTGAGAGCAAAAATAGTACACATGTGTCATCCCTGGCAAAGCTTGTAGGATATAGCAGGATAGTTCTGCCTCTGGAGCACTGGGAAGAATAGCAACACTCCTTCCTGGAGCACAACAATATTATTAATTAAATAAATTTGTAATAGCGGTCTTATTATATGGTCTGAGAGCAACAATGTGTAACATTTGTAAGTGGTCATCTTTTTCCATCTTGTGTCAAAAACATAATCCTAGAAACCCAATTTGTGTATGATGAGGGATCCGAGGCAAAGAGAGGACCAAGATGCAGGAAGCATTATGCAAAGAACCAGGTAGGCCTAAGGCAAAGATATCCGCTCCACTTAACCATGGGGCGGGGTTGCGGTGGTCCGCGCGGCCACCCACTCTCCTCCGGGGGCGGGGGACGTGGTCCCACATTGCCCAGAGGATCCCGGCCACATCACCAACAGCCGGCCAATCGGCTGGCTGGGGGGGCATGGTTGGGACCCTTTTAAATGGGGGCATGAGCTAGGAGACTTCCTCTTGGCTTGCTTCCTCAATCTCCCACCCTCCCTCCCTACTTTCAGGTTTCTTCACTGGCCCTGCTATGGACCTTGGTTGGTTGCCGTTGAGGGGGCTGGTAGGAATTTTTCCACTTGGCAGATTAGCTTAGCCCATTTGGTTTTCGCCTACCTCATAGCAATCGTCACAACTTTGTAAGGTTTGCGGTTAGGCATTGGGTGTCCTCATGTTGGGGGAGGGGAGGCCCAGCCATCGCCTGCCCCTCCAAGCTTAAGGGTATTCCGTTAAAGGAATCCGGGGGTGTGGGTCTCATCTGAAGCCCGGGGCAGGGCTAGGGCCATGCCACGACCCTTTGGGAACCCAGGGGCAGCTCGAGTTGGTTTGCATTGACGGGGCTCCCCTTACCAGTGGTTTACCCTTACCAGACTTCCTGCGCATCAGGCAAGAGTCAGATATAGTCTGGTCTATCCAATGCCTAAGCCAATTACTGCTCACATTCTGTAACCAATAAAGTTGTGGTCAAAAATTGCCCAATAACATTAACCATATATTCTGTGTCCTGGTGTCTTTATTCAACTTCGAGGGGGTGGTTGCGGGGTCTCGACACGCAACCAGGTAGGGATGTGAAAAGCCTGTACTCTTGAACCAAAGGGTGGAAGGTTCTCAGCGGCATCCAAAGGAAGCAGGTATCCGTGTATATTTTGTAATATCTGCAGAAGCAGTTAGACACTTCATGGGAGATTATTCCACTTTGATGGGTCCAAATCTATTTGTTTACATGCGTCAAAAACCAGAGGGCAAAGTCAAGACGAGGAAGAAGCCAACCAGGCTCTGGTGTTATTGTTTGATCCTTGACAGAGCAGGCCTGGATGCACTGCTTAATGTCATTAATGTTTGTTTGTTTTTAATTGTATATACAGGAGTCTGGATAAAAACTATATAGCATAGGGTCTCATTATACCATCCATTTGCTTCCTGCTATTCTTTAGCTATTCTTTATTTATATGAAAGCAGGTCAATATCATTCAGGTTGATTAACTAATCAGATTGAGGTTACTGCTTCTTTCTGCGGAGCTGTTTGTTTTTGTGCTAATGTAAATGTTGACCATTTCCCAGTAGATTACATGGGATAAGCAACCACCAGTAGGATCTTACAATATTTCAAATAGACTTTAAATAATGAAACAGGTAATCTCTCACTGCTATAATCCTGCAGCATGATAGCATACAAAAGCTGCCCTCGAGTCAAAATGAGAGATTGAAAATTTAAAGCTATCTAGGCAAATGTTTTTTATTAATGATAACAAAATAAATGTGTTGGAAAGAGGCTTGTGTAAACATATATTTGATTGCATAGCAGCCCATGAATGCAAATATAGTTGTTTCAGAGAGCTATTGGTGTCTTCCTTAAACACATTGAAATATATATGCTTTCTTTCTCAATGCACTTGCTCATTGACCTTAAATAACTGCAATTATTTATATCCAGTTTGTATTCATACTAGTGCCTGAAATGCAGACTTCAATATTGTCAAGCACATTGTGTCATAGCCTCTGAGCAGACTTCCCTTATGATGATGATAATGTTATAATAGATACTGGGTTGTTGTTGTTGTTGTTGTTGTTGTTGTTGTTGTTGTTGTTGTTGTTTTAAAAAAGCTGTATGCCAAAACACCAATTTTCACATATGATGTGATATAAGGTTTGAATGATCATTCAAAGAATGTAGAGAAGAGATAAAAACTTATTTGCTCCAGATCTTCTTTGAATACACTATATCATACTGCAAATCATTCCTTTAATTATCTTAATCATCTTTAAACCAGTGTTGGCAAAGTAAAAGAGAAAATGCAAAACTACCCTGCAGAATCTATAGCATGATAAAAGCTATCTTGGCCATGCATGGGAGCACAATAAAAGTTTGTGTCATTGCAATGCATGAGTGCAGTCAAATTTGCATGATACGTGTATGTAATATTTTGATAAATTGATACTGATATATGGAGACATTGAATTATCCCAAACCATTGGACAATACCGGCCTTAGACACCCATATGTGGCTTCTTAAACCATTTTAGAAGCTGGAAATTAGAAAGGGAGCTGCATGTTTCTTTCTCATCTCTCCCTCTCTCGGTGCTTACATCCTAGTTTAATGAAACCACAGTTACCTGTTACATCTGAAATGAGAATTTGTGGTTCAATATCAATTTACTAACTAGGATCTTAAACCACAGTTTGAAGTTGGATCCTGATGGTAAATCAACTTTAAACCATAGTTTCCTGTTTGGGGTGTAAAGGCTAACTGCAATTTCAACAAACCATAGTTTCCCATTTGGGTTTTAAAGGCTAAACCAAGCATTCTGTTTCCTATAGTGGGCAACCTGATGCCTCTGGGAAGCCTACAGACAGGACATAGAGGTAACAGCTCTTCAGGTGCTGGTAGTCAGTCGCTTTCTGCCTCTAAAGATAAAAGTTAAAGTATTTTGAGTGAAATTCTGGACTTTAGAAAATCTTTGCATGGATTACTAGTAAAAGGTTTAGGGTCAACTGCTCTGAATAATATTACATTCATTCTGGACATACACATGCAAAAAAAAATAAGTTATAAGCATTTTATTACATGTATTTGTAATAGTATCAAAATACTTGAGTTAGAATTAAAATAAAACTTCAAAGTAAGATAGTAAACTTTTTACCCCTTCCAGAATCAGCATTGTGAAAGGCCAGGCTGTGTGTTGAAAATGGCACAGTATAGAGTTTCTAGTTACAACTCAATTTATAGTATAATGAAAGAATTTTGATACTTGCAAGGCAGACATTTAAAACACCTGTACTTGCCAGTGTAGCTGTCATTCAAAGCAAGAGGATCTTTTGCACCTTGTGCTACAGAAATGTAATCCCATGTGGCCTGACAAAGGTAGTTTTGTGTAGATGCTGAGAGACCGCATGCTTTCTGGGTCATTCATGTTAACATTTTGATTATAGCGATGAGTTACAGAGGATAAGCTGGAAAGGCTTACGAGGCTGCGATGTTACAATGGAATGTACTACTTTAGATGGAGAAAAGAGCTTTCATCTCAGAACCTTTGAAGCAAAAATGAATTGCATAAACAGCTGCCTCTTAAAGCAAACATTCAAACATTCATCCTTCTAATGCCATCTTCATCTGACTCTCTCTCCTCTTTGCTGCCTTTCAAAGTTTCCTTTTGTTTTACTAGAGTCGTGAAACATGGGCATTTATCTGGGATCTTGAATACCTGTGTTTTTGAGTGATCTTTTCTTTCCCTGATTTCCATTCTGTGTTTTAAAATTATCTGCAGAGTTCATGGACATTTATCTCAAATCTTGAATACCTATCGTTTTAAGTTATCTTTTGTTTCTCTGATTTCCATTCTACATTTTCAAATTATCTCCACAGCTCACAGAGCCTGTATGTAATAGTTTGTGCATAGGTAATAAAACAAAGAATTTAAAAGGCTGGTGAGAACTGTCCAATCATAATTAATGTTAATACTGCTTTATGATAAAAAAGTTTAACTCTTATTTAGTATGTAATAGCAATATTGGATGAATTTAACCATACCATACCTACCAGTTATCATCATCATAAAGGAAACATTTATCAGATGGTTACAGTCAGCCAAGCTACAGATTGAAAACCCAAACAGTTGTTTGGTGTTAATGTCTAAATCTTTGCTATCTTATGAAACATAACTGGCAGGTGACTGCCAGACCAGGATTTCAAACTACAGTTTGAAGCTGGTTTGCAAACCATAGTTTATGCCAACTGTAGTTTGCTACATCATGGAGACAAACTTACATAAACATGTGAAGCTGAGTGCTGAGAAGATAGGCAGCTCTAAGCCACAATTCCCCTGCCATACATAGAAGCTCAAAACATTGGGGGCCTTGGTTTAGTGTGAGTATGAATTGAGTGTAGAAAGAACTATCCAGTTTTACTTACTGCTCAAATGTGATTTTGAAGTCATGATTGCTTACAACTTTCTGTGTATTTTACTAATGATGCATCGTTTCTCAGCTTCTGTGCCTGAAAATATTTTAGAAAGTATCTACCCTATCAAATAAAACTGGACCTGTAAACTTTCTCTCTGCTCAGGGAACTGCAGTTGTGAAAAGCTCAGAATTTCTTTGGCTACCCTCATCAAGCTATAGTAGTAGTAGTGGTGGTGGTAGTAGTAGATGATGATAATAATAATAATAATAATAATAATAATAATAATAATAATAATAATAATAATAATATTCATATCCCATCCATCTGAGTGGGTTGCTACAGTACAAGTTTATTTTTGCATGGGGAGGAATATGACAAATGAGGATACAACTAATATGTTTGCATTGAAGATGGGCCTCCCTTTTTGTGAATCTACAAAAGTTGATTAGTATAAACATGAACCAGTTTCAATTGCCACAGAGTACTAGTGGTTGCAGGGTCATGAGTGTCATTTTGCTCACGTCCCACTCCCCTAACCATCTAGTTGGCCCTTGTGAGAACAGGCTACTGCACTTGAGGAGCCTTTGATTTGATCAAACACAGCTCTTCTTACATTCTTAATATGTTCTTATGTCATTAATATTTTTGAAGCATTTTTTTCAGTAAAATGTCAATAGGAACAAAGTCAACATTTGGGTGTCTTTTGATCCTCTGGTTACTCTTCCAGGGGAAAATCTTGTTGAAAATGCCTTTTACCCCCCCCCCCGAACTTTCCCACATATTTTGCTGAACAAAAAGAACTTTAAGCTCTCCACCTAACTACAATTTTGCAGTTCCTCACTTTTGTGTTTGTTTTAATGCTAATGTTGTTGTCATATGTACCGGTAATTTATTTGCAAGCTCATGTTTGCAGCAAATCAATCAGCAAAGTCATCCTTATTAATAAAGGATCTTCCATAGAACCCCAACATTGATTTCTCCATCGCTGCCTCTTATTAAAAAGTTCCCTGGTGTGAGAAAGATGCTAACTAGAAACTAATATGCATTGTAATATCTCAGACATTTTCTTGTTCAGACAAGGGAAGGTTGGCAAATGTTTTGCTCAAAGGATTTACCTGCTGTTATGATAAAATAAAAGCACATTATCCCAATTCTTGCTTTTGCTGACAGATCTTTTAAGGCCTTTGTATTTGTCCCTTTTTGTTAGTTAGCTTTTTAAAAAACGTTAAAGCTTATTTACTATACCTTGCTGTGCTGTTCTGTGGTTGCTGGGGTTTTTTAAATGAGCGACAGGTGCTTATCAGCTCCCAGAAATTGACATGTCAAAAGACCTAGTAGATGCAACAAGAATACTAATGAAATTATTTTAATAATAGGTTGAGTTGCGCTCCAGTGAGCAGCATGATGGAAGTAGAATTATAGTGCTCAGTGAAATTCTGGTGGCTTATAGGACTGCAGATTTTGTTGATTCGCTTACAGTGGAATCCTTTGCACATTTACTCAGAAGTAAGCTTCTCGGTGTTAAGTAGCATTTAAATCCTGGGTAAATGTACATTGGATTGTAGTACCTGCAACTGGAACATAAGTACTGTTGGAAAACCTTCTAGCAAAAAACTGAATTTCAGTCAAGGATGAATTCACTGTTTTCTTCTTGGTTTTTTTTTTTTTTTTTAAGAAAGAGCCTGTTAATGTAGTAAATGTAAGAAAAAGGCACTTCCAAGGATTGCATTGGGTACATAACCTTTTGACTGGAGTATAATGGGGAAATGGCCATTGCAATTAGTTTCTGAACTGTTGGTATTATTCTGGAGCACCTACATTGACTGTCATATACTATTGCATGACAGACTATGCCAGGCTAAAATGACTGAAATTTACACAACCATACACTGGAGAAAGTAAGTTAAAAATGAAACAAATCTCTACATTATGTGTAATTGTGCATTTCACTATATAAAATAATTTAGACCTATGCTAGATTTGATTGTGAGTTGTTTTCGTATTTGGAACAACAGATTGCTTGAGATTTTAAATGTTTTACAACTAAGTTGTACCCCCAATTATCGTTAGGGAAATACAACTCTTACTGTGTCATTGAACATAATTGAACAATAATCTTTTAAACCTCTAACTTATAAAAGTGTAACAGAAAGGGTAGCACATTTTCCATGTAATTATTTCAATTAAGAATAGGTTGCTTCTGTCTTAAGTCTCTAGTCGAACTTTGGACTGATTCAAGCATGGCAGGAACCATGTGGACATGCTGGCTCCTAGAGTGTGATGGCCTGGGAGTCAGACTCAGATGCTGAACCTGAGGGATCCCAGCCTGCACAGGATTCCCCGCCTCCAGAACCAGCAGAGCTAGGGCCAGGGCTTACCGGTAAGCCTGAAGGATCCCCACCTGTGCTGGATCCCCAGGTGCAGGCATCAGCGGAGTCTGCTCTGGCTCCTGATGGGAGGGAGGACCCATTGCCTGCAGGTGCTCCACTCCCAGCCTCATCAGACGAAGCTGAGGCGGCCCCTGGGTCCAGTAACCCACCAGCCTCTCCTGAGCTGCAGAGGCTCAGGGCAGAGAGGCGAAGAGAGCTAAGTGCTTACAGGAGGAGTGCTTGCCTCCAGGCCCAGTGGAGAGGCGAGTCTCCAGAGGATCGGGGCCACCCTAAGCATAGAGCCAGATAAAAGCCACCCAGCCCCAGCCCAAGTTGCGTGAGCAACTTAGCTGCAAACGTATGCTTGACCTGCAACCTCGTGCCTGCACCTGCCTTGGACCTTGCCCTGCTCCCTGCCTCGCTCCTTTGGACCCCTAGACCCAGGACTGGACTTGGACCTTGCTTCACGGACAAACCCCTGGGGCCAGCACATAGAGAGGAGAGAGCTTAACCACAATCCCACATTCAGATGATACATTAAGCCAAACCTTAGCTTAGCTGCCACATAGCCCTGAACTAAAAGGAGTGAGGAGGAGCAAGCGAATTCACTTAAGTCTTCCCCACCCCTGAGACTGGTAATTTGACTTAGTGTTACATGCAGACACAGCCATTGTGTCCCTGGAGCTGCAGGACCTGTACACATGAAACCCCTTTTTAAAATTGCACTGTGGGGGAAAAAAGATGCTGTATAGATATGGTGACAATGTCTGGAGAGTGTGGACTTAATCCCCCCCCCCCCCGGCCAGGATTAGTCTAAACTGTGAATGTGGTTTAACCTTTCCCCAAAGGGCTGTGTGTGTTAAAGTCAGCACACTTTGATGGCCATTTGCACTTATGGATTTCATGTTTAACTTCTGGAGCATTATAATTGGGTATATTCTGCAATAATTAAATTTCCCCAGTAACGAAAATTTCTGGTTAACGGTGCCGGGGAATTGCAACATTCCAGCAACGGACCTGAGGGGAATACTCTGGCTCTCCTGCAGTAAATGAGAAATAAGTTGTTAACGAGGAAGAACCAGATGCAGTTATTGTCTGTGTCAGACTGTTACCCGACGCTTCCTTTCGGTGCATAGCGAGGACTTTCATGCAGTCAAGAAACCTGGTGTGTTATAGCTCACCACCCCTACAGCAGTTCACGATCGGCCTTCGAATGCTCTTGTACTTCTGTTATCTTTCTTCAAGGAAAGCTGGGTCCCTGTGGAGACTTTTTAGGTTTTTAGTGGAAGGGGCGAAATAACAGAACCAAAAATGGCAAGAGGACGGAGGAACGAGCACCTTGTTAAACAGCTGAGGATGGTATTCGCGTCACGTAGCTTAGGCTGCATATTTATAAAATATCCAAGGCAGGCACACCAATTGAGTTAAACCCATTAACAGTGAATCTCACAAGAATCCCTGTAGCTTCTCATCACTCAATATCAGGCATTAAGATTGAATTCAGGCATCACCATACAAGATTACAGTCTCTGTAGAACCAGCACCGGACAGCAGAAATGGGCAGCTCATCACCAGGCATAGAATTCTTCTACTCCAAATAATTGCCTATTTGCTGTGCATTCCTGCTCCATTCCTTACACTTAGATCCTCCTGCACATCTAGTTAGAACTTGCAGAATTAATATTGGGTTTCCTGTCACCTCACTCATTACTTTTGTCAGGGGAATTCAAGGAGCGAAGTCAAAAACCTGTTTTTAAGAGGCTATCTCTTAAAAGTCTTTCCCCCATTCTTTTTGTTTAAATAGAAACCTGTCTGTTAGCATGTCAGGTTATTTCTTCCTGCTGTACAGGGAAGGACATCTGAATAAATTGCAATTCCACAGAGCTGGCATTGTTGATAGATCACTATAAGTTCTCCAGCCAGAGACACACCTTTCGTAGAAATGCAAAAGGTTTTTAGAAAGGGGTGGGTTGTGGGTGTTGCAAACTACGTGAAATGAAACAATGTTCTCAATGTCTGGTGGAATCTACCTGTCAAGGGTTTGAACTACGGCAGCGAAAGCCCTAGAGCAGAGAAGTGTAGTGTAGTGTAAATGAACAGTTGCATAATTGTGTTCATTGTAAAACTTTTTTCCCTTGTGAATCACTCCAGAGCTGCAAAAGAGGGCCATATTATGAACTAAGAATGTGCTGGAGAAGAGCACTTGCTTGTTCCCCCCCAATAAATGCTTCTTTTAATTATCATAATTTAAACTTCAAGCGTTCTAATAACTGAACTAGCACAGCTATTTTGTTGTTCTGATGATTCAGTTCATCTAGAGAGAGCCATATTTGCTCCTCATAGGCCTTGATTTAGGTAAGACGCCATGACAGCTTATCAGAAAATATGCTGATGCAACTGCTAGGGTTTGGTGCTATTTCCCCACTCACTTGCTTTATTGAGACTGTATTATTTACTTTCTTTTATTGCATAATTTACTACATTTTTTGTATCATTATTGAAGATTTGCTTGATTTACAAAAGTGTGTGCAATGTCTCTCTCGTATTTTTTCCATGTAACATTTTTACAAATCGTTTTTGGTTATTGAGATATTAGGGAGAGAAGGGGGGAAGAGGTGGGTGGGTTGGGGGGAAGGGTGAGGTGGGGTGATGATGTTTCTATTTTCCTTAATATATGTAGGGTTTGGTGTCAGCGTTGATTGTGTAGGTTCTCTGTTGTTGTGTTTCTTTGGCGGTGAGAGAGGTCGGGATTGGCGTAGGGTGTGATTGTTCATTTGTGGTTGGCTGTAGTGATCTTTGGTTTCCTGTTTGAGTGAGGTTGGTGGGTGTTTTGGATCAGGTTAGCCATATTGATTTGTATGCTGTCGGTAGATTTTTATCATTGTCTTGTTGGGCTGTGTGTGTGATGAAGGGGAACCATACCGGGGTGAAGGTGTCTGACACGGGGACAAACACAAGAAGACAGTTTCAGGTTACTGGTTAGTTTTTCTAGTAGGGCTGTTTCCCATACTACTTGGTACCATTGGTCCATGTTTACTCCTGGCAGGTCTTTCCAGTGTCTGGTTATGATGTTTCTGGCTGCTGAGTGTAGATGGATTATGAGTTCTTTGTGTTGTAAGTGGGCATTATTGTCTTGGAAGATGTTTAGTAAGACCATAATTTACTACATTGAAGATCAGACTATCAACAGTCTGTTCAGACACCACAAAAAGCGGAAGTACACATCTTGGGCTCTACGTACGTAGCTTCAATTATTTACATAGAAGCGTCTACAAACAGAGATGGAACATCTGTGTGTACGTAGGGGAAAAATGTGGAAAAGTCTACATCACAGACTTTCTTTAATGCTCAGGATTGGCTAATGAATAGACTTGTGAATTGTGGAATGCTCTCCCTGGGGAAGCTTGCCTGGCGCCTTCATTACATATCTTTAGGTGAGAGGCCAAAATGTTTCTCTTTAACCAAGCCTTTGGCTGATTAAGCACCCTATGGCCTTTTAAAGTTTGTCTGTGGAAGGGGGTTTATTCGTTTGGTTTGGTTTTATCATGCATTTTGTGTTCTCATTTTGTATTTTTATGTTGAGAACCACCCTATGATCTTCGAATGAAGGGCAGTATACACATTTAAAACAAACAAACAAATAGACTATGTGCTCCTTTCACTCCTTCCTCATTTTATATTAGATTTCATAAGCTTTGTCTAACGCCTACCTATACAAATACTGAAACACTGGTGCAAAATGCCCCAAGCAGTCTTAGTTAGCAAGAAAAAAATAGAGCAATTGCAAATGCGGAGAAGGGGGGCTGTTTATTGACTAATACGTTTGCCAAGATTTGCCTTGATTTCTATGGAAAATGAAAACAGATGTGTGTTTTTTGGGGGGGGTTCATCTTACCCATGCTAGTTCCAGTAATGCTAGACAGAAAGGAAATAAATGTGGCAATGTTATTGTTTATAGAAATGCTTTCTTTAAATGGATCTTTTAAATAGCCCATAATAGGAAAATCAAAAGTAATTTCTTGTGTCAGTTCAAGCATTAGCAGTTCATGTTCTACATGATACCTGATAGGATAATCGTAATGTCTAAAGTGATCAATATCAAAAGCTATTAACTGACAAAATAGATTTAAGATAAAAAACAACAAGAGTGATGTGGCATAAAAGCTTGCATTTTCAAGCCCCCCCCTCCAATTCAGGGAACATTAAAGGCATTGCTGAGAGGTAGAATGGCTGACCACAAGTGCCTGTAGGTCACCTCTTACGAGAGACTTATTTTACTTCCATTAGAGGTGAACTAGAAAGCAACACAGGCCATTGGTATATGATCTTCTGCAGTAAATTAAAGTACATGAAATCATTTAAATTCGGCTGGTACATTTGATGAAAGCTGACTTTTGTTTCTGTTCCATAATAGCATAATGGTAAAATAACATGGCATCATTTTTCATTCAAATAAGATGGTATGACTTTGCTAAAAGAGGTCAAAGGAACCGTTGTTTTGTTTTTAAGAAGCTGTAATACTGAACCTGGCTAATCTAATGTTCCACTGGAGTCAGTGAAACACCTCTGGAATATATAGTTTCAGGGCAATTTTTTTCATGAAACCTACTGTCAATAGGGTTTATATGCTGCCATTAAGGCTGGGCAAATATATTGATTTATCATCCAAAACTGGTTTGAAGTCGATATCATGATAGGTTTCAAATTTTTTGACAGGGGAATATGAAACATGGTGTGTGTGTGTGTGTGTGTGTGTGTGTGTGTGTGTGTGTGTGTTATGGAAAAAACACAATGTGGGGAAAACCGTGAAGCCAGGCAATGCTTGGCTCAGTTCCTGCAGTCCCTGTTACCTCTGCTGGCTCAGCTATCTCCTGCCTCCTGCATGGGGCAGCAAATAACAAAATGCAGCCGCCGGGAAAAATCACAATGCAGGAAAATCTGTGTAGCCAGCCAATGCCTCTACATAGCTCCATCCTTTTTTCAGACATTGTGATACATCAGTATACTGCGATGTTTAGCCGATGATATATTGTGATGTTGAAAAGTAGATATCGCCCGGCCCTAGCTGACACCTTGCTGCTAGTTAAGAACACAGACTTCCCATTGAATTTGGTGGGATTTGGGGATACTCTTCCGGGCACCAGGTTGCAACTCTAGGTCCTCAGGAGAACACCGCTGAAACAAGGTGACCACTTGGATGTAGATACTCTCACACCCACTTTTCATACCCTGTATCAGGACACAAGAACAACCTCTAGGCATCATTTCTGCCATCATCTCTCCTGACACAATATGCCAGCTTCATCCCTGTTGCTGCCAAGATACTAGGAAGAGATTCTCAGAAGGGCAGTCTGGTGAGCAAGGGCAGGCCTCACATGTCTAGATAGCTGAAGGCTGTGTGAAATTAGGCCAAGGGACTGAGGTTCCTCACCCCAGTTGCAGAGACAGGAAAGTCTATAAACTCTCAGAGGTACAGAGGTCCCCTCAAAATCATTTCTGCCATACTTGCAAAAGTGCTTCATTGCAATTTTGGTTCTGATGTATCTCATTTTTCACCAGCGGCACAGCAGCAATTCATACTGGGTGGACCTATTTCCCTCACAGTTGTCCAATTCTAGCCTTTGATCGATCTCAAACATTTGTCTCTGTTATCTTTTCCTGTGTCCGGTGCTCTCCTGTGCTTCTGTTGTATTGTATCCATCTTTATTGATACCTGTCTTTCCAAATGTCATAAATTATTTTGAGAGATTGATACCTGTATCTAAATGTATCTAAATTTTAAAGCATTTAAGTATCTAAATGCTTAAAATGAATTAATAAATGAATAAGAAAAAACGTTGTAAGGTTTTGTGTCTCAGATAGCTTTTAAGTAAAATACCAAATTAGTGACTTGGGTCACAAGGATACGTTAGGTATGAGCAACACACATATTAAGAATGTAATAGAATATTGAGCTACGTAATCTTTTAAGCTATAGTCTTTCGTGGTGCTGATGCCAAACTCAGTGATACAGCATCTTGAATATAAACCACTAGGAGTAAGTAACACTGACCTCAATGCAACATGCTCCCGAAAGAAATATGCACAGGTTTGCAGTCTTGGAATGATAAAAGATTGTTATGCTTCTGGAGTTACAGGTGGGTAGCCGTGTTGGTCTGCCATAGTCAAAACAAAATCGAAAATTCTTTCTAGTAGCACCTTAGAGACCAACTGAGTTTGTTCCTGGTATGAGCTTTCGTGTGCATGCACACTTCTTCAGATACCTGAAGAAGTGTGCATGCACACGAAAGCTCATACCAGGAACAAACTCAGTTGGTCTCTAAGGTGCTACTAGAAAGAATTTTCGATTTTGTTATGCTTCTGGAGTGTTTACTAAATCAGAGTGTCTATCAAACTTGGTATCCCCCTAAGCATGCATACAAGTATTTTAATGTAAGGCTTAATTCTGTTCAATAACCCGCATTTTCATAAATCTGCTGTTAAAGAAACAATCAAACAACACAGTTTAGCTTCATTTCCATAGTCTCGGCAAGCTTTTACAAATTGTTCAGATGAACAGAAATTTTCTTTCTTCACAAAACTCTTGTTTTAAATATTCAGAAGAAACAATTTGCATTGTTCACAAAATCACTAAATCGTTTCAAAAATTAGCCCAGCTTTACATATTTAGCTTTGTTGTTGTTCAGTCGTTCAGTCGTGTCCGACTCTTCGTGACCCCATGGACCAGAGCATGCCAGGCACGCCTGTCCTTCACTGCCTCTCGCAGTTTGGCCAAACTCATGTTAGTAGCTTCAAGAACACTGTCCAACCATCTCATCCTCTGTCGTCCCCTTCTCCTTGTGCCCTCCATCTTTAACAACATCAGGGTCTTTTCTAGGGAGTCTTCTCTTCTCATGAGGTGGCCAAAGTACTGGAACCTCAACTTCAGGATCTGTCCTTCTAGTGAGCACTCAGGGCTGATTTCTTTAAGAATGGATAGGTTTGATCTTCTTGCAGTCCATGGGACTCTCAAGAGTCTCCCCCAGCACCATAATTCAAAAGCATCAATTCTTCAGCGATATTTAGCTTTATCTCTTCCTTTTTGTTAATGTCTTTCCTTTACACTCATTCTCATACAGTTTACCTGTTCCTATCTGCAGTAAGGTCTGCAGTTGTACGAAGAAGCACTTTATGATTTACAAGATGATAAGAGAAGCTGTAATGTGTACTCGGATGTAATTGTTTTGGTATTGACCGCATAACAAAACGTGTGCTGTTTCTTCTTTTCTTAAATTTGAACGTGGTGATTACAGTATTCATTCAATGCCATCGTTCTATTGGGATAGTGTTTCCACATCTTTTTTTCAACTTTGGCCTTCTTTCTTGGTCCTCCTAACTCAGCACCAATCATCTTGTTTTGCAGATTAATGAGCAGAGAGACCTTGTACGAGACCTCAGCTGAGCTCAGATATAGGCTTTTTCTAACAAAGTTGAGTTCAAATGAGATGTTAGGTCAGGCTTGCATGCCCAGACAGCACCCCCTTCCTGAGGAGCCTTCAAAGGGGCAGTTCTCTTGCATGGTGTTTAGCATTCCAACAAATGTGCGTTTCCTACATTGGGGAGTACGAGGCTCCTAGTGTAGTGTGAGTCAATGTTAGAAACTGAGATGTGAAAGCTAGGAGCTAAATGGCACCTTAAACCTAAGTTATGGGCGCAACAAGGGAATGTCTAGGCGCACTTTTTAAATTAATGAATGAGCTGCAGCTAAAATCTTATATTCATTTTTCACATGGTCTAGTTTTCAGCTGAAGACTGAAAAAAACAAAGCCATGCCTCCCCTGTCTTCCCCTCTAATATTCTTAAGAGGGCATGTTCTCCAGTCTTCAGAGAGTGGCTGGAAGTGGGGAGGCAGGAAAAGGTTCTCCTTTCCTTCCACTCGGCAGTTTTAATCTGAATTCTTAGGTGCAGTAAGATGCTCAGAAACTGCTCGCGCTTATGAAATTCCTTGTCACAAATGCGCCTAGGGCAATGGGAGTTTTGAACGCTGGTGTGAGCAGGGTGAAATGTCTCCTAGCAGCTGACAGGTTCCAGCTCAGAGCCAGGGCCTGGGTTATTTACCTCTGTGGCTTGTGCAATGGCAGTCTTCCAGATTCAGCAGCTTCCTCCTCTTCTGTCTCCTGGCTCCCGTTTGCAGTCAGGGCCATAACACAGACAAGGAAGAGGCAAAGCGAGGCAAGTCGAGGGAGGCATACCCTCCAACATTTCTGGATGCCTTCCAACATATATAAAAACATAATAAAATGTTAAACAACTTTCCTATACAGGGCTGCCTTCAGGTGTCTTCTAGAGGTTGTATAGTTACTTAACTCTGTGGCTCGGGGGTCACATAACTCCATACCCTCCAAGATTTCTCCAATGAAAATAGGGACACCCTAAGGAAAAGCGGGACATTCCGGGATCAAATCAGAAATCGGGATGGCTTCTGTAAATCTGGGGCTGTCTGTGGAAAATAGGGACAATTGGAGGGTTTGGGGGTGCATATTCAGTCTTAGAGATCAGGACTCTATGGGGACAGATGCATTCAGATTTACCTGTGGGATAAGGTGGCAGTATATAGACAGAGTCTAGAAGGCACCCCCTTCACCCATGGAACATAGCCTGTCAGGAATCCAAGCACTGCAGGAGGAAAGGGTGTTGGATATTGGCTGGAGGGACACCTTGGTTCACAGCCACTCCCACCAAGAGTCTTACAATACCCAACAGTTGCGTGAGAAGATATCTGGATTTGGAATAGTTGGAACGCAGGCATTGGGAGCTGTGGAACACAATATATCTGATTGTACAGTAAAGTCAGGCGCAGGGAGAAACCATGCAAACAAAGCAGCAGCTCTTTCTAAATCACCTTCCTCCCCCAAAATGACAGTCTGTATAACCCTCATTGTAGAGGATCAGCCAAGAGGGGTATACAGGGTATTTAGTGTCTCTCGTCCCATGCTGTGGAACACTCTTCCAGCAGAGATTCAGCAGGCATCTGGACTTTGAGGCACCTCTTGAAGTCTTTTTTTTATGCCGACAGGCTTAGGCATAATGTTTAAAATATTACTGAGGAGCCTTTCATTTTAATGATTGTTTTGTACTGCTTCTAATGGGTTTACTACGTGCTTATATTGCGCTGTGCCACCCTGATCTTTTATGAGAGGGTGGTACATAAATAATGTCTGTAAATAAATGTAAAATAGAGGACCAGCTCAAATATACTAAACGAGAGAGTTATATCTTTTAAGATTTTCTTTTCCAGCCAGAGTTTATTTGCGTAAGAGACATCTGGAAATGGGATAGATATATCTTTCTCTTTATGACACTGGCCTGGTGCACACAAACCAGTTTGCCTTATAGGTGTCAGCAATCGTTTCCATGCTTATTGCAAGCCCTTTATTTTTTGGTGATGTGGAAAAACCATTAGACTCATGTGGCAAGCCCCTTCACACAGGTGTGGGAAATGGGGTGGAGACTTCACTAAGGTGGTAAAATAGGCATCAGCTGTATTTGATGTTGGCTCCAGCGCCCATAGTGGCTGGGGGGGCAACCCCGTCAGGTGGGGTGGGTACCAACAACAACAACAACAACAACAACATATTTTAAAACAGTGTTTTAATGTGTATAGCATAGGTTTCAACCTTACAAGGAATGTATATGGAGACAAATATTATGTTATATTATATTATATTATATTATATTATATTATATTATATTAGTAAGATAGCCTGGGTCCTGTATACCTGAAGGAGCGTCTCCACACACCCATCATTCAGCCTGGACACTGAGGACCAGCTCCGAGGGCCTTCTGCGAGAAGCAAAGTTACAGGGAACCAGGTAGAGGGCCTGTGGAATGCCCTCCCATCAGATGTGAAAGAAATTAACAACTATCTGACTTTTAGAAGACGTCTGAAGGCAGCCCTGTTTAGGGAAGCTTTTAATATCTGATGAATTATTGTATTTTAATGTTTTGTTGGAAGCTGTCCAGAGTGGCTGGGGAAACCCAGCCAGATGGGCAGGGTATAAATACATTATTATTATTATTATTATTATTATTATTATTATTATTATTATTATTATTATTATTATTATAAACACTCTCAGGTAAAACCTGTTAGGTATCATTTAAATTATTTCTACATTGTATTAGTTTTTCCTCTGTGCCTGGTCTCATCCTGTGAACACTGAGCCTCGAAGGTGATGCAAACCTGCAAGTTAGATGCAGATATGCATATAGCATCCCATTTAGTTGGGGGCTTGACTGCCTGCATTTGGGTCTTCTGACATTTCCCTTGCTCTTGGAGCTGCTACCTTCCCATCATTCCTTCTGGCCAACTGGTTTTGAAATCATGACCTGTCTGGAATTCATAGAATCGCAGAGTTGATCAAAAACCAATCCATTAATAATTATTTTGTCAGTCTTTGAGGAGTCTTTTACCTGTGATTTTTCTGTAACTTGAAACTACCTAGGGGTGTGACCAGCAAATTGGCACTGAAAGATGATTTTAACTTCTGCAGCAACATCAGTGAAATGGGGGGAGCTTTATAGCTACTTGTTTCTATGTAAGGACTCCCACACTCTTGGATGTCCAAACAGGAAAAGATAAATACTGAAAAATTATCATCTTATTGTGTCAACTGCATCATTGACATAAATAATCTGTTGCATGAAGTGTATGTATCTGGGGATTGTTAGTCTAATATTTGTAGTACTTGTCTGCGTTCATTTATCACAATGACTTTCTGTGAAATCCCCAAATAAAAACAAACCACTTGCTCATGCACAAACGCACACAATATGGAAAATGCAACCAGTGGATTATGGAGTGGTCCAACATCACATCCTTCTCCATGGGCTATAACTGGCCAATAATCTTTCAAATAATACATATATGCATACACAAACATGCACTCCCCCACCCTGAAGATTTTGCAGTTACAAAATAACATTGCATTAGCCAACATTTCATTAAGCACTCATTTCAAGCATAGCCACCAATTTTTGCTTACATATTCTCTATTCAGAGTCACCAGAGATCAAATTTACTGAAAGCTTAGCACAACATATATTACAAATTGCTATGACCTTCACCAACATCTTTTAAACAGATTATATTTTTTGAGGAATAGAATACTGAATCTAGCAGTCCTTTTATAAATCCCTTTTTACAGTCACCAGAAATGAAAGCCGTTTCTCCAACAAATCATCCTGGAAATTGGGATGCAAAGGAACTCTGATTTACATAGATATATTATAAGTGATACGTTGGCAAGTCTCTGTTGTAAGCCATTTGAAATTTGGCTGCTGTTAACAAAATGCCTATTCATGTTGGGTATTTGGAATATTCTTTCTCCAAGTTATCCAGCAAAATTGTAAGTGGGTTTAAGGGGATCATATACTCTGTGATGAGTTTTATACAGCTAAGGATTCTTGCCAAATATCAAATTACCTTTGGAAATGACCAACAAATATGTAACTAGGTTTCTCTGTAGCCATACCTCTTCCAACATTTTTTAGGATATTTCTTGTTCATTCATCAATATGTTTTTATTTTATTAGTAAACAGCTCTGGGTTTTTTTTTTAAAGAAGAGGAATTGGGAAAGGATGCTTTGCTCAGTCTTTTTCATAAATTTGTTTTCTTTTTCGGTATTATTTCATGACAGCATGTTAGGAGTTGTTTTTTTGGTCTGCAGCCTTTTGAACATTCGTTGAACAGTTGTACATTAGCTGTGCTGACTGTTTTATGATGAAAGACTGGGATCTCAGCTGGGGAGCATAAGGAAGGTCATCTGCCAGCTGTCTTAAGCTATAAGGATTTAATGGGGGGAACTAAGCTAATTTGATTGTTTGGCAAAAGCCTCCTTTGATCTTCTTGTATTTATTTCACTTACTCAAATATGTAAGCACAGGGTGCTGTGATACACAGAGGAAGAGTGAAAACATATTACTCAGACAAGCTTGTCTACTCTCTTCTTTCCCCACCAAAAAGAAAAAAGGGGGGAGAGCAGCAGTATTTATGCTTTAACTAATGCCAGCCACAAATGTCTTAACTATAATAGATGGTTAACCCTACAACTCCACTTGAGCAATTTTATTGGAAGAGCTTTGCTGCCGTGGACTGTAGTTACTTGTAGTCTAGTAACTTTTTTCTGACTTGGCCTACAGATCATCCAAGAAGCTCACAGGCAGGGTGTGTATGCAAAAGCCTTTCTCTGTTTTGTCCCCTACCATAGTGCTTCTAATATGACATTTCCATATAGCCAGTTACCAATAGCCATTGATATTAGTGGCTATCACCCATAGATGCCTTTGATTGGACTTAACCGTCCAGGGGTCCTTTGCCTTTGCCTTAATACAGACCTGGGTTTTCCTTTCTTCGCAGCTCCAACAGAACCTTTGCTGTGCAAATTTGCTGACGGAGGGCAAAAGAAACGACAGAATCAAAGCAAGTACACGCAGAATGGGAGGCCATGGCCAAGAGAAGGAGAGGTGAGTCACAATTACCGTATCTTCAGTAATGCCTTGGGTATTTGGGTTGAGGTGATTGAGGAGCTGACTTGAGGGACCTTAATACAAAAATAGGTCAAATGAGTCTAAGGATAAATACATGTTAAGAAAGGGCATTACAAAATCATGTGTTAAATGCGTTTAACCCTAGTGTTCTCACTCAGTAGTGTTAAATGAGCAAAAAATAAATATATTTAGCATAAGGATCGCTGATTGCAGCCTTAGGGGCAGTAGATTTGTACAGATGAGTTATCAATACTGTTCTCTGTTGCAATGCTCATAAAATGGAAAGGACATCTTTATAAGAGAGTTAGTTGGGTCTACGTACAGTTTCACTCAGTTGAAATCAATGTGCAGTCATGGCTAACTTAGGTCTCCATGGTATCTGAAGAAGTGTGCATGCACACGAAAGCTCATACCAAGAACAAACTTAGTTGGTCTCTAAGGTGCTACTGGAAAGAATTTTTATTTTATTTTTTATTTTGTTTTGACTGTGGCAGACCAACAGAGCTACCTACCTGTAATTAGGTCTCCTTGATTTCAGTAGGAGCTTTGTCCGGATCCAACTCAAGTGATTTAGTTCAGGAAATCAGATATTTTATTCCAACAGATCCATTCATTATTAGGCCAGCAGCATACATAATTAATGGGACCATTGTAGGAGTTGCATTCATCAAGTCGTCTGCATAGCTGGGTTTCCGTCATTGGCATCTACAAAGATACTTTCCATACTCCTAGAGGCACACTACAAAGGAGGTTAACAAAAAGCCATTGTGAGAACATGCCTGTAACACAGGGCCTATAATTTGAAAAGGAATTCTACAGCTGGCATATCCACCCTTCTGTACCTGGGCAGGATTGTTCCTAGTTGAGGTGCACTGTTACTGATATTTAGGATGCTGTATTTTGGGAAATGCATGAAGGAATGAAAGGCCACATACATTCCCCTAAGGGGAACAAGTTTGACCTATTCATACTTAGGATTTTTGCTCCATCTCTGTTATAACAAAATGCAATATTATGATGTGCTAGTTTCCCACAAGGCTATTAGAACAGGCAAATTTTAATTACCTTCTTCTCATTTCTATTCTTCTAAATATTTAGGCGTGATGAGCCCCTGACCATTACTCAATAACTCCATATGTGCTTTGCATCATAGAGTACTTATGGAAGAAAAGAGGAAATAGGCTTGGTACTATTTTTTTTTCCTTTTTTTAATATTAGTAACACATTGAGCCATTTGTATCACTGGAGTAAATCTCATTCAAATTCTTTCACATTCTCATGGAAATGATTAGTGAAAGCATATTTTTAATCTAAGGAGCGTCTTAGCAGTTGCCATTTGGATTATAAAAAGGGTGTCTCTCTAATATAATTTTGAAAACAGATTTCTTTTCTTTTTTTAAATGGATGTTTTCTGTTTGTATGTGTGTGTTTTAAATGGCTAGTAACTGGTGGTTTTTAAAGATAGTTGCGCGTCAAGACCCCTCAACCACCCCCTCGAAGAGGAATAAAAACACCAAGACACAGGATATACAGGGGAAACTTGAAAAATTAGAATATCGTGGAAAGGTTCATTTCTTTCAGTAATTCAACTTAAAAGGTGAAACTAATATATGAGATAGACACATGACATGCAAAGCGAGATATGTCAGGCCTTTATTTGTTGTAATTGTGACGATTATGGCATACAGCTGATGAGAACCCCAAATTAACAATTTCAATTTTGGGGTTTTTATCAGCTGTGCGGCATAATCATCACAATTATAACAAGCAAAGGCTTGACATATCTCCCTTTGCATGTCATGAGTCTATCTCATACATTAAACTCCAGTAGCTAATGAAAACAATTGCTTACATAAATGGACTTTTCCATGATATTCTAATTTTTCGAGTTTCACCTGTAAGGTTAATGTTATTGGGCAAATTTTGGCCACAACTTTATTGGTTACAGAATGTGAGCGGTATTGGCTTAGGCACTGAGTAGATCGGACTATATCTGACTCCTGCCTGCTGCGCAGGAAGTCTGGTAATGGTAAACCACTGGTAGGTGGAGCCCCGCCGATGCAAAACAACTCGAGCTCCCCCCAGGTCCTGGCCACGCCCCCCTAGCCAGCCGATTGGCTGACTGGATGATGACATGGCTGGGATCCCCTGGGCAATGCAGGACGATGTCCCCCGCCCCCAGCAGTGAGTGGGTGGCCACGCGGTCCACCGCAACTTCTCCCCACAGGTAAGTGGAGTGGACTTAGCAGAACCACATTTTGTCCTTTACAAAGTAAGAATGTGGCAGATATGTTATGGACCTCCAGTCTAGAGAGGGCCATACTTAAGCGCTACCAGTAATTCACAAAGACCAACAGGGATTTATGTTCTGGAAAACATTTATGTTGCTCACTTTCACAAGGTGGTTGCCATGTGCTGTTACAACATAAATCCCCCAAGCATTGCCAGTGTGGCAACAACATTGACATGGGAGACTGAATAGTCTCAAAGGAGCCATTCTGCTTTGTTACGTTGGTGACCCAAGACCAAGAAGCTTCCTTTTAGAGTCTTTGTGGCACATTGACTGAAGAATCTGCTGAGCTAGGAGCGCCCAAGAAGGCCTTGGTACGATAGACTGCAACAGGAAATGCCTTGAAGACAGACTTATATAGTACTTGCTAATAATAATAATAATAATAATAATAATAATAATAATAATATATTTATATCCCATCCATCTGGCTGGGTTTCTCCAGCCACTCTGGATGGCTTCCAACAAAATATTAAAATACAGTAGTCCATCAAATATTAAAAGCTTCCCTAAACGAGGCTGCCTTCAGATGTCTTCTAAAAGTCTGGTAGTTGTTGTTCTCTTTGACATCTGGTGGAAGGGCGTTCCACAGGGCAGGTGCCATTACCGAGAAGGCCTGGTTCCCTGTAGCTTCACTTCTCGCAGTGAGGGAACCGCCAGAAGGCCCTCAGTGCTGGACCTCAGTGTCCGGGCAGAACAATGGGGGTGGAGACGCTCCTTCAGGTATACTGGGCCGAGGCAGTTTAGGGCTTTAAAGGTCAGCACCAACACTTTGAATTGTGCTCAGAAACATATTGGGAGCCAATGCAGGTCTTTCAATATTGGTGTTAAGTGGTCTCGGCAGCCGCTCCCAGTCACCAGTCTTAACGCTCCTGTAGGGTCCACAACCCTGAAAGTCTGTGTTTACACAATACATGCCATTGCTGCCCATCGTATCAACTTTACTGGGTTGCACACTAGGGTTTGGCTCAATAATGCTGGCACGCTATTGTGCCTTGGGTAACTTATTGCACTACATATGCTCATGGATTCTGCGGCTTTTCTTTTTTTAGAAATAATTTTTATTAATTTTCAGTAACAATAATCCAAAATACGGCTGCCTCATTGTATCAATACCAAATTATAATATCAATTCCGATATCAATCAGTCAAATACCCAGTTACACAATTTAGGTGCCCCCCGCGTGCTAGAATTGAAGGTTTGATAATTTACTTTAATTCTGCTTCCAAACTCGATTCTGCAGCTTTTCTGTACACAAGAGCGACAGTGTTATCTCAGTGTTTACTTTTTTTCTACTCACTGCACTTTCAAACATTACACAAAGTTTCTTGCACATAATCATTATAGCATTTGTGTATATTTGTGGGCAAAAGGCACTTCCACTCACCCAATGTGCCCCCTGTTGTTTGTTTGTTTGTTTGTTTGTTTGTTTTGTTAAATCCCCTTCCATCATCATCATTTTTGGAACATATTAGTTACTTGTTACCTAGGAAGGTCTCCAAGTGACTTACACTTTTTTAAAAATAGAAAATCATTCTACCATAAAAAGGGGAGTCATATAAAACACTAACCTTTTTATCATTCAAAGCAGCATCACACCAACCCCCCAATGTCTTCAAAATTTGAAAGCACATTAACAAAACCTAACCAATTTGGCCCATCATTGGCTTGGGAAAAAGGTAAGTTTTTACCTGGCATTAAAAGTCACAGGCTAACCTCTGTGGGGAGAACATTCCACAGGTGGGGAGCCACAGCTGAAAAGGCCGTCTCCCTTGTTATGACCCTTTGAGCTGCGCTCAGAGGAGGGATACAGAGAAGTCTCTCAGGTGAAGATCTAAGGGTCTGGGTAGGTTCATAGATTAATAGAATCACAGAAGTGTAGAGTTGGAAGGGACTTGGAGGATAGTCTAGCGCTCTAGCCCAAACCCTCTGCAATGGAGGAATCTCAACTGGATGGCCATCCATCCTCTGCAGATGGCCATCCAACCTCTTCCTGAAACCTCCAAGAAAGCAGAATCCACAACGGTGCCAACTTGAATAAAATATTGTGAGGGCCCAGATAAGCCCCACCCTGCATAATCAGTCACATGATGCACTGCACACAGATACCATGTGAATGGGAATACCCATCAACTTTGTAGGAGCCCACCCCCTCAAATATTTTATTGTGGGGGCCCACAGCCACTAGGAGTTGGCTCCTATGAGAGTCCATCACCTACCGAGGGAGTCTGTTCCACTGTTGAACAGCTCTCACTTTCATAAAGTTCTTCCTGATGTTTAGAACTTTCCGAGAGAGGTGTTCCTTAATGGGCATATGGGTATATGGGCATCCTGGGCCATAAAAAGCAGGTAAAAAACAGTACAGTACTTTGAATTGAGCTTGGAAGCATACAACAAGCCAGTGTAACCGGTACAGAGTTGCTGTTCTATGATCCGTTCACCTTGCACTTGTCAGCAGTCGGGCAGCTGCATTTTGCACGAATTGAGGCTTTCTGCCTCATTTTCAACGCAGCTCCATGAGAATTCAAAAAAAATCTATGTGCTGTATTTCCAGTCTGGATATTGATCTAGGCTGCAGATAAATTTGACTGAAAATAGTTCCAGTTACAGGTGGGTAGCCGTGTTGGTCTGCCATAGTCAAAACAAAATAAAATAAAAAATTCTTTCCAGTAGCACCTTAGAGACTAACTAAGTTTGTTCTTGGTATGAGCTTTCGTGTGCATGCACACGAAAGCTCATACCAAGAACAAACTTAGTTGGTCTCTAAGGCGCTACTGGAAAGAATTTTTTATTTTGTTTTGTTTTGACTGAAAATAGTGTTATTTTAAAACTTAAGGTTGAAATTATTTATCCATAGACAACATATGTACAGTGGCTTTTTATAAGAAATATATAGTGAATATTCTGGTGCTATATTACACAAAATTCCTTCAAAGATACACCACTCTATATGGTAAAAAGGTAAAGGACCCCTGGACAGTTAAGTCCAGTCAAAGGTGACAATAGGATTGTGGCACTCATCTCGCTTTCAGGCCGAGGGTGCCAGCATTTGTCCACAGACAGCTTTCCGGGTCATGTGGCCAACATGACTAAACCACTTCTGGCACAACAGGACACCATTATGGAAACCAGAGCGCATGGAGATGCTGTTTACCTTCCTGCCACAGCGGTACCTATTTATCTACTGGCACTGGAGTGCTTTCGAACTGCTAGATTGGCAGGAGCTGGGACAGAGCAACGGGAGCTCACCCCATTGCAGAGATTCGAACCACTGACCTTCCGATCAGCAAGCCTAAGAGGCTCAATGGTTTAGACCACAAAGAATCAGACAGTGATTTAAAAAACATACTTGACAAAACTGGGTAAATTAGATTAGGAAGAGCAAAAGATTCATTGCTGTTACATTGGCTTTTAAAAATTATACATCTAAGTAGAAAATGGACTTTAATGAGGCACAGCAATAGCCTATATAATGGATTCGGAGACTGATCTCTTTGCCATAATAGAGTCATGAGCAACCCAGTCATATAACTCTGATGATGAGTTTCCCTGAGATTAGACCAGGATAAAATTAAGTAGTTTACTGCAGATAAGGGATCATAGATGCTTCCTTCATTCTTCCCCCTCTCTTTGCCACTTTTAATACGCTTATCTAGAGCTAGGACTTCCTTTGTAAATAACCAGGAAGTAAACCTATGTACTGTATGTGCTCAAGCATGGAAAGAAAAAATGAAGTATCCTTAAAAACACACACAGACACACACACACACACACACACACACTTTTCCTACAACTGTTCCTTTAACTTTCTCATTTTTTGACCTACCATTTATTACTTTTCTACTCAATGCCCTCTAGCAATTTAAAGAGAGAAATATACAGAGGTCATTTGGGAGACTGGGATTTCCCTACTTGGTTGTAAAGTCAATAGCTGCAGGAAAGTCAAAGTTTTTGATCCTGGTGCCAATCCTTTTCTCTCTACGAGCAGCAGGCATTTAGAAACGATTAGTAGGTCTCTGTTGGGTGTATTTCAGATCTCAGACACAGGTTGTTTTATGCTTCCAAGCAGACAGGTAATACTGGATTGAGCTCCATAGTCCTCTATGGACAGAAATGATTCAGTCTGATAGCTAGCTGAGTTTTTATTCTTGGCTCTATGCACAAGACTATCAAGGGACCTGGGAACTCCCTCAGATTGGCCCCAGTTGAAGGGCCCCACATTCCTATGACCCAAAATATACCAAATGATCTGTCATACGATGTGGGGACATTAATCACGTTCACAATGATTATCTTATTATAATGGGCATTCCTATGGGGCTGAGCCAACAATATTTCCGGGTGAAGATGAGTTAGGGTGCTTGTCCTTGAAATTAGATTTGAATTTTTTTGGTTTCTGGTTGGTATCTCTGGTAACTTCTCTCTTTCATCATGAATATTGGCACATACTATGGATGTCTGCTCTGTAGTGAGTCAGAAAATAAGCAGTGGTGGTCTTTAGGAGGGTGAGAAATAATGCAAGCAAGAAATAGAACAGAAAATCCTGGCATAATATATCCATATGTCTCAAACCCAAGCACTTGAGTCGTGTTGATTTCCTTGGAATTTACTTCCACTTCATTATATTTAGGATCACAGCCATAGTGTTTAGCTGTGTCAGTTCAAATAGTTCCAGTGCACAAAGCACATGTGGTAGTTTATTTCATATATTCACTTGCAGGTCCTCAGACCTATGGAACATAGATTTGGGGCATTTTGCTGGCTCTCTGTTGGAATACCAGGTGATTTGGAGCTAATCTGGGAGATACATCTATAAAGCAACGTTTCTCCTTGAGACAATCAGGAGATACTGTAATAAATAGTACAAATCAGAAGATAACAAATACTGGGAAAGATCTTTAAGGACTCATAACATTCACATCAGATTGGGTGTAGGCTTAATCTTTCCAAGCTTCTTAACTCCTTCAGTATCTAGTTAATTTTTGCTTTTTTATGCTTCAATAAGATGTGTATGGAAAGAATGGCTCCCCCTCCCAATTGAGCCTACTCCTTTCCCCTACCATCATTGCTAAGGCTAGCATCAAGAATTGATATCATTATGTGCCTGATGACATCTTGACAGAAAGCCCATCATAGATCAGAGCCCCTTGACACTCTCTCCAGCTGCCTCTCTTACCTGGTTCCCTGTTCTCATGCAATGAGCTAGCAGGTAGCAATGATAGCTACAAGGAGAACATGGTGCAGTTGACTAAGGACATGTGCCAATTTTGTGTTCATAAATCCATTTATTCCTGATTCTGCATTGATGTACATTTTTTTTAATTTCTTAAAATGAAAGTATATATATAATGCATATAAATACATAAAAATAAATAAAACTATATACACACAGACATATTTCTAAATATTTGTATCCTAAAATATTCTCGTTAAATGCATTTTGGAATTTTTTTGAGCTGAGAAGAATTTGGAAGAGTGCAGAATCAGAAGGGTGGTAATATTTCAGTCTGCACATTAGTCCGAGGAGTGCAGATCAGATTACTTCACAACCTAATTCACAAAGATCAAATCCATCAAGCTTCTCTAATGTTAACATAAATGGCTACCATGTCTGAGCACCCAGTATTGGAAATGTCAGCTGTAAGCATTTATAATAGATCAGAACAGTCACTGTATTAAAATCAAATACACTGGTTCCATTAATGTCATGTTTATTTTTCATGCAGTGTGCATTGAAATGTATTGTGCAGCTATGCGCAGAGTGGTTTTTAAATACAAGCCATTTTCAAAAAAAGGGTGTCAGCATCAATGGTAATCCTAGGGGTTGCCTAGCAAGATGCAATAGAGCTTAGCAGGGGATAACTGCTAGGAAAGAATTCTGAATTCCTGAACCATTTTTTATATAAACATGTTTGTGGATTTGGAGCTGACTTGACTTGGCCTAACTCAGTCCCATACAGGTCTTACTCAAAACTGCACACACAACCTTAATAGAAGCCAGAAACATTATTTTCATAGCATATCAGGGATTCCAGTAAGAATATGTACATTGAAATGAGTGTCTCTCAGCGTGTTTCATTGGAGAGAACATCTAATTTCTTGAATGTACAGCTGTATGTTCATAGCATGCTATGTCTAAATGTTTGATTTATTGTTTAAAATGTTTTTTTTAATTGTAAGCCTTTTAATCACACATTGTTGTTGTTGTTGTTGTTGTTAAAACTGTCATAAATTATCAAAAGAAAGATCAGTGCCAAGTTAACTCGCGCACTGAGTAAAGCTTATTTTACTACAGGAATGTTTAAACCGAATCTCATTTAGACTGTTGGCTCCATCCTTTTCTTCTTCAAAGAGCTTCTAGCTCAGAATACTTACAATGAGGAAGGTTTATTCTCTTTCTGTTTATTTTTTTATTTTTTATTTTTTGCCAAATCATCCCCCATGTTTCTTACAACTTTTAAACAATTCCTATGACAATTCCTCTTCTCTTCCTTATGTGTCTACCAGATCCTTATTGTTTACTTTCTACCTGGCATCTCGCTTTCTGGCTGGGCTTTCAAGTCCATCTCATTTATTTGGGTCATTATGTGTGCCAGTCATCCTCCTCTGTATGGCTCACCTTGTCAGGCTGACATTGTACTTAAATTACAAGATCATACCAGTAGGCAGGCTGTTTGCTTTTATTTTTCCAACTGAAGAAGATGGAGACAAGCATATGAAAGGTGCATAGACCTCTGATGACACACTAAGATTACCCAAGTCTATCAGTTCACAGCACTGTCAGTCAAAAGGGAAATAACCAATAATGGTATGGATTGCATTGGATGATTGGCCTGGTTGGCATTAAGAGTTGACACTCAGTTCCTCTGATTCCTTTTACATTTTAAACATTATTACATGATCTGAACACCCCGCTCATTGTGTAAGCAGAATAAACGCGGTAAAATGTAGCACAACTATATTTTGCAATGTCAGGTCCAACAGTGGTTGCTGTTACCAGCGTTGCAGTTTTATCTCGTTTTGCTGGTTTAAAAGCAACATCCCAAGTCATCGGGGTAATGTTATCGTTATACAGTAGTACCACTGAACATAACTGCCCTGGCCTTATAATTATTATGTCCCAACATAGTTTGCTGGTTTAATAACCGGTTGTTTGTCTTTAAGAAGGGAATGAATGTGAATCAGCTTACATTTTACACCATTTAACTGTTTTGTAGTTGGTATTCTAGTCATGGTCTATAAGGGGCAGGGCCGTAGCTAGGGGGTGGTGTGAAAGGCCCCTGCTAGGGGTTCAGACGATGCCCCCCCCCCGCAAAATTTGCTAAAAAATTACATATTGGATTTTTCTGTGAAAGAATTCATTACAAGGTGAAGTGTGTGAGGAATTGTATGGGTGGAGGGGGGGTGGAGGAGAGGCGGAAAGAAAAGTTAATTTGTCCATGGCTAGGGGGCGCAATCTGGACGGTTCTGCCAGGGGCGTAAGATCACCTACCTATGGCTCTGATAAGGGGGTGTCAGTTTCAACACAACAGGATTAAAGTCTCTAATACAAAAAAGCACGATTGCTATCATGGGCTCTAAACCGAGCATTTTAAATGCTTGACACATTCCGCTGAAGAAAAATAAAATAACGTACAGCACAGAAGGTGCAAATCAGTGGAAATAAACAGAACACATTTACCAGGCAATTGTATCCTATTTCTTGGAGAATAAAAATACCTGCACGGTGTTGCATCTTTCACCTCCATCTTTGGGGGCAATTCAAGAGGGTGAAGGTGAACCAAAGTGGTTTGCAAGGAGTGGGGGAGAGAACTTTGCACATTGCTTACTGAATGTATGAAGTGGTGATTTTCTACTTCATTACAAAAAAACAACAACACCACACTTCCTGAGGTCTCTCCCTGCACCTATGAGCTCCTCATATAACGTATTACATTTTGGCGCTGCTTCCTAGAATGACCATTCTGCAGCCACATGGGGATTCTAGGATATAAGCTTTGTACAAAGAACCTCAAACCACTCGTAAGCACAAATGGGGCTTTCTTAGGCTCAAGAGAAATATTACAACTTGCAACCCTCCAAATGTTCCTGGAGTCCAACCCCATCATTCCTGATCATTGGCCATACTGCCTGTGGCTGATGGGAATTGGGAGTCCAACAACAGTCACACAACATTGGGGGATGAAATTGTCAGCCAAGGGGGGCTTGCCATGATACACCGTTTTATAAAGAGCCCATATGCACGGGATTTTTTTTTGTTTTAACTCAGAGCGGAAAAAGACCACCCAGGCAACGCTCACATTTGATAAGTGAAGCACAACTTGCACACAGACACCACAACATTTCTTCTAAGTTCCTCCGCTCTCAGCAAGAGAGATGGGGGGCGGGAACGACCCAATACCTCTTTTATGGTGAATGAAGACTTTTGTGAAAATAAAAGCAGTGTTTGGCACAGCACGAAATTGACATCAATAGAATGCAAGTTTTAAAAAGCACTGAAAGTCAATTTAAGACCAAAAGAAAGAAGAAAAGATTATTTAGTGGGTTCACTAATTCTCCCCTTTTTCGTGGGTTGTTGTGTGTTTGTGTGATATAAAAAGAGTAACCTTCTGTTTTCCCCCCTAACTGTGTACAGGCTGGCATGGCCTTGACATATGACCCCCCGGCCGCTATTCAGAATGGGTAAGTAGCATATACTTTACTATTTAAAAAATAAAACACAGCACTATGATCTCCCCCCCCCCCAAAAAAAAACTGGTTTCCAGCAGGAAAAATCATTTAAAAACAAGTCCCCCACAAAATGCTGTTGAAAACAAATTTAAGCTAGCTTGTCAACATAAATGCTAGTTTTCTTTCCCCCCTTTTGCATCCTGTTGTTTATATCATCTAGTTGACTGTGAAGCCTTTTCTCATATCCATTTGGCAACTGCAGATTTACGTAGGTTTGCACATTCCCTGGAGAAGGAGCCATTCTCTTTTCCTGACAGCAGATATGTTCTGGCAATGGATACAGTGGTGGAACTTCATTCTCCGGCACTGGGGGTGGGGAGCAGGTGGGGGCGGGGCTGGCATGCGTCCTGGGGGTGTGGCGTGCCACCCAAAGGAGTGGGGCACATATACTGGGGGCGCGGCACGCTGCCCAAAGGGGCGTGGTGCACGTTCTGGGGGCGTGGTGCGCAGCCTGCGGGGGCGGGGTGCCCAGCACGGGCAGGGGGGCAGCCACAATGGAAACCCCCCCGGGATTGCGCCAGTGGGGGCGGTGCGCTCCTATTGCCCCCACCTTCCTCCCCCCCCGAATGGATAGTTCCCTCAGTATGCCTAGTTCCTTCACTCAAGAGGCATACATATTCAAATTAACTTCAGGACTAGGGAAGGAACATTTCTCCCCTGAATGCCCCTCATACCAAAGGTCTTTTCTTCTTCTTCTTCTTCTTCTTCTTCTTCTTCTTCTTCTTCTTCTTCTCCTTCTCCTTCTCCTTCTCCTTCTCCTTCTCCTTCTCCTTCTCCTTCTCCTCCTCCTCCTAACAGGTATTTGTCAGGCAGCGTTTATCAGTGCGTTTTACACTTCAAAACAACCATTTAAAGGTGTTTCTGATCATCTTTCAGTGAAAACTAGCAAATGTCCCAAACCCCATCCGCCACCCTCTTGGAGAAAGATCCACTCATTTGAAGAGAATCGTTTTTTTACTCTGGAGTAATGGCTCCCTTGAAAGTTCAAGTACTCCCATTCGCGGGGAGTGGCTGAGATAAAATTGTAACCCTCGCAATAATATACACTTTCCTGTGTGGACAATCTCCTTGACAACATCACAGTCCACATTGGCCTCTCATTCTGCCAGAGAGAGAGATTCTCCATGTGCACATAAAGTAGGCATAACCATAATAATAATTTATTATTTATACCCCGCCCATCCGGCTGGGTTTCCCCAGCCACTCTGGGCAGCTCCCAATCAAATATTAAAAACACAATGCATGCAAGTGGGAGCCATATTTGGTTGTTTCCATGCTTGGGTTGCTGACTTCCAAGCAGGGGTATCACCAGAATCCTGCCTCAGAATTTCTCCTTTGAATTTCCAATAAACTGGAGGTTGTACTGGGCTTTTGATTCATGATGGTTCTTTCCTCTCAGCACTCTCACTGGCCCCCTCTCACGCAGCCCCCTCTCTAGAGAACTTGACGGATGACATCTTTCCCTGCCTTGTCATCCACAGAAAAGGTTGCGCATGGTTATTGTAAAACAGACTTGCTGGCTCCGACTCATCTTTCTCATTTCTAATCTGATATCACTGCAGTGAAATCCTCCAATGTAATCATGCTTGGTAATACTTAAGCTTTATGTTAGCCCAGGGATATTGTTCATGAGCTTTTTTGTCAGAACTACCTATGGGCATGCCACGCAAGGAGATAATGTTTATTTCTGAGGATAAATATGAGGCATTGGCATTGTACAACTTCATAAAGACATAGCGGTAGTGGAATTTTTGGCACTGAAATACAGCCTGTATAGGACAAACGATGATGCATTTCCCAACTATGGCTTCCTTCTGTGGTGTAGACGTTGAAATATGTGAACTGCCTGCTAGTTATCAGTAATGGGTCCTGAAGAACTCTGTTGTAAACCAGGTGTTATCTTGTTAAGGACATTTGTAAATCTGTCCTTGTAGCCTGAGTATATACACCAAAGATGTTAGTATATCAAAGAACAAAATTACGATTGTGGAGTGTAGTTACAGATAAATAAATGATCTCCTGTCAGGTGTGTTACTCCATATAAAAGGTAAAGGGACCCCTGACAATTAAGTCCAGTTGCGAACGACTCGGGGGTTGCAGTGCTCATCTCACTTTAAAGGCCGAGGGAGCTGGTGTTTGTCCGCTTCCGCAGACAGTTTTTCCGGGTCATGTGGCTAGCATGACTGAGCCGCTTCTGGCGAAGCCAGAGCAGCTCACAGAAACGCTGTTTGCCTTTCCGCCGCAGCAGTACCTATTTATCTACTTGCACTTTGACGTGCTTTCAAACTGCTAGGTTGGCAGGAGCTGGGACCGAACAACAGGAGCTCACCCCGTCGCAGGGATTCGAACCGCTGACCTTTCGGTTGGCAAGCCCAAGTGGCACAGTGGTTTAACTCACAGCGCCACCTTAGCCACATGCTTTTAAAGTCTGCCATGTCAGATTGTGGACTTTACTGGGTTTAAAAAAATAATTTGTTATGCCTTTTTTCGTGTTTTGCCATACAAGGAACCTTACACTCCCACAACACATTTTATGAACTAGAGTATTAATTCATTGGGATTATGTGTCTGGATGCCATTTTCAACTGATATTGAGTGTTCCTGATTTCAAAACCTTTTGAGCGTTAAAAGAGACAAGTCAAACCATTATCAGTTAGAAGAACCTACATGTACGGCAGAGAGGGAGAGCTGCATTGTTTCATACTAACAATGTCCTGGGCCATGTTCAATAAGTGCTCATAGCATTTAGACATCCAGCTGGTGCTTGTGAAACAGAACACTCGCTCTTGCTATTGATGTAAAATAATGAAATACTACATTTTCCAGTGACAAAAAATGAAGTGTTTTCTGGGGCAGTCGTAACTTCCCGTGGGCTTGTTGTTTTGTTGTTCTGTGATTGATTGAAAATGGATGCCTTGCTTTTTGAGGTAATTTTGAATTGTGCACTTTATTGACATGGACGCATTCCCTGGACTAACTGAGGAAAACCCCTTTTGGTATGTTGAGGGTAGGAGCAAGTGGTAACAGAATTGACAGGAGGAATACTAGGAGACAATTTGGGGAGGGATGTGAGGGTAGAATAATGGGACGAGAGACGGGGGTCTAAAGGTTTAGCTGGAAAATGGCATTTATTTATGTTTCAAAGCAATATTGTCATAGGTAAAATGTTTGTAGTTAGGACTACTGTAATAGCATAACAAATGCTGCTATAGTAGAACAGTTTGGGATATAGAAAAGGAAGTATTTATCACTAGCTGCTTGAATTGTAAATCCCATGTTGCTAAGATTATCATCTTCCTCACCATTATTTATTCAATTTATTAGCCACTTGCCACATAAGGAACACCCAAGCAACTTACATTTTAAGAGCATGAAGCATAACTTTACATCATAAAAGAACAATGCACTTCTAACAATAAGGTAGAATTTACATTTGGAAGTTTGGGAATTCGATTTGTTTTTCTTATCAGATATATTTTTAAAAAAGAAAAGAAACCAGTTTTGAGTGTCTTGATAAACTCTCATGTCCTTGAACTCCTATAATGCCTCTTGCTGACCTGGATGGAGAATAGAGGTGTGTGTGTGTAAAATTAGCCTGCTGTACAAAGGTAAAATTTACAGAAGGTTGTCCGCTTTTGCCTCTACCCCACGCTGATATGTGGCCCCTGAAAGCTTTGCCTAGAATGAAATGTGGCCCTCAGGCTGGAAAAATGTCACCTGCACCGTTTGTATGATCTTGTGAGATTTGGTGGAGTCAATCAGAAGCAGTGTTAGAAGAGAATATGCAAACAGGTGTGAGCATTCTAACAGCAGGTTGATGGTCATGTATACTGCATACAGATCTGTTGCGACATGCAGAGAAAACCCAGACTGCATTCTGCACCATCACTGACGGACTTAGATATGGCATTATCTGAATTTAAAGACAGGCAAAGGCCATAGGTTCAGGCTACAAGGGATAAATTGCCCAGTTGCTTCCACCATGGTAGACTTAGTCATAGATTTGCAACCTTCACTTGTTATGCTGATTAAACTTTGTCAATGTTTCATATTGGCTCTGGGCAACATATTATTCTATATTATCAATTTATTCAAGACTGCCTGTTTATTAAACTGAATAAATTATTTGGTATATGCAAAGAAAAGAAAAGAAGAAGAAGAGAATATGCAAAGGTCAGAGCAGTTAGTTGCTGTGAGAGATGGAAGAGAGCCTTTTTTGAGAAGGAAGGAAGGGTGGCACTGTGGGTTAAACCACAGAGCCTAGGGCTTGCTGATCAGAAGGTCGGCGGTTTGAATCCCCATGACGGGGTGAGCTCCCGTTGCTCGGTCCCAGCTCCTACCCACCTAGCAGTTCGAAAGCATGTCAAAGTGTAAGTAGATAAATAGGTACCGCTCCGGTGGGAAGGTAAACGGCGTTTCCGTGCGCTGCTCTGGCTCGCCAGAAGCGGCTTTGTCATGCTAGCCACATGACCCGGAAGCTGTACGCTGGCTCCCTTGGCCAGTAACGCGAGATGAGCACCGCAACCCCAGAGTCGGACACGACAGGACCTAATTGTCAGGGGTCCCTTTACCTTTACCTTAAGGCCAAGAAAGGTGAAGCAGGTGAAGAGGGCAGTAGTCTTTCTTTTGGAATAGGAAGCTCTAGGAAAACCAGAAAGACAGGACAGGGTTCCAGTATCTATGCCACCTCCCAACTCTTTGGATGTCTTCTTAACTATACAAAGATTCTATAAGCTACAAAACAGGCAACCTAGAAGATAATGGGAATTAACTTTTGATCCTTTTGCTTTTCCATTGGTCTGAAAAGGGATTTCTAAACATTCCTTGGTAGAAAGGATTATGAGTGAGTGAGGAAGAATTTTTAAAATGTATGTATTCCTCACCTTTCAGTGCCAAAAAAATCCCAAACCCAACCAAGGTGGCATAGAGTTACTGGAAATTGAGGTGAGAGAGAGAAAAGATGAATTCTTTAACAGGAAAAGAATAAAGAAAAAACTTGTTTATGTCCAAGTACTATGTCCTTCCTACCAGACCGCTGAATTCTCCTTAAGCAACGAAACCTTGTCTTGTCCTCCTGAAAGCTTAGGAAGCTGCATGAGGGTCGGAATACCTATTTTATCTTAAGTCTTATAAGAGAGCATTTGCAAGTTATTACGGTGAAAAGTCCTTGACATGAAAGCTCAGAGAGACATGTGGTGTGTGTGTGTTTTTCGCTCCTTGCTGTTGCTCGAGTGTGTATTTTCCAGGCTTAAATGCTATTTAGATAACTGCTTCTTTTTTAACTGAAAAGGAAATGGTAGCTGCCTATCAAGTCCTTGGCTTAAGCAAGCCTTTATTGCAAAAGTAGCACCAAGTGTGATTCACCAAGAGCTTATTCCCAGGTAGGAGAATTGGGAGGTTCAAGTAGGACGTTTCCCTCTTTGTATACTTTCTTACCCTCTACAGTCTTTCATTTACATTGCATCCGTCTAAGTGGCAATGTTTTTAACATCTTGGGGGGGAATCCTTTTCCGCCCCTCTAGGAAGGAGGGGGAGTTGCATACATCACGAGCCCAGCACGTGCGCAGGGGATGGTGGCATCCCCTGCGCCCACTGGCTGAGCCCTGGGCGCGGCGCCCAGCTTGCTGACCAACCGGCTCAGCTGTTGGGTGTGGCCGGCTTCATTTAAGCCGGTGCGCGGCCAGGGCGCAGCCTACTCTTTCCTGCTCCCCTCAGCGCGATTTCCCACCCTCCCACCCTCTAGCCAGCGCCCCCTAGCGCCCCGTTAGGCAGGTTCGCTATGACCTTGCTATGAACCTCGGTTGGTCGCCGTCAAGGGGCCTGGTAGGAATTTTCCCACTTGGCAAATTGGCTTCCGCCTGGTGGTTTTTCGCCTACCTCATAGCAACTCGTCACAACTTTGGTTTGGCGGTTAGGCATTGGATCATCCCAGTTAGGATCTCGGTGGGGGGGGGGGAGGTTCGGCCACCACCTCCCCCCAAGGCTCTGAAGGGTACGTCAGTAAATGAGTCCGGGGGGGGGGGCGTGTCCCTGTCCGAAGCTGCGGTGGGTGAGGGCCAAAGGCACGCCCCAATCCGGTGATCACTGGGTGAGGCCCCTAGCTGATGTGCAGCAGCAGGGTCCCTCACCTATCGGTGGTTAACCCTTCCAGGACTGCCAGCACAACGTGCTGGAGTCGGATATTTGTTAGCTAGTTCCAATGCCTAAGCCAATACCGCTCAAATTCGTAACCAATAAAGTTGTGGCCTTTTATGCCCATTAACCTTATTTCTGGTGTCCTGTGTCGTCATTTCTCCACGGGAGGGATCGGGTATTGACATGCAAATCCTGTCCATGTGATGGAAAGGATTAGAACACAAAAGAGCAAAAACACACGGTGCTGGTTACTTGTAGGCTTACTTACATTTATTTCATTTTCAAACTGAGTACCCTATAAATCCCAGTACTATAGTCTAGTACTGATCATTTTCATTTAGCACCTGTAGCTTCATTTTGCTTATGTACTTAAAACCAAAACTTGTCAGGGAACCTGTTTCCACTCCTAGTGGCCAACACAGGAGTGCTAATGAAATAGAGATGACTCGCCAATATTCCTGGTGAGCCAATCAAATATAAATGCATTCAGAACCCACTTTTTAAAAAAATAAATAAAAGGCTCTTGCTTGATGCCCAAAGAGCACCGGTGGTGTGTAAAATGTTCCTATCTCCTCATTCAATACCTCATAAATAGGACACCTGCAAAATATTACCAAGCTATGTTTGAAAGCTAAAACCACAGACGTTTGTTGTCAAGCTTTTAGTGTGTAGGCAGTACTGAACAGAAATTTATTGCTGTTTTCTTTAATTCCCCTCCACCACCACCCCTTCCCAGAGCCTAGTATGCTTGCCACGCATATTTTGAAGTCTTACTTTTTATTTATTACGGAAATGAAATTTCTGTCAGAATATTTTTGACTTCTTCTTTTTCTCCCTGCCACTGTCCCCATCTTAACACAACTAAATGCCTGATTGCTTACTTTAATTAACTGTAAGTTCTAAACTTCAAGAGAAAATAAACCAGCCTCTCCCAACCCTAGTGCCTTCCAGAGGTTTGTTCCTCCAACTCACATCAGCCAAATGGTCACGAATGATGGGAGGTATAGTCTTAAAAAATCAGGAGGGTATCAGGTTGGGGCATGGGACAGGCTCATATGAATTTATGTTGTCATTTAAGTAGTTCTAATAAGTCATTAATAAATTCCATCTTTGAATAAAGTTATTGTCCCACTGAGTTGTCTCATTTGAATCATTACAGTGCAGTCTTAGACATGACTATGCTCTCAAGTCCGTGTGTATAAGATTACAATGTTAGGCATATATATAACATCCCAGATCCAGAAAAACCTATCCATCAATGGTGACTGCTCAGTTTCTACCCAATATCCAACAGCATATGCATACTACAGTAAGTAAACATACTACCATTTCCAAATGATAGTTATTCATTTGCTGAAGGTGCCTCACAAGCATCGGAACAATATCTGTTGGTAAATATTATCCTGTAACTTCTTAAATTACATTTTAAATTTCTTATCCAATATAGGCTGTTAGCTGAAGAAGTCCAAATACATATTAATAAAATTTGACTTAACATGTTCTTAGCTTCAGCAGTTATCTTTATTTAAATTTTACTTAACATACACGGACTCAAATGTCACTGGTATTTTATAATCACCTTCCTTTATGTTTTAACTTGCAATTTTCCGAAATACTATTTTCAAATCCATTCTCAAATTGTACTGGAGCTGTTGCAGGGCAGGCTCTTTTCTTGTCCTCTTTAATATTATGGGATGTGGTATCCAATTTCATTAATAATGTATACATTTTGTCTACCAGGCCAATGACCATATTTTCCCCTTTAACTATAAATGCATGATCTAATTTGAAAATATGGGAACCAAAGATGAAGATTTTTGTGTACCTGTGTTTTTGGGAGGTCTTTACTTCTCCTCACTTTGCATGCATATGGTTACACAAATCACTTTGTGAAATGGACAGCAGCATTCCATTCAGTAAATCACCATATGAAATTACTACATTCCATTAAATATTTTATTTTTGCAAAACCATAGCTTTTTCAAATAGAAACATCTCTATGCAGATTCTGTAGTTTGCATCCTAAGATTTCAGTTCATGAACAGAAGGAGTGACTTTTAATATAATGAGAATTGCTCCTACACAAGGACTCTTTACTTGTGTGGAACTCTCCTTCCTGAAAATAGGTTCCTTCTGTTTACAGAGAGAGAAATAATTAGGCTCCAGGCCACTAATGGAAGGCAATACATGTTTTCAGATTTCTCCTAAAAGTCAATAATGAGGAAGACACATGCACCTCAGGAGGGAGGGCATTCCACAAACAGGGAACCACCATTGAAAAGGTCCTGGATGCGTTAGGTGAGATTATTCGATTTGGCACTAAAATACAATAATTATTGAATCCTGCAGAAATTTAATCAGAAAGGGCAAGCTTTATGCACCAGGTGCTGTCGATTCTCATAGATCTAGAGCCAGCAGCAAATTTAGACCTCCCGAAAACAGTCCATAAATATTTTTAATAGAATCTGGAAATAGACTTGTTGTTTATCATTTTGTTACAACCGTTATTATTTTTTATGTTATAATATATATGTTATAAAATATGGTTTGGTACATGTTTCATGTTATTTGTCCTGCACCGAATACAATGTAAGTCATCTTCATAGAGAATTATTTTCTCAGATTTGCAACATATAAATTACTACTACTATTACTATTAACCTACATTTTCCTACCACCACACCCTTTGTTTTAGCATTATATCTTACTGCTATTTCAAACAGCTGACTACTCAGTGTGGTGTAGTGGTTAAGAGTGGTAGACTCGTAATCTGGGGAACCGGGTTCGTGTTTCCACTCCTCCACATGCAGCTGCTGGGTGACCTTGGGCTAGTCACACTTCTTTGAAGTCTCTCAGCCCCACTCACCTCACAGAGTGTTTGTTGTGGGGGAGGAAGGGAAAGGAGAATGTTAGCTGCTTTGAGACTCCTTCGGGTAGTGAAAAGCGGGATATCAAATCCAAACTCTTCTTCTTCTACTACTACTACTCAGTGCAAACACCCATGAGTGCAATGGGCATACCTGCCTTGTGCCTCAAGAGAGATAAATTTGATAAGTATTAGCCCATATTTTAATAGAAGCTTCCTGACAGATAGTGGTAACCCCAAGCAAAAACAAATAATTCCAAGTTATGTATCAGATACAGCAATTCCATTCAACCTAGTCATATTCTTTCTCTGTGCCTAGAAAAAGTGTAGCTGATTGATAATATTGATCAAACTATATTAGCAGATTTCTTCCATTACAAACTTGTTTGATCACTGTGTATTAAGGAATCAGCAGTGGCCACCTCTTCTTGGCAAAAATATATTCCATATTTTAAAACCCTCATCTCTCAGGGAGATTGGCTTTTATATGGGGGCACATAATTTGACCATTCAAAAGAAAACCCCCCCCCATTGTAATGTTTCCATATTACAAGTTGAAAACATTTTGATAAAGGAATCAGTCACCAAGCTATTTGAACCATAATTTTTTGCAGATTTCACTGAAAGATAAATCTACCATCTATTTTTTATAAGTAATACAGGGTTCCAGAATGACCTGTCCTTCATCATTATAGCTACTCTTCCAGGCTAATTTTTTGTTTTATTTATTTACAGTATTTATATAGGCTTTTTGTTCTCTGTTAAATACATTTTCTCTAATTTTTGACTTTCTACCACCTCTTTTAAGATGGAGGCAGATAATATCAACCTTTTCCTTCTCATTAGCCATGCAGTTTTCCATCTTTTTAGAGGCAGATTAGTCCTTTGATGTTCACAGACAAAGGTCTTATTTATTATTATGTATAGCTGCTGTTCAGTTCAAGAAAAGGACAGAGGAAAAAATAGAAATAGAATTAACTGACAAAGGCTAATTATCCTTAGAAGGAAACTTCTTATTTGAGCTAGAAACAAAAGCAGAGGGAAAAGCTTGTTTTAGCAAGTTGGTCAAACATGTAAAATCAGTTGGGCCTCCTCTGTTGTTTAATGTTTTTCAACTGTAGATAAGGCCCAACAAGCTTCTTCCTCTACATCTTGTTTCCAGAGACCCAGCCTCATTCTAAAAATATTTAATTAATAGGGAATGTCTCATCGCTACATTTTTTTTCATTCAGACACATCATCAGTGTTTATGGGTGTGTACCTATCACAACCTCTATTTTTTTAAACCTTTTATTTCAAAAGGTCATCGTTTCATATTTTCCTCAAAATAACATCCTTTCTGGAGATGCTGATTGCAGAGACCTCTCTAGCCATTGTCCTTCAATGGGTTGAATCTGCACTAGCCCTCTAGGCTACTCCAATAGCAGCTGGACATCTGAATGTCAAATCCTTTTAAACCTTTGAAATTGTTCTTCCGGATAGCCTAGATTCCACTTAAGTTTGGACTTTGAACTCCTTGGGAATTACTCTGGGCCTCAACGTGTATTTTCTCAGCAGAGAAAACTACCCCTTTTGCTCTTTGCTTGACACAAAAAAAGATGAAATGCCTCTATTTCCCATCAATAGTTAGTGAATCATTATTGCTCAATGAACATAATCACCAACACTTGGCGAGAGATCAAAGCTCAGTAGTGAAGCACATGTTTTGCATGTACTAGAAGGGTTTGTTCTCTGGCATCTCCAGTTTAAAAAGGATCCCCTAGTAAGTGATCTGAAAGACCTCTATCTGGAATCCTTGAGGGTCACTGAGAATCAGAGCCATTTCCTCTATCCATCAGTTAACTTGGTTTAGCAATCCGTTACCAACTGATACATCACATAATTAGGTTGTTTAATTATGCATCTGTTGCCAGAACAAAGACTCGTGAGTTTCGTTTTGGATTCGTTCAATTATTTTGTCTATTCAACCTTTGAAGATCTGCTAACTGTAATTAAACCATGCTCAGTTCAATAAAAGGCCCAAGTGATTACAGTAAATCATGACTAGAGTTCTCTATGATTGATAGTTCAGTCCTTGCAATTAAGCAGTAGTGCACTTCATTAAAGTAGTTCAGTGGTTCACTCGATTAATAATAATAGTTGTAGTCAACAAATGGTTATCTTCATTGAAAAGTTCCATTGAAGAGTCACCTACTACTTCCAAAGCAATAGGCCAAAATATGAGTTCAGGTGGCGCAAGGCTGTTAACCAGAAGGTTAATTGTTCGAGCCCCTCACCAAGGGACGGCTGTGGGCCGGATTCCTGCATTGCAGGGGGTTCGACTAGATGACCCTCGGGGACCTTTCCAACTCCACAATTCTATGATTCATCATACAGCAAGCCCAGATTGTGACTCATCTCTTCCCCAATACTTTCCATAGAATGTGGAACCGGGTTCACGTCTCCACTCCTCCACATGCAGCTGCTGGGTGACCTTGGGCTAGTCACACTTCTCTGAAGTCTCTCAGCCCCACTCACCTCACAGAGTGTTTGTTGTGGGGGAGGAAGGGAAAGGAGAATGTTAGCTGCTTTGAGACTCCTTCGGGTAGTGATAAAGCGAGCTATCAAATCCAAACTCTTCTTCTCTTCTTCTTCTTCTGACTGCTACATACATGTATCAGGAAGTTTTTAACATTTTATCGTTTTTTTAAAAAAATATTCTGCTGGAAGCTGCCCAGAGTGGCTGGGGAAACCTAGCCAGATGGGTGGGGTATTATTATTATTATTATTATTATTATTATTATTATTATTATTACATCAGCTTTTTCCTCTGTGCTCTCCCCAAGTGGATGAGTAAACTCCGCTATGCAGTAACACGTGACATTGTCCTAGTTCCTACTAAAGTTTTACGGGAGGGAAGCTGCAAACTCCCCTTCCTCAAATACAACTCTCCCAGCCCTTCATTGGGGCGAGGGATTTCCAGTATCGCAGGTGAGTGCTTCAGACAGAAGCAACCATTGATGCCCTACAGAACTTCCAGCACATTATTTTCTCAGCCTCTCACATATGCTGCACAGGTCACTCCTTGCTATTATTATTATTATTATTATTATTATTATTATTGAATTTATATACATGGAGGTCTCAGAATAAAATCAAAATAGAAAACCACAAGATACATAATCATAAAAATAAAAACAACAACCCAATAACCCCCCACCCCACAAAAAAGAAACACATTTTGCTTCCACACTTGGAGTTGATGTCATAAGAAGCAGAGTGGGAAGGCGTAATCTAATTCTGCTCCCATGTCAAGAATGATTTAATAGATAGTTTTAATTATCCGTCTCTATCTGATAGGGATTGCAAATCAATCAAGCTATGGCATCCTCCATTCTCTTTATATTTCAAACATAGCGTTCCCATCCCATTCCCCCCCCCCAAAGGGGCTGTGTGTTAGTTGAGTTGTGAACTGCAGGCAACAAGTGAATTAGATAAGATGTGAATTAGATAAGAAAGTTTGTAGGTCTTAGTTCTGTTGCATTTGAAAGTTTGTAGTTTTTAGCTGGCATCTGACTTTAAAGTTGCTGGAAACCTGAGTAATGAAAATAAACTCTCTCTCTCCCTCCCTCCCTCCCTCCCTCTCCCTCCCTCTGGTTATTCTCCCAACATCATGGCCATGATCCAAAGAACCAACTGTTCTTGTATATAGCCCAGAAAAATGTAGCAGCCTAACTACTTAAGAGCCTCAAGTCTGCTCAAGTTTGTTGAAGCAACTTGACGAATCCGTTATGCCATTTGTTAAGGGTTCTTGTGAAGCTTCACTGAGTTTTAATCACCAGCCAGCATTTTAAAGGCACTTCCTCTCCATTGCCCAGTACTGTGCAGATGCTCCACTTAAAGTCTTCTGTTTTAGCAATCCCTGCCTTAAATGTGCCTCTACTCAACTCTCTTGGTTGCTTCTGAGATTGTGATAATGTTGCCCTTATACCTCCATCATTTGATGTTGCCTCTGCTTGCCTCTCTTCCCTCATCTTCCCAATCAACTTAGATGCAGGTGGATGTTGTGTCAGTGATTCAGGCTGCAGCCAATCCATGCTATCTCTGGCCCAGCTGTGTGTTGCTGTGGTGGAACT
This sequence comes from Lacerta agilis, assembly GCF_009819535.1. Taxonomy (NCBI): domain Eukaryota; kingdom Metazoa; phylum Chordata; class Lepidosauria; order Squamata; family Lacertidae; genus Lacerta; species Lacerta agilis. The sequence continues at coordinate 14,806,992 of NC_046323.1, read as the reverse complement.
AGTGAGCTGCAGAAGTTAGGGCTGTTCCCAGCTTCTTGACCAGAGGTCAGCAACCTAAGGCTCATGAGGGTCGCTTAACCAGTCCATGAGCCGCCCTCAAGCCGAGCCGCCCACTTGGTGGGTCCCTGCGCGCTGCGCTAAACTGGTACAGTGTGGTGCAGGGACTCTCCCACGGCTCTGAAAATCGCTTTTGTGCATGCCCAGACACCAAAAACCGCTTCTGCGCAGGTGTGATTTTCAGCATCTGGGCATGCACAGAAGCAATTTCCGGTGCCGCAGACATGCACAGATGTGATTTATTGTGTTGTGCTGCACCAGTCTGGCCCACAGAGATTCTCCGCAGGAGTGATCCATCCCATGCCTTGCTGACCCCTGTTCTTGACCAACACATGTGAAAAGAAAAAGACACTGGGTTGCTGTTTTTCTTTTCTTTTTTCGTGGGGGGTGGGGAGCAGGACTCCTGTTTGTGTTAGGCTGTTAATGGCTATGAAACAGTTCACTGCAGCATGTCAGTCCATCACCTCAAGACTCTTCCTTTTGTTTTTTTGTTTGCAGATTTTATTCCTCACCGTACAGTATTGCTACAAACCGCATGATTCCACAGACATCTATCACGCCATTCATTGCTGCTTCCCCTGTCTCTACATATCAGGTATGTTGGAACTGCATGTGCCCCACATGTCCCTAAGTGAGTCTTTGTGATTTGCATGTCAGCATGGTGAATTGCTGCACGCTTTAGTCACGCTGTTAAAACTGTTTTGGTAGCATTTAAAATATATGTGCATATTTGTTCTAAAATTCCTAGTGCGTTCAGGATCTAGGTGTACTTTAAGTAATAACCCTATTATGCATTCGTCATATTTCAACCAACTTTTCAGATAAATCTCTGTTGTTGTTTTTTCCAGTCAGTCCTACCCAAAGTCGATCACACATAGGATGTTTTCTTTTGCAGTGGGTAGAAGGTTGCCAGAGTATATTTTGTCTCCTTTGAGTTTTAACGCTTCACTCTGTGTTTATATATTTAAAGAGATGTACTTCTCTTTAATGGGACCCAGGTGGCGCTGTGGGTTAAACCACAGAGCCTAGGGCTTGCTGATCAGAAGGTTGGTGGTTTGAATCCCTGTGATGGGGTGAGCTTCCATTGCTCGGTCCCTGCTCCTGCCCACCTAGCAGTTCAAAAGCATGTAAAAGTGCAAGTAGATTAATAGGTACCACTCCGGCGGGAAGGTAAACGGCGTTTCTGTGTGCTGCTCTGGTTCGCCAGAAGTGGCTTAGTCATGCTGGCCACATGACCCGGAAGCTGTACGCCGGCTCCCTCGGCCAGTAATGCGAGATGAGCGCCGCAACCCCACAGTCGGACACGACTGGACCTAATGGTCAGGGGTCCCTTTACCTTTACCTTACTTCTCTTTAAAAGTACCCATAAACTAAAAACTTGATTTTATTTATTTTATTGCATTTATCTCCCACCTTTGTTCCAAGGAGCTGAAAGTGTTGCACAGGATTCTCCCCTTCCTCACAAACAATCTGTGAGGTAGATTAGGCAGAGAGGTAGAGACTGCTCCAAGACAAGTGAGCTTCATGGCCAAGTGGGGATTTGAACCCTGGTTTCCCAGGTCTAGCCAGGCACTCTTAACTACTCCACCACACATAAAGATGGGCATTAAGAAAAAAAGTGGCGAGCTGTAATAAACAATCATAAACTTTTTTAAAAAAGGCTTCCTGTGTTGTCAACATATGTATTCTGGGCTTCTCTACTCCCAAGGGTATCTCCCACCCTGACTACTGTGCTGCCTTAATTTGGCGAAGGTTTTGTTCAGTATTTCCTGCAACAACTTCTGTCACTGCTTAAAATAAACATTCTGCATAGCTCGACCAGAGAATTGCAATTGCTCATCTTCTAACATTGTGTATGCCATCAAATGCCAACAGTGCCCTTCAGCTCTCTATATTGGACAAACAGGCCAAACCCTATGCCAAAGGATATATGGACATAAATCTGACAACAGGAATCACAAGACAGAGAAACCAGTAGGAGAACACTTCAAGCTCCCAGGACATTCTATACAAGATCTCAAAGTAGCTGTCTTATTCAAAAATAAAAAATAAAAAAAAATCAGAAATTGACTGGAAAGAGAAGTTGCTGAATTGCAACTTATTACCAAACTTAAAACCATGGAGAGACCTGGTCTGAATAGCGACATTGGATTCTTATCTCATTATACGTGATATAGCTATTTTTAGCCATCTCACCCCTTGCTTTTTCCTGTAAGACCAATTGCAGTCGTTAACAGTCAACAGGTTTACCACACCTATCAGCCAATCACCCATTCCCACCACCCATCGGAGTAATACCCCTCCCCACTCCCTCACTATATATAAGGGTCTGGTGACTTCTGTTTCAGTGTATCTGAAGAAGTGTGCATGCACACGAAAGCTCATACCAATAACAAACTTAGTTGGTCTCTAAGGTGCTACTGGAAGGAATTTTTTTTATTTTTTATTTTGTTTTGACTATGGCAGACCAACACAGCTACCTGCCTGTAACTTAAAAACTCTGGTTAACCAGGCAGCTGTGTGTGTGTGGGGGGGGGAGACACAGCATCTCCTTCTTGCCCCACCCCCCAGTTGATTCAGGGCCCAGATCCATGTTGGGCCAACTCTAAGGTGCTACTGGAAGGAATTTTTTATTATTTTGTTTCTTTTTTCATGGCTCCTTAATTCCATGAAACAGAGGGCCAAAGAGTGGCATATTGAAAGGAACCACCCAGGGGGTCCCAGTCTGGATTGGGAGCCTAGTAATGAGGAAACCATTCCCACGGGAATGAAAGGGACCTCCCCCACCTTCATGGTTTTCAAGTGCAGGGAGCCTGCTCAACACCATGTGCCCAAAAGCAAGTCTAGGACTTCACACAGTTCTTTCTTATACATGAGAGTTCACCCATAACAATAGGTGGCAGTGCAATTTAAGTTTTCTCTCCCGAACTAACACATTTTGGCTATTTTAAAGTGAATACTATGTTTTACATTACCTTCAACACTTTACCAGTCAGTCCTGCAACATTTTCTCACGTTTCTTTAGATACTGTCTTAACGGATCTATGTGCCCTGTGTATGGTGTAAGAAATAATAGCACATTGTGGAATATGCTTTGTTCACCAGGGGTTTCTCAGACAGTGGATTTATGGAACTTTAACTTGGTTACGGAAATGCTTATTAGGTGAGCATAGAAAGATTTGTTAGCTTTTTGTATCCCTAAGTATGAATGCACATACTGCCTTAAAAAAAAGCGTATTTGACAAAAGTCTCTTTGAACAAAAGGAAAAGGTAACCCTTTCCTAGATTATATTCTGGTTTTCTGACTTGTATGCCAGTGATTCTCCTTTTCCTACATGCAAAACCAAATCAAATAGCCCTTATTAATGTGTAGCATATGAATGGCTTTGTTCATACAAATAACTGGCTATCACCAGGATGTATCAGATAAGAAAAGAGTAGAAACACCACAGAATAAATAAATCAGTTGTGAGGAATAGGAGTTAAATATTGAGGGACTGATGGAAGTTAAAGGGGACAACTGATTTTGTTGAGGTTCAGTTCATGCAGAAATTGTGATGATAGATAGATAGATAGATAGATAGATAAGCATATTTAATATACTTAGGGTCCCACATTTATAGTCCAATGAAGGGTCCATTTACAGAGGCTGACAAAGCTCACACAGTTACCCGGTTCGGAATACAAATTTGCCTGTTTATAATGCTCGAAAAATTATGAGACAAACATTATTATTTTTATTTCCCACAAAGTTTTTCTACAGCCTGAAATGAAAACCATGAACAGTCCATTCACTTGCCTCAGTTGTTCTGTGCAAACTGCAGCATTTGCACCGAATAACAAATACAGTTTTCACTGAACAGCTGAAGCATTTGGGAGAAAGTATTCAATCCATTTGGTAGAAAGTGGGGGTTTGGGGGGGCACAGAGTTGGCTGGTTTTCTGACCAATCCGTTCTGGTGAGTAGTCTGGTTGTTGTATTTGGAACCAATTGCAATGTTCAAAGGTAGCCTCATGTACTATGGAACTGCATAAGCCTGCTCTGGATGTTATTCACATTAGAGATAGTACCTTATGTTTCCTCAAGAGAATTCTGTTATTTTAGCCGCAGATGATTCTGTTGAGATTGTGTTTCCTAAGTATATCAGAGGGACAGTGCCATGTTGATAGCTAGGAGAGGAAGGATAATATTGAAGAAAATGCAAGGAAGCTAGAGGTAGAGATAGTAGGATTTCTTATAAACAAAAGTGTCAGCAGAAGAGGATGTCAATCACAGGAATAGATGAGGTGACTGAACACAAGGGAATATATCCATAGCGTAAAAGTTCTAATTTGTTTTTAGGGAAGGCGGGCAGGCAAGATACAGATCTTGCAGCTTTGGTGGCTATGAAGTCTGATAATGACAAATAAAGGCAGTGAAGAAATATGGGTTATTCAAAAGAGGTTAGGGAAGTTATTTTGAATTTTCTGCCTAAGGATGTTTCAGCAGTTATGGCAGTACAGTGGTACCCCGCAAGACGAAATTAATTCGTTCCGCAAGACTTTTCGTCTTGCGGAAATTTCGTCTTGCGAGGCACCTTTTCCCATAGGAACGCATTAAAATTTAATTAATGCGTTCCTATGGGGGAAAAGTCCGGGGGCCCCTCCCGACCGGCACCGGAGCCAAGCCAAGCCGCGTTTTAAGACTACAGTGAGCGAACAGCTGCGCTGCTGTTCGCTCGCTTCAGTCTTAAAACACGGCGCCACGGCTCCGGGAGGGAGGGAGGGGGCCGGCATCGGAGCTCCGCGCCGCCGCGTTTTAAGACTGCAGTGATCGTTGCAGTCTTAAAACGCGGCGGCTCAGGGAGGGAGGGAGGGGGCCGTGGGATCATGCCCGACATCGGGCATGATCCCACGGCCCCCTCCCGACCGGCATCGGAGCTCCGCGCCGCCGCGTTTTAAGACTGCAGTGATCGTTGCAGTCTTAAAACGCGGCGGCGCGGCTCCAGGACATCGGGCACGATCCCACGGCCCCCTCCCGACCGGCAACGCGGCGCCGCGCGGCTCCAGGAGGGCTTGCCTTTTCGCTGCGGTCGGGAGGGATGTTGTCCGCGTCTGCCATTTTGGATCGACTGCGCATGTCTGGACATGCGCAGACATGCACAGTCGATCCAAAATGGCGGACGCGGACAACACCCCTCCCGACCGGAGTGAAAAGGTAAGCCGGCTTACAGTGGTACCTCGCCAGACGAATTCGTCTTGCGAAAAACAGGCATAGGCGAATTCGTCTCGCGAGTCAACTAAAAACTCGCAAAACCCTTTCGTTTTGCGAGTTTTTCGTTGTGCGAGGCATTCGTCTTGCGGGGTACCACTGTACATAAAAGCAAAAGAATTTTATGTGAAATAGGTAGATAAGATACAAAGTGCAATGGGCAGAAACAGGGGAACAACTTTTGTTTCTGAAGCATCTGAGGAATTAAAACAGATTCTGTGGAATGAGGGGGGAAGTATTTGTCAAACAGAACCGAGAGAGAAAAATAAGTACATGACTCAGAAGGAATAGGTGTAAACTTAAAAGGTTTTACGTTTTTTTCAAGAAGGGAAGACAGAAGAAGATGTTTAAATGCCTGGCGAGATATACATTTAAATGGATGAAAATCCACAAAGGCAAAAAGAAGGGCATAGACTGTTTCCTCTGTAGAAGACTTATCAAATGAATTAGCAAAGACTGAACGTGGAAAGGAAATTTTCTGTTCAAAGAAAATGTGCAGTTCCATTTCTCATCACCAAGTGGCAATGCTTCCTAGCCAAGCTTGAAATTCACTTGGTGGTATTTGCCGATTATTTCGAAATCATCAGTTTTACCGCTGCCTGAAAATTGATCATCCCCTTATGAGAATTCATACCAACTGGTGTCAAGCGCCTGATAACCTCTAGTCCTAAACACTGGTAATCAGTATTTTAAAAAAGAAGAGCCTTTGCGGAATGCACACACACGCACACACTGCAAATTTTGTGGTTATTTTACTTTACTTTATTTGTAATCAGTTATTCATATTCTATTATCACTTCTACAATGCAATGTTGCTAGGGAAATCTGAAACATTTACTAAAAATGCCACCAAAGGAAATGTAGTTGTCATAGCAATAGTCAGAGTGAACTTTGATACTTATTGACTCAGACAACTTGAATGGGAAGGCTGCAATGTCATCAGAGTATTTCGCTTGATTTCTAATTGACATGAATGACATACTTTGGTGAGTACGATCATGATGGGCCTGTCCTTGCCGCTGCTTGTCCACCAGGTTTCTCTTACGCACAGCAACCCAGGCCTTGTGGGCGGGGAGGGGGGGTTGCAGTGATTTTTAGGAAGTCATTAGTTTGCACCAGGCGTCCTATTGGGAAGACCCAGTTCTCTGAGTGCATGTTCTGGAAGTTGGGCAATAGGGGCAGTACAGGATTCTTTTTGGTGTACCGACCTCCCCGCTGCACCAAGGATTCCCTGCCCGAGCTGCTTCAGGTCGTGGCGGATGTTCTCCTGGAGTCACCTAGTTTGGTCGTCCTAGGGGATTTTAACATCCATGCCGACACGACCTTACAAGGGGCCGCTCGGGACTTCGTGGAAAGCATGGCCTCCATGGGGCTGACCCTGAATAAGTCTGGTCCAACTCATAGCCGAGGACATGCCTTAGACCTGGTATTCACCTCTATGGATGTTGGTGATCTGACATTAAAAAAAAGTGAAACTAAAGAAGTGCCATGGTCAGATCACTTCCTGGTGCAACTGGACTTCTCCGCAACCCTTCCCCTCTGCAGGGAGGTGGGACCAATTCGGATGGTCCGCCCCCGCCACTTAATGGATCCAAATGGTTTCCAGAGAGTGGTAGGGGATACTTTATCCCATGTTGGTGGCCTTTCAGCCGATTCCCTGGTGGCCCGCTGGAATGTGGAGCTAACCAGGGCTATTGACTGTTTGGCTCCGAAGCGCCCTCTCCGGTTGCATGGAGCCCGGACAGCCCCGTGGTTTTCCCCGGAGCTGAGGGCAATGAAACAATCGTTGAGACGGCTAGAGCGCCGGTGGCAGAAAACCCATTCTGAATCCGACCGAACACAGGTTAGAGCTCAACGTCGAGCCTACCAAGTGGCGATAGCGACGGCAAAGAAGACTTTCTTCACCGCCTCTATTGCATCTGCGGAAAATAGCAGCAGGAGACTCTTTCAGGTGGTTCGGAATCTATCGGAGCCACCTTCGTCATCGGGGCCTGGTAGGGACCCCAAGATCTCCTGCAATGCGTTTGCAAAGTTTTTTGCGGATAAAATCGCTCAGATTCGGAAAGAGATAGACTCCACCGTGGGAGCAGGGCCAGGGCGGGAGAGTGCCAGAGTCCTGTCTAGTCCAGTTGCGTGGGATCAATTTCAGTCTGTTACCTCCGAGGATGTGGACAGGCTGCTTGGACGAGTGAAACCAACCACCTGTCTCCTTGATCCTTGCCCATCCTGGCTTATAAAAGCTAGCCGGGAGGGGCTGGGCGATGGGCTGCGCGGGGTGGTGAATGCTTCCCTCTGTGAGGGAGCCTTCCCAGCCCCGCTGAAAGAGGCGGTTATTAAACCGCTTCTTAAAAAAACATCTTTAGACCCGGCCAATATGGCCAACTATCGCCCAGTCTCAAATCTACCATTCTTGGGCAAGGTGATTGAGCGAGTGGTTGCTGAACAACTCCAGGCACGCCTGGAAGAAGCGGACCATTTGGATCCCTTCCAATCGGGATTCAGGCCTCACCATGGGACTGAAACTGCCTTGGTCGCGCTGGTCGATGATCTCCGGCGGGCTAGGGACAAAGGTGAGAGCTGTTTCCTAGTTCTGCTGGATCTCTCAGCGGCCTTTGACACCATCGACCATAACATCCTTCTGGACCGGCTAGAGGGGTTGGGAGCTGGAGGCACTGTTATACAGTGGTTCCGCTCTTTCCTCCTGGGCCGTGTTCAGAAAGTGGTGGTGGGGGATGAGTGTTCAGACCCCTGGGCTCTCACTTGTGGGGTGCCTCAGGGTTCTGTCCTCTCCCCCATGCTTTTTAATATCTATATGAAGCCGCTGGGAGAGATCATCAGGGGGTTTGGGCTGGGTGTTCATCAGTATGCAGATGATACCCAGCTCTACCTCTCTTTCAAATCAGAACCAGTGAAGGCCGTGAAGGTCCTGTGTGAGTGCCTGGAGGCGGTTGGAGGATGGATGGCGGCTAACAGATTGAGGTTGAATCCTGACAAGACAGAAGTACTGTTTTTGGGGGACAGGAGGAGGGCTGGTGTGGAGGATTCCCTGGTCCTGAATGGGGTAACTGTGCCCCTGAAGGACCAGGTGCGCAGCCTGGGAGTCATTTTGGACTCACAGCTGTCCATGGAAGCGCAGGTTAATTCTGTATCCAGGGCAGCTGTCTACCAGCTCCACCTGGTACGCAGGCTGAGACCCTACCTGCCCGCGGACTGTCTCACCAAGGTGGTGCATGCTCTGGTTATCTCCCGCTTGGACTACTGCAATGCGCTCTATATGGGGCTACCTTTGAAGGTGACCCGGAAACTGCAATTAATCCAAAATGCGGCAGCTAGACTGGTGACTGGGAGTGGCCGCCGGGACCACATAACACCGGTCCTGAGAGATCTGCATTGGCTCCCAGTACGTTTCCGAGCACAATTCAAAGTGTTGGTGCTGACCTTTAAAGCCCTAAACGGCCTCGGTCCTGTATACCTGAAGGAGCGTCTCCACCCCCATCATTCAGCCCGGACACTGAGATCCAGCGCCGAGGGCCTTTTGTCGGTTCCCTCACTGCGAGAAGCAAAACTACAGGGAACCAGGCAGAGGGCCTTCTCGGTAGTGGCGCCCGCCCTGTGGAACGCCCTCCCATCACAGGTCAGGGAAATAAACAACTACCTGACATTCAGAAAAAACCTGAAGGCAGCCCTTTTTAGGGAAGTTTTTAATGTTTGATATGTTTGTATTTGATTTCTGTTGGAAGCCGCCCAGAGTGGCTGGAGAAATCCAGCCAGATGGGCGGGGTACAAATAATAAATATTATTATTATTATTATTATCTCCCTTATGGAAAATGATTTGCTCAAGGTCTCTAGAATCATGATTCTCTGTAATATGTTGTGCTATCGTAAGAGCTCTGTAAATTGATTCAACAAACAGTGAGTACAGTGCACATCTGAGTAGACAACACTGGACTATAGGCCTGATATAAGACAGTTTCCTATATTTCTAGCTGTTCTTTGAAAAATATTTATCCTATGACCTAAGGGCGGTGACAGTATTCATTGAGAAACTGTCTGAAAGGCTAATGAACTTTTAACTTCCTACCAATAAGAATTTAATTAGGTGACTTAGGACTCATGCTTCTAAACCTTTGAACTGTATTTTTAATTTAGAGAGGATTTGGTCAACATAGGATGTGCACATTGCTTACTCAAGAGCATCCTAATTATTCCAAAGTAAATGCTAGTCATCATTCTCTTGAATTGATTGATTTTCCTGGAAGCCCATTTATGTAATGTGAAAACAGACCCTTAATTGTCTAACTCTGTAATATATTGCTTTGATTGAAGCCAATACATTTTATCACAAACACCAAAAGCCTCTGTCAGTAGTACACTCCTTTGTGTGTACATCCCTTCATAAAGACAGAACGGAGTTGTGAGTCAAGTAGCCTGAAGTCCATAAACCAGGGGAATATGCCCTCTCGACATAAACTTGCCCTGGCTTTGTTTTAGTTGCAATATTCAGCATTGTTCGTTAGTTTTAGTACCATCGCTTGCCCATTTGTCAGGCTGTACCTTTGCCCAACATTTCTCTCCATGGGCTGCCACCTGCATCAACCTTGCAACTGTGCTCCTACCTGCAAGGTGGACTGTTGGGGACCAGAAGGATGATCAGAATTGCTGCCATGCAGTTTGCAGGATGCATCTGAGCCGCAGCATCAGTCTTGTCTATGAGCAAGGCCCTGCTATTAAGATTTAAAATGCAAATCTGTAGATGATATCTGAAAAAAAATTAACATCCATTAATTTGCAGAAATGTGGCTGCAGCATTTTCCAAAGTTTCAATTTGCTATGTATTTTATTCAAAGCATGATTATTGCTAAATTTGGGTTGGTTGTGTTTTTTTGTGTTTTTTTTACACCATTGTGCTAATATAGTGCTTTCTGATACACAGGTTCAGAGTACTTCATGGATGCCTCATCCGTCATACGTTATGCAACCAACAGTAAGTGAGCATACATGCAAACTTTCCTTGTTTCTTCTTTTTCTCTGGGAGTTAGTGGAACTTGAATTTCCTGATTGTGGCAGGTTTACCGCGGGTACTCAAGTTAGTTGAGAATTTACTGAGAGTAATATCAGCTGCAAAACAGCCGAGGATTAGTAGAATAGTTATTAGGGAGATCCGTGTTGATAGATTCTGTGCACCTTTGTTGTGTGTGATGCTAACATGCATTGTAGTTAAAAACACAGCTGTCAACCTTTCCCTTTTTTTGCGGGAAATTCCCTTATTATAGCATTGGGAAACAGCAGGGAGGGTTGACAGCTATGTATATAGCAGTGGGGAACAGCAGCAGGGAGGGTTGACAGCTATGGTTAAAAATCATATGCACAATACAAGGGCGATATGGTTCAGTTTTCAGCTGCATAGGAACTCTTGAGTATAAAGTTTCCCAGGCTGAGGTTTAATTTGACTTTTAGAAGACATCTGAAGGCAGCCCTGTTTAGGAAAGTTTTTAGTGTTTGATATTTTATTGTGTTTTTAATATTCTGTTGGGAGCTGCCCAGAGTGGCTGGGGAAACCCAGCTAGATGGGCGGGGTATGTATAAATAATAAATGATGATGATAGTTTGTGGGAGGAGTCGTAGCTCAAGAATCCTTGGCATCTTCAGTTAAAATGATCAGGTAGCAGTAGATTGGAAAGACCTCTGCTCTGAGACCCTGGAAAGCTGTTTGTCACAGTGGGTTAGAAGGACCAATTATTTAACTAAGTGCAAGGTCACTTTATGTGTTATGGGTTAGCTTGGCCTTCTGCATAACCCTGCTAAATAGTTATGAGAAATTTAGTGTGCTTCAGGTTTAGATCTGCAGCAAATCCTTAATGATAATAAGTTAACATTCTGATAACGGGTCCTGTACTACTGGTCGCAAAATTTTGGGCTAAACTGGACGTTTAAGCAGAAGAGGATCCAGAAAATAATTGGGGCAACGCTGTTTGAGGTTTTGCGTAACGATTTCCTGGGTTGGACTGTGGACCCTTAAATCCCCCTGCCTGCTTATTTTGCTAGCAAGAGGATCAGGGCAAGTCTCGATAAGTGGGTTCCAGGTGTCAGGTGTGCCGAGGACATCCCTTAAGGGAGCTCCCTGCATTCAGTCTGATTTGCACGGAAATATTACGTTTGTAGGTATGCTGCTTGGGAGGGTTCTGTGCTCATTAATGATGGTAAGGGAATTGCAAAGTAAAGTACACTTTGTGTAATCTATGAATCATTACATTGGGGAGAGCAAAGGAATTGCACTCTTGTGTATTCTCAGTTGCCAGGATGAGCACATCTGCTGCTACTCCTGTTACATTCTCTTAAAAAATAAAAAGGGTCTTTATTGTTGAGAGGAAGGAGCCCTACTGAATTGCTGAAATATTCAAACGGATACAAACAGTGGATCAGAGATGGCATTTAGAACTACTGTGATTTGTTTTGATGACTCCTGTTTTGATAAGTGCTCTCTAAAGCATTTTTTTTAAAAAAAAAAACAGCTTATCCGATATGGTGAAAATTCCAAACTTTAGTATTGTGACAGCTTCACTGAAAAAAGAAATAAGCATGTCACTTCCACTTGTCTTGCAAGATAATGGGGAAGACTTGTTGTGAGATGGCTTGAGATTTAGCTGGATCCAAAGACGCTTCCTCCTTTCTGGATCGAGCCCACTGAGTATTTGTAAATTTGCACAACTGTTCTGCAATATATGGCATAAAATGGTACTTTCTTACATAACCCCGAAGATCACTTTTGTAAGTGGAATTTGGGCCACAATTTGGGCTTTTTTCCAGGTGTGCTTCGATGACCTGACATAACACTTGATCAACAAAACAAAATCGAAAATTCTTTCTAGTAGCACCTTAGAGACCAACTGAGTTTGTTCCTGGTATGAGCTTTCGTGTGCATGCACACTTCTTCAGATACACTGAAACAGAAGTCACCAGATCCTTAAATATAGTGGGGGAGTGGGGAGGGGTATTACTCAGAATTGTGGTGGGAATGGGTGATAGGCTGATAAGTGTGGAAAACCTGTTGACGACTCTAAACGGCTGCAATTAGTCTTGCAGGGAAAGGCAAGGGGTGAGATGGCTAAAGATGGCTTTGTTATGTATAATGAGATAAGAATCCAATGTCTTTGTTCAAACCAGGTTTCTCCATGGTTTTAAGTTTGGTGATTACTTGCAATTCAGCCACTTCTCTTTCCAGTCTATTTCTGAAATTTCTTTGTATTAAGACAGCTACTTTGAAGATTTAAGTATTTAATTGCTCATCTTCCAACATTGTGTATGCAATCAAATGCCAACAGTGCCCTTCAGCTCTCTATATTGGACAAACAGGCCAAACCCTACGCCAAAGGATAAATGGACATAAATCTGATATCAGGAATCACAAGACAGAGAAACCAGTAGGAGAACACTTCAATCTCCCAGGACATTCTATAAAAGACCTCAAAGTAGCTGTCTTAATACAAAGAAATTTCAGAAATAGACTGGAAAGAGAAGTGGCTGAATTGCAACTAATCACCAAACTTAAAACCATGGAGAAACCTGGTTTGAACAAAGACATTGGATTCTTATCTCATTATACATAACAAAGCCATCTTTAGCCATCTCACCCCTTGCCTTTCCCTGCAAGACTAATTGCAGCTGTTTAGAGTCGTCAACAGGTTTTCCACACTTATCAGCCTATCACCCATTCCCACCACAATTCTGAGTAATACCCCTCCCCACTCCCCCACTATATTTAAGGATCTGGTGACTTCTGTTTCAGTGTATCTGAAGAAGTGTGCATGCACACGAAAGCTCATACCAGGAACAAACTCAGTTGGTCTCTAAGGTGCTACTAGAAAGAATTTTCGATTTTGTTTTGACTATGGCAGACCAACACGGCTACCCACCTGTAACTTGATCAACAGTAGCTTATGAAAAGGCAATCAGCCACTAGGTTTTGTCTGGTAAATAATTTTGCCTTGCTCCTCTTGTCAGTGAGCCCTTGATTGTTTCCCGTTTTGGATTTCAACAGTTTATCAGAAGCGGCTCAGTTTGAAAGTATTACGTGTGCAGCATCATACACTTAATCCACTGGGCAATTTTTGTCTACTTGATATGGAGATATGGGAGACTGATAGAAATGTGGAAGGTGAGGCTTTGGTTTATTTTTTATTTTTGTTTTCTGGGAGCATCAGTTCACTTCTCAACATAAGTATGACTGTCTATATATATATATATATATATATATATATATATATATATATATATATATATATCTTTGTGTGTGTGTGTGTGTGTGTTCATCCATCTGCTAACATAAGTTTTGGTAGTGAGTTCTGCAGTGCATGAAATTATGGGAATGGCTTTTAGTAGCTTGGAGTAAATATGCGTAGAATAGATATAACATACTCACCTACATGCAATATTACTCTAATCCTGATTCGTAGCACTCTGGCTCATCTGCCACTGCTGCCCCCCAAGTGCTGTTTTTAAGGCCTCTCTCTCACACAGTCTGCAGTCATTTCAAATGTGTTGAAATCTGCAACACAGATTTACATGCAAGAGCCGCTTCTATTCTTAAGCTGGAGGAGAGGATGTCAACCACTTTAAACCACATATTTTCCTCACTTACATTGATAATTCCTTGCTTGGTTACAGGTAGAAATAAAATACATTCTGCAGTATTTCTTAACGCTCTAGAATTGTGACTCTTACGTACATAGCAGTGAATCAGGTTTCGGAAGCTAGGACATTTCTTTTGAGCCTGAATCGCCTGCATTCCTACAAAAAAAAATGCTTAGGATTTTAGTATTAAAATCCAAGCATTTCTTCATCCCTCTCACAGAATAGAGCTTACTGTCATGCTGGCAGTCCTTGGATATGATTCTGCATAGTGCCGCACAGTACACTCCTAACCATGTTTACTCAAAAGTATGCTGTATTGAATTGAGTAGGGCTTACTCCCAGGTAACTGGGGTTAGTTCAGTTACTGACATCTCCTGTTAGGGCTGGAAAAGACCCCTGCTTCAAACCCTGGAGAACTATTGCCAGGGCTGGTGCTAGGGTTTTTTGCACCCTAGGCGAGATCATCTTCTGGCGCCCCCCCCCCACCAATCCCTAACACCGGCCCTGCGGAGATTTCAGGCTGCTCCCTCCTCCCCCGCCACTCTGCCGATGGCGGAGGGGGCAGAGAAGCCCGATTTCGGGCTGCTCCCCCCTCCCTGTCACTCTGCTGCTGGCGGAGGGGGCAGAGAAGCCTGATTTCGGGCTGCTCCCCCTCCCCTGCCACTCTGCCGCTGGCGGAGCGGCACCGGGCAGGGGGGCAGGCTGGCCAGCGCCCCCTCCATTTTGGCACCCTAGGCAACTGCCTAGTTCGCCTAAATGGACACGCTGGCCCTGACTATTGCCTGTTAATGCAGACAGTACACAGCTAAAGGACCAATAGTCTGATCTGTTCTGTGTTGAGCTCCTCCCTTATAGTTAGGATGCCACATTATTCTTCCAATGTAACATTATAAAATTATAAGCATGACACATTATTCATCTCATTCACCCCTCTCATAGGTGCCAGCTTCTCCATAGGGTTTTTTTGGGGTGGTTGCATGATGTTGTGAGGAGCCAAACACCCTCCAAAAATACATTCAGAGGGCTGAAACTGCCTCGGCCCCTAGGAGTCAGCATCTACTACCCCTTCTGTTCAGAATGTATGGATTCCATCTCTTTTTGCATTTCGGGATGTCATTGAATGTTTTCACAAGGTTCATCCTTTGAAACCAACCAGGGTTTTCCCTAAACTAACCAATGACTTCTGAAACCTATTCATAATTTTACCCAACAGCTACCCAAAAGGTAACCTTGAAGTCTGTGCTTCTAGATAGATAGATAGATAGATAGATAGAGTATATTCAGCCATTTCCATTGACACTTTGTTCTTTTAATTTGCTATCGGCTATTTTGCTTTATTGGGAAGCCTCCAGATTGCAGTATATAATTTTAATCTTTTGGATGCAACAGCCTTAAATAATTTAAGCTCCTTGTGTGTCATCACAGAACTGTCTCATTACTATAGTTACTTTACGTAAATCGTAAGTCCATTTGCATCTGAATAGAAAAGATGAAGGAACAACTAAAGCATAAATTTCATAGACAGATACGTTTGGTATCCAAAATGAAACATATTGGGTTGACCTACACAAAAAAATAAACATGAAACATGAAAATAAAATTGACAACTAATCTCTCAAAATTCTGTGCATTTTAATTCTTTGAAAATGAGCTTGCTAAAACATATAAGGCTGAAATAACTTAGCCGGTTCCAAAACTCAGCAGAGCAATCTTCCAGTATTTCTTGAGGGAGAAAATCAAGGGCTGCCACGTCGATAACCCTGATAATCAAGATAGTAATTGGCAATGTCTCTCTGGGACTAGTATGTCAGATTGAGGTCACATCAGCCTTCCTCATGCTCTAATTTGTGGAGGATCGTCTAACGGTTAGATGAGAATTCACCTACAGTTCGAATTGGAAAATGCCCAGAATGTGCAGTACAGAATTTATCCCTCCCTTTGGGAAGATGAAGAATGCCACCCAAACTGGTAGAACAAGCTGGAACAGACTTTCAGCTGAGGACTGAAATTAATGCACAGACATACACAACTGGGTTGAATAAGGACCACATTATTGAACATTAAACCAAACCAGCTTCAGGATAGTGTAGGTGCACGAACTGAGTACAGTTGTACCTTGGTTGTTGAACGCCTTAGTACTTATCCGTTTTGGCTCACGAACACCGCAAACCTGGAAGTAAGTGTTATGGTTTGCAAACGTTCTTTGGAAGCCGAACATCTGCTCATCGGTAGACTGGGCCTGTGTTCTCCCAAACATGGATTATCTGCTCAGTAGTCTTTAGCAAAAGGATTTGATACAGCATTCAAACCTCATCAGTGTTTCGCACGAATATTTTGAGGAAGCATTTAGGGTTCTGAAACCTTCACATAACTTTGGGTTGTACAAAGTAGTAGTAGCAGCAGACCACGTTCTTTGAATTCCTGGCATCCTTCAGTTAGAAGGATTAATCAGGAGCTGATGCTAGTCAGAACAGAAAATATGGGGCTAGAAGGTAGAAAGCACTTCCTGTATTCTTCTGTGCGGTATATATTGCCTTTAAATATTGTGATAGCATCTTCTTGGAAGTGTTAAAAGGTCCACTTGCTAAGTTGCATTATAAGAGTTTGAGAGTACGATCCACAGCTCTGCTGTATTTCACTGGTAAGATCTCGTCTTCCTCTAAGTGTTCGATAACCCAGCTGTTGTAAATCATACGGCATAAGACGGTGATGGGTCTTGCACAGTGTAGTGGCATTGCAAAAGCCACTCCTAGTAACTGGTTGGCCAGGAACAGAGAAGCATAATTCTGCAGTACCTGGCATGGGTAGGCAAACTAAGGCCTGGGGGCTGGATACGGCCCAATCGCCTTCTAAATCCGGCCCGTGGACGGTCCGGGAATCAGCGTGTTTTTACATGAGTAGAATGTGTACTTTTATTTAAAATGCATCTCTGGGTTATTTGTGGGACATAGGAATTCATTCATATTGTTTTCAAAATATAGTCCGTCCCCCCACAAGGTCTGAGGGACAGTGGAGCGGCCCCCTGCTGAAAAAGTTTGCTGACCCCTGCCCTATGGCAACTGGTCAAAGCAGTATTAGTATTGGTTGCCTAAAGACTGCTGAAACTAGGGAACCATCCAAGCATACAGTGGTACCCCGTGTTACGTACACGATCCGTTCCGGGTCGCACCACGTAACCCGGGCGTACTTAACATGAACAAACAAAAAGAAAAAACCCAGAAGTTCACAGGGTTTTGCGCTTCTGCGCACCCACACATTGTGTGCGCTCCGCAGAAGACTTCCTGGTTGCGGAGGTGTGTAACGCGAACGTACGCAACACAGAGCATATGCAACATGAGGTATGAATGTATTTATGAATTTTCTTCATTTGGGCTAGGTTCAAATGTAGCTTCAAAGCAAGACTTATGTTCTTAGTTGCACAGTTCTAACCTTGTGAAGTTGGTATGCAAGTATGGATAATCCAAAAATGGATTCCTTTCTATTTTTTAAAAAAAATCCTCTTTGAAATAGCAGTAATATCGCAGTCAGACATAGTGAGTTTTATTGTGTAACATCAATTTCATTAAGAATATATGAGACTATAATGAAGGGGGGAAAGGATTGACTCTATTTTTTGAACATTCAGAATGCATAATTTCTTTTTGTTTCTTTTAAATGAGGAAGTTAATAAGGCAATATCTGTACCTTCACAGACAAATTTAGATCTGTGATGGAGTAATCCCAGCTGACTTTAAGGCATCTCCAGATAGTCTGATTTTCATTACCATTAGATGCTTCATCTGGTCACTTAAAAAAAGAGAGAGAGAGAGAACTGACTCCTTCATAGACTTAGAATATTGTTTTTCTCTACTAATAAATTTTAATGTGGCTGCACCGCTATTAACAGGGTATGGATTCACTAGAGAACAATTCAAATTGATTTTGTTTCTAGCTCAGAAATATATTAAAGTGGCTTCCCGGTATAGAAAAGTCCTCGCTTGGTGAAGTGAACTTGTATCATGGCTTAACGCATCTTGTAATGGGAATCAGTAGCTTTTAGTGAGAAGTGGTGATTGATTGAACCGTCCTGTGGACATCGAATTAGCCAGGTGCTCTTAGCTCCATCATAATGATGCAGTCCCTGAGCTTTTCAATACGAAATGGCTCATTTTTGTGTCAAAGGCACCACCACTAGGAGATCGGTATTATCTTCCTCTGGCATCAGCCGCATTCCTTTCCAGAAACGCTTCCTGCTTGAAGTAACATTACTCCCACGCTGGAAATTTCTTTAAAGGATGTGAATGTTCTCAATTCTCCTCCCGCCCCCCTCTCTCTCTTTTGGACTTGGTTGTGGTCACTGAGTTCCTATGAGATCAGAAGAATGGAATGAAAGTGTCCGCAAATGACACTTGAGCTATTTTCACAGCTGGATGCACACCAGCCAGTGTGGGCGATCCCTTACAGATGAATTAGCTCGTTCAAGTATGTGATACAAAACATCTGCTACAAACAGGACCAAAGAGAGAGAGCGCGCCTTTGAAGGCATCAGTTGAATGGAAGCTACTTCTAACAATGCTGAGCGAAATGTTCAGCGGTGAGGCAGCATTTCTATTCTTCTTTGTTGTTTAGTCGTCTAGTCGTGTCCGACTCTTTGCGACCCCATGGACCAGAGCACGCCAGGCACTCCTGTCTTCCACTGCCTCCTCTCACAGTTTGGTCAGACTCATGTTGGTAGCTTTGAGAACACTGTCCAACCATCTCGTCCTTTGTCGTCCCCTTCTCCTTGTGCCCTCAGTCTTTCCCAACATCAGGGTCTTTTCCAAGGAGTCTTCTCTTCTCATGAGGTGGCCAAAGTATTGGAGCCTCAGCTTCAGGATCTGTCCTTCCAGTGAGCACTCGGGGCTGATTTCCTTCAGAATGCATAGGTTTGATCTTCTTGCAGTCCATGGGACTCTCAAGAGTCTCCTCCAGCACCATAATTCAAAAGCGTCAATTCTTCAGCGACCAGCCTTCTTTATGGTCCAGCTCTCACTTCCATACATCACTACTGGGAAAACCATAGCTTTAACTGTACGGACCTTTGTTGGCAAGCTGATGTCTCTGCTTTTTAAAATGCTGTCTAGGTTTGTCATTGCTTTTCTCCCAAGAAGCAGGCATCTTTTAATTTCATGACTGCTGTCACCATCTGCAGTGATCATGGAGCCCAAGAAAGTAAAATCTCTCACTGCCTCCATTTCTCCCCCTTCTATTTGCCAGGAGGTGATGGGAGCAGTGGCCATGATCTTAGTTTTTTTTATGTTGAGCTTCAGACCATATTTTGCGCTCTCCTGTTTCACCCTCATTAAGAGGTTCTTTAATTCCTCCTCACTTACACAACCAGAAATTATATATTTGAAACATTTGTTGCTTAATCAAGTGAAAGAACCAAAGTTTGCTGCGCATAGTCACAATTTGATTCTTGGCAGTTTCCAGCAAGAGCAAATTCCAGCTTCTCGGAATAGTCTTGTGAGTCTTGGGCACCTTTAATACAGCAGCCAATCCCCAGATGAATAGCTTTAAAAGCCAAACAAGTTGACTTGTACAATAACTGTTATTCTAACTCTTTCTTGCTAGCATTGCTTTAATACCAGTTTTTTCCTCCACCCCCCCCCAACAAAGTGCAGTAGAAATTCATTTCTGTCCATGCAACTCAGTGGCTGAAAATGCCCTGAAAATGTGTTCATTTGCAGCATGAACTGTTCAATACTGAGCCAAATCTAGAGATTTTCCTTCATCTTAAATAACCATATATAAATCATAGGCATTCCCACAGTATTCTGTTTGGGGGCTGTTGCATTTAGAAGCCTGTTCTTTTTCTTCTGCTATTTTCAGATAATAATAAAAAAATATCAATAGTATGTGTCTCAGGACTATACAAACATGCTAAACACAAAAAGAAGGAGAAAGTGCCTAAAGCAGATCAATCAGAGGTAGATGCACGTTAGTTATTACAGATCGATCAATCATGGGCTTTTGACAGTTTATACACAGCACAATATGCTTTACAATATGTAGTCTGTGCAAGCTCAGCTATGGTGAAGGTTAATAACTGAGATATATTTTAAGGGATTTTTTGGGGGGGAAACACAAATTCATAGGAAACTAATGTAAAGCATACAATAGTAGAATGAGTGATTGCTTTATGTGAATAAAATTAACCTACAGGTTGCTGAAATCTATTTTTATAATAAATGTTGTCATGATTCCAGCAGCGGTTTTAGATTAAAATGTGGCCGTACATTTTGCCGCTATAAATACAAAATAGACTAGTTATTCATAATGTATGGCACCATTCAAAATTTATTCCCATGTTACCTTACAACACATATAAATTAACGTTTAACATTTTGTATATTCTAATTCTATTCGATATGCCAGTCATTCGGGTAAAAACAGAGACCCCCCAACCTATTACACACTCTTACCAAAGGAAGTCATGAATGAAAACATTTTCAGACTTCGCCTAAACAATAGCAAGGTTAAGTGCTGACTGTTCCACAACTGTGGAAAAAGGAGTTCCAAAACTGTGGGCCGTAATGGGGGCAGGAGAAGTCCTATCTCTCATTCTCGCCACCTTGATCTCTCTCTGAAGGGCATACACACTAGGGTCTCTGTCTCTGATCTTAAATCTCTGGCAGATTTGCATGGGCAGAGGTGGTTCTTCAGGCAACTTGGAATCAAGCCGTTGAGGACTTTAAAGGTCACGGCCAACATTTTTAATTGCACCAATACAGATGGCACAGAAATTGGTAGAATGTACTCTGAGTATCTAGTCCCTTGTCAACACCTGGACCATTGCATTCTGCATCTGCTGAAACTTTGAGGGTGCATTGCAACTGTCAAGGCTGGGTGTAGCCAGAGCATTAATCACCATAGGGAGATCTACCATATTGAAACATACTCACAGCTGATGGATGAACCTAAGTCCTCCTAGCTATCACTACTGTCTGCACCCTAAATTATTATCAGTGTCCCTTCCAACTCTATAATGCTACGATTCTAAATATAGCAAACAAATAAATAAATAGTGCCCTCATTTGAATGTCTCTGTGTTGTTTAATATGTTTGACTATTGATCTATTTGAGTATTGAGCTCTTCAAAATAGAGCTGCACTCAAATACCACTACTCTGAGTGTATTAGCAGACATCTATATTTTCTGACCATCTCTCTTAACAGAAAAATAGCTCATATTTACTTAAATATACAGGTGAAACTCAAAAAATTAGAATATTGTGGAAAGGTTCATTTCTTTCAGTAATTCAACTTAAAAGGTGAAACTAATATATGAGATAGACTCATGACATGCAAAGCAAGATATGCCAAGCCTTTATTTGTTATTATTGTGATGATTATGGCATACAGCTGATGAGAACCCCAAATTAACAATCTCAACTTGGGGGTTTTCATCAGCTGTATGCCATAATCATCACAATTATAACAAGCAAAGGCTTGACATATCTCACTTTGCATGTCATGAGTCTATCTCATATATTAAACTCCAGTAGCTAATGAAAACAATTGCTTACATAAATGGACTTTTCCACGATATTCTAATTTTTCGAGTTTCACCTGTATATATATATATAGAAAACCTACAGTCCTTTAAGGGGGGAGGGGGTGTGGAGATCTTGAGAGGTGCTGGTTTTCTTTATCAAACTCTTCGTTTATAATAAAGGGAATGCAAAGAGAATAATTCTAGTTCTGTTTCAAGTGCCAGGAAGAACAAAGCAGTTTTTCTTCAAATTCTAGATAAAACATGACACAGCTAAAATATTCAGTCATTGGTGACACTCTGCTTTCCCACAGAATTGTTTCCAATGAGCATTAATCTGAATATCTGAGGTCAGAGGCTCCACAGAAAATCTCAAAAAAGATTGCTGCACCGGACAGCATCACTCTTCATATGTCAGAATCTGCAAAGGAAGAGACATTTCTTGCATTTTTTGGAACATTGGCAGTCCACAGGCAAACCACTTTTGAAATTGAGGAAGCTTTCGCAATCTGATTGTGATTATGGCATTAGAGTCCTCATGCAAACACTTCTGATGTGCTTTTAGAGTAGATCTTTGGCTCCTAGTCTATATAGTCATGTTAATATGTTACCGGTGAAGTAATATTATACCTTAATATAGGCATATATTATTATTTGTCCTATATGAATCATTTAGCATATCCAATCTCCTTTTGGGTTGCAACATTAGTGAATATAGAAGGTGCTACACGGTCTCCTTCAAACTTATTATTTAGGCTTAGTGATTGATTGATTGATTGATTGATTCTTTAGGGCAGGGCAGCCCAACTTTACATATGAAGTAGGCTGCAATAATACTTGACGTGCGGGCTGCACATTGTTTTGTCGCACAGGAGGAGGGAGTGAGACTGAAATTTGATGCCCCCCTCACAGCCCATATGATGCCTTTCCAAAGCTGGATTAGTCACCAGCCTTTGAGAAGGAGGCATGAAGCTCTGGCAGGGCCCCAGAGTCCTCCCGACTTCTTCCCAAAGCCCAGTGCCTTGCTTACCCAGCTTTGGGAAGGTAGCACGAGGGCTGTAGGTGGGGGGTGCGTCAAATGTTGCTGACATCTAAAAAAATGGCCTCGAGGGCCTCATGCTGTCCTCCGGCCATGTGTTGGACCACCTTGCTTTAGGCGATCCATGTCATCTTAGTTTTTCATATGGTTAAATGTGAGGTTTTCTTTTACTGTAAAGTATACCTCTGCTGAGGGACGCGGGTGGCGCTGTGGGTTAAACCACAGAGCATAGGGCTTGCTGATCAGAAGGTCGGCGGTTTGAATCTCCGCGACGGGGTGAGCTCCCATTGCTCGGTCCCAGCTCCTGCCCTCCTAGCAGTTCGAAAGCACGTCAAAGTGCAAGTAGATAAATAGGTACCGCTCCAGCGGGGAGGTAAATGGCGTTTCCATGTGCTGCTCTGGTTTGCCAGAAGCAGCTTAGTCATGCTGGCCACATGACCTGGAAGCTGTACACCGGCTCCCTGGCCAGTAACACGAGATGAGTACCGCAACCCCAGAGTCCGACACGACTGGACCTAATGGCCAGGGGTCCCTTTACCTTTACCTTTATACCTCTGCCTAACTTCAGTTCCTTCCAGTTTGAGCTTCTGAAACTTGTCCCTGTATCCTCAAAATCCACTAACGGTACAAATATTTTGCCCATACATTATTTAGGTTTCTGACCTTTTAACTTTTGTTGTTGGCTGATATAGTGGGTATATTGAAATAACCAATTAACCTATATATAAGGATGCTTGGTTAATTTGAATTCCAGTACAAGTGCACCTAATCCACACCTTAAAGAATTTAGTTACCTAGTTTGATACTTCCTGAATGTTGCAGCATAGTTTTTGGTTCAAAAACATATCAAAATGCATTTAGAAATGTGTATTTCGAGAGAAGGTTTTCATGCAGTTCATAATAAGTAAGTAAGTAAATAAATAAATAAATAGGAAACCAGACAGAATGGATGATGATGATAATAATAATAATAATAATAATAATAATAATAATAATAATAATAATTTATTTGTTTATTTATACCTCGCCCATCGTGGCTGGGTTTCCCCAGCCGCTCTGAGCGGCTCCCGACAGAATATTAAAAGCACAATAAAACATCAAACATTAAAAACTTCCCTAAACAGAGCTGCTTATAGATGTCTTCTAAAAGCCAGGTAGTTATTTATTTCCTTGACATCTGATCGGAGGGCGTTCCACAGGGCGGGCGCCACTACCGAAAAGGCCTTCTGCCTGGTTCCCTGTAACCTCACTTCTGGCAGGGAGGGAACCAACAGAATGTCCTCGGAGCTGGACCTCAGTGTTCGGGCAAGAGTAAACAGAAAGTGGCATCAACCAGAAATATCCACCCAGCTCTGCATATATATCATACTTATGTAATATATATATATATATATATATATATATATATATATATATATATATATATGCACACACACACACACACACACACATACACATATACATTATACATACACACACACACACAGCACAGCAATGCAGCAAAGATGTATTGGTGGAAGGAACAAGTTAAGAAAGCTATTAGTTATACAACACTAGACTACAGTAATGTTTTGATGTACTGTGAATATGGGCAGTGGAGTCGATAAGATAATTCCAACACACCAGTGATCTACAAGCATTGAGTACAAAAAAACTATTATTATTATTATTATTATTATTATTATTATTATTTACATTTGTATACCATCCTATACCCACACATCTCGGGGTGGTTCACAAGATAAAATCACAGTATAAAAACAGAAAATACATAATTAAACTAAAGCAAGACCAACCCAATAATCCCCCCCCCTTCCTCTCCAAACACATTTTAAAAGGACATTGGATGTCAATCAGCCAAAGGTCTGGTTAAAGATAAACGTCTTTTGCCTGGCACCTAAAGGTGTATAATGAAGGCACCAGCTGAACCTCCCTGGGGACAGCATTCCATAAATGGGGAGCCAGCGCAGAAAACGTTTGAACCTCTTGGCCAGTCAGGAGCTAAGACCAGGAATGGGACCTCTGGTTGGCAGGAGCTTCAAGCAATCTGTCAAACTTTTGAAAATGTTGGTACTTTCTTTTTTTGATCTAGGTCATAATCTTTCCTATGAACAGCTGCAGTTGGATAGGAGAGGTATCTGATTTTTTTCAAGGGGGTCAAATTAAGCAGGGAACAGCTTTCATTTGATGTATTCAATTAACTGCAAGTTAAAGCAACAATGGCTAACTGTTTTGCATATGGATCTATTGCTTTCTTAAATTTACATTCCTTTGAAATCAGGGGATGAAGCTTATACAGTCAGCAGCACAGCAGGTGAGCTCTGCAGGGACCAGTGCTCAGCAGTTAAGCAGTCTTTTACATAAACAAACACCCTTCATTTTGGGTAGTCCTAATTAATGAGCACAGTCAGCAGGACCATAGTGTAAATAATCCTACTCTCCTCCTCCCCATCAATGCAAGCCACCTTCTGAGCCAAACTTTTCAGGGATTCAAACCAGCAACCAGATCTTCGTTAATCAAGAACAGCAATTGTGCTAGCAACCTAAGTCATTATGCATATCTGTATTTGCATATACTGGTAAGACTTGTGATCTGCAAGTGGAATGTTCCCATCTCATCTCCTAAAATGACCTACTTAACAGGACTGATGTCAAAATAAATAAATACTGAGATCATACCATAACTTTTCTCTGCTTGGCAAATAAGATTTCACATGGATCATGCTTAGCAGAGTGCAAAGGCTCGCAAAATGGACTCTATTCATTGACTTTGCCCATATGAGTTGAGACATAGATACAAGACACAAGAAAGACACCCGAAGAACATGATGGGGAGATCCTAGGGTACCTTTTTGGGGCTGAGGGTCTCATTACCCAAGTGAAATGTTTTTGGGGCTGCATTCCAGTATCAGGTGAGGCTAGATCCACAAAAAGCAACACAATCTTAACACAGAGACACATACAAACACACATACAGATATTTCCCGTGGCAACAGACACGTATTTTTTTAATTCCACTGAAGCTTTACATTTCATTTTCTCTGTCGGCTAAATGAGGAACCTGCCTGGGGTCCAAGAGTTTCCTACCCCCAGTGTATGAGCTGGGAACTTATCTCTTAGTTGTGTGAGTAAGGCAGCACTTTTATTTGCAGAGTACATGTGTTCTGGTAACTTCTTATTGGATACTATAGTAGTTTTTCTGCGGAAGTTACTGGTGTACTTGGTACAGCAATGAAGACTATAAAATCCACTGGTTGGTAAGACACGGGTCTATAACATCCAGAAAATCAACCACATTGCGGCTTCACTAAGCAGATGAGGGTGTGATGGATGACGTGCTTTCTATCTGACAAAGTAACTCTTAGGAAATTAGAGAAGTCGCAGGCAATGGAGATGAACGGCATTCCAACACTCTCTGAAGGTTGCGCCAGGTCCACAGTGCAGAACCTTCACATTGTTATAAGAAAAAACTGCTCCTTTTCCCATATGGGGTATCCAAGAACCCGTATAGGGTCCTTAAGTGAGTTCCCTGTCGGTAGGAGAAAATAACAGGGGCCGACCAGAGTATATTGAGAAGCAGAACAGCTAGTAGGAAGGAGAGAACCCTGAACAATGGTGTTGTTGTTGTGTGCAAACCCTTATATAGACCTTTGAAGTTGCCCACCCTGTAGCCCAAGACCACCCCCCTAAAACATCATACATACATCACAGAAGGAGGCGGTCTACACGAGAAATCCTATCTGCCAGGATACCTGATAATGGCCATTGACTGCATTACCTGGGCAGCCTGGCCATTCTTTTGTGATGGTTAATCCTTTAGTTCCTGAAACCAGGTCACAGGCTCACGCTATTCATACACAAATATGCCCTTAAGACAGGATTTATAAGCAAAAGACAATGGAGAGGATTTCCCATTTCCTTCCTCCTTCCAGAGAAATATTTGAGGACAATTTGGGAGAGTCAAAATGGCTTCAGGATTGCTGTCCTGTACTATTTCAGACACGTGGTTTACATACTTATGTATGTGTTTGCCTTATGCATTTATGAACATTTAATTTATATTTGAGACCTTAGAATTCTTATAACATTAACTTGAATGAAGAGGGAAGCCAAGGGGCAGAGCCCGTTAGATCAAAGTAAGGGCTCAGAAACCTCTACACCATGTACTCCGACACTCCTAAAGAGCCTAATAGGAATGCCAGGCAAGGTGGGGAAGGCAGAAGTCTCACCTTCCCATTTGAAGGACCATAAAGCTGCTGATCACCAAAGAATTGATGCTTTTGAATTAATGGTGCTGGAGGAGACTCTTGAGAGTCCCATGGCCTGCAAGAAGATCAAACCGATCAATTCTTAAGGAAATCAGGCCTGAGTGCTCACTAGAAGGACAGATCCTGAAGCTGAGGCTCCAATACTTTGGCCACCTCCTGAGAAGAGAAGACTCCCTAGAAAAGTCCCTGGTGTTGGGAAAGATGGAGGGCACAAGGAGAAGGAGACAACAGGGGACAAGATGGTTGGACAGTGTTCTCGAAGCTACCAACATGAGTCTGACCAAACTGCAGAAGGCAGAGGAAGACAGGAGTGCCTGGCGTGCTCTGGTCCATGGGGTCACAAAGAGTCGGGCACGACTAACCAACAACAAAGCTGCTACATTCCCCCAGTAAGCCCCTTGTTTGGTGCATGTTTAAAAACTAGAATTCTAGGTGCAACATGTCTCTGAAGACAAGAGGAGCCAAGTGGGAAACGGCAAGAGCCAAACACCACCATGACCCCATGCCTTGATATTGGGATCCTCAAAGAATTTAACACCAGCTGAGAAACATGGGGAAGGCACAGGCAAAAGCCAAACCACGTCCTCACATTTCCAAGTGGCCCAGCACCTCAGTGATACCATACAGTACTCCTACTGATGCTGTTGGTCCATAACAGGCTACCTGGAGAGGAGCAGATATCCCTTCCCCTCTGAAGGAAGCCATGAGATGTCACCCCCAACAAATGGTAGGAAACAACCTTATAGGAGAAGTCCAATTTCTTTACATCAGGATGCACTAAGAGTGATAATCATTAGGCTATATTCCCATACTGTGGCAAACATTTTGGTAGCTGTGAAACTTTATCATGTAATTGAACACATTTATCTTCTGAAAGTGTGATTAGTCTTGCTGCATTTATCATGTGCATAATTATGGATCCCCCTTCATGGATCACTGCCTTGTCGTGGCGAAGGGGCTTGAATTACTCAGGCAAGCTATGGACAGGTCAAGATGGACAGGTCATAGCGGAGAGTTTGGACCAAACGTGATCCACCTGGAGAAGGAACTGGCAAGCCGCTCCAGTATCCCTGCCAAGAAAACTCCATGGACAAAGACAACAGGCATATAAAAGATATGACGCTGGAAGATGAGCCCCTCAGGTCGGAAGGCGTCCAACTTGCTACTGGGGAAGAGCGGAGGACAAGTACAAGTAGATCCAGAGCTGATGAAGCGGCTGGGCCAAAGCCGAAAGGACGCTCAGTTGTGGATATGCCTGGAAGCGAAAGGAAAGTCCAATGCTGTAAAGAAAAGTATTGCATAGGAACCTGGAATGTAAGAACCATGAACCTTGGTAAGCTGGATGTGGTAAAAAATGAGATGGCAAGAATAAACATTGACATCCTAGGCATCAGTGAACTAAAATGGACAGGAATGGGCGAATTCAGTTCGGATGACTATCATATCTACTACTGTGGGCAGGAATCCCGTAAAAGAAATGGAGTGGCCCTCATAGTCAACAAAAGAGTGGCGAAAGCTGTACTGGGATGCAACTTCAAAAATGATAGAATGATCTCGATACGAATCCAAGGCAGTCCTTTTAACATCACAGTAATCCAAGTTTATGCACCAACTACCAGTGCTGAAGAAACCGAAATTGATCAATTCTATGAAGACTTACAACACCTTATAGAAATGACACCAAAGAAGGATGTTCTTCTCATTATAGGGGATTGGAATGCTAAAGTAGGAAGTCAAGAGATAAAAGGAACAACTGGCAAGTTTGGCCTTGGAGATCAAAATGAAGCAGGGCAAAGGCTAATAGAGTTCTGTCAAGAGAACAAGCTGGTCATCACAAACACTCTTTTCCAACAACACAAGAGACGACTCTACACATGGACATCACCAGATGGGCAACATCGAAATCAGATTGATTATATTCTCTGCAGCCAAAGATGGAGAAGCTCTATACACTCAGCAAAAACAAGACCTGGAGCTGACTGTGGCTCAGATCATCAGCTCCTTATAGCAAAATTCCAGCTTAAACTGAAGAAAGTAGGAAAAACCACTGGGCCAGTAAGATTCAATCTAAATCAAATTCCTTATGAATACACAGTTGAAGTGAAGAACAGGTTCAAGGATTTAGATTTGGTGGATAGAGTACCTGAAGAACTGTGGATGGAGGCTCGTAACATTATACAGGAGACAGCAACGAAAACCATCCCAATGAAAAAGAAATGCAAGAAAGCAAAGTGGCTGACCAATGAGGCCTTACAAATAGCGGGGGAGAGAAGACAAGCAAAATGCGAAGGAGATCGTGAAAGATACAGGAAATTGAATGCAGATTTCCAAAGAATAGCAAGGAGAGACAAGAGGGCCTTTCTAAACGAGCAATGCAAAGAAATAGAGGAAAATAACAGAATGGGAAAAACCAGAGATTTATTCAAGAAAATTGGAGATATGAAAGGAACATTTCGTACAAAGATTACCACAATTAAGGACAAAAGTGGAAAGGACCTAACAGAAGCAGAAGACATCAAGAAGAGGTGGCAAGAATACACAGAGGAATTATACCAGAAAGATATGGAGGTCTCATACACCCCAGGAAATGTGGTTGCTGACCTTGAGCCAGACATCCTGGAGAGTGAAGTCAAATGGGCCTTAGAAAGCCTTGCTAACAACAAGGCCAGTGGAAGTGATGATATTCCAGCTGAACTATTTAAAATTTTAAAAGAGGATGCTGTTAAGGTGCTGCACTCAATATGCCAGCAAGTTTGGAAAACTCAGCAGTGGCCAGAGGATTGGAGAAGATCAGTCTACATCCCAATCCCAAAGAAGGGCAGTGCCAAAGAATGCTCCAACTACCGCACAATTGCACTCATTTCACACGCTAGCAAGGTTATGCTTAAAATTCTACAAGGCAGGCTTAAGCAGTATGTGGACCGAGAACTCCCAGAAGTGCAAGCTGGATTTCGAAGGGGCAGAGGAACCAGAGACCAAATTGCAAACATGCGCTGGATTATGGAGAAAGCCAGAGAGTTCCAGAAAAACATCTACTTCTGCTTCATTGATTATGCAAAAGCATTTGACTGTGTCGACCACAGCAAACTATGGCAAGTTCTTAAAGAAATGGGAGTGCCGGATCACCTCATTTGCCTCCTGAGAAATCTGTATGTGGGACAAGAAGCTACAGTTAGAACTGGATATGGAACAACTGATTGGTTCAAAATTGGGAAAGGAGTACGACAAGGCTGTATATTGTCTCCCTGCTTATTTAACTTATATGCAGAATACATCATGCGAAAGGCTGGACTGGATGAATCCCCAACCGGAATTAAGATTGCCGGGAAAAATATCAACAACCTCAGATATGCTGATGATACTACCTTGATGGCAGAAAGTGAGGAAGAATTGAAGAACCTTTTAATGAGGGTGAAAGAAGAGAGCGCAAAATATGGTCTGAAGCTCAACATCAAAAAAACTAAGATCATGGCCACTGGTCCCATCACCTCCTGGCAAATAGAAGGGGAAGAAATGGAGGCAGTGAGAGATTTCACTTTCTTGGGTTCCATGATCACTGCAGATGGTGACAGCAGTCACGAAATCAGAAGACGCCTGCTTCTTGGGAGAAAAGCAATGACAAACCTAGACAGCATCTTAAAAAGCAAAGACATCACCTTGCCGACAAAGGTCCGTATAGTTAAAGCTATGGTTTTCCCAGTAGTAATGTACGGAAGTGGGAGCTGGACCATAAAGAAGGCTGATCGCCGTAGAATTGATGCTTTTGAATTATGGTGCTGGAGGAGACTCTTGAGAGTCCCGTGGACTGCAAGAAGATCAAACCTATCCATTCTCAAAGAAATCAGCCCTGAGTACTCACTAGAAGGACAGATCCTGAAGTTGAGGCTCCAGTACTTTGGCCCCCTCATGAGAAGAGAAGAATCCCTAGAAAAGACCCTGATGTTGGGAAAGATGGAGGGCACAAGGAGAAGGGGACGACAAAGGACGAGATGGTTGGACAGTGTTCTCGAAGCTACTAACATGAGTTTGGCCAAACTGCGAGAGGCAGTGAAGGATAGGCGTGCCTGGCGTACTCTGGTCCATGGGGTCACGAAGAGTCGGACACGACTGAACGACAACAAAATTATGGATCAGATTGCACACCCCCAGAAGCAAAGTAAGAAGATATTTTCAACAACTTGTTGGAGAAAAATTATTTGGGGCAGAAATAGGGGGGAATGCATTTGCTTGCATGGAATGACTTCTCATTTTAATCTGAAAATATTAGCATCGTATTTTCAGCACAGCGTATCATGTGTATGGGATATTTGAAGGTAAGAATTATACTCTGGATTTGGGAAGTTTTTGACTCAATATGCTTGTATTGGGTACAAAGGAATTAAATTAAGAGTTAGAACTTTCTTTCCTTTCCTTTTCTACTTTCCAACAACCTAAACACTGTTAGTTCTGAGAAAACGTAGTTTTCCAGGAATACTGAGGCTTCGTGGATTTGGGCAGTTGATTGAGCGATATCTTTTTCAGGAGCAGCATGGAGCAGGGAAAAACTCAGTTAGCCATACCCAGTTATGAACTGAATCAGGGTGGCAGGCTTGCCCATCACTAAGAGCTTTTAATAGCTGAGATTCAATATCCAGTTCCCCTTGCTGCACACAGTTTAATTTTGTTAACATTAAGACTGGATTGTTACTGAAACCTGAAGTTACCCCAGATCAGTTCTTTTATTTTGTAAAAGGGGGGGGGGAATAAAGCAAAAACAATGATTGAGAACTATCCTCAGATATTCCCTGGATTTATATATGCTGCTTAACCTCAACCTCAGGTAACTGTTATTGCCCCCCCCCCCCATGGCTCAGATACTCAGCTTGTATCCACCAGCAGCTGTGTGTTGCCCTGTCAGCTCAATTTTATGGAACCCCATTCCAGTTGAGGTCATAGAATTGTAAAGTTGGAAGGGACCCCAGGCATCATCTAGTCCAACCCTCTGCAATGCAGGAATATTTTTGCCCACCATGGGGCTTGAACCCATGACTCTGAGGTTAAGGGTCCCTGTTGAACTTTAGCACCTTCTGAATACATTATTATTATTATTATTATTATTATTATTATTATTATTCTTCCAGCAGACATTTTAATAGGATTATGGCCAGTGTGGTGTAGTGGTTAAGAGCGGTAGACTCATTATCTGGTGAAGCGGGTTCGCTTCCTTGCTCCTCCACATGCAGCTGCTGGGTGACCTTGGGCTAGTCACACTTCTCTGAAGTCTCTCAGCCCCACTCACCTCACAGAGTGTTTGTTGTGGGGGAGGAAGGGAAAGGAGAATGTTAGCCGCTTTGAGACTCCTTCGGGTAGTGAAAAGCGGGATATCAAATCCAAACTCTTCTTCTTCTTTTATAACTTTAACTGATATTTATTTGCATTTTGCTGAGTTTCTTGTACGCTGCTTAGAAACGATTGTTAATTGAGCAGTATATGAATTGCCCAAGTAAATATCCAGAGAACTGTGATCAGAAGGAAGATGGCTGCTAGCACTGTTCTGCAGATGGTAGCACAAAAAGCTTCTGGACTTTGATATCATGACAGTACTTAAGAGGATGTTGTCAGTGGCACTAAAATAATGGTGGCAGTCTATAGTGATTAAGGGATTGTTATTTCTGATGTACCACCTGATCAGTGGCTTGGATTTACACTAGTTAACCAGCAACTGTTGTTCTTGCCTGTCCTTGATGAGCTGTGTCCTTAATTTACACAATCGAATCGGGTTTCCACTCTCTTCTCCTGCGTGCGCGCACACACGCACACATTTTCCCTCTTGTTTTCCATGGGGACTTCTGAAATTAATTGCTGCAGCCACCTCTGACAGTCAAATATTTGTTATGGCTGCAGGCCTTAAATTGATCATCTGCATACGATATGATATGGAACTGGTGTTTGTGTGTATTTGCATGTGTATATCTTAGTTTCCTTCTTTTTCTGCAAAAAGGGGAGTCCTTTGTGTCTGTGCAAGGGAAGAGGGTAATAGGAAGAGCACCAGAATTAGCTGGATCTGTCTACCATTAGCTCCACCTGTTGCGACCCCTGGCTCTTACTGCTGTTAGCGAACCTGCCCTCTGACCCCACCAGTGCCAAAGGGCAACAGCTGCCACTGGCAGTAAGGTTATCTGTCAGTGACGCTTTTTGATAGGTGATTATGAGAGGCAGGGGAAGAAACTGTTTCTCCCCCCAACCCCTGTCTCTACGTGTGTCTGTGTGTTAAAAAAAAAATTCAACAAACAAATTTACCTTGGCCTTAGGGCACAATGTATGAAGAGTGCCTCCAGATTACTCTCATTTCCCATCTTTCTGAATCATTTTGATAACTAATGCAGGAGAGCTGAGTCTGAGGAACACATATTCCAAGACAATTCTCAATTCTGAAGATGGTTTGTATTCTCAGGCTACATTGAACGTCCGAGAAAATTACAGTCTCCTTTAGATAAAGGATATTGCATGGTATTGCCTCAAACCCCTGGAAATCATTTGTTTGAAAGGAGAATAAGCAACGGGGTTATCATTTATGGTGAAAGGATCTTCATTCGGAAGATCACTGAAAAGTTCATAATAATCAAATCAGAATTTGTGTTTTAAAATATTGGTTGTAGAGATGACATTTCAAGGAAGAGAGAATTCGTTCTGTATTTCTAGGTTGCTTTTCAAAAACTGCTGCCAAGGAGATCAATACTATCTAACAACCACACATAGGAATTAATATGATTGTAAATAAGATAAACCATTAATTAAAGTAACAAGAGATGCAGTAAATAATCTATCAGGGACTAACTTCCAAAAGCAGAGTAAAATAATGACGTGATCACCTGCTTTGGAAATGCAGTGAGGGTGTGTGAAAACGGACAGCATATGGGGGACCCACTACTCTGAACCCTCATTCTTGTGGGGATCAATCTGTCATCCACACGGGGCTTTTTTCAGCCAGAACCCACCACAACTCAGTTCTAGCACCTCTCAGGTGAGTGCCATTGCCATTATCAGAGAACCGGGGTGGGGGGGATTAATGGTCCGTTCTGGCACCTCTTTTTCTAGAAAAATATCACTGCGTCCACATAATACGGTCCATGAAGCAGCAGTTATTTAGCAGACCTCAGACTTGGAGGGAGTGGGGTTCATACGGAGAGCTTTGCATCAAACAATTAATGTGCTCTTATCTTGGCAGGAAATGGGTAACATCCACCTTAATAAGTCTGGTGACACTTGCAAAATGGTGTGTTGTGAGCCATTCAGACTTCAGAGGCTTAACATATTGCAGACAGTGCCCCCCTGCCTGCCAGCCAGCCAGCAAGCTCCCCCCCCCCAAGTGATCTACCTCATTGTCTTGTGTCGAGAATAGCATGTCTGCCTGTAAATCACAGATGCTGCAATATGTTGTAGTAGTGATGCTGTTCTGAACATCAGTCAGTCCCTTGGTGTTTGACGTTATTGTAATGGAGTTGGCAGAAAGGTGAATGCCTACCACATGCGTGACTTTCATGTCTTCAAAGAGCCTTTAGCCGGCCAGGAATATTATATTCTCGGTCTCTTGAGGAAAATAAACAAGCACATGTCACTCACCTCTGGATCTGATCTGTGGGTTTCTTCTTCTATTGGCAAAGCAGATTTGCGTATTAATTGAGGCTCTTAACTCTAACAAGATGCTCAGCTCTGCGGTATCTTTGAAGAACTGTAGGGTGGTCTACATGGCCATTCTCAATCTCTTTTTTGTATAGAGCTGATGTCTAACAGATGAGCGCAGGTGGAGGAATCCATGCTAGTGTGGCAAGATTTGTAGATGGGTAAGAAATTTCCTGCCATAAGCTTATTATGTGTGCTCTTCCTAACACAATCAGTTCATCATCACATAGCTATCACCTCTCTCTCCCTGTCTTTACGCAATGTAACACTAATAATAATTTGTTATTTATACCCCGCCCATCTGTCTGGGTATCCCCAGCCACTGTGGGCGGCTCCCAATAGAATATTTAAAACATGATAAAGCATCAAACATTAAAAACTTCCCTAAGCAGGGCTGCCTTCAGATGTTTTTTAAAAGTAAGGTAGTTGTTTATTTCCTTGACATCTGAGGAGAGGGCATTCCACAGGGCGGGTGCCACCACCGAGAAGGCCCTCTGCGTGGTTCCCTGTAACCTCACTTCTTGCAGTGAGAGAACCACCAGAAGGCCCTCAAAGCTGGACCTCAGTGTCTGGGTTGGAAAATGGGGGTGCAGACGCTCCTTCAAGTATACTGGGCCGAGGCCATTATAGACTGTGGTCAGATCCTGTGCAGCATACAGGGAGTTGCATTCATCCAGAGTCTGAAAAGCAGGGAAAGTTCTCTATTCAAGAATTAATGTGAACAGTCTAATTGCCCTGCATAAGTGCTCTGTGTATTTTAATAATTTGTAACAATATGGGATCCTTCAAGAAACTTAAAAATGCCATTCATGAGGATACATTCTTGCACCTGGAAAAATATACTAAATGCCGTGCTAAGTTGTACCACTAAGTTTTTATATGAAAAGAAAGCGGGGCATTTGTGGAGAATAGTATTGAATGAGATTGTTTTACGTAGGCTATTCTAAAGGTTCAGTGAGGTGCATTTGGTTTCCTCTGATGTTTACACACCTATGCATATTTCTTTGTAAAGAGTAGGAAGCCAAATATGGCATGTATTACGGGCTGGCAAATAATTCAGGAACTGGGATACAATAGGTTTGTAGTGGCGTCAACATTTTATGTATTTTTGTTGTAAACAGCTTTGATTTATTTTGTGAAATAGCAGTGTATAAATAAATAAATGTGTTGGAGGGGTTTATTGAGTTGTTTGTTTTTGTTTTGATTATGTATTTTGTGTTTTTATATTGTGATTTTAGCTTGTGAACCTCCCTGAGACCTGCGGGAATAGGGCGGTATACAAATTCAATTTAACAACAACAACAATTCCTGAAGCATCAGTAATGTTGCTCTGTCATTTTGCTTTCTAGCTTTAGTTGTGACGGTATCTCAGGTTGATTAAAAAGAAACCTTTCGATGAAACATTTTGGCAGAAAAGCCAAGTGCTCCCCATATTGGTTAAAATAGTAATAAACTTAATATTTGACAATTTGCTGCTCTTTAGTGGTACCCCAAAATCTGCCAGGAAGGGGGGTTCCTTCTCTTTCCCCTCACCATGTCTCTAGTGATTTATGTGAATCAGATGTGTTTTATGTGGTGAATTTTGTTTTAGGTCGTTAATTTTGAAATTGAAGTAAACATTGTGATAGAACCTATGTGTGTTTGTAGGGTGCTGTGTTAACGCCAACAATGGACCACACAATGTCCATGCAGCCAGCAAGTATGATGGGCCCCCTGACACAACAGATGAATCACCTTTCTTTGGGCACAACAGGAACGGTAAGCTTAAATAATATGCTTCAAATTCTCTCTTTTTTATTACTTTCTAGAATCTCAAAGTCATTTTCCAGTTAATCAATATGTTTATATTTAATACTAGAACATTTCCATAGCTTAAAAAACTTGTGTCTTTCTATAGCATTTTTAAAAATAAATTTCCAGTTGCAGTATGATGTCAAATAAAGAGAACAAATTAAAATTTCTACTTGATGTGACATTGGAGAGCAATGGATAGGAACACCCATTTTAATACAGTTGCACCTCTGGTTACAAACTTTATTCGTTTCAGAGGTCCGTTCTTAACCTGAAACTGATCTTAACCTCAGGTACCACTTTAGCTAATGGGGCCTGCCGTGACGACGCCGCACAATTTCTGTTCTCATCCTGAGGTAAAGTTCTTAACCCAAGGTACTACTTCAGGGTTAGCGGAGTCTGTAACCCGAAGTGTTTGTAACCCGAGGTACCATTGTAATTAAAAAACTAGCTGGATCCATACTATGTTTATTTTTTAGAAAAGAAAACATCTCCCCTGCCCTACAATTTTCTTGACTAAAATCATCTGCAGACACTGCTATTCCTCCCCCAGGCAAAACATGCAGAAATCTTTATGATGCTTGGGAATTTTTCAGTATTTGGTCAATAAGAATTCTTCTAATGTGGAAGAATCCAGTTCACATGTAATGCAACCATGTGGATTCCCTGTGTGAAGATTCTTCCTCCCCGTCTAGTTCTGGTGCTGTGACGCTACCTAGGGCTAAGCCATAGTTTAGCTTACATCCAAATCCAGGTTCATGGTTTGTCTCATCCCAGACAAACCACAGGTTGTGAACAGAGCGTTTTTTTGTCTGGGGGAGTCAAACCATAAATCTGGGTTTGGACATAACACTAAACCAAACCTGGATAGTACCACAGCAGAAAAAAACAAGAGAGGAGCATTCCAGCTACTATATTTTCTTCGGGAATCCAAATTTTTACTCGTTCATGCTAAATCATGGTTTGGGTTAGTGTTTTTCAGTTGAGAATTAGTAAGTATAATAACCAGAAATGACATTTCCGGCGTAACCAGTTGCAGAACTCCCTCTCACATTATCTTAGCTTTTGTTACAATTTCATTCTCACCATATGAGGCCTAGGTTGTGTCATGAATTATAATACCATGTGACTCCATTCAAAATATGGTGCATGAATTAAAAAGTACCGTATATACTTGAGTATAAGCCTAGTTTTTCAGCACACTTTTTGTGCTTTAAAAGCTGCCCTCGGCTTATACTCAAGTCAACCATTCCTTAAGAAGTGTACAAGAACGGTGGTTCTTTACTCTCCCCAGGCAGCTTGTTCCATTCCTGAACTGCTCACATAAATGCAAACTTTAGACCCCAGAAGACAGAAAGCCTATCAGTTAAGGAAGTATTAAAACCCCACAGGTGCTCACTTTCCCTGGCTCCTGCTTAAACAGGACAGGATCCCAGCCTTCTCTGTATAACACAAGGGAACATTGCGCTGTGAGTTAAACCACAGAGCCCTAGGGCTTGCTGATCAGAAGAATGGCGGTTCGAAACCCTGCGATGGGGTGAGCTCCACAGCAGCAAAGGAGGAAGAGGAAGGAGCAGCCCAAAGGGCTGCTTTGGGCTGCTCGTTCCTCCTCTACCATAGTGGCAAAGGTGAACTGGCTTATACTTGAGTCAATAAGCTTTCCCACATTTTTGTAGGGAAATTAGGTGCCTCGGCTTATATTTGGGTCGACTTATACTCGAGTATATACGGTAAGTTATAGACACATATACACACACACCACCCATAAATTATGTAGGTCATAAAAAACAATAATCAGTAAGACAACAGTAGAAAACAATAAACAGCAGTGCCATGAATTTTTTCGCCTTTATTTTGCCTCTTTCCAGCCTATAAGATTTGATTCAGAATACTTAATGTTTACAGATGAAGATTTCTTTTAACTAAAAAGAAAAATGTCTTTTTTTCTTTGTGTGATATGTGTGTGTGTGTGTCAGTCATAAACGTAGTGATTTTCTTGTCTTTTTGAGTCTTTCGTACATGCGTTGTCAGTTTGTCAACAAGTTCCAGAGTTGTGAGTTCCAGGTGAATGAATGAATCTTTATTTGCATCAGCCATCGGCCATAGCAATAAAACAACAATACAATATATAAAGAATAGAAATAAAAAGTCAATTATATAAAATACATTTTAGGGTTTTGGTGAGTTCCGGATCACAAACAAGTCTGCATCTTGCAATACATAGCAATCGTAAGCCATGCAGCAGCCATCCTAAACCATTTATAGTAATGCATGTTATAGGGAGTTCTGAAGGCCACCTCAAGGAGCTCCATATTTATATGTCCATATATAGAAATCCGGACAAAAGGTTTTTTACATATTACATGCATATTTCAAAATGCAGTGCTTGTTGCATGCTGTATATTAACTTCTTTCCGGGATACGCTACT
The DNA here is from genome assembly GCF_009819535.1 of Lacerta agilis. NCBI lineage: Eukaryota > Metazoa > Chordata > Lepidosauria > Squamata > Lacertidae > Lacerta > Lacerta agilis. Next base: position 14,768,351 of record NC_046323.1, on the reverse strand, counting down.
GTGTAAATTTTTATGATGGCATTAAATTCTAACCTCAAAGTCTTTATGGGAAGGTCTACTATTTAGAAGTATTGGAATTGTTTCAAGATGTGAAAGAAGCATTCCATTTGTTTAGATAGAAGTGGTCGTTTTAATTTCCTTTAAATGCTTCAAGTCAGGAAATACAGGGAACAGAAGTGGTCCATGAGCATTTCCCCTACTTCTCGTTTCGCCTTCACGCATTCAGTTTATTGACTTGAGGGATGCTGCAGTGGCAAGTAAGCATTTATACAGACATCACATTGGAGAGTTGAGAATTTATTAAGCGTAGAGCAGGCATAGGCAAAGTCGTCCCTCCAGGTGTTTTGGGACTACAACTCCCATCATCCCTGACCACTGGTCCTGTTAGCTAGGGATGATGGGAGTTGTAGTACCAAAACATCAGGAGGGACGACTTTGCCTGTGCCTGGTGTAGAGGTTGCAGGGTGTGTGTTTTTAATTGCCAACTTGTACAATAGTTTTGATTATCGGCTAATGTGGTTTCACCAGTAACTTGAACACAAAAGTGAAGGACAGAAAATGAGTGGTGAAAGGAGTCACTCCCCTGTAGTAGTAGTAGTAGTAGTAGTAGTAATTTGTTTATTGTACGCCAGTTCTAAGGTACTACTGTCCAGACCTGTGAGTCGGTTTGCCTGTGCATTCAACTGAGTCTTCACAAAGTGCTCTAAGTGTCGCGTGGTACAATTACTTTTAACAAATTCTTTCCACTATAAATCACTACTTTTCAATTAATCTACATTGAAAGATAACTCACATGCTTATGACAGTTACATAATTGACATCATGAAAATGACTTAACCCAGTGGTACTCAAACATTTTTCTCCAGGCAACACTTTCAAAGTAAAAATCCGTTCGCTCCACACCCAACATTTAATTGATAAGAAACACACTGAGAAACAAAAAGAAATCACTCCAGCAGTGCTTCATTTTGAAGAGATATCTATCCATATTCTACAAATAAATACTTTTATGCTATGCTATGCTATGCTACGCGACGCTACGCTACACTACACTACACTATACTATGCTATACTACACTACGCCATACCATACCGTACTGAAATGTTTAAATGTTTCTTTGATTGTCCTTTGATAACTTCTAACTTAACCCATCAACCTCTAAAAGCCTCCTAAACTCACTGGATCACTTTTGTTGTTTATACTTTGCCATTTTGAACATTGCATTTAGAGGGGATGGTGTTGGTCACAGATGTTATACAATGGTACCTTGGGTTAAGAACTTAATTCGTTCTGGAGGTCCGTTCTTAACCTGAAACTGTTCTTAACCTGAAGCACCACTTTAGCTAATGGGACCTCCCGCTGCCGCTGCACCGCCTGAGGTACCACTGTAATAAATAAATAAATAGCTGCATTCTGTAGCCATCTTGAACTTTGTTCTTGCCATTGTTCACTGACATCTGAAATTTACATTAGCTGAGCATAGAAGCACATACAGTTAAGTCATAAAGCTGTCTTCTGCCATTTATAGCAATGAAAGTTTCCATAAATACGTTAGATTGAGACACTCATGTTGCTGCAGTTGCACTCCTCTGTACTCCAAAGGAAACCTTTTGAGAATCTGATTTCCCCCCTAAACTTGGGATTCTTCCCTTCGATGCCAATGAGCCTAGAGCTGAGTCGGCAGCTTAGACTGAGAGCTGCTACCAATAAAAAAGCAGCATGGAATAATTCCCAACATCTTAAAATAACCAAACATCTCAGGGAATTTTATGGGCCCCCCTTTTTTTTAACCACGGACTTCAGGAATAATGTTTTGAGATTTCGACCTACAGTGAGCTTTTTCCAAGCAAAAATGCATTCTCTGTTAATACGTCTGCAAGAAGCTCGCTGACCCTTTCCCTGTGATTATTTTCTCAGCAGGCTGTAGTCTTTATCAATAGTTTGGGATTAATTACTTTGAGCCAGTTTCTATATAATTCAGAAAAGCCCTACTCTGTTTTGCAGAGCAGAGTCTTTTTCGGGGCACTGCAATCCATATGACTCCAGCCAGATGAGGAAAAGAATGTGACTGTAATTATCTCAACAGGATCACATTTTATGGCAGATACAAAGCATGAACAATAAATTTCCACTGCGCTCACACTTCTAATGTTGTCCTTTAAAAATCTGCAAGAGGGTGCTATAAAGGACCATTGGCTACCTTTCAACAAGCTGTTTTCAACAAACAAGCCAGAAAGTAATGAACTATTCTGCGTCATTAGTATCTGCTGCATTCTGTCCCAGATTAATTTAAAAGCTTGCAATATGCAAACTACTTTTATCAAAAGGCATTCATACATTCACTTCCTTTGACAAACCATTTTGTTAATCAGCATAGCATATGTTTCAGCCAAAACTGCCCTCCTCAGTGTTTCCTTGCTAGCAATTTGGCTGGGAGTGTACTAACAAACACGGGGTAGGCTAATGATACAATACAGACTTGTGTTTATCCGAAATGCAGACTTGCAAAGTGTTTTCACCGCCTAATTAATTCTAAAAGACAAATTTCACCTGTGCCGCAAAATCTGAGTGCGAGGTTTGCCGTCAGATGTACAAGCTAATACTCGAGTAGGAAAAGTTCACCTCTAGGAACAAAAGCAGGGGGTTGACTCCCCCTTCATGTACGGCCTGCTCTAGAATCAGGTCACGTTGCCGTGTTGAATGATGGAGTGTCAACTCCGGTGCAGAGTGTCTCATCACTGGAACTAATGAAAGGAAGGGGAAGTTTTGTAAATCCACATAATGGTTTCTTTCCAAAGAAATCCCAGATAGGTAGTTGGAGGTTTCTTATGGCGCGACGTGATCATTTCTTCTTCTTCTTGAGATTGCTGCTGTACTAGGAAAAGTGGTTGGAGGAAGCATATTATAGTTGCTAGGTAACTACCTAGCAGACCTTACCCATCAGTGACTAAAATCACAGAAGACACGCAAATAAAGATTGACAGCACATTCTCAGCTCCCACAGTTTTGCTCTGTTAGTTCTAGGTCTTGGGATAAGAATCAGGAGTCATTTTGCAACTACAAATGCCGGACTAGAAGAGGCATGAGAATCATGGAGTCCAGTTCTCAAAACTATCGCAGTCCCCTTTTGTGGCCATCTTTGTGTTGGCATATTAAGCTGAGCAAGTGCACAACAAGAAGGTTGAGGAGACTGTAGAGCAAAACTAGGAGTGGATTTAATAAAAAGCAAAATAACAGAAATTACATTAGCTAACATTACATTACAGAAACATGACCCATCCAGTGACCCACCACCCAGGGTACTGAGAGAGGTACGCAGACCTCCTTATATACCGTACCCGATTACTGACACGCCCAAATCAAGACAAACTCAGCATCACCTGCTGCACTGTCCCACAGCTGGAAAACCAGGTCAATTACTTTCATTCTTGCTTTTAAAGAGATATTTCTGTGGAACAGTAATGAACCTTAAATTAACATCCAACACTTTGATGCCTTGAGTAGGGAAGTGGAATGAGAAGACCTGCCTTCTTGATTAAGCATTGTCTAATATATTTCATTAATTTCTGCATGAAAGAGAAGCTTGTGAAGGATATTGGCATTATTATCTTATGGGATTGTTACAAAGGGGGCACTCCAACCCGCAATTTCTGCCGAGCAGTGCACAAGATTCCAGGGGGTTCCAGGTGCTCACTCAGGGTAGTTTTTCTCAGGGAGAATCAAGACATGGCAGAGACTGTAGCGACTTTAAGATACCTGGTTTATTCACGCATACAACCTGAGTGTAGGTGGAGGGAGTTGCAATTGTTACGGCATTGCCATCTCCAGAGTGCCTCTCCCTGCTTCTCTTGTGGCATCACCCAGCTTGAGTCTAAGGCAGCCAGCCATGCCTCTCCAGATAGCAGCCAAGATGGTTCTGACAGCATGGCCTCCCCTTCTTCTTCCCAAAAGGTTTCCAGCACCTTGGGGACCTTTGTCTGCCCATGCCTAAGGATCCTTCTTTGATGTGGGTCATCAACACCTTTTGTCATCTCAGGGCAGGCACTGGCGTAGAAAGGAAGCTTAGCCTGCGTTTTCCACTGGCCTGAAATCCTCCATTCAATAATCCAGATATTAGCTGAATACTACCATTTATTAATTTCTGCTATTCACTAATAGACTCGGGCACCCCAATCTGTAACAGTATTATGATATTATCTCCCAGTTTACACCTGCTCCTTTTAATTGTGATATTTATATTTTCTATATAAAAACGAACACCAGCGCTTTTGTTAAACTTATGCATTGCCTAGCTAGACTGGTGTGTATCACTCACTCTAAACAATAAACTGGATTCTTGGGAGTGGATGGAAAGAGAGGGAGAGAAGCATTACTCTATGTTTAATAATAGAAGGATTCCAAAATTGCTCCATCATCAGGCTGTCACTCATAATGTGTCTTAAACCACCATTGATCTGACATCACTTTTGTGGTTTAATAAAATTTGTGATTGACAGCTTGAATGGGGGATACAATATAAAACCTCCTTTGAAAAATAAAACCAAATAGCCTGATCACAGTTCCCAGAATCAGTTACTTAGCTTCTTTTACTTCAGCAATAGCATTTCTGAGGCATCAAGAGCAATATTCTGGCATCTCAGCAGAAGCATTTATTTGCTGTATAATATTTCCCCTTTTGTAAAGTTTATTCCTGAAGGAAGCTTTAATGTCAACATGCTGTCACTTCTACTTCCAATGAGTGTTGGAGATAACCCCCCCTCCAAACATCCTACCATAGTACTGGGAGATATGCAGTCCTGCTGATTATTATCCCCCTTTGAGAAACTGCCACAATAGCCTCCTTTCAATAAGGGAAAAGAATCCAACGGATTCAAGGTTTGAGACATGTATTTGTAATAGTAATATAACTCTACAAGTCCCACAACTAACAGCAGGTCTTTGAAACAGCTCTGAGTTGGTCTGGATGTGGTGTGTCTTTATAGTCCAATAAAAAAGGGAAATTGAGCTAATATATAAATTCATGTACACATATTTTCCCCCCTCAAGTGAGATTTATGATGAGTTGGAATCACTTTGTAACTGCTGAGTGCCGAATTTGGGCAAGGTGGAGCACTCAGGTGAAAATCCCAGTTCGCCCATGAAGATCTCACCATTTGTTTTAAGCAGAACTTTGAAATGAAAATTATTCAAGGCAGGACACCCTTCTAAGGTAACAGCTGGATTTTGTTGGAAACACGAATCTTCAGAAATTAAATCTCGTCTCCCTGTACTTTTATTTAAAAGAGTATTAGAGCTGGTGGTTGGCACAAATAGCACGGGGTTTTTTGGGGGGGGGGGTTCCATGTCGAACTGTATGAATAGTGGAATACTTTGAAATCCTACCATTCTATGAAAAAGCCTATTTGCAACACTGCTCTCCTTCATAGGTATTTTCTACTAAGGACCTTAACTCAGATTCTTCACAGTCCGTGGACTGAAGCATTTCCAAAGGTTCTTTCACACATTTAAACCTGTGGCAGAGAGCAAAATGGCTCGCGTGGGTGCTTTTTGCCAAATGTTTCATCTGGGAGCGGGGGGAAAGAAATGTACATCTCCCCTGTGTGGAGAGGTGCACAAGAATCTTCTTCAGAGGCAATTTAGCATGTGGCAAAAAAAGGAAGCAAGAGTCACTTGAGCATGTGCTTTTTTATTTTATTTTTGGTCATAAGTTTATTGAATCTTTCCTTGTCGAACAGAAGCTTTGGAAATTGTGAGGCATGATGGTGTTAGGGGTTAGTAGCAGTGGAGCTTTCCGTTTTCCCTCCACCCCAGATTCCTCTTTCTAGGGTCATTTTCATTCGATTTGTTATTTAATATTAACAAATTAACATTGCACTTATATAAGTTATCTGGTACGCACTGCAGAGCATCTTCAGAAGAAGAAAAGGTTAAGGAGTAAACCCTACACAAATCTGGAGTGGAGTCCCTAAGACGGTTGGATCGTGCCTTGTACACCTCCTACTGGCAACTCCTGCAGCCAAGCTCGTGGCAGATGTATTGCTCTGCTTTCCTTTCCTTTGTTTTTTTAAAGAATTTATTGGATTTTAATAATACAACAAACATAAAATATAACATAACACTACAAAAATCTCAAAAATACAAATACAAAAATACCACAAAAAACTAAAAATCTCAACAAACACTTATTTAACTATCCTTATCATATTACTAACATTATTGGGGGGGACCTCCTCACATCCTCTCTTTCAGTGTTCATTGCGAATCCTCTTTAGTAATTTCATAACATTGTATAATCATCATTCTCATCTATCTTAATCCTTACAAAAATAAAATACTAATATCTAATTCTTATCTCCTATCTTAACTAACTAATTTTATAACTGTAGCCTTAAATATCCTCTGATTTCATTCTCAAATGTCAATCTTATCACGACGTTTCAAATAGTCTTTAAACTTCTTCCAATCCTCCTGCACCGCTTCTTCCCTCTGGTCTCGGAGTTTCGCTCTGCTTTCCTTTGGACCACATCAGCATGTGGGAATACACTCCGTGGGTTTCTTTGAACCCGCGATTATTTGTATTAAGTTAATGTCACTTATGTGTACTATTTTATGTGTTCTTCCGTGTAGAAGTGAAAGCGAAAGCAGGGCTCAGTAGGCGTCTTGCCACTGAGATCCCTCCGCTTAGACTTTTTGGTTCCAGAGGTTTGAACTTGTTAATGATCAGTTAATCTGCTTCCCGCCTTTTTTAGGGCAGCAACAGCATTCTGATTGGTAAAATTATTGATCATGGCGTTGCTCTTGGTTGTCAATAAAAGGCTGCGGCTCCCCGTTTTAGGCGGACAGTCAGAGTTAGGGTTTGGATGATTCAGATGTAGATAGTTGGGGTTTTGGGGAACGGGTTGGTTGGGTTGGAAGCGCGTGCAGGAGGTAGAGAGGTTAGCTTGCGGAAGAATTGGCGGTTCAGAGTCAGCTAGCCTAGGTAGTTTTAGAACAGTTTAGGCATAGAGAAAAGTAATAGCCTATGCTGGTCAGCCAAAGCCATCTAAAGAAACAGTGATTGTCTGTCTTTATTTCGTCTCAATTTAATTTTTCGTAGTCTATTGGCGCTTTTGCCTGGCCATAGTTTTGGCCACCTTTTATTTGGGTACATTACTTAAGGGAACAACTTAGGAGGTCGCAAGTGCTCATAGGTACTTTTACGAGGCACTTTTTATCCAAACTACTCACGCACCCTTCAGATTTAGCCTGGCGGACAACGGCGCGGTGTGAGTTTAAGCTCCGGAATTATCGGCCGTCCCGTTCGCAGGCTTGGCCGGCGCCCGTGCAGGAACGCATGTGAGGCGCTGGCCGCAGATCCCCGGCAACTGGAATCCCATGTGCAGTTGACCTAGTCCTGCACGCGGGGGGCTCCAGCAAAGAATCCCCGCATCAGCGAGGCCGAGTTGGGGGGGTTGCCAAGACCTCCATACACACTGCCCAGCATAGCTGTCAACCTTTCCCTTTTTATTGTGGGAAATTCCCTTATTATAGCTTTGGGAAACAGCAGGGAGGGTTGACAGCTATGTATATAGCAGTGGGGAACAGCAGGGAGGGTTGACAGCTATGCTGCCCAGGCCTCCACCCGTGAGAGGTCACTTTGGTGCTGATAACGTTGCAAAAACAATTCAGGAGGCTGCAGTTACACGTTGCTGGTCTCAACAGCGACAGCAGGAGGCACTGTTGATTCTCCACCAGACTGACTTCACCCCTGGAGTCTCACAAGACGGCGGATGCCAACAAAAGTTATCTGAGTAGTCTACAGAGCCTCTTTACTGATAGACTGATCTATCGTACGTAATTTATTTTCTGCACTTTCAACATAGATTTGCATTGCCAGAGTAGCAATACGAATACAGTGTAGTAAATATTTTTTTGAAGTGAATGCAAAGTACATGACTGACAAAAACAGCAACAATCCATTCAAATAAATAGTAAGGAGGAAAATGGCTGAAACAGGAGATTTTCAGGTGCCATTTGGGTGTAAGGCCCAGCAGCACCAAAGTGCTCATGCTTACAGGAATACATCCCTTTTAGATAAACTATTTAATTCCCCCATCCCCTTTTTAGTAAATCAATCATGTAACCGAGATTTTTCTCTTTGTTTCCTGCAAAATGCTCTGTCTGTTTTCCCGACTTACAATGTCATTGGCAATACCTCCATGGAATAACAAACTAGTTATTCCAGGACACATTTTCTTTATCTCTTACTCTGTTAGCTTCTGCTGTTGCCCCAAATTTGATAACATCTCAAGCGGCACAGCAAACTTGTTACATATTCCGTATCTAATATTTTCTTTGGATCACCCATGGCCACTGGTGGTTTACAGTGTCACCAAAAGCCCTCCGTGGACTAGCTGCTTTGTTAGATCTGTTCCTTATCTGCAGTTGGATTTCTGCATGCTTTGATAATTCACGGTTTATGACATCAACTAAATCCCATAATGCTTACCAGAGTTCTTTTTAAAATGAAAATATAGCTCCTATTATTCTAAGTGTGCACAGTGTAGCCCCTAGAGATGTTACAGTTGCACATTTTTAACAGCTCTTTCATCAGGTCTAAATCTGGAAGCTCTCTTACTTTCTTTATGTGAGGTAAAATCGCAATGTCCGTCTACCTAACATCCTACCATTACAAGCCAAGATGTGGTATGAAGTCTTTGAAAATTTAGGCATAAAAGGCTCCTGGAACAAGAGAAGATTAGAAGCGATGAAATACCCGATCACCCTGGTATTCAGATGTTTTGTCTTTCCTATACAGTGGTACCTTGGTTCTCAAACTTAACCCATTCAAGAAGTCCGTTCCAAAAGCCAAAGCATTCCAAAACCATAGAAAGTAATGCAAAATGGATTAATCCACTCCAGACTTTTAAAAACAACCCGTAAAACAGCAATTTAACATGAATTTTACTTTCTAACGAAACCATTGATCCATAAAATGAAAGCAATAAACAATGTACTGCAGTCACACAATCAATCAGTCAGGTGAACTGGGTTCCACACAGTCACAAAAACCAAACAAAAAAGCTGCAAAAACAAAAATGCAAAATAAATAGCAAAAACAGACAGACCTCAGCGTAACACTCGAAACAGAAGCGTGGCACTCAAAACAGAGCACATTCAGCTTTTGAAAAACGTTCTCAAACCGGAACACTAACTTCCAGGTTTGCAATGTTTGGGTTCCAAGTTGTTTGAGTACCAAGGCATTTGAAAAGCAAGGTAGCACTGTATTGAGAAATAGAAATCAATTGCAACTAGCAGAAAACAAAAGAGTAATGCTGCCCCTTAAGCAAAAAACAAGCAAGCAAACAAACAAACCACCTCCACACAGCTGGGAACCCTGCACTATCAGGGTTCCTGATCAAAATGTGCCTTCTAAGCATTTTCAGCTAAGGAAGGGCTATGGCTCAGTGGTAGAGCATCGGCTTTGCATGCAGAAGGAGAGATCCCTGTCTGAAACCTTGGATGATGATGATGAGGATTTTATTCATTCATTCATTCCCCACCCATCTGGTTGGATTTTCCCAGCCACTCTGGGCGGCTCCCAGCAGAATATTAATAATAATAAAAAAGTGATAAAACATCAAACATTAAAAACTTCCCTAAACAAGGCTGCCTTCAGATGTCTTCTCAAAGTCAGATCGTTATTTATTTCCTTGACATCTGATGGGAGGGTGTTCCACAGGGCGGGCGCCACTACCGAGAAGGCCCTCTGCCTAGTTCCATGTAGCTTCACTTCTCACAGTGAGGGAACCGCCAGAAGGCCCTCAGAGCTGGACTTCAGTGTCCGGGCTGAGGGGTGGAGACGCTCCTTCAGGTATACTGGGCCGAGGCCATTTAGGGACAGCCGTTGCTGATATGCATAGATAATACAAAGCTAGATGGACCAATGGTGTTCCTGTGTTAAGAAATATCTTCAGGGAAAGTTGGGGGTGAAGTGATCGAGGTGCACAGATGTTGAGACTGGGGCTGGCATGCATGGCTCCATGTTGCAACTCATGTTGTAATTCCCTGTTCATAATGTTTGAAGGGGGCTTTGGATACAAATACACAATGTGTCCTCATACCACTCTGTTTAAGGTGCAGCAGTCTATGCCTTGCCTCGTCGTGATGCTGAAGTTCATAATTTCTCAGGTTGCAATATGAATTTGTCCAGTTTGTAGCACTCAGAGGTATTACATACAGTTTCCCTGTGAAATTCTTCATCATCTCAGGATGAAAAATGAGATTTTGAACATGCCTTGTCAGCGGCGTCTCACCGTAATTACTTTTGTCAAAATGTTGGACGTTAAACATAGCTTAGCGAGAGCTGTGCTGTGCTGTGCAAAAGCTCTTAACGGCTGATTTTAAGACTCAAGGGAACCATGTGGTCCCTGAACTATTGGTGAAGTAGGTTCCTGTGCCTTGGGGGCAAGTGAATTGTGCTTTTTTAGAACTGTAGCCAAGGTTTGTTCTGGACTACAGAATGTGGTTAAAGAAGAGGAAGCTTAACTACAGTCTTGGGTTCAGATAACACATTAAGCCATGATGTGCGTGTGTGAGAGAGAGAGGGAATGTGTATACAGTCATACCTTGGATATCAAATGCCTTGGTACTCTGGAACGCCGCAACCCTGGAAGTGATTGTTCCAGTTTGCGAACATTTTTTGGAACCCAAATTTCCAATGTGGCTTCCATGGCTTCCAATTGGCTGCAGGAGCTTCCTGCAGCCAATCAGAAGCCGCACTTTGGTTTCTGAACGTTTTGGAAGTTGGACAGACTTCCGGAACGGATTCCGTTCGACTTCAAAGGTACGACTGCATTATTATTATTATTATTATTATTATTATTATTATTATTATTATTATTATTATTTATTGACTTTATATACCACCCTATACCTGGAGGTCTCAGGGTGGTTCACAGAAAATATCACAATATATAAAATCAAAATAAGAACAATAATCCAATAACAGCCTCCCCCCAAAGAGCCACATTTTAAAAGGATATAGGATGTCAATCAGGTCAAGACACAATATATATGCCAAGACAATGCCCAAAGGGACAGTGCTGTCAAATGAGGCCCCTGGGTGCCCACCCTAAGGCTAGTTGGAATACACAGTGATTGAAAGAGCATGCAAACTAACATGACTGATGAAAGTAGAAATGGACAGTAAAAATCAAACCTGCTCTAAGAGCACAATCATAGCTAATTTTTTTTATAAAAACCTGAGTCTTGACTTTCTTCTTGCCTTCCTTTTTGGGCATGGAGCCTCTTTTACTCTCCCCCGCTTTTCTTACTGATATAATGATATATTAAACAAGTGCTTTTTTATGAATATCCAATATGCAGGAGTTAAAATAAGTGTAGTAGAAACAGCTTTTTGTGCAGAGCATTTAAAATGACAACGTGAGGATAAAAACAAGCTAGCTAACCCCTTCCCTTGGGTTGTTGTTTTTTTAATGGTAATAATAGAATTTGTGACAAACAGTTCCGACAGGTAGCATATAATTTTACAAAAGGGAATAATTCCTAACGCTTAACAACATAGATTGCCAATCCCCTGTGGCTGGAGTGATTGGGCATCTTTGATGAGAAGTGAGTAAATAATTCATTCCATTATGTTAATCTCTCTTCTCCCCCCGCCCCCCCCCCACATCAAGAACATTGCAGGGGGGAAATGTGCACTTGGTAGGACTCTTCTAAAAATGGATTAAAGTGAGAGCTAGGTATTCTATAATTGGAAACCAAAAGGAGAGATTCTGCTGTCTGTAGCCCCCCACCCGGGCAAAAAGGCAAATTCTGTGATTGGAATAAATCAAATCCCAGGTTTCCATATTTTTGTCTGTGTTGTGTAATTGATTATGCTCTATCTTGTCATGGGGAGGGGATATGTGTTGTTGTAGAGAACTGGAGCTCCACCCCCTCTGAACATTCAAAGCCCGAGGTTTTGTAGTAAAATATCCCCCAGCTGAATTGGATCGACTCTGCAAATCAGCCAGCTAGCGCAAATATTTGCCTTCGTGAGCTCAGCCTTTGCTTTCTAAGAATTTTCTCTAATATTTGCCTCAGCTGAGCTTTTATATGGGCAAACAAAAGACTCCCAGCAAGTTCGTTGCAGAGAACGTAACGTAAAAGAGGCACTAAGGGATGAAGTCAGTTCACTTTCTTATTCCAGTGAACGTTCGTTGAATGAGGAGACTAGAGGGTAGCCATTCATGACTCAATTCCAATAGATATATAGCTTTCCCCAGGAGCTTCTCAGTGGGACTTCCTAGCTCCTATGTTTGTTATGAACGGTCTTTGTCCATTGGATGAGAGGAAATTCCAAGGAGTAGGGAGGTTCAAAATATTTCCTATTACCTCAGCTTTCAGTCACAGAATATTGTGTATAGCAGAATCGTTGATCTTTTCAGAATTGTCTTTGCCTCCCATTCACTGTCCCCAATTATTCTTTCCGGAGTTGCCCTGCAGTGGGTTGAAGTGACGCTACATTTGTGTAGACACTTTCTTAAGGTAGGGGAGAAGCTGGCTTTGGAGAACCCCTAGTTTAATTGTTCTCACCTGCCATTTATCAGCTGGCACCAGAGTGGGTTGCAGCAATCTAAAATTTAACATAAAGAATAGCTAAAACAAAACACAACCATAGGAATAGGCTGTGATAAAATATTTACTTTCATCAAGTTATATTTAACAGGAATTAAGATACATAGGGAACTTAAATAGCTACTAATGATTTATAATCAAAACATAAATGGTAAATATGAAAATTGTGTTAACATTGTTAATTGTGGTAGTGATAGAACAGCATCTGCCTCTGTTTTATTTTCTTTCTCGACAGTCTTATTTTCCTAGCCTTCTTTCCCGTGATCTTTTTCAGTTAACAAAAAGTTTCAGTCCTGAGGCCAGGATGAGTGATAAGCAGCTGCTGTCTCAGTTTGTACAATTATAATTCCTCTTTGGGTTGGTTGACTCACACCTCCAGAGGCAGAATTCATCACCTTCTGAAATCAGCCAGTAATTGAGAGAACTGCTGAGTCTCTTTTTTCATCTCTGAAAATACTCTCTCCTCATACCTTTAAAACATTAGCGTTATTGATTTTGAAGTTCAACACGGTTTAGGTATATATGATGACATAATAAGCCTAGAACAATGAAAGCTAGTCTTTGTAATGGGAATCCTTGCGGGGAAAGTACTTTTTATTTTGTTTTAATCCTACTTCTCAGGAGAAACCCGTTACATGCGCGGCTGGCAAGTGGCAGGCTTGCATTTGCAAATGATTTGCTTGCGTCAAGAGATTGCAACTGCTCTTGTTTGAAAACAGCTTTAAGATAGATGGGGAAGATTTTGCCAATAAACACTGGTTGGTATAGGAGAAAGATGCTTGAGCTTTTCTGTCGGTTGCAATGCCATATGGCTATAGCCAAAGCCTAGGAGTGAATGAGAGGGATGGGAAGCTAAGAAACAATCAGATCCTGCAGGAGTCTTGTGGAACGTGTATCCCTCAACAAGCCTGTGCTGTGGTCTTGAGAACAGAACATCATGTACTACTTGCTTGAGCATGTATGGAGGATTGTGGCTCTGTTGGCACTTCATAGGCACAGAGTGGGAACTCTTGAATGTTTATGAACAGCTTTTGAAAGACTAGCACAAGGGTGGGAACTGGATATGGCTGGCAGGCCAGAACCTTACCTCTCCCTCACTTTGTGGGCTAGGTTTGTCAGGTGGGCATGCACAGAGCTTTGCAGGTGCCACTGATCAGCCACTTATTTACCTGCCCTGATGTCATATATGTGAATTATACTCTAGAGAAAGGGTGAATAGAGGGAGGGCAGATAGAGCTTTGTTGAAGTATGCATGGTGTGCCGAAAGTAGATGAAGAGTTTCTCTTTTCTCATCAATAAGACACAAGTCTGGAGCAAGTCTCATGTTAACTAAGAAAATTTAGCTGTGTGCTGTTCTGCATGATTTGTCAGTGTTGCTGGTGTGTAGACCCTGAGCAGCAGATCATGCCCCCCCAGCTCCATTTTGCAGTGCATATCCTATGGTGGGCTCAGGTTCTGCCTTGAAATATATTCAGACGGTTCTCTAAACTCCATCATTTCGAAACCATTTTCAGTCTCCAAAAGATCCTGCATCATCGTGGCAAATATTATAGTTGGAGGTGGTAAAGATGGAAAAGCTCTGCTGGATCATCCATTCTGCCTGCCTGCATATCTGTCTGCTGCTCTGTCTGAAGTGCTCTCTGTGGTGCGATTTCCCCCTCATGGTTATCCTGGAAGATTAACCGATCAGTGGGCCACAGAATCTTCCTCTATGTCAGCTGAAGCCTTTTATGCAGGTTCAGAAAGACAGACCGACCACAGAACCATTTCTTGTTTTGTGTTACGTGGTGTTTTAAGCTGTTTGATTGTTCCCCTCGCTAAGACTTAGTCAAGCCTTCCTAATTCAAAGCAAATTTCTTCTTGAAAGCCCCATCTTCTTTATAGACTTGAAAACAAGAGTCTCTCAGATCCATCTTCAATTATATAGAATTTCTGGCAGACATCACTATTACATATGCTCTGGATGAAAGGTGTCACCAAGCTTTAAAATATGACAATTGTTACTTTCATTTTTCATTTTTCATTTTGTTAATTACATTTCCCCCAAATAATAACCTTGATCATCATACCAATAAAATTTTAGCTGATGCCCACGAGTCACCTTTCAAATACATTTTCTTTTTCCATCCTCCCAACATTTTTCATCAGTATTATTCACAGAATGAGGATATGATTCCCCCCCCCCCTTTTGTCAGCCTCTCAGCTGATTCATTGGATATGCTACATATTTCCTTTATGTATGTCCTCATAATGTACACACCACATTTCTTTCCAGAAAGATCTTAATCAGAACAGGTAATGGCCTTCAGCTTTCTCATTAGCAAAATGGAAAGGCACCTTAAGAAATCCACTAGAAATAAGCCCTTTTAATAATAATAATAATAACTCGCGGAAAAAAGAAATTGCAATATTCCAGCCAACATGGAATCAGTTTGCTTTAAATGATTTCCGACTAAATAAGTGAGGGGGGGGGGAGCATAGGAGAAAGACTGCCACCCATTGTACATAGTGAGCAAACATTTTCAGACTTAAGTCATCACAATTGCCTGACAGGTATATAATTTGCTCTTCAGTGGCTGCAACCCACTGCACACTTACTTGAGAGTATTCTCCTTTGAACATAATAGCACTTGTTGAGTTAACATACATAGGATTGCTGTGTTAATGGCTTTAGGGCAAATTATGTGACATAAAGCACATTCAGAACGGGGGTGGGGTGCCGTGATGTATGAATCTTGAAACCATTTCTTTTTCATCATTACATCTTGCTGTTTCCCGTCTCTTCTTTCCTGCAACCTTTCCTCCGTCTTTGCTTTGCTCCGAATATATTTCTATACTGAATGAAACTTTAACCAGAAGCAGCCACTGCTCACTTCCTTTTCCATCAAGCGTTTACCAGAAGTTGTGTGTCTCTTTCAGTCTGTCTGAAATTATTTACGATCAGTGCACTGAAATTTCAATGTGGAGACAAGACTTGATTAATTCCTTTCCCATAGAGGTGGATTGCTTTCTTTCCCCCAGCGCTGATTTCATTAAATGCTTCTTTACATTAAAATTCCCAGCATTGATGTTTGCCTTTAGATTGAGGAGGGCAGTAGAAGGTGCCGATGCAGCCAGCTCCATTAAATGGCTGTCTTTATGAGCTGCCTAGGTGGGCAAATTGGTGCTGAAACTTTCCCCCAGATAAAATGTTGGCTTTGTAGGAAAATACTTTAGTGGCATTCTATTCCCTCCCACTCCCAAATACGTTGAAGCCCCCCCAAAGTGGGGTTGATTGCACCCCAGAGGGCCACCTGAACAGGGAAGCACACACATATCTGCATGTGTTAGTGCAATCAGAGTGGCTGGGGAAACCCAGCCAGATGGGCGGTGTATAAATAATGAAGTATTATTATTATTATTATTATTATTATTATTATTATTATTATTATTATTATTATTATTATCATCATCATCAGATGTGCAAGGCAAGATGCATAAGGAAACAATTAACCATGAAACTTCCCCAGTCTGGGGCTCTGTGTCTTCAGACACTGATTTTTCTCACACTCGTGGTCTGCGTGAGGATAAAAGCTACTCTGTGTGTGCAGAAATTGTGTCTACATGTAAATTAGATTCTCTGTGGAGCATTAATTAAAATGCTGAGGATTAATCGCAGTTCTTTGTGGTGGTTACCAACAGATTCTGCGTTGAAATCTTAGATAGCTGCTTCTTTCACAACAAGCACACCAGCTTCTGCTCGCCCTTTCATTTTTTTAAAAAATTCATTTTTATTTGATTAGTTACAGTGCCAAATACATATCCATAAAATGAGATTTCTCTGAATCTCGCAACTCCCC
Source organism: Lacerta agilis (assembly GCF_009819535.1). Classification (NCBI taxonomy): domain Eukaryota; kingdom Metazoa; phylum Chordata; class Lepidosauria; order Squamata; family Lacertidae; genus Lacerta; species Lacerta agilis. The sequence goes on along the minus strand of NC_046323.1, from coordinate 14,751,890 downwards.
CCCCCCATGGCCAACATTTCCAACTGCCTGTTATTTCATAGTCTATGTTTTGTATCTATCCAGATTGTCCATAATATTTGTTACATTGCAAGTGGGATTAAAATCCTGCTAATGTTTTCATCTGTTTACAGTGGTCTCCTAAATAAATTATAAACGTTTCCCATTCTTTCTTCTGCTCGCCCTTTCAAAAGCCATTTGTAACCTAATTCCAGAAAACAAATACTGAGCATGCATATAAAGCTATAACAGATAAAGTGTTCTGGGGCAATGGCTTGATGAAATCTAAAAGTGTTTGAGTGCTAGTGGTGAATCACCAGGATTCTGCAAAGTGGTGCTCAGCACTAAGGCAGCATTGGTGCATCCCTCCAATAGAGCCTGGTGAGACAATTCAGTGGTCGGAACTTCCACTGCCAGGCCATCAGCCAGGAAAGGACTCGATTACATGGGACTCAACTTTTTTCGGACTAAGCACTCAACAGATTGGGCTGGGAGGTTGCTTCCAGCGGGGAGGATGCACTGAGTGTTGTGCAATTTGCTGGTCTTTGTGGCACAGCAGGATTTAATGGGAGGAGCACAGTCCAAATGAGACATGGTGTCCAGTACAACATTTTGTACCCCTTTGCAGGCCTTTCTCCTGCCTTAGGTAAAACGTGCGTCAGCAAAACAGGAGATGATATAAACCCTCAATAAATTCACAGGTGTGCTTCCCTTCCTGATTTCAAATTTTATTTAACCCATTTGACCTTATTCATTTTGTTGCATCGTCTGCTTTTTCCATCCCTAATCTAGAGAAAGCTTCATTTTCTAATAAATTCAGTAAAGAGGTCTCACTAGATTACTGTGGCTGAAACAGAGCTGTTAGCAATTAGTGGGTATTTCCTATAAGTATAGGATCACGTCCTGTATCGGATAAGTATGTATTTATGAACCAGCTTGTGCTCACCAACAAAATGTCTGCTTTAATTGGTAATGTTTTCATAGTGCAGTCGTCACAGGAAGCAGCCATAAATCGATTGTGCTTTTAATCCAAGAATGATGTTGCAGAGCAGCTGTGGTGTAACAGGTAGAGTATTGAGGTTGAAGCTAAATCCTTCAAAAACAGAGGTTCTCTGGCTGGGTCAGGATGATATGGGGTTGGGGGGGGCAACTCGCATCTCTTGCGGGGGCGCAATTAGTGCCAGAGCCTTCTGTCTAGAGTTTGGGTGTAATCCTCGATGCCTCCCTTTCTATGGAGGTGCAGGTTACAGCTGCAACAAAGGCGGCATTTTTCCATCTCCGCCAAGCTAAGCAGTTGGTCCCTTACCTTTCTCGCCCTGATCTGGCCACAGTGATCCATGCGACGGTCACCTCCAGGCTTGATTATTGTAACTCACTTTACGTGGGGCTGCCCTTGAAACTGACCCAAAAACTCCAGCGGGTGCAGAATGCCGCAGCGAGACTCCTTATGGGGTCTTCGCTGTGGGATTACATTCATCCAGCGCTATACCAGCTGCACTGGTTCCTGGTGGAGTACAGGATCAGGTTTAAGGTGCTGGTTTAAACCTTTAAAGCACTATACGGCCTAGGACCCTCATACCTATGGGACCGCCTCTCCTGTTATGTCCCATGGAGGACCTTACGGCCTGCAAATAATAACGGCTTGGAGATCCTGGGCCCCAAGGAGATTAGGCTGGCCTCGATGAGGGCCAAGGCCTTTTTGGCCTTGGCCCTGGCCTGGTGGGACGCTCTGCCACATGAAATCAGGGCCCTGCGAGATTTGACATGTTTCCATAGGGCCTGCAAGATGGAGTTGTTCTGCCAGGCCTTTGGTCAGGGCTCAGCCTGACTCCCCTTTCCCTTTTGTATAAGAACTAATATGAAAGAGGCCTCCCAGCATTCTCACAGGCCCATATAAGATCAGCGGAAGCAGTTGGGCTGATGAGCACTTGCTGTTCCCAACCCTAACCCTGTGGGAAGCCATCTAATTAGACTTTAATTTGATTCTGACCTGTTTTTAGGAGGTAATTTAATTATTGTTTGATTTTATACCAATGTTATATATTTGATGTTAGCCACCCTGAGCCCGACTTCGGCCGGGGAGGGCAGGATATAAATAAAAGTTGTTGTTGTTGTTTGTTGTTACACTATGGCCTAGGAGACCAGGGTTCAAATCCCCATTCACTATAAAGCTTACTGTGTATCCTTGGGCCAGTCACTGTCTCTTAGCCTAACCTACTTTGCAGGGTTGTTGTGATGACAAAATGGGGTGCAGAAGGGAAGGGGGGAATGTACACTACTATGAGCTCCTTGGAAGAAAAGGTGGTATTTAAAATATAATAAATCAATACATAAGCTCATACTTGTGACCAAGTATAATGGGCAAGCACCATCAGTCGTGTAAGGCTAATTCCCAGTAATCTGCCCAATATACAGGGTTTATAGAATCAAGAATGTAGGTCTGCATATCACGTTATATTCCAAGTCATGGGTGTTTTCATTCTCGTCATTCCTGTTATTCCCATAGGGGTAGGGTAGGGTAGGGTAATTGTGTGAGAACTACAGTACTTACCTCAGGGAGAAAGTCTAGGCTCAACATTTTCCTTGGCAAAAACAGGTGTGTCTTGTAATGTACTGGTAGTTAGAGTGTCACCCTGTGGGATTCAAGTAGAACATCTTCATGCACTAGTTTGCTTGAGAGCTCCATTACTTGTAGGCATGTAGAAATATATTTGGCATCAGAGAGGATAGAATTACCTCTGTTCTGTGGTGTGAGCTGTCCCCAGAACCGTGGCCACCATATCTGATGCTGAATTCTGCGTTGATTGACTAGGATTATGCAGTGATGAAGCCCTTTTAAGAATATATGGTGCCTGAGCAACAGGAGACGGGGAGCAGTGGCTGCAAATCCCATAAAACAATGGGCGGCTCCTCCTTGGGATAGGCAACTGTTGTTGCTATGAAAATTGCACCTTATGAAAATTCAGGGCAGTAGCATGGTGTTTCTGAACAATTTGCACCACCTGCCCCCCCCCCCAGTGTGCACTAAATGAAAGTAGGAATGGGTCTTATCTGGCCCACTGCTGCTTCTCACTTCAGTTCTTCTGATGGCTGACACTAATATGCTGGATAACTTTGAGATTTCTCCAGGTCTGTCATGAAAAGGGTCATCTCCCAGACCAGCATAATCCTTCCCTGACCCTTAGGCTGTGCCATGGCAGCAAGAGGCCACCCTCCCCCCGCTTTGCAGACAGAACTTCCATCAAAAGCAGGATATTATTGCCTGCATGGATTTCAGTGTATCAAAATATTCGTGTTTTCTTTGCTTCCCTCTACTGCGACCCTTTTTCTTCCTCACAGTGTTGTGTTGGTGTAGGTGCAAGAATTCAAGGCTCATTTGAAAAGAGATGTTTTAAGCCACATTTTGTAAAAAAGTGTTTAGCCTTTCTTATTTCAGCAGGTAAATCTGGTCCATATTTTAATCATTTCAAGACTCATCAAGCCACATTTAGGGAACATTTGGATATTCTGTGCCTCTTTGAAGGTAACAGGTGTTGGAGGTGTCTTGCTGACGTGGATGAGTATTTTTGTCAGTGAGCGAGAAAGTGGCAAAACAAAGCAACGTGACGACTTAATATTGATAGGACATTGAAGGATTTGAGTAATTTGTTGCCTTCAGCCAAATTCCTCTACAAGCAATGCAGGGAGGGAATAATGCTGTAAGAGTGTCAGAAAAACACTCATAATTAAGGATGTTTCTATAGCACTTGAGGGCAAGAGCTTTTCAGGAGGATTTCTAATGTTGATAGCTAAGACGACTTCCTGGAAATTAAAAACAATTCATGCGTAGAAGGAAATCAAGTTAGCGGTCTCAGCTATAGAAGGGGAAGCTCTGAGACATCTGTTCCTTTTCTTTCTTTGGCGTTCCCTGCTATTTTTTCTTTCTTTCTTTCCAGGTCTCTAGACACTTAATTGTTCTCATTATAAATAGCTGTAAGGTAGAATGGATGGAGGCGGCGATCAATTACATGAATGTCAGTTTGGTTACTTTTCCTCCAAAGTAAACAGGTTTGGGAATGTGTGGCACCAAGCTGGAATCTCCAAGTTACTTACTGAGGAGGAATCGCAAAGGCTTCACTTGCGCTACTCCTAAGTGGTATTAGTCTCCTCCATTTTTAATGCGTACAGGGGTCAGGTGGGAAGTAACCTTCAGGGTTCAAAGACCAAATGCATGCTATGCTGTGCTAGCACTTTATCAAACATGAATGCTTAGCTGTCTCAGGGCCAAAATAGGCATGGTGCTAAATGCCTACATCTTTTAAAAAAAATATGTATAGCAGTCGGCAGGGCTGTGTGGCTTTTTTTTTTCTTTTTTGCTTCTGTGATGCACAGTGCTGTGAATTAATTCTTTCCCTCCACAACCACCACAGTCCTGACAAAAATCACCTGCCACAGGCTGCCATCAGGCCAAGGAAAAACGTTTTCCTAAGCACCAATGGTAGCGTCCCTTCTGGGCTTAATAGTGGCCACCAGAAGGGAGGGGATGACACTGGGGTGCAGGTGGCACTGTGGTCTAAAACACTGAGCCTCTTGGGCTTGCCGATTACAAGGTCAGCGGTTCAAATCCCCACAACGGGGTGAGCTCCTGTTGCTCTGTCCCAGCTCCTGCCAACCTAGCAGTTCGACAGCATGCCAGTGCAAGTAGATAATTAGGTACTGTTGCAGTGAGAAGGTAAATGGTGTTTCCGTGTGCTCTGGTTTCTGGCACAGAGTTTTGTTGCGCCAGAAGTGGTTTAGTCATGCTGGCCACATGACCCGGAAAGCTGTCTGGGGACAAATGCCGGCTCCCTCAGCCTGAAAGCGAGATGAGCGCTGCAACCCCATAGTCACCTTTGACTGGACTTAACCATCCGGGGTCCTTTACCCTTTTTTACCATTGGGGCCGAGGATGGAGGAAATGATTATATCCCTCTCCCACACACCATAGTACCGGTACCTACTAAAATTGCCCTCATACCACTATGTTTTAAAATGCAACAAGTGGAACATTTAGCATCACATGTACACCGACCCTAAGTTTAAAGGTGTGCTTTGAATACTTTCGCTGCCTCTGCTATTATTTCTGGGTTTGAACTGAGCAATGCAACACACTTTCCAGTGCCAGGTTTTGTGAATTATTATTATGATTGTCTCACATACATAACCTAAAAATCATAAATCATCTTGCAGAAATTAATCAAAACAAGTCCAGGTTTTCACTTGGGGACACAGTTTTATAAAGTAATCTTTACACTTTTTATTCTGATTATATATGTTGTGATCTTTTCTGTGAACCGCCCTGAGACCTCCAGGTATAGGGTGGTATATAAACTCTGTTGTTGTTGTTGTTTGTTGTTGTTGTATAAATAAATATCTGAATTAGATTGTGCCCACTATTTTAATTCGTGCAGCAGTTTCACATGGCTGTGTTTGTCACAGGGCAACTGTTATCACATGGAGGTTCAATTGTGTAAAATGGTTGTGGATTAGCTAGTTTGGACTGAATTCGTTTAGAATTTGAACACTTTATTAACCCACACTTCATCTGTCACATTGGAACGGCTCAGTAGACTAGAAGTCCCAAGGTTATGTGATGGAAATAATTGGGTACAGTACAGTGAGCATTTCTAAAATAATTTTGCATTTGCCTCGTTCTAGTATATGACGGCTGCTGCACCTATGCAAGGGACGTACATCCCCCAGTATACTCCTGTGCCTCCAACAGCTGTCCCTCTTGAAGTAAGTCCACTTTGCTTGTGTTTTCACCTTGTTTCACCTCTTTGGGGAAGCATCTCTTAACTGTTGTTAAGGATGGGACCACCTGCTTATATGGTGTAGCTCCCCTTAGAGAAATACGCAGGTTTGGTTTTTAGTTTTCACCGAAGATGAAATGGAACCTTTTGTCGGGTAGTTCAGTCTCTATGACGTGGCGGGGGGGGGGGGAAGGTGGCAACAGGAACAGGTAACAGAAACCAGATGTCAGACCACAAACACAAAAGAGGTTCAAGAGGTTTGTTGCTCTCCTTTAGCATGAGGCTTTTGCCCTAGCTGATTTCTGAAAGCCCTTGAGACCCACCAGAAATCGTGACTGAGCAAAGGAAACCTTCCTCTTGTATATATGCAGAACTGGGGGAAGCTGCACTGACTGAGTGCTTTTTCATCCTTGATGAAGGATTTGCTCCCTCCTTCCTTGGGGCCGAGTCCTGCTGGTGACAGTCTAATGAGTAAGTATTTGCTCGGCACTGTGGACCACGAGCTACCCGGAAGAGCTGACTTCTGCTGCTGTTCATCTTCATAAGGCCTTCTGGACAGACAGACAAACAAACAAACACACACTAAGGAAAAAAGGGGACCCTTGAAGGGAGAAGAAAGGTGGTGTTCACTCTTAAATCCATGTGTTTCTTTTTGGTTCTTCACAGTTTTATCATAGCCTATTTTTCACCCAGTTATATATATGTGATGGGCACAGCATGGACTCAGTGATGGTGTCTTGAATTATGCCTCTTTTACAGCGGATTCAGCTGTCACTCCTTAGATAGCTGAAGATGCTCCCCCCCCCCCCAAGAAGCCGCATTGGCACGCCTCTGCTATAGATATTTGGGCTCTGCATAAGAGACTTCTACACTGTGTTGCCTGCAAATAGCCGTTCTCCCCAGTGATCACCTCACAACTGTTTTATCCATTCTTTTGAAAGCTTTGCAGTACAGTGGTTTTTCACTCTCTATCATGTTTTGCTGTCAACTTTAATCCTTACATTCCATTTGAACACACTTCACTAACACCATGGTATATATTTTTGAAAATAATAATAATGATAATTCTGATTTTGGAACTCTGAGCATTAATTGGCTACCTCTTCGGATAAAATAATAATAATCTCCTTAGTCACATAGGATTTAAAAAAAAAGAACGAATTTGAGATTTTTAGAGCTATTCTGCATATGGAAGTGCAACAACAAAGCTATTTTAAATCAGTAGTATGCCTTCACCGAATCACAAATTAAACCAGAAATGCTTTTCAGAACTATTTTAAAATGTTTTCTTTAAATGTTTTTCAAAATAGCAAAAACCTATTCCCGCAAAAAAAGTATGATGTGCACAATTTTACGAGCCACAGCAAATCACTTAAAATGCTGTCACGTTTCATCTTTCTATGCGGAAATTATCTTTTAAAAACGATCCGAAAAACCCTTGCGTTGTTGTCCAAAGCATGATACAGAAAGTGCACTTTGTGTGTGTCGCAAACCTGACATGCCTGTCTGGTGGGTCTGGATTCTGATCTCACGGCAAAGAAAAAGGGAACGCCCTCACTGGGTCAAATATTATTAAATCGCTCTGAGTGTGATCCAAATCAGACCAGCCATGCGTATGTGACGGAGTAGAATAGAGTATGAATTTCAACACTGCATTTGCAAGGGAAGAGCTTTCTGCAGGTCTTCAGTGCAAAGCTGCAGTCGTGGCATGCCTCTCTCTTAAACGTGTAGCCTTTGTGCCATATCAGCATGCCGCTTCTGTTATCCCTGACACTCCACAAAACAATGCAATGATGTCCCTGGAAAGAGATAATGAAGCTGGTGAGATTATATACTGCCTCTTTTCTCCTGTATGTCACTGGTGTTATTACAAGCAGTAAGATCCCTTGTGCTCCTGTTCATCTCCTCAGGGTGTTGTCGCCGATACCTCTCCACAGACAGTAGCACCTTCATCACAGGAAGCCAGTGGTCAGCAACAACAGATGGCTGTGGAAACGTCCAGTGAACATGCGCCCACGTATTCCTACCAACAGTCAAAGTAAGTTGATGGCGTTCATCGAATGTGAATCGGGAACACATTATAATTCAGAGGAAACATTTTGAAGTGGCGCTGGTTAATAGGACAAAAACAATTATGCATTACTATGTGCGTGTGAGAGAGAAGGAGGGCCTGCCTTTTATTCCCATTTTGAAAACAGGGAATTGAGAAAGATATATTAAGTCTATTGAACCCATACCAACAATGAAATCAGCACAGCACCCGCCCTTTCGTTGAAAGCGGTCAGTTCCCCAAAGCCTCTTGGAACAAGAACGTTTTCACCTGCCGGCAGAAGGACGGCAAAGAGGGAGCCAATCGAGCTTTTCTGGGGAGGGAGTCCCAAAGTCTGGAAGCAGCCACCAGGAATGCCCTGGTGAAACTCAGAAAAGGACCTCCCTTGAAGATCTCAGAACCTGGGCAGGTTCATATAAGGGAATGCAGTCTTTCAGATAGTTTCTACCTAAGCTGTGTAGGGCTTTATAGCTCATAACCAGCACTTTGAATTGTGCCCGGAAACAGATGGGTAGCCAATGGAGCTGCTGTAGCAAGGGAGCTGTCTGCTCCTGGTCGACAATCTGGCTGCGGTTCTTGGAGTTAGTTGAAGTTTCTGAGCACTTTTCAAAAGCAGCCCTGCATAGAGCGTGCCACAGTAATCAAAACAGGATGTAACTAAGGTTTGTGTCACTGTGGCCAAATCAGACACCTCAAGGAACAGGCTCAACTGTCACACTAGCTTAAATTGTGCAGAAACACTCCTGGCCACTGCAGAGACTTGGGCATCCATGTTCAGGGCTGAGTCCAGGAGCAAGGCCAAAATGCAAACCTGTTTCTTCAGGGGGAGTGTTATCCCATCCAGCACAGGCTGAATCCCTATTCTGCCTTCCAGCTGACCAAAAGCACACCTGTCTTGTCTGGATTAGGTTTCAATTTGTTCCCCCTCATCCAATCCATTACAGATGACAGACACCAGTTTAGAACTGAGGCAGCTTCCTTGGGTTTAGGTGGGAAGGATAAATAGAGCTGACTGATTTAACCTTACTATTATTTCCTTTTTTAAAAAAACCCTCTACACACAGCTTCCTTGATCTTCTAGAGCAGCTGCTACTTGCTCCTTTGTCTGCACGCTCAGAGTTGTGTTCTGACTTCTATTTTAGAGCAGAGCCACCCTGTACATTTTAAAGGACATTCAACACACATTAAAAGCACATGGCTTCCCCCCCAAAGAATCCTGGGAACTGTACTTTGTTAAGGGATCTAGGAATTGTAGTTCTGTGAAGAGAAAACTGCAGTTTCACAGATTTTGGACGGAGGCGCCATATCCTTTGAATGTGCTTTGGGTGTGATGTGCAGATCTGTCATTAGTGCATCTTGAGTTGTTTTTAATTTATCAGCGCTCTGTCTTGTAATCGCTTTGAAGCTGCTACGCACAACTGCCCATTATTGCTGTAGTATACAGTACTGTGGTAGCATTGTGCACAAGCACTTACCATGGTAAGCAGCTGTAAGGTCCTCGGTTAGTTGCTCATGAGTAAGCAGGCAAAACTCCCAAGTTTCCTTTAAGAGTTTTATTGTGCAAACTATGTACAGTGCAGAGCTAATAAGTTCATGTCTGTATCAAGCATCGTCAGAATCCGGGAATGGCCCCTTCCGGTTCTGACCCCAACAAAAGAGTTTCCGTATACGGAAACCCCGCCTCCCATCCTTTCGTTTCACCCCTCGACGCCTTTGGGGCGCCAGAAGCTGCGTGTCTCCTTCATCGCCCCTTGAGCTAGGGGAGTGCAGGGTCTCTCCAGCATCCTCAGAGCCTCTTCCCTCCATATCCTGAAATGCTTGCCCCTCCCCGCTGGAAGCCTCACTGCTTCCTCTGCTGCCAGAGGAGGTGCTGCTGGTCAGGTGGGGCCGGGGCTCTCTGCCCTTCCACCACCTTGCGCTGCGCCGGGGACAGTTCCCTGACAGCAACACAATTTTATTAGGAGCAGTATTATGTCACACGCTTATTGCTGAAAATCCTTTGCTGTGTCTGATTTTGAGGCACATGTGTGGTGCTGGCAGCAGACCATACGGCACCTCTGGTTTAGCAGAGGAGGTGGCACTGGCAGCAGTGGCAGGAATACTGGAAATCCTGCCAAGTGTGTAAGATCTCACACAACCCTGGGTGAGATCTCACCCCAAATCAGCACAATGTTGCCTGAAATTGCCTCTGATAGTGGCGGTGCTTCTCCACCAGCAGTGGATTTGGCAGGGTGCATGGTAGTGACAGAGCGGGAAGTCCACGCAAGAGACAGCAGCAGGTACAGTGGCGGCGGCAGCGACATCAGGGCCAGGTGAAATGGGATAGGGTACCCCTGTCTGGCGTAAGACAATAGTATTCTCTCCACGGTCAGGCACTCCTCTCAGCTTCTGAGCTAGAAGGAGCTAAGATGATCTTAGAAAGTGCCAGGCAGAGTCCTGGATTCTCTGTGCAATTATAAAATTCTTTGCTCTTCCTTCACTGGTTCAAAGGAAGATGCATGTCATTAAATATATTCTAACAGAAAGGATGAGTGAAGAAATTATTGACAGCAGGGGGTGTTACAGAGAGTGGCAGGTGGGAAGTTCAGCTGAAAAGAGATGTGTCAGGAGAGTTAGAGAGAAATAAGTGACTGAGTTGAGGGAGAGTGAAATAGAGGCGAAATGCTTTGAAAACTATTCGTTATAATTTATTAAGTGACTACTTGTTCTATACTCGCTGCCTTGCGGGACATTTTCGGGAGGCTAAGGAGTAACCTCCGCACAAATCCCGAGTGGAGTCCCTAAGGCAATTTCTCGGCAACTCCTGCAGCCAAGTTGGTGCCAAATGTATTGCTCTGCTTTCCTTTGGACTACATCAGTGAGGCTGAGAAAGGGGGTCTTGTTGTCTGGACAGCCCAGGACCTCCATACACACTGCCCTGGCTTGCACCTCAGAGAGGTCACTTTGGTGCTGCTTAGGCAGCAAAAACAACGTAGGAGGCTGCAGTTATGAGTTACCAGTCTCTGCAGCCACAGCAGGTGCTGTGATTCTCATGGGATTTGAATTCACCCCCCAGAGGCTCACTCCATAGATGGATGATAACAATGACAATGACTTGTTCTTGCTGTTATTTTTCAGATCTCTAGACCTACCCACCCCTCCCACTTTTAAATCCATTTATGATATACGCAGCGGTGGAGGAAGCCGCTCAGGCACCTGGGGTGGCGTGCCCAGGTGCAGGGTGAGCTGCCCATAGGGGTGGGGCAAGTCGCCCATAGGGGTAGGGGGCACCGCGGGGCCTCCAGAGTCTGCCTGCCTCCTCCCACTGAGCCGCCCTACAGCCAGGGGGAGAGGCAGCAGGCGGACCATTTGGGCAGAGCAGAGCCTGCATGCGCCCAAGCCAACACGTCTCTCCCAGGAGAGACATGTGGCTCGGGAACACTGCAGGCTCCGCTGTCAGTGCCGCCCGGCATTTTGTCACACATACCCCCCCCCAGTGGTGACACCCAGGCGGACTGCACCCACCGCACCCCCTTCTTTCGCCTCTGGGTATACGGGATTCTAGGTTAGCAGATCTCACCCAATGTCCTGCTTTTGAATTAGCCAGGTAAATAAATACAAGGTGTGCCTTACTACTGTCTGCAGATCAGTAGCTGTTGGCAGCAGGTTAATTTTGGGGAGTGTTTAGGAAAAGTCTGATTCGACCAACCAGGTGATCTCTAGGGCCCAGGGCATTTCAATAATTTCACAGACACGCTTATTATAATCCTTTGGTCTCAATTTATTTATTTTTTAAAGCATTTTGTATTTTCCACATTCTCCCTATGCTAAGTTCACCTTGGTTATAGCCAAGGGAGGGGGATTTTTTTTAAAAAGTAGGTGAGTAGGATTATTGTGATTTAATGATTATTTCAATTGTTTTTGCAGACAATAAACAGGACTGAAAAATGTCGGTCTGAAAAGTTTGCCTTGAATGGAGAAACTTCACCGAACAAGAAGTTGGCATCCAGTTTGCACAGGCATCAACAGAGTTTTCTTTTAATTTTCTACCTTACCCAATGAAAACAAAACAGTGTTTCTATGTGCTGTGCAGATTGTTCAGTCATGTAGTCTAATAGTTTTATTTTTTCTATTTTTTTATTAAAGAAAAAAAACCCATGGCAAAACACTGGGTTGGTCTTTTATCTGGATGAACATTTGAAATTCAGAATTTACTTGGAAGTGTAGATAGATTTGTTTTTGTTTTCCAAAAACACACTCAAAAACAGAGAACCGATGATGTCAAGAGGGAGCAAGCTGAGATGAAAACTAATGGTCTTCCTCAAGAATCCAGCTACTCTTTCCCTTTCTCCGTGAAATCCAGTGTGTCTTTTATTTTGGGTTCATTTTTCTTTCTTTGTTTTTGTTTTTTTAGAAATGTTTAGGTAAGGTTTATCTTGAATCTTAATTGCCTTAATTTTAAGGACGTCAAAGGCTCTCAAGGCAAGCTGTCAACGTCTTGGTAGAAGAAAGGAACATGGATTCAAACGTCCACCGGCATCAACTGGTGAAGTTCAACAGACTGAATTTTTAGGATGAACAAAAAATATATATAAAAGCTGTACAGTTTAGCAGAAAACGATCTTTTTCTTCTTTTGAAGAAAACTTGTTGATAACGGAACTGTGGAGACTTCAAGAATTGAAAAACATGCAGACTTTTATGAACTTTCTTAGTGTTGACAGAGAAGAATCTAGAAAGCTAAAGTGTTTTACAATAAAATTATTGAACTATTGGGGGGGAATCAACTTGCATTTTAAGGAATGCAGGTTTTTTTCTTGCAGAATGGAGATTTTTTTTTAATTTACAAAGTGTGATCGCTGGCAAAAGCATTAGTGCTTTTTATCTGCAGTCTTTTTTATGAGCTTTAAAAAGTTTTTAGTCTGCTTAGCTTGTCACATTGCAAACACCTAGCTTAAAAGCATTGGGGTGGGGGGAACTTAAGTAGATAGGAGCTTATGGTCAAAAAAGTGCAAAAAAAGCAATAGCTAGAAGAAATTGTTGACAATTTCTGTAGTCTTTCCTAGTTGTGATCAAATGCAGCCTATGGATGGCCTATTTTATACCAAAGATGAAATGACAACCTACCGCAGTCCAGAAGAGAGAGCCCCCCCCTTATTTCTTTCATTTTTTAAAAAAAAATATCTTTATTTGACCTACATGGCCGGACCAGTTTCTTAACTTTGTGTTTGTTTAAACTATCTTCCACTGGTGTTTTACATCCTATATGCTTAGGCTTCTAATGGAAAGTTCTGAGTAGTTGGTACTTAGCAATGCTTAGCGGAATTTCACAGCATGAGAAAGATATCAGTCGCCAGCTGTTCTTACCCAGGTGCATTTAAACTTTGCTGAGCTTTTCCGTTGCATTGTCCGATTTCTTTTGTACTGAACCTACAGTCTTCCTTCTTCTCAGCATCTCACAGGTTCGTTTCCTCCTCCTCCTCCTCTCTGGGTCATCTTCCAGTGCTCAGAACCAGCCATCTCCATTTTGCATTTTGGTGGTCTGTTCAAGTCACGTCGAAGATGTTTCTAAAAAGTAGACGATCGGTGTTTTCGTTTTAACTCTCCCCTGCAAGAAGAAAGACTAAAATGGTTAGTTCTCTCATGCTAGCATGAAGCTAACAATCACTTTGTACTAACTGGCTTTCTGTTGTCTTAATATGTTTGCTGACAATCACTAATTAGTTTGATTAGGCAAAAGACAATAGCAAGTACATTGAATTGGCAAAGAAACCCTATTTTTAAATGATAAAAGAGTTTATGGAGTCTATATATTGGAGGGCCTAAGATAATTATCATTCCCCCACCCAAAAAAGGGAGGGATGTCATGCAGTGAGAATTTTAAGACTGGCAGTGAAGAAGGCACCTCCAAATTTTGCCAGTTCCCTGGAAGTGTATGTGGAAAGTTTTAAATGTATGCATTCCATTCATTTCCAACTTCCTTGTTCTCTAGTAAGCTTCAACAAATTTATAAGCGGCACAATCCACTGGGAATCTCTGCTGTGTAAACACGATTTAAAAACGAAGGGGAGTTAAGCCTAACATAAGCCTGAGCATTCCCATAGATGTTGGAGAGGTTCCTGGAGATTACTGCTCCAATATTGCCACCACTCTTGATGAATGAGGCACCACAGTAGAAGATTTCTGTTCTCTATAGCAGGCAAAAAGATCTAGCAAAGGAAGCACTTAAACAAAACCCAAATGATTGAAATGGCCCTCCGTTGGCAGCAGCGGTGCGGTGGCTGTTAAATGATGATGGGTTCACTGCAATGACAGTGGTGTCTTCAAAACAGGGTAACCATACTGAAAAGTGACAATAATATTATAAAATGCTAAAACAAGTTTCCTTTGAATCAACCAGGTTCAATGGCCCCCAGTTGTAATGTTAAGGGTGCAATCTATGAAACACACAAGCCTCAGTGGTAGGATAGGAAGTTTGTGGGAGGAATGTGCACGGAGTCCATGGTTACTTTAAATGACTTTTTAAAGAATCAAGTATTTTTTTAAGAATGCTAAAAAGTGTTTCCTTATTTTTAATGTAAGTATCTCGTGTTTGGTGGGGATGGGATTGGGTTACCACAAACAAATGGCTGCTAAATATGCAACGTTAAATATGGAAAAACGTAAAAAATTAAGAATAGGGCATCATCTAGCCAACCGTTATAGACAAGGGGGTGCCTGGTTATGTGAAATTCTGAAAGTACATGTAGCTTTCCATTCACTACATAGGGACTATTCTGACTCAAAGGACCACAGCAGCGGGGTGGTGGTGGGAGTTTCCATATTATGTAAAGATCTCTAGCTTCTTCCTTTCTTTCACGCGCTTTGCCGTTGCTGTTTACTTTCTGTGATCATCACTTGATTCTTTTCTCTCTTTTCCCTTTGGAAAGGGTGTGCCTGTTGGATGGGACATGGGAAAAAGAATCAAGCTGGCCTTATTTTTCTTCCTTTTAATGCTGTATCTTTTTTCCTGTATGTATAAAATAGAGATTATTCTTCTGTGGCACAATTTTGTTGAATATGAAAGAAGCACGCGTTATTGTTTTGTTCTTTTTCTTTTTTTAAAAAAAATAATGTTCCTGTACAAATTCTAGTTTGGTGCAAAGAAAAGTCTCATTGCTGTTGACAGTGAGGCTGCAAGGTAGCTATCGTGTGGCTGATGGGATATGCTGAGGTACCTTCCCGATTCTTCTGTTCAGAAATCTGTTGCTTTATTTATACATTCTCATTTTGTGTGACTTGGTTCAGCAAATACGGTTAAATCACGGCAGTCGGATTAAGTTGCCAGTGGGGCAGCGGTGGCGGCAGCAAATAGTCCATATCATCACTTCAGGTGTTTTTAAAAAAGGTGTTTCGGTTGTTTAATTTCCTTTAGACATCCTACTTCTTTGTTGTTTGGCAAAAGGAAAAGAAAGAACTATCCGTTCCTATAAATCACCCGACATTGATAGATCCACTTTGATAAACTGATCAGCTAACAGCCTGGAAGTAAATCCATAATATGTTCGGTGCTGCACTGGCATAAATGGTCACTGAACCCCCCCCCCCCAAAAAAAAACTCCAAGGGTGAGCCTTGATTCTAAATTTAGTTTTATTAACAATTTGCTTTGCTTCAAATTTATGAGTCTTCCTGCTTGTTCCGGGGGCGGGTTCAAGATCTTTGTTCAGTTGCTGCAAGATGGTAGGAACTTAATTTTTTGACCTTTTGCAGACCCGACTCTGCGCAAAATAATATAAATGGCAAGTTGGAAAACAGGATTCTTCTTCCTCTAGTGAACATTTCCATGCATAGTCTTTATCCAATTCCAACCTAAGATTTAAATAATCCAGAATTTCCTTTTAAAAAAAATATTGTTATTGCTTTCTCCCCCTCAGAAGTTAACCCTTGGTAACTAAAAAAAAAATCGAGAATTTCCATGGACAACGAGATGGTGCTTAAATATTTACATTTTGGTCTAGATAGGTCCAAGTTCAAAAATCCTTAGAATTATGTTATCTGCTTTGCGCAAGCACTGAAGTTTTATTTCACCCCAAAACTAGGTTCCAGATTTCAAAGCCGTTTTCAGTAGAACATGGTGTGGCTGCTGTTAGAAGAGATCTGAGCCTTGGTAGGCATGTAAGCTGTCTGATGCGCCTAAAAGGTGCTTGCAAGTTTGCAACCTCAATATACATAGACTTTGCATTTCAGAGTAAGGATTTTTATGTGCTCAGTGTTAAAGTTCTTTGTGAGCATCAGTGACTGTTTCTTGAAGGGATACTCAACCCCTCGATATCTTATAGAGAGAAGGACTTGCGAAACTTTCACTATTGATTAAATTATTGCACTGAGCATTCCCTTACTGCTACAGAATATTGACAATATTTAACGTAAGGACTCTCGATTTTTCAGAATGAGTGTTGAAGTGAAGGGATGGAGCTGAAACCCGCTTATCCATACTTTGCTCCAGTATTAGAGATGTGGGTGGCACTGTGGTCTAAACCACTGAGCCTCTTGGCTCAAAAGGTCAGTGGTTCGAATCCCCGCGATGGAGTGAGCTCCTGTTACTCTGTCCCAGCTCCTGCCAACCTAGCAGTTCAAAAGCATGCCAGTGCAAGTAGATAAATAGGTACCACCGCGGCGTGAAGGTAAACGGTGTTTCCATGCGCTCTGGTTTCCGTCACGGTGCCCCGTTGCACCAGAAGCGGTTTAGTCATGCTGGCCACATGTCTGTGGACAAAAGCCGGCTCCCTCTACCCGGAAGTGAGATGAGCACCGCAACCCCATAGTGGCCTTTGACTGGACTTAACCACCCAGGGGTCCTTTACCTTTACCTTTACCTTTTTACCTTGCTCCAGTAATGTATTTTCAAGGAAAATATTGTTTGATTTTTTTTTTGCGGATTCCTTCTTTGAGCACCCATCATCACTTGCAGTATCACTTGCACAGACAGGCACTTACACAGACACATGGAAGTCCCCATAACTTCATCTTCTTCCTGATCTAATAATCCTGCACCTTAAATGTACAGATTAGGTCACCAATCAAAAGCAATGCAGAGGGAGCCCCTCAAATGCCAATATCGGCATCAGCTGGGTGGATGATGGTTGCTGGCATGCAAACAACTCGATTAGGGTTATCCAGTTGTGATTCCATCTTCCACATGTTGCCAAGGCAACACAGAATTGCTGAGAAGCAGTTTTTGGATGACTAGCCACACAACTGTGATGACATCTGAACCGGGCCTTAAAAGATAGGCTTCGATCTTGATGTTATCTTGCAACAAATTGTTTGAAGGATTCTATGGCTTTTTCAGCAGCTCCAGACCTCAGCTCAGCAAAAGTATTTTGATCTGAGCTGATTTCCTGCCAATTCATTTGAGTCCAAGTATTTGATTATGGTGACTAGTTACGGAGTGAAGGGTAAGATTTTAAAATGCTGGAAAAGAGACTTTTAAAAATTACGCAGTTGTCTTATAAGATTCTATTTTTTGAAGGACCCCTGGTAGCATCCAAGATTTTTGGATTCCTCCGTCAATGAACCCTGAAAGTGTTCCTGGTTGTGGGTTCATAGCTGCATGGCTTGCCAAGAAGCTTAGTGTGTCTCACTGCAGTAGTTCAAAGCAGAACTTTAGAGATATTTTGAAGTAATTCCATTGTGCTCTGCAATATTAGTGTTCACATCTGAGGAAGAAAAGTGGTGAACAGGCAAACAAGGGATTTTGCAGTGAGCCTAAGCATTAAAAATGCATTTTACGTTATCAGAAATAAGAAGGAAGGATATTATTTAGGTATGTGTGGCGACCAAACTCAGCAGATTTGAGAATGCCTGCAGTGTAATAAAAGTTTATTTTTAATATGTCACAGTATTTTGATCTAAATTATGTTGTCTATGGTATTAAAGAAATGATGTGAAATATGTAGAAAGTTGCCTTGGTTCATAATTTTAAGCCTGAAGGTGGCTTATCAGCCACTATCCCTATCATTTTAATGCTGAGACTGACATGAGTGAAACAGGTTTAAGTATAGTCTCTGGGACTATTACCTGTATAGTAAAAGTCATGTGAAAAGTGTGATTATGGGCTTAACATAATGAATCAATCCACATGGTGATGAGACCAAATATGGAATTTGAAGACAGTTGTGTTTGAGTCATACATGGCCAACATTTCATTCCAAGGCTTTATTTAACATGAAATTGGTTCTGATGTACAAAGGTATAAAGGATTTTCAAGTCCTCAGCGTTAGACCAAGGATATTCTAGCGGTGTAATGACATTGCAAAGGAAAAAAAGCACGCTGCATGTTTCAGAGAACCTCTCCTTTAAAAAAAAAAAGCTATCTTGTTCCTCTACAGTGGTGGGTGAGTTATTTCATTTTGAATAAAGCATAAACATAATCATGCATGTAAGCACCCATGTGCATACTTGGCAAGGAAGGTCAGTGACTGATCAGATCTTTCTAGTCCTTGTTGAGCAGTTTCAGGAATCATGAAACATCAGAAGAAAGGTTATTTCTCTTAGGGAGGAAAAAAAAACCCTTCTTCTACTGTCATATCACCTAAAGTGGATTCCAATCTCAAATTCCTCTTCATACCTCAGACTACAGAAAAGAAACAGTATTTTCACTTTTACTGACATGTTCTTTGTTAAAAAAAATAAATGGAAATGTTTGACAAATGCTGTAAAGTGAATGTCGGGTTTGCTTCTGTGGGGATTAAAATTCTTGTGTTTACATAAATGGGTTTATATTTTGACAGCTATTACACTTGAGGTTCTTCCATCCTAATAACTATTTGTTAGGAGCTGTGAATGATCTGCTATTAGTCCCGATTTATTACTACATTCTGATGCTGAAAGATTTTTTTACTGAAAACAAAATCTGGGGGAGGGAAGGGTTTTGTTCTAGATTCTAATCGTGTTTTCTAACTTGATTTAGTTTTGTTTTTTTACTTTGGAAAGAAGTTTTGTGCATCTAAAAGGTTTTGGTCAATAGGTTTTTAAAAGCTGAAAAATTGCATGGGCCAATTCAGCAAACTTGGTTGAATAACTTACATGTAGGTTTGACTGTGTTCATGCTGTGCCTTTGCAGATGGGGAAATAGAAATAGAAATTTTAGTGCTTCACTGTGAAGTTATAAAGTATATGAGGTGCTGACCTTAGATGTTTCTACACTTGAAAAGTCAAAATGATCCCTTTGATATCCTGAACTGGGCTTCATTTAGAAGGAGGGAGGGAGGGAGAGTCAGGAAAACTGTCTTCCCTCCAAAGTGATTGCTTACCATAGTTAAATATTGAAATGAAGGGAGAGGTATGCCACACAAGATTGTATCTGCTTGTGGCAAGCAAATCAAATGTCCCGATCACAAGCAGAAAGCCAGTAATATATGCTGAAATAAAAAAATATCACCACGTGTTGGGTAGTTGTATCCAACCTTCATTCATCCCTAACCTGACCAACAGTCTTTACAAGAAGCACTCAGGTGAATGTTTAGACAAAGACACATCATGGGCCTAGTCTATCTACAGCGCCAAAAAAATAATAATGTTTTGTTCATTGGTCTTACGAAACACAATGCTACTAATTGGAGATTGCAAATTTAAGATTGGCAGAACTAGGCTGGCCTAAATGGTCATGCTAGAACAAGCTCTTCTTCCCCTCATTGATATACACCTCAAAGAAGTAAGTTTCTGTAATGAAACCGGAAGTGTCAATATTTCATACAGCAAACTTTAAACTGTCCCCCCCCCCCATTTCATATGAAGAGGCTCCCATCTGGTTAAAATGAAATCGAATCAAGGAACTAGGGCTGTGAAACAAGATTAAATTCCTACCCAGTAAATGGAAAACACCCTTTGCAGGCCTCCCAGTTCCCAAAGCGCAGCCCAGAAGAACTTTGAAAGGAATTAAAATAACGATTCTGGCTTGTAAGGGCATCTTTGTGATAATGTTTCAAAATGTCATGAAAAGTTCTGTATTGCTGAGGGGAGGGCTTCCCCCTCGTTCTTTTTTTCCTTTCTGTTTGTACCACAATCCTAATAGCTGCCATTTTCCCAATCCTGGGGCTTTCTGTAGATCAGTGGATGTTAGGTTTAAACCTCTCTTTTCTTTGATGAAGCTTTCAATAAAAAAAAACAAAGAAAAGAGCTGAGTCTTGTGTTTTCTTGAGGCTGGCATGGATCAAACTGGAGGATGGCACAGTGTCCAGCACTAACGGGTCAGAGTGAGATCTCTGAAATCCTCCTGAGAAATAAAGACTGTCACAACATCTGGACCGAGATAATCTGTGTTTGAAAGGAGGAAAGTGTATTCTGTGGATAATTGCACTATTATAACATAGTTCAAAAGACCATGAAATACACACAAATTATAATAATCGGGGGGTAATTTTTAAATAGGAACTGCAAGCTCCAACTGAATTGAAGAACAGTCCTATAGTTGGGAGGAGAGAATCCATGGCCAAGGAATTGCCACATCCTGACATGTTCTCTGGCCACAATCTTCTATCTGGTGCAGACTTCCCTAAAAGGCTCTGTTTCTGACTACAGCACCACGGAGACCTCCAGGGATAGACTTCCCTCCTAGTCAGTGAAGAGGGAGGTCCGCAGCACCCAGTCCCCCTCCTAGAGGGCACAAAACTGCTCTTTTTAATTGGCAGGCTAACAAATCAAAGTTTTGTAGGGCAGTGGCTATGTCAAGTTTGCTTGGAAGTAAATCCCACTAGGCTCAGTGGGACGCTTCCAAGTAAATCAGTAAAGGAAAGCAACCTAAATCACATTAAAATTTGCCCAGGCTCCACAATTATTCCATGGCACTGAGACTAAAACTTGTTGGCTATGCAGATTCTCCCATCTTTTTGTGCATTCACGGTTTGCAAAAGCTGTTGTTCGCCCCATTTGAAAGTTCAGCATTTATCCTTTTGCTAGACCTAGGGGCAAGTCATAAAATGAAAGGCTGACTTTTCCATATATTCCTGTTGCAGAATTTTTAAATTATATATTATTTTACCGTTAATTGAATTCCTGGGTACAGCATGACATCTTCTTTATATTTGTGCATTTACCTTTATGTCCCTCGGACACGCTTTTCCATTTCTGCTTAACCACAGGCAATGGGGAGGCAATGGGGCACCGGCAAGGCAAACATGATCAGACACGTGGATGTTACACTTACCTTTGAAGAGTAGGCTGCATTCCAGAGGTTTCTCAACACACACATAGCCCTCCACCCTTCGTCCAAGGAAGCAAGAGGCATTCATTACTTCAGTTCAAGGATGATCTTCAGCCAGGCAAAACAATTTGAGGATGATGAGGGGCTGTGGCCTGGGACTCAGCTACATAGCTGCAAATTAAACATTTAAAATGTGTTGTAAAGTGCAGTATACAAATGTGACGCTAGATAGTGAAAGTGAGCTGTGCAAATTTCAATGTATTTTTTCAAAACGTTTCAAAATAAGAGCATTTTCACATTTATTTATTTTTAAATATGTGTGTAGATTCCACCCTGGCATAACCTTGAAGGCTAGATGGAGAGAACAGGAAGAGGCCCTTAGCTTGAGGTTCCTCACCGCAGCTCTATATCACCCCATTATTCCTTTCTTAACGTAAATGGAAGATTTAGAATCATAGAATTGTAGAGTTGGAAGTCTGACCCCCTGCTATCAGTGGCGCACAGTGAAATTTTTTCAAAGGGGAGCAGTTAGTGCCAGAGGCTCTAGCTTGCGAGGGGTGTGGGGGGTTGATGTCATGAGTGTGACGTTTGACATCACTAAGCCAGGCAGAAGCTTCCCGGGCTTTGTGAAGGAGGTGCCAGGGCTCGGACAGGATGCTGGAGCCCTCCTGCTACCTTCCAAAAGCCAGATGGGCTTTAGGAAGCTTTCCGGGCTTTGAGAAGGAAGCACCAGGGGACTATCCTAGTCCCCTTGGTCCAATGACCGCACGCCACTGCCTGCAATGCAGGAATCTTCGCCCAATGTGGGGCTCAAGCCCATGACTCTGAGATTAAGAGTCTCGCGCTCTAGCGACAATAAAACAAATTGTGTATACCGTTACAGACAAACCCAAGCGAAACCACATTGGTTTTTTTTCCTGGTGGTACTCAAGAGTACACAGTACCGGCACCTTTTTCCCCTAGAAGAAAAGCACTGTCAATAACAGTGAAAATAGATTTCCTGCTGTGCTAATTGGACATGAACTCCAGAATCATATAAGGCAGCCCGATTCTTTTCCAAACATATCTGCATTACGTACTTCTTTTTTCACTCCTTATGCCAACACTAGCTTGCTTAATGGAGTGGTATCTCACATTTTTACATAGCTTTTTCTCTATTTTCCCTCTTCATAGCTATTTGATCATTAAAAAACAAAGCAAAAACAAAGCTAACTCTCCAAGTGGAAGGAATATGCTACTTTGGACAATAAGACAAAAACAAAGTTGAACTTCTGCTTTCCTTCCCAGTTACTTTGGGAATTTCCAACAGTACACAAACTTATTCCTAACAAGCTCTCTTAGCTGTTTGACCTTTCATTTGAACTGCCCGTTCTCCAGATTCCCGCAAGGAGCGACCTCCTCCTCTTTCCTTTCAATATAGTTTCTTTTCCTCAACTTAAAATTGTCTGCTCTTATGCTGTGCTTATGCTGCATACACACCCGTTAAGTGCTTTGATTTATTTTTATATACGTTAAGCGCTTATACTGTTTCTGGGGATGCTTGAGCCACAGTGTATGTCTTTTAGAGTTAAGGATATGGACGGGAACTGAAACTTAGCTGGGCCTCAAGGGAGCTGCAGGCAAATGTTACAGCGCTGTCTTGGGTTTTTAGCTACAGGCACAAAATTTTCCTCTGTCAGGGTCACATGGCTACATGCAAGTGGGGAATCTGGTTTAATATAAATTTTGCATGCTTATAAAGACCACCAGCATTCTGAACAAATGACCCCCTAACTCCCTGCTCCTACCCACTCATGTTAGCACGGACAGGGCTGAGCGATATTTGGTTTTCAACACTGTGATATATCACCCATTAAATATGTACCAATATATCACAATGCCTAAAATAACTATGGAGCTATGTAGAGGCATTGGCTGGCTTCATGGTTTCCCCTGCATCATCTTTTTAGCATAGCACAGCGCACACACAAACATTAGAGCTGGGCAATGTATTGATACGTTGTCAAAAATCAGTTTGATTTCATAATATTCAACGTGACAATATATCGCGAATCACGATGCGTGTGTGTATGTGTGTGTTATGTAAAAAATCGTAATGTGGGGTGTGTGTGTGTGTGTGTGTGTGAAGCCAGTCATTGCCTTCTCTCGATTCCTTCCATCCCTGTTGCTCTGTATCGTAAAACAACAGTTGTAACAACATGTTAAAGGTAAGTAAAAAATTATCGGTATTAGGCCCCTAAATAGTAGCAGTTGCCAGGACATTATCCCATTAGCCTCAACATAGTAACATCCTTATTTCAGACATCAAAATGTTTAGTTGGTAATGTGTGTGTATGTGTGTATCACAGTGTTGAAAGCCAGACATTGCTCAACCCTAACACACATCACGATTTGCGATATATTGCCAGGTCAAAAATTATGAAAGCAATATGTACTTCAAACCGGTTTTGGACAATATATTGCCTAGCCCGACCCTCTTCTGTCCTCCCTGACACCTGGGAAGCTGCCTCAGTAGAATTCTAACTTCCAAGGGCCAGGGAGGGAGAAGGAGGGTGTCTTCTGACTCCCTCCTTGCTACTATCTCCATTTCTGCTGGAGCAATGGCACTGCAGCCAGGTCAGGGAGAGGGCTCATGATGGATCGC
This sequence comes from Lacerta agilis, assembly GCF_009819535.1. Lineage (NCBI taxonomy): Eukaryota > Metazoa > Chordata > Lepidosauria > Squamata > Lacertidae > Lacerta > Lacerta agilis. Next base: position 14,728,267 of record NC_046323.1, on the reverse strand, counting down.
AGAAGGTTCAAACTCTCTTTTGGTCCCCATGATACACCATCAGAAGCACAAAGGATTCTAACTTGGGTTCAAGATTAACCAAGCCCAAATCCAAATCAAATCCAGGAAGGCGGAAGGTGTTGCCCAGCACTACAACGTATTATTAAGGGGCGTGGCACAGAATCAGGACCTTGGATCCTTATCTGAGACACTGGATTTCCTGGGTACATCTGGGAAAGAGACCAAAATGCTCTGGTCTGGGGAGATACAGCTACAGCCTGACCCACCTCAGCTGAGAATTTAACCTCTCTCTTAACAGAGTCATATGGGGAACCTTTGGCTTCCCAGATGCTGCTAGACTACAGCTCAACTCTATTCCTGCCCATTGGGTCCGTCTTGCTGGGGCCGATGGGAGGTTCATGAACATCTGGAAAGCTAAAGGCTGCCCACAGCTGATGGAGAACTTGCTGTGACCATCAGCCTTGTGATATTACTTGATTATAAAAGGTGCGGCAAGATCACCGTTCTTTCCCTCTTCCAAGGCTTCCAATACCATTGAACAATACAAGACCTGTCAGGAGTCAACATGGACCAATGGTACCAAGTAGTATGGGAAACAGCCCTACTAGAAAAATTAACCAGCAACCTAAAACTAGCACGGGGACAAACAGATGAAGACACCTTCACTCCCGTATGGTCCCCCTTCATCGCACACGCAGCCCAACAAGACAATGGCAAAACTCTACCGACAGCATACAAATCAATATGGCTAACCTGATCCAAAATACCCACCCACCCCACTCACACAGGAAACCAAAGATCACCACAGCCAACCACAAATGAACAAGCAAACCCTACGCCGATCGCGACCTCTCACTGCCAAGGAAACACAAGCAAACAACAGAGAACCAACACAAGTGACGCTGATACCAAATCTTACATATATTAAGGAAAATAGAAACATCATCTCCCCACCCCACCCTCCCACCCACTTCCTTCCCCCCCTCTCTCCCTAATGTCTCAACAACTAAAATTGATCTGTAAAAATGTTTTATGGAAAAATATGAGAGACATTACACACACTTTGTAAACCAAGAAAATCTTTAATAATAATAATAATAACAACAATACCCATGATGGGTAGAAATTCCTCGTCAGTCTAGCACCACCTACGAAACTCACTGCTAGTATGGGCAAGCCCTGCAAAGTCAAAACAACAAAGGACTGTTCTGTGATTCTTTCCATGACAACTATATACCCTTTTGACTAAATTGCTGGAAGTGCCAAATGCAGTCCAGAAATGCTTTGCTAGATATTTAGGGATTTGAACCGCTAGCTAGCCAAATCTGAAGAAGTGTGCATGCACACGAAAGCTTATACCCAAGAACAAACTTAGTTGGTCTCTAAGATGCTACTGGACAATTTTTTAATTTATTTTGACTGCGTCAGACCAACACGGCTACCTACCTGAAGCTAGCCAAATAGTTATTTTTGGACAATATTTAAGGATATGTGTTTGTTAGTGTCGAGTGCCTTTGTGAAATTATGTCTAGGGAGTTATAGCAAATAGCAGCACAGCCTTATCTTTTAGCCTTGCTCTGCCAGAATGAGCTAGCCGGCTTTCCTAAGGTACTTTCTGGATCCCAGGAGTTAAGGGCTACATCCAAAACAATACTATCATTTGGAAGCCTGTACATATTATATAACTACAGCAGCGATCGGTTTCTCAGTCCCATACCTGGTCTCATGAAATGCTGCATCTGCATGTTAGGTATTGGCACTTTTGCAGTTTTATAATATGTTTGTAAATTTGGAGAAGTGTGAAATCATGTTCTGATTTACATGTTTGCCCAGGAGGTATGAATCGGGTTGGGTCACACTGGAATTTACATAAGTCTAATTTCTCATGCATCCTTTCCTCATGCCCTGCACATGGACTTTTGGGAAGCATTTTGGTCACCACTGTGAAGAACAGGATTCTGAAGTAAATGGACCTTTGTTCAAATTCAGCAGGAAGTCTCATGTTCTCTAGAAGTTTTTTTTTTTAAACTATCTTTCTTAAAGTGATCCTTTCAACTGTATTTGCTGAATTTAGAATACCACATCAGATGGCTCAGTCAGTAGAGCATGAGACTCTTAATCTGAGGGTTGTGTGTTCTAACCCCACATTGGGCAAAAGATTCCCACATTGCAGCGGGTCAGACTAGATCACCCTCATGGTCCCTTCCAACCCTACCATGCTGTGATTATTGTTTGCTTTGTAACAATAGCTCATATAACCCTTAAAACAATTCCGTATCTGTCATTTTCTGCCCAGAGACATCTGTACTGTCTCCTGGCCCATGTCCCTCATCTCAAGCGAAGGGGAATAATTTGAGCCGCAAGTGGTGCCACAACTACTTAGGAGAATAATGCCACTCATAGATGCCGTTAACATTATGTCTGATTAGTATTTAAGAACAGCAGTTGAGCTGAGAAACAGCACACTTCAGGGCAGCTCTGCCAGGTAGCAACTGCTGTAGATTCTTAAAACTGGTTTTTCATAGCAAGGTGAGTTTTGATAGCTAGGATGAAGTAGACACTGGTTTCTACAAAGAATTCAATACGGCTTTAGATTTGAAATACAGCGGTACCTCAGGTTACATACGCTTCAGGTTACATACTCCGCTAACCCAGAAATAACGCTTCAGGTTAAGAACTTTGCTTCAGGATAAGAACAGAAATCGTGCTCTGGCGGCGCAGCGGCAGCTGGAGGTCCCATTAGCTAAAGTGGTGCTTCAGGTTAAGAAGAGTTTCAGGTTAAGAACGGACCTTCGGAACGAATTAAGTTCTTAACCCGAGGTACCACTGTAACATGGATATTACCCTACTCCAATTAGTCCAATTAGTAAACGGCCTCGGCCCAGTATACCTGAAGGAGCGTCCCCACCCCCATCGTTTAGCCCAGACACTGAGGTCCAGCTCCGAGGGCCTTCTGGGGGTTCCCTCCCTGCGAGAAGTGAGGTTGAGGTTACAGGGAACCAGGCAAGAGGGCCTTCTCGGTAGTGGCGCACGCCCTGTGGAACACACTCCTATCGGATGTCAAGGAAATAAACAACTATTTGACTTTTAGAAGACATCTGAAGGCAACCCTGTTTTGGGAAGTTTTTGATGTCTAATGTTTTATCGTGTTTTTAATATTCTGCTGGGAGCCACCCAGATGGTTGGGGTATAAATAATATGTTGTTGTTGCTGCTGCTGCTTGTTGTTGTAATGGGCCCTAAAAATTATTTATGCTTTTGTTTATTTAAAATATTGGTAACTGTCCTTCATCAGAAGATGACCAAATAAGGAATTATTATTATTATTATTATTATTATTATTATTATTATTATTAAATTTGTATACCACACTCCATCTGTAGATCTCAGGGCAGTTTATAACATAATAAAGACCAACCCACCCACCCCAAAAATACATAATAAAAACACGAAAGGAAAAAAAATACCCTCCCACAACACATTTAAAAGGGCAGCGAATGAAATCAGCAAAAGGCCTAAAGTTCAAATAACACCGTTCACACAACAGACCAAAAAATGTAAACAACAACAGGCAAATAATGTGAATCTGAAGGATGTCCTTAAAATTACCCCCATTCTGAACGGGTACAGTTTCTAGACCATGTCAACTTCAGAGTTGAGCTACGAATTTCTCTAGCCGATGTCATCAGCACATCTTGGTAAAGTACAGAACGATTTCCCTTGCACCATTACATTGACAACAGCCCACAGACACTCTGGACGGTATGTATTTAAAAACGCTTTTGGCCTAGGAAGCTGCTTAGCGACAATATATCTGCATAAATCACATCTGTATATTTTAATCTGTCCCGTTAAGTGCCGTTGGAACTTTGATCCCATCCACATTGTACATTTAAAGCAGTACCATCCCATTTTAAACAGTCATGGCTCCCCCCTCCCCCGCAATAATCCTGTGAATTGTAGTTTGTTACAGGTGTTGGTTCCCAGTGTGGTTTAGCAACCAATCCCCCTTCCCAGGAAACTCTGGCGACTATATCTCTGTGAGAGGAATAGTGTCCCCCCCGTAAAAAGGTAAAGGACCCCTAAACTGTTAAGTGATTCGAATTTGACTATGGGGTTGCGGCGCTCATCTCGCTTTTCAGGCCAAGGGAGCCGGCGTTTGTCCACAGGCAGCTTTCCGGTTCATGTGGCCAGCATGGCTAAACAGCTACTGATGCACAGAGGACTGTGATGAATGCCAGAGCACATGGAAATGCCATTTACCTTCCTGACACAGCGGTACCTAATTATCTACTTGCAGTGGTGTGCTTTCAAACTGCTAGGTTGGCAGGAGCTGGGACAGAGCAATGGGAGCTCATCCTGTCGCGGGGATTCGAACCGCCGACCTTCCGATCGGCAAGCCCAAGAGGCTCAGTGGTTTAGACCATAACGCCACCCGTGTTCCCTAGTTGGGACCTAACAAGGACCAGCACCTGTTAAAAAAAAAAAACACTTCCCAGGATTCCTTGGGGGTTCTATGGCTGTTTAAAGTGGTATGATACTGAGCTGAATCTTGAATGGCTATGCATAAAGTGACTATGAGCTGTGGGTGGGGGGGGGCAGCTGCACTGGGATCTCTTCTACAAAGTGGGGGGGTCCCCTCACAATATAAGCCTGTTAGCCCTGATTCATGTGTGATGCCCTGGTTTGACAAGCTCCTTCAGTAACAGACAAAAAAACAAAACAGTTTTTAATGAAAACTGGCATTGGCCAAGACAGCTGGCAGTCCTTCGCCTCTGCAGGACAGCATCTATTCAGTATTTAATTGATGGTTGAGAGTGACAGAATGTGACTCCTTATCATTTATTACTTGTGTTTACCATTCCTCAGCCAGGATGCAAGCTGGGTGGGTGTCCGTGTTCAGACTGAACTAAATTCCAATGAATTTCAGATGCATTTATGAAGATGTGTGCCAAGTTGCCTCATTAAATTGCAATTGTGTGTTATGTGTTGTTTACCTGTCACTCTTAAGCACTTTGACCTTCATCTTGTTTCAGTGAATGGCAGCATCCTCAATGCCTATCATGTTTATGCACAGAGCAGAAATATGCTTTTAATTTCACGAAAAGTGCTATTAAGATTATTTGAATGTATTTGCTGATCAGCTTATTTCTCACTGTGTAACCACTTGAGCATTCTTTCCATGTGACCACCCCTTCTCTACCCTTTGGATAAGGAATAGAGTTAGGGCCAGTTTCTAAACACTGCTTTTTTTCTCTGTTGCTTCTAAGTTAGCACATATTCAGGAAGAGTTGACTTCCTTCCAGCAGATGGTGCTATTAATCTGTAGACATGCATGTTGTACACGGTTAAAGCCAGGACTTTGGGTTGTGTAGCTCAGCACATACTAAAAGAGTAAGCCACTGGTGTTTGCTGATATTCTTGTCCAATTTCTTAAAATCTCATTTGTGGTGCAACTGGAGCACAGAAGAGTGGATCAGCCAGAAATGTCCCTTGCAGACAATGGCTGCATCTTCAGATCTCAAAATGAGATTAGAGGCAACATATTTATCAATTCCAAATGCAACATCTTTATACTGTCCTATGATAATAATGCCATTCATGGTTCAGCTGCAATACCTGTTGCTCGGTATTATCATAGGGAGTTTATCCTGAAACAGAACTGCCCATCGTCCATTGTAGATTATCAACTCTTTCCTGCTATAGTCGTTCTAGCTACCTTGTCTTTGAAGGGTTGTGAAGACTCTGTTACAGAGGCGGTGAAATAAGAAGTTGAATGTCAAAAGGGGGGGGGGGGCAAAGGGCACAGTTATATTGAAGGAACCTGGCATGTGTATTAGCTAAGAGCAGTGCAAATTGAGTAGTTCTAATTCCTGCAGCGGTTCTGAGAGAGACTAGGACGGCCAGCTATTTGAGATGTTCCCTGGTCTTTCCTTCATGTGTTGTTTATAACAGGAAAAAGAAAACATGGAAGAAGACTCTCAACATAAGATGGCTGCAACTCAGCTGATTGAACCATATATTTGCCACCCTAGGCACTAGTTCCACGCTTGAACCATTCAGGCTCCATGAATGTCTTGCTCTCCTGCATCACAGATTGACCTTCTAGGCTCCCCCTGCCTCCAGCTCTCTCTACATTCAACAGTCCAGAGGAATCCAGCCTGGCTCCCTTTTGCCACCCACAAGCCTTTCCACAAAGACCTTAATGCCCATTTAATGTTCCTCCATTAACCAATGCACTCTTCTTATTTTTTAAGGTGAACCCCAACCTCCTAAGCTCATGGGAATTCCAAAAGGAGATTCCAGGTTGTCTCTCCACAGCAGTCAACAGTATTACTTATATCCCCGTTCATCTTCCACTTTCTCCATGCCTTCCATAAGTTTATAAACTTGGATCCTGTCACCTCTTGCTTGCCTCTTCTCTAAACTAAAAATTCCCCAATGTTGCAACCTTTCTTCATAGAAGAGTCTCTCATTCCCCCTTGATAATTCTGGACATGCAGATCAAGATTTCTCTAGAATGCCGCGGAGAGATGGACTGGGAAGTCTTAGGAAAAGAGAGAAGTGATGGATACTATATGATGTGTGTATAAAAGCTGTTAAAACTGCATAAATAAAGGTCTAACAAAGAAATACTGGGGGAGCAGGTAAGCCCCTCACCGCACATAATCAAATCGCAAGACAAGGTGCACACAAAAAAATTGAATGGGAATGCCCATCAACTTTGTGGGGCCCTGCCCCCCTTAAGTGTTTTATTGGGACAATTGGCCCAATAGGAGCTGCTTCCTATTGCTGCCATCACACACAGAGGTGTCATGGGAGAACTTTTCCATGTGACTGTTTCTTTCAGATATCGTTCTGAGGTTACACACACACACACACAATTTCCGTCTACCCAAGCTTGCAATAACATGGGCGACAGGGGTATCTTTACTATTTACTCCTTCAGGGATCAATGTCATTTCCTTAAAAGCATATAGATACATTTTTAATCATATCATTTTGGGTTTCACACCCCTGCAAATGAGATGCTTTGCAGGCTTGATTGCTCTCCATTTGTCCTTTTGGGGGGGCCTTAATTTGATGAGCTGTAAGTGCACTTGCAAGCCCACTGTGCGCATTCAATAATCTAATGGTGCTTTGAAGTACGTCTGCCTCATTGCTACTGCACGGAGGCTGATTATTGCAGGCATAGTGCATTAAGAAATCACACTCGTATGCCTTTATTGGATCATCCTTATTGCTCATAATTCACTTGTAAAAATATTGTTGGCCCCTTATCTCACTTGTAACTTCGCGGGAAGCCACTCTGTTAAATGGCGCTGCTGTTGTGATGCCATTAAACCAGTGGGGCTATGCTTTTATATTTCTAGCTTTCCCGTCTAGATTTGGTTTTTCTTTTGCTTATGCAAAACAACTTTTAAAACTTTAATGCAACTTCTGATGCCATTCCGCCAGCGAAAGGATATGACCCACCAGTGCCTCCTTTTACTTATAGAAGATTTAGGCTGTTTCCCTACTCCTTTTTTTTACTCCTCTTTAGTGCATACTCAGTGCGTTTTCAATGCTAGGTTTTCAATCTGACATATACAAGTCAGCATAGGTACAGTATGCTGCAGTTTTAATAAGGTATTACTGTTTGATGTGTTGCTGCTCAAACCACACACCCGGGGGGGGGGGGTGCTTTTCTGTGCCCTGAAGTGGTAATGTGAACATGTAACAAGCCACCGTTTTGCCACTTATTCTGTGTCAGCAATTGCCAACCTGGTGCCCTCCACATGTTTTGGACTGCAACTCCAGCCCCAGCCATGGTTGGGCACCACAGGTTGGCATAGGCTGCTCTGTGCTGTTGGGATAGGATATATAAATTCCACAAAAGTAGCTACCAGTATTTTGACTGCTGCCAGTAGAGGTGATTCGCATGAAGAAACAGGCATCTAAATAGCATCCTCTTCTAAATCAGGAACTAAAGCAAGAATACATGTTGTATAAATGGTGGCTGTGGATCAGTTACCACTTCAAGTATGTGGGACGGACACAAGATGCAAACAATTGGCACTGTGACCTTTTGTGCCCTTCGTCTTAAAAAAAAGTAATTGCTGCCGTCAAAGCTGACCTTGAGTGGATCTACACACAGAAAAAAACATGCTATAAGAAAGTCAGAAATTAAACGTTATAACAAAAGAAAGAAAAAAAGGCTATGTAAAATAACATAGAAAAGGTTTATGCTCTCCATCGCCATCTGGTGTTGCATGTTTGTAATGCGTTCAAAACAATGTTTTGTTTTGTTTTTTTACTGATGTAGCTGAGTCCCGTGTCGGCTTCCTCAGAGTCTAGAATCAGGGCTGTGGAATCTGTGGCCCTACAGATGATGATGGACTACAAGTCCCATAAGATTATTTTTTTTTCATTTAAATTGGATTTTTAAAATAAAATGCTTTTGGAGGAAAAATCTTTCTAAAGATAGTTTTCTATTTAAGTTACATTTGAGTCCAAAGGCTATTCATCAGGAAATAAGGATTTGTTTAAAGTTTTTCAGTCTAAGTTTTTTTTTATATTAAAAAATTGTTTAACCACATCAGCTAACAAACATGGATACATATGCTATAATGTTATTGTTTTAGTTAAATAATTTTTAAAAATTGTTATTAAGGAAATGATTATTTTTCTCTTTCCAATAAAGTATAGCAGAAAAGTTGTCCAAATATAAACAGTTAACTTATTAAACCTCACAATAATTTCATAATTATCGGTCTATGTATTTCTAATAGTAGAACCAAACCACTTATTGTTGGTATAACTGTAAAAACTACTCTGAAAATTTATTATTCCAAAAATGAAACCTTCGTCTGGTTGTAAATATTAAGACGATACCAGCAAGAACAAGTCTTTCTGTTTTTTTTAAAAAAAGGATTTAAATCAAGTCTTATTGACTTATTTAAATCAAATCCACCCTGCGGCCACCAACACTTTTGCTGGGATGGAAGTTTTGTCATGGCTGTAGGCTACATTTATTCAGGCCCTGCCTGCCACAGTGCTCTTTCATTTCTCGAAAACACAAACAGAGATCCCTAAAAAGCATTCATACATTTGTTGCATAATCTAGTTTGGCTGGGCGGATATAGGAGGATATTCATTCACAACAGCCCACTGCTACACATATAAACCTCTGGATTAAGGAGACGCTTTATAAAGAGCCCTGAACGTTTCCCAGCTTGAAGTCTTTCTTTTTCAAGTGTGGTATTATTTTCTTTTTAATCCTGCAAGTTAAAATGTATGTACAGGAGGAAGAAGCTTCGCATTTGGGGGGGGGGGGTGTGGAAAAAAGTAAGGCAAGTGCGCTTATGTGTACATATGGTTTTCATAGGTATGGGGAGCAGCTGTGAGCTCAGACCTTCTTGTAAAAAAGTGCAGGGGCTATGTACCTGTCTCCATCCTTTTCAAAAGAACTTCCCGCTTCTCTAAGGTATCTTTACCAGGTGAATTCTCTTAACCTCCTTGTATTAAGAGGTTAAACAGGAGCCAGGATGCTCCAGACCAGTGCTTTGTGTCATCGACCTCCCCTCCAGGTTTTGTTCTATCATTTCCCCTGCTGTGCTGGATTGATGCTTCAGATAATGCTTCCTCTCGGTGTGCGAAATAAGCAGCCGCCGCCAGAAGAGGAGCCGCGTGGCCTTCTGAAGTGCCCATTCGGCACAGCAGAGGACCAGCCGATAGGCAACACGAGTGTGATTTGAGAACTGTTAAAACCTTGCACAGGGATGTCGCCTCAGAGGGGAGCTAGGGGATGGCGCGAAAACCGGAAGCAAGCAGCGCAGGAAAAGCAAGGTGTGCAAGTAGGAATAAGATGAACAAGCAGAGAGGATATAATGGGAAGGGGGAAGGATGGAGGTACAGTGGTACCTCGGGTTACAAACACCTCGGGTTACAGACTCCGCTAACCCGGAAGTAGTACCTCGGGTTAAGAACTTTACCTCAGGATGAGAAGAGAAATCGCCCGGCGGGAGGCCCCATTAGCTAAAGTGGTACCTCAGGTTAAGAACGGTTTCAGGTTAAGAACGGACCTCCTGAATGAATTAAGTTCGTAACCAGAGGTACCACTGTAGTTTATTTGCAGTTACACACTGGGATGTGAACTGTCTGATATTTCTGGTTGTCATACAGCTTACATCTAGCAGTTATAGAAGCAGGTTCTTCTCCCCCCCCCCCCCCATGCGAGTTCTAAATTGATTTCAAATAGGTTTGCAGTGTGAATGTGCAAACATGGGCAAGACGTCTTATCTCTGATTAAATTCAAATGCGGTATAGAAACTCCCCTTGGTGGTTTTCATTGCCCCTTTCTGCACCTTTTCCAGCTCTGCAAATATCCTTTTAAAAAATAAATTAACAATCTACCATCCCTTACATAGACTTTGTAAGTGCAGGACACCTATCTGCAAAATAAGAGGTGTGTTTCTCGCAATGTTTGGAAAATGTAAGGTTGTAGCCAACTAAGGTTTACTCAAAGTAGACCCAGTGACATGAACAGACCGACATGATTAGTCGTGTGCATTAATTTCAATGTGTTTGTTCAGAGTAGAATAACAAGTAGAACACAACACAATTTCTGCATAGATCTACTAGCATCCTCTTCTGCTACTTAATTAATCCAGATCACCTATTCTTCCTGATCCATAGATCTCCCACATGCAACTTAGATCACTGAAAAATAAAGGGACTTGGTCACCTTTTCAGTCAGTGAATGATCCGGCTCTAAGCTTCCCATTTGGCTCCAATACACAGCGTGTTAAAACAATAGCTTGTTTCAGGATGCTTGGCAACCACACAGAAGAAAGGAAAATTAAAGACTTTGATGTCTCTTCCTTTTTCATCAGTCCTGGCTATGTTATCCTGCTTGAAGCTGGAAGGATTTTCTTGCTGCTAGCTGAAAAAGCAACAGCTTAAATAATGTCTTTTCTGCCTTTGAACTGGTGGGAAGTACTTCAAGGACAGACCCTTTAGTATTGTTGTTAAAATGTACTTTGAAAAATATGTGCCTTGTGAAAGGAAAAAGGGAAAAAAAGTTTATCCATAAACTCAGAATCCAGGGTGGGTGTTGTTGTTTTTTTTTTAAAGCCTCTGTTTGCCACACTGAGAGATACTGTGCTGTGAATGACAAAATAAAACAGATCCCTGTAAATATCTTATGATCTAAATGTGATGTTTGTTTGGGAATGGCTCCCTCCCATGTTTACACTACTTGTACAACTGTGAGCGATGTTTTTTTTGGGGGGGGGGATTTAGACCAATATCCATATACTTCCCCAAAGCCAGCCTTGGCTTCTTAATCAAGCTTTTGAATTTGGACAACATCCGCACAATACCTGCTTGCTTATGATAGGAGGTGTTAATTTGTGGGGAAAGATGGACGAAGGACACCGCTCTTTTAGATCAACAGCTCTTTATTACAGCAGTTAGAACTGCTCCTTATGTGTCTGACAACAGCTTAGCTGGCTGCTTTATATAATACTAAGTAACTTGTAACAGTAACAACTTCCAACTAACTAACCAATCAGAGAATGACAGCTTTCAGTCCTTCATTTGCATACTGGTGGCCCTGAGTGAGAACTGCAGCCAATCTTAAGACATAACAGCGGGGATTATTGTGCAGCAAGGCAACTACAAACCATTGTATTTACAACGTCTATGGCCAAAATCACCCCTTTATCTTTCAGACTGAATGCACTTTAAAATCACGATAAAGTGCTCACAAAAAATAATGAAAGCTCTATACACAAGAACACACATAGGAAACTTCTACTTATAATGAATAACATTCCCACTACTCAGCTCCATTTTTTTAAAAAAAAAATCTTCCACAGGAAGTTCTCTTTTGATTTGTTTTTTTTAAAAAAACAGAATTTATTGACATTTTCACAAAATAACACAAACCCAACCCCCACACCTACAAATATCAAAACAAATACAAATACACATAATGTCAGGATTCTTCTTCTTATCTGTATACCTTACTAAAAAAAAAAATTTCTAGTTCCAAATCTTGACGTTTGACTTCCCCCGCCTATACACCTTCGGTTTTAAAACAGTACACTATTTCCTTAACAACTTTTCTCTATAAAGATTAACTTTACTTAGAAAAGAAAAAACACCTTTGTCTTAATCTTTGCATTATAACCTAAAACTTAACCAAATATTCTTACAGCTAAACTTGTTTCTTCTATCATTTATCATGCTGCTTTTAACTTAAATTCAATATCTCCTTACTTATTTAAAATAGACTTGTAATTAACAGACTTCACACTCCGATTTCGGATACCATGGCAGACCATCTATATTATACATTAATTGGTTCAACCCACTCCCCTTCTGTCCATTATCTTCTCCTGTCTTTCACCAGAACCGGATCTCCTATTATATTCTTCTGAATGTCCACAGATCCAGGTTACACCCACCACAAACCCTGCATCGAGCTCCAAGATGTTCATCCTCTCCATTCTGAGTTTCTCCGTGCCTTTGTACCATACGTCTTCTTCTTGTAGAAATCTTAATTCTGTGTCCCTCGACCCCGAACTGCCACCTCGGAGTCTGGATATTAAAAATCTTTCCGTTCCAGGGCTGCTGCCACCCCCTGAAATCGGCCCCTGTTCCACTCGGATTTGCTCAGCCATCTCAAACCATCCTTCCAACACATCTTCCAGCTCTTTGCAAAAGTCTGTTTCCATTGAATAAAACTTTCGAAAAGCCTCCTCTGTGGAAAACAAATTCTTTCCATTTATAATCCCACTCAAGGCTCTTAGTTTTCGATCAAGCAGTTCCAATTGAAAGACAGTAAGCTTTTCCTCATCCTCCCAGTCCTTCAGTGCCAACATAAGCGCAAAGTCCAACATCTTCAGGGGGGAGGTGGGTATCAAGTTACGTTTCCTGTCTTTTCCTTCCTTTGTCTCAATTTTTTCCTACGCAAGTCCAAATCGCCGCCATTTCTTCCGATGCCGGAGTATAAAGACCAAAACTTCAAATGGAGATATTTTTTCCTCAGTTAACCCCCAAAAGGAGATCTCAACAGACTCAGCTTTCAAATTCAAAATACTTTCAATTGATTGTTGTAGCAGCAGTCACTTAAAGGGTTAATTTCTTTCACCACCCGAAGGGAGAGAGGCGGGCTGCCTTTCTTCTTAATCCCAGAGCTTTCCCGGAATACAAAGAGTCAGTCAATTACTCACAGCTTCTGGTTTCTTAGCAACTCCTTAATGACAGGTAGAACAGAGACGCTCATCACGGACTTTGCCGCCGCATGTAAACATCCCGGTTGGGGCATGTCCCCTAAAGCCCGGCTCCGTAGTCCCTTCACCCCCACTCCCCCTTTACAGGGGGCGCGGGGGAAGGGTTCGGAGCACAACGGGCACAGCCGGGGAGCCCAGGGCACGGGACGCTCTTCCCGCGCCCCAACCGAAGCCCCGCTATGCGGCTGCAGGGCTCCTAACCCCCGGGATGAACTGGGTGCTTCGCAGCCGAAGCAGCCCACGACCATCCATAATGGCGCCAGCCGCCGGAAGTCGAAGTTCTCTTTTGATTTGACACCGGTTACCTCTGCAAGTCTCCATCCATACTTTGGCCTGCTAAGCCAATATTTCTGCACATTTGCAACCACATGGCACTTTCCTATCCTTCCTTGGAATCTTAAAAAATTGTGATGCCTCTTTCTAGCATCACGATTACACAAGAATGGAAAGATTTAGTGGACATGTGAGGATATTGTTACACGCCATCCCCAATCTCCACAGCAGTGAGAGATTCCAGGAAGTTCCAGACATGTTTACTAGGGTCTGTGCCTCCTTTTGGATGAAGAAGCACAGAAGAGACTGGGGTGTCTTTATGATATACAAACACTTCAGGTTACAAACTCGGCTAACCCGGAAATAGTACCTCGGGTTGCGAACTTTGCCTCAGGATGAGAACGAAAATCACGCACCAGCGGTGCGGCGGCAGCGGGAGGCATTAGTGAAAGCGCGCTTCAGGTTAAGAATGGTTTCGGGTTAAGAATGGACCTCCGGAACGAATTAAGTTCGTAACCTGAGGTACCACTGTATGGTATAAAAGGTAAAAAAAGGTAAAGGACCCCTAGACGGTTAAGTCCAGTCAAAGGTGACTATGGGGTTGCGGCGCTCACCTCGCTTTCAGACCGAGGGAGCTGGCATTTGTCCACAGCTTTCTGGGTCAGGTGGCCAGCATGACTAAACTGCTTCTGGCGCAGCGGAACACCGTGACGGAAACCAGAGCACACGGAAATGCAGTTTACCTTCCCGCCACAGCAGTACCTATTTATCTACTTGCACTGGCATGCTTTCGAACTGCTAGATTGGCAGGAGCTGGGACAGAGCAACAGAAGCCCACTCCATCGCGGGGATTTGAACCACCGACCTTCTGATCAGCAAGTCCAAGAGGCTAAGTGGCTTAGACCACAGCGCCACCCACATCCTGATATATGGTATACAATGGAGCGTGCAATGGAGAGGTTCAGGGCATCAGCATTCCAAGAGTACCCTGCTTCTCCTATAGGCACAGAAGCACCCATGCTCCCTCAAGTCACATTCCAGCTTCCTCTCAACCTTACTAACCTAACTGCTGGCCTTTTCCTAACACAGATAAAGGCCCCCATTCCTTTGATCTGTTGTGTTAATGGCCCATTACCCCAGGCTAACCCCTCAAAGGGGAATAGTCTGACAATTATCTTTCAACACTTGTTGATTCCCTAATATCTAATATACAACTTCAAATGCCTCAAGGGCTGTCACATGGAGGAGGGAACAAGTTTATTTTCTCCTGCTCTGGAAGGTAGGACGCAAGCCAGTGGCTTCGAGTTACAAGGAGGGAGATTCTGACAAAACATCAGGAAAAAACTTTCTGACAGCAAGAGCTGTTCAGCAGTGGAACAGACTCCTTCGGGAGGTGGTGGACTCTCCTTCCTTGGAGGTTTTGAAGCAGAGGTTGGATCATAGTTGTCCACTTTTTAAAGGAAAATCCCCTTATTCTGAATAGGATTCCTCGTAAGAAAAGGGAGATGTTGACAGCTATGGGTTGGATGGCTATCTGTCATGGATGCTTTAGCTGAGATTCCTGCATTGCAGGGGGGCTGGGCTAGATGACGCTTGGAATCCCTTCCAACCCTACAGTTCTATGATTCTATGAACTTGAGAAGTTTGTCCAGCTAAATTAGTTCTTTCACACCATGCTGATTCCAGTGAATTAAAAGCATCCAGTACACAGCTCAAACACACACCATAGGCTTTGCAGTAAGTTTAACTCGCAGGATCCAGCATCCTGCTAAACACACAGGGCTTAATTAAATCCTACCTCACGCTGGACTTAACTAAATTCTAGCACGTACCAAGTCCAGACATTTACGGTCTGGTCCCAGTTTTAACACACATACACCAAAGTCATAGGCATCTAACCCCCACAAAAACATAATATGTTGTTTTAAGTCGCAACAACACCCTATACAGAAGTCCCTTTGAGGGGTGGACTTAATGAGGTGGGACAGCAGCTAGAGTATATGGGTTAATCCATCAGGGAAGCTTGGGTGGTAAGCGCCTATAATGAAATTCAAAGCACCAACGTTTCTCTTTCTCCTTAAGAATCACTATATGAGCAAAGACTGTCCTATAGCAGCAAGGTGACTGGCTCATGTAGCCTGAGTTTTTCATAAATCCTCAAAACAGACAGATTCACCCAGGGAGACCATTATCGGGAAGGAAGGGAAGGGAAGGAGGCATTGTCCCCCAAGGACACCTCTTGAAATTAACTTCTGTGAGTTAAACAATGTGTAAAATATCACCTCCTTGTACTTGTGAAGGAGCCCCACCGGACTGATCACCTGCCTTCCCAGTTGTCTTTCTCCCACCCACATCCACCCAACATGAAAATAAGTTTTAAAATGTATTATCCTCATTTTGCCTGGAGAAGCTTTGCTTAGTCCCTTCCATGAAGGTGTTGAAGTAAGAGTAGCAAAATCGCAGCTAGGAAGCTCAAATCATATATATGACTAACACCCTTCTTTGGAAATTAAACCACTACCTATACTTAAGCATTTAAAAACTTTACTTGCAGGAACTTATACTTATGGATGAATTAAAACATAATATTTACAGTGGCATGCTCCTCCAAGCATGAAGAAGAAGAAGAGTTTGGATTTGATATCCCGCTTTTCACTACCCGAAGGAGTCTCAAAGCAGCTAACATTCTCCTTTCTCTTCCTCCCCCACAACAAACACTCTGTGAGGTGAGTGGGGCTGAGAGACTTCAAAGAAGTGTGACTAGCCCAAGGTCACCCAGCAGCTGCATGTGGAGGAGTGGAGACATGAACCCGGTTCCCCAGATTACGAGTCTACCGCTCTTAACCACTACACCACACTGGCTCTATAAGCATGGGCTTATAGTTTCTTCTTCTAACTTCCAAACAACTGTTAATTTCCTCTTTCCAGAACTCTGCACTCAGCCTTCCGTATCTCAGTTAGGCCATGCCTTGCAGCTCCTATGAGAGATTTCCACTTTTACATTCTCCTGCAGCTTTGCTCTCTTTCTTTCAAGCAGAGAAGAAGCGCTCCAACACTCTATGCGACTTAGCAGTGTTCACAGTGGAGGACTCTAAAACACAATCATCTTGATTCACATAAAAATTGAGCCTCTCCTTCATCAGATACCTCCCAAGTGACCAACACTAGCCAATCATATGAGAAGTACTAGGGAACTCTCTAGAATTCATTTACCAACCAATCAAATTTAAACGCACAGTAATGCATACAAGGAATTTACAATTTCTGTGAATTAAATCACTAAACTTAACAGAAGGAACCCATAAAAGTAGCAGGAAGAAAGATGCAATGCTTTCATATATAAGCTGCTGAAACTCATATAAAGGTTTCTATATCATGTGTTGGGACTGTTTAGAAAATACAGTTTGTTTTACTACAATATCTTTTTAAAAATAAAAAAGACTTGAATTAGAAATCTGGAGTTGACCGAATATTGTGCTTACCAATACTGTATTTTAGGGGTTTTATTTTATGCTGTTTAATTGTTTGCCCTTTCTGTTTTGGAACCTCATCACTAGAATTCTCTTCCAAACTACCCCCAAAAAGGTGAGGTTGGAGCCTGTCTTATTTTCAGTTCCAAATAAAAAAGTTTTCGTTGCCCAGACCATTTAAGCATCTGATGAGGTTATAAGCCAGCATTTTAATCTTACTTTATTGCTGTGCTGTGCATGTCTCGTTTTAATGATTGATTACTTATGGGGGGGGGCGAAGAAGTTATATTGTATTTTTGTAAACCATTCTGAGAGGGTTGCTCTGAAGCGGCTCCCATAGATGTTCTAAAACAAAGAAATAAAGACATATCTATGAGGTTGTGCAGTGGCTTTGCTCCCATCTCAATTTTGCACGAGAAAAGCACATTATACATCTCATTAAATATATAAAAAATTAATGAATGGTATAGATAAGAATGGGAAAGTATTTGTTTAAAGCTGCCCAGAATGGCTGGGGTAACTTGGTCAAATGGGTGGGATACTTTCTGTCTGTCTGTCTGTCTATCTGCACGATGAACAAATTGTTTTTATGGTGTTCAGCCCCCAATTGTTCTGAATGGATATAGATGACTATTGTACCACACATGTTTTCCCTTATACCTTTTACTGAAGAATGAATCAGTGCTAGATATGTGGTAAAATTCTTAATACCACAAGAAGCCCTCGCAGATGATCAAACTATATCAAATTGAATTCCCCACCCATAAAGCTTTCTTTCAACCAATAATGACTATTTTACAATAGCTCAGGTGCAAGCGTAGGGTAAAATTTGTTGGAAAGCCCACAGAGACAATCATTTTACTACAAAGTGTAGTAAGTGCTCTTAAAGTCATTGCTTGATGAGCATAAAAAATCTTCATAAATGCCTGGTCATCTTCTTGAGAGGTGCCGTTCACGTAGAAGTTGCATAATGTTGGAAAGACTGACGTTGGCCCTTTAGAGGGATGACACACCTGTCTATGGGATGTAACCTTACTGGAGGTGGGGGGGGGGACTGCTGGTTGTTGCTTAGAGCTCATATTATACAGTCTTTATCGTTGCAAGTGTTTCCAACAAAAATCAGGGTATAAATTACTCAGAGTTGTCAAGAAAGGTGGAAAAACCTGATGACTTCTGCTCAAAGTGATTTTTCCTTTATCTCCCAGGAGAACAGCGCTCCCTGATAGAATTAAGCCATTCCCATTTTGTTTTCATTAGAGAATCAACAGGTCCACTGAAGAGACAAATTAGTCTGAAATCTATTCTGCAATGAAGGCTTGTTGTTTTTTGTTTTGTTTTGCTAACTGTGGAAAAAGTATTTGTTTATTTGTTATTGAATTTATAACCTGCCCTTCAACAGCATGCCCCAGTTCCAAAAATTTACATTTCGGGAATTATTATTATTATTTTTTTTAAAAAAAAACCAGTTAAAGCAAATTATAGTCACGGGAATAGGGTGGGTCTTGAAATCACGCGTCTCAAGTATTAAATGCCAGAGTAAAGAGAGATGTCTTCTCATGGGTATAACTTCATGGGGTGAGTAAATGGTGCTTGCATCCTATCCACTAAGTTCAGTGGATTTTACTCCAGGTAGGATCGTAGCCTTAGCTGAGAAGTAGAGAGTGATGGAGACTGAAATACTCAGCAGTCTGCTTTAATGATCTAAGGTTCCTCTGTTCATTTAGAAGGCCAATCCTTTCCTGATTTGTTTCCATCTTAACTTCAAACTGCAAAAAAGACTTTGAAGCTTTTGTTTTATTAAAAACCAGCTTTTTGAGGCACAAGAGGAAGAGGCATCAATTGCCAAAATAAACAAATGTACAGAAATAAAGGTTTTTCCCCTTGCCTTGAAATGTAATACAGAGTACTCAGAGCCAACTGTGTTAAAAAAAAAAACACAAAACCCCACAACTTTGATTTTATTTGATGTAATAATATTAGGGTGGGTTTAATGAATGGAAACTAGACTTTGACAGGTGATAATGAGGGGAAAGAAGACATAGCAAAGAATTTGGTTTCTACAAGGTCCTGGATGAAGTCAGGGTGGGTGGGGAGATCTGTTTTGTTAAATCAAAACCAAATCTGGCACAGTTGGATTTGTATTTACTTTTCTTTTGGTGTGTGACTTCTGGGAATAGTTTATGGAGCTAAAGTAATATGTGGCTCACTTCTTCTCGTGCTGCTTTTGACCAAGCAGGAAATGAAATCACATTTAAGGAGTATATATAAAAATAAGCTGAGCCCTATAAATGGCACCCCGAGGCATTACAAAAGCCCAAAAAGGAACCTAAAACAGGGCAAAACTAGAAAATATGGCTTACGCTGATAATATATAGATACTATCAGTGATATATGCTCTCTCTGCAATTTGAAACAAAAACAAAAGAGCAAATTCCAGTTTTAGAATCTGAACAGAATTGAAGTAAACCTACCCTGGTCAATTAACTTGGGTGCAATTCACAATTTCTGTTGTGCCTGGATAATTGAGATTGAACTCAGTCATCTTGGCAAAACCCGTGTATGTGAAATGAGCATGTGAAGCCCCAGAGGCACTTCTTGAAGGTGAGTGAAGTCAGTGGCATAGGAAGGGTGGGGCGTAGGGGGCGCTCCGCCCTGGGTTCCAGGGGAGGGGGTGACACTTGGCGGCACCTCCCCGCCACCCAGCAACCCGCTCATGCTGCTCCACGGACAGCCGGGGCAGCCCACAAGCCGCCGCCCGCCCAGCAGCCCACCCAGTCGTCACGGGAGCAGCATGCGCAGCCCGTCCCAATGTCCCACCCCCAGGGGGGTGCCTCCATGCACCACCCCAGGTGGCGCAGAGGCTTCCTTCGCCACTGAGTGAAGTGATTC
Organism: Lacerta agilis; assembly: GCF_009819535.1. NCBI lineage: Eukaryota > Metazoa > Chordata > Lepidosauria > Squamata > Lacertidae > Lacerta > Lacerta agilis. The sequence continues at coordinate 14,708,356 of NC_046323.1, read as the reverse complement.
AGACACTCTTGTGGCCACCTACTGCCCCTGCAACAGCCTCCCTCCCAGGGCAGTTAGAACTGGGAGGTGGAAGGGAGCCTTTAAAATGGTGAGAGAAGAAGAAGAAGAGGAAGAAGAGTTTGGATTTGATATCCCGCTTTATCACTACCCGAAGGAGTCTCAAAGTGGCTAACATTCTCCTTTCCCTTCCTCCCCCACAACACTCTATGAGAAGAGTGAGGTTGAGAGACTTCAGAGAAGTGTGACTAGCCCAAGGTCACCCAGCAGCTGCATGTGGAGGAGTAGGGAAGTGAACTCAGTTCACCAGATTACGAGTCTACTACTCTTAACCACTACACCACACTGGCTCCTGGTGCATTAAAGGGACCCTGGACCATTAGGTCCAGTTGCGGACGACTCTGGGGTTGCAGCGCTTATCTCGCTTTACTGGCCGAGGGAGCCCAAGTACAGCTTCTGAGTCATGTGGCCAGCATGACTAAGCCGCTTCTGGCAAACCAGAGCAGCGCACAGAAACACTGTTTACCTTCCCACCAGAGCGGTACCTATTTATCTACTTGCAATTTGACATGCTGGGTTGCCACTGCCCCTCTGGTCTAGGCAGCTTCCAACATATACAAAAAACATAACAAAACATCAAACATTAAAAAGCTTCCCTATACAAGACTGCCTTCAGACGTCTTCTAAAGGTTGTACGGTTACTTACCACCTTGGCTTGCACTGTGTGTGTTGCAGAACTCCATACCCTCCAACTTTTCTCCAATGAAAATAGGGCACTGTGGGTTAAACCACAGAGCCTAGGGCTTGCCGATTAGAAGGTTGGCGGTTCGAATCCCCACGACGGGGTGAGCTCCCATTACTCAGTCCTTGCTCCTGCCAACCTAGCAGTTCGAAAGCACGTCAAAGTGCAAGTAGATAAATAGGTACCGCTCTGGTGGGGAGGTAAACCGCGTTTCCGTGCACTGCTCTGGTTTGCCAGAAGCGGGTTAGTCATGCTGCCCACATGCGGCCCAAGTTCCATAATGGAGGGGTGACAAATTATCACGGAACAATTACTGCCCTACTAGGGCGGTTCATTAAAAAAAACATTTTTTAAAAAAAATGCCTGCTACAAAAGTCTTATCTTACTATGCTAGGGATTATATAGCTATATATGAAATTTCATGCATATCGGTTAATATCTTGACCCTCCTCCACCAAAATAGCTGTTTACTTGGCTGTTTTCCTATGTTGTGAAGGCTGAAATTTCAGTTCAGTGGAGCACTTACTGTTCCCAACCCTAACCCTGCGGAAAGCCATCTAATTAGACTTTAATTTGATTTTGAGATTTTTTAGGAGGTGATTTAATTATTGTTTGATTTTATACCAATGTTATGTATCTGATGTTAGCCACCCTGAGCCCGACTTCGGCCGGGGAGGGCGGGATATAAATAAAAGTTTATTATTATTATTATTATTACTTGTTATTATTCCTCTGTAAGAAAATATGAAATAACGTAAAACCATTTTTGCAGGGGGGGGGAATCAATGGGGGGGGTGACAAGAATTTTTCCGCACTGGGTACCACCTGACCTTCCTACCCCCCTGGATCCAACAACATCCGGAAGGTGCCAGGTTGGCTACCTTCAGCCTTTGCTTGTCAGCAAAACATAGCTCTTTGGGCATCCTTTTGACATAAGAAGCCGCCCATACCCCATTAAGCAGCCCTGTTGCCTGAAGTATACATTCTTCCCAGGCTTGCAAGCTGATCGTTACCTTCCTGTGTCGGGTTTCCTGCCCTGCTATTATGAACTCTTTATCTCGATTTGGCTCAGCTACACACCAGTGCTGATCAGAGGAAGGCACACCACACAACTAGAGAAGACAACTAATTGCCGGGGTGGGAGGGGCGGGCTAGCGCAGCTGCGCCTTTTAAAGCAGCCACTGCTTTTCACAGCAAAGGGAGAAATATTTAATTCAGAGCTGGGGGGAAACCGTATCCTGACCTGTGCTGCCCCGATTTCTGTTTGTGAAAGTTGGGAAGCGCTTCTGACATTTTTAAGAGGCTGGTTAAGTCTTTAATATTTCAGGACCGGGGTGCAAAACTTAATTTATCATAGCAAGCAGCGGGGAAATCTTTTTTCTTTATTTCTCTTACCAGTTACACACTTCACCACTAGAGCAAGCAGCAAGTGACATTCCCTACTTGCGGCAGCCATTTTCCTGCCACCAGGAAGGATGAAAGATGCTCCACTATTGCCAAGGGTCCTTCTGCCGAGATACTATGGGGTAACACAGCTCCAGGGGCACTTACAGACCCTCCAAGTGTCACTATTTTCCAGGGACAGTCTCAGATTTACAGAAGCCACGCCGGTTTCTTATTTGATCCTGGAATGTCCCGCTTTTCCTTAGGGCATCCCGATTTTCACTGGCGAAATCTTTGAGGGTATGGAGTTACGCGACCTCCGAGCCACAGAGATAAGTAACTATACAAACTTTAGAAGACATGTGAAGGCAGTCCTGTATAGGCAAGTTTTTATGTTTAATGTTTTATTATGTTTTTATATATGTTGGAAGCCCAGAGTGGCTGGGGCAACCCAGTCAGATGGGCAGGGTATAAATAAAAAAAATTGTTATCGTTGAATAGGATGTCACTATTTTCATCAGAGAAATGTTGGAGGGTATGGACTTGATGCCAGTGCTTGTCCCAATGGCAACCCAGTCAGATGAGTGGGGGTACAAAAATAAAATTATTATTTTAAAAGCAAAAAAGTGGGGAGAGGATTATACATTTTTCACCTCTCCCCAAATATTTTTTTGAAAGAATTCACCAGCCCACTGAAGACTGTGAACTTCTTTACCCACCAACACTTTTTGTTCCCTTCACAAGCCCTGCAAACATCCTGGGAAAGTCCACATTGGAATATTTAGCCCAGGGTGACAAATATTACCACCTTATAATAACTGTACATCGATTAAAAAGGGAATAAACAACTACCTGACATTCAGAAAATACCTGAAGGCAGCCCTGTTTAGGGAAGTTTTTAATCCGTGATATTTTAAATGTAATTTTTAATATTTGATGGAAGCCGCCCAGAGTGGTTGGGGAGACCCAGCCAGATGGGTGGGGTACAAATAAAAAATTCTTCTTCTTCTTCTTCTTCTTCTTCTTCTTCTTATTATTAAATGTATAGGACAATAAATAAGGAGTTTTGGAAATGTAAATTAAAGGAAGGAATTTTTTCCCATGTGTGGTGGACTTGTAATAAGGTAAAAGCATATTGGGAAATGATATATAATGAGTTAAAGAAAATGTATAATGAATACCTTTGTTAAAAAACCGGAAGCATTTTTATTGTGTATAGTGGGAGAAGAGACACCAAAGGGAGACCAAAATTTGTTTATGTATACAACAACAGCGGCCAGAATCCTTTTAGCCCCCAAATGGAAGCAACAAGAAATACCAACCAAAGAAGAGAGGCAGATGAAGATGATGGACTTCGCAGAACTGGCGAAGCTGACCGAAAAAAAAAAATCCTAAACCAACGTGATCAAGCTTTCCAAAAAGACTGGAGTAAATTTATACAATACTTGAAGTACCATTGTAAGTAATTAACAACGCAAGCAGGGTTGTAAGTAGACTTATAATGATAATGGTTACTACCCTTTCACATTTATTCAAAAACGGTGATGTTTTGGATGAGTGAAATGCAAAATGCAAAATGTACAAATGCTATGTGTTATGTATTGAAGTTCTCACCCTAGGCTACTAGGGGTGTGTGTATATAGTTCATTCTGCTGCAGTTCTCACTCAGGTCTGCACATGCAAATGAGGGATTGAAAGTGACGTTCAGGGATTGGGTAACTACAGAAAGTTGTTACTGTTGCTTTGTAGCTGAGTTCTATACAAGCAGGCTGCTGAGCCCTTCAGTTCAGTCCTGTTCCAGCCTGAGAATAAACAAGAGCTGCTTGGAGAATCACTGTGTCGTCTGCTATGTCCACCCACTATTTAATACTATGATATACATTGAACTCTGAAAACCTTGAGGCGGGAAGGAGGGAAGTCGATAGGCTCATATGAGCAAAATAAGTAAAGTGGAAAAAGATTGTGTGTGTTTAAATATTATAAAATGGGAATTTAATTTAAATAAAATAAATGAATATAATAACTGTACATCGAAATACTGTTAATGTGCCCGATTCTGGAGGCTGCGTGAAAAGTTGGTCACCCTTATTCGGCATGGAGGAAACACGATGTGCAAACGGAAAAATGGAAAAGGCACAAATAAAAATTTAAAGAAGAAAAGTTGGCTACCCTATTCCAGTAGATTCCTCTGCCAAATCAGGGGCTTGGGAGGGAATGAAAGCACCTGCAGAATACAATGAAGAAGGCTTAATAGCTATTACCTTGCCCCTTTTGACTGCATCTGTCAGTATGAGGCATTTAGGGTGCTTTGGGTTTTTTAATAGCCGTGGGCTGCAGCAACCAGGCCTCCTATCCCATCTTTTGCAACCTTCCTCCAACTGGAGGCAAAGTGGAAGCTTACAATGGATCTTCTAGTAAATAGGCATCTAGAGATGTTTATGTATTTGTAGCTGCGGTCAGCAGCAGCATGTAAATGGAAGTAAAATACACACACACCCCACCAGCCATCCTGGTAGATCTGTCCTCATCTCCTATTGATCCTTATTTCCAGTCCCCTTGGCCAGATAAATGGAGTTTGCTTTAGAGATCAGTATTGCAGGGGATTAAACAAGGAGCAGCTTTGAGGTTTCTACCGGGGCCTCTGCTAGGGAAAGAATAATATATTTAACCTAGCAATATAGGATCTTACGAAGCACATTACCCTTCATTTGAGAGGTTTGTGTTAAGGAAGGCACTTTTTTTTCTCCAAGTTAGGAAAAAAGTCATAGAATCATAGAATTGTGAAGTTGGAAGGGACCACAAGAGTCACCTAGTCCAACCCCCGAGAAGCAGGGATATGCAGCTGTTCCATACAGGGATCGAACTTGCAATGCACGGGTGAAGCAGCTCCCTAGGGTGTTACAGAAACATTACGAACAGGCCATTGGTAAACCAAATCACTTGAAATGATTAAAAAAGGATTGCTTCATTATGCTGGAAAAATGGGCCTAAGGAGTCACTTTACACAGAGGCAGGGGCGTTCTTAGCCCCTTGGCTGCCCAGGGCGGGAAGCCAAGTGGCACCCCTGGGGGCGGGGCATCGCGGTGTGTGCATGCGTCATGACGTCACGACACGGGCGGCGGCGGCACCCCTTCGTTCCGTGGCTGCTCATGCCTGCGCGAGCAGCCGCTGTACGAAGGGGTGCCGGGAGGCAGATTTGGGAGTTTCTGCGGGCTGCAAAGACTCCCGAATCCGTCGCCCAGGCTCCCTTGGCGGAGCGCAAGTCGGGGCAGGGAGAGGGACGGGCCACCTCGCTGGCTCGCCCCTTGCCTCCATGCCAAGCTCCGCCGCTGGAAGGGGGGGACTATTTTCGGCGCTGCTGGGGCTGAGCCGCAGGGGCGGCCAGCGAGGGGGGGTGATCGGTAGAATTACGGATCTGGCGTAGGACACTTAACTATTAGCTTCGCCTAAACTCAAATCCCCCTGGTCTAATATCCCTAGCGTTGCAAGATTGTCACAAGCACACCTGGACTAAAATTGTCTAAACTTCACTCTTGTGGTTTATCAGAACAACAGCTACTCACTTTGGGTTTTAGTAAAGCAAACAGTCTAATTTATCAGTGCCTAAATGATATTGAGCATCAGAAAAACTTGGCCACAATAAGGAAATTTTGCCCATGGTGTGACTATTTTCCCCCTTCCCATTTCGACTCTCTAGCACCATATCTGCATAACCTAGCCATTCTAGAATATAGACACGTTTTTACTCTCGCAAAATTGAATGTATTGCCCTCGGCTGTAATTGAGGGACAATTCCAACAGATTCCACACGAAAAACACTTATGCCCCTGTGGAGATGGCAGTACCGAATCAGTGGCGCATGCCCTTCTGGCTTGCACTCTTTATAAAGACGTGAGGAATGAGATTATCATCCCTCTTTTATTGTCCATCCCGGGTCACTCAACCACTGCCAAAGTGTCCTTTCTCTTGGCAGATCAAGATGAGGTGACAGCAAAGGTTGCAAGGTTTTTAGCTGGGGCAATTAGAACAAGACCCACTATTTGACTATTGATTCAAAACCCTAAAATGTATTTAATTTTTTTATTTCTATTCTTTGTGTATTGTATTGTTGTTTTATTGCTGTGGCTGATGGCTGATGCAAATAAAGATTCCTTCCTCCCTCCCTTCCTCCCTCCCTTCATGTGTTTTCCAGACTGGGGAGGATTGCTATGCTAAAGTTTGAAACCCTGTACATTAATAAGATCCTCACTTTTAATCTCAGAAATAGAATCGACGTGTCCATGAAAACTTAACTAATTATTTAAAAAGCAATCATGTGTTGAAATAAATTTGTTGGTTGATTGTGTGTCAGCTTCATGTTACTTTAATACACAAATTCTTATGATTGAATGTAGACAACCAAAAGCAAAAATAATATTTAACACCGCACCTAGCAACAAAAACAGAGTTTTTTTAAAAAGTACAATTTTTAAAATTGCAATGAAATGGCTATTAGATAAATTCTTCATTAATAAATCCCTAACAGGACAAGTTGTAGCATACTGAATACTGGTTTGGACTATTATGGCTTCGCTATTTAAGTATTTATTTATATGACAATTATTATACTGTAATAAAAAATGTACTTTTTCACATTGTTATGTTCGAGCCACTAGGTGGAGAAAGCAAGCCTTCTTCCTGTACTAAATGGATAGCATTTTCAAAAGAATGCCATGCTGACCTGGAAGACTTTGCAATACTTTAAGGTAGAAAGCAAATTTCTGTGTAAGTTTAACTGATAGTAATGACAGAATGTGACACATAGAGAACACTTTTTCTTTGGTAAGGAGCACTTGAGTCCAATTGAAATCAAGGATAGATAAATACAGATAAATCCTTCTGCCAATGGAACACAAATATCGCTGATCCAGTGGGCAAACATTTCAGCAAGTGTGTCACAAACTAAGACCAGTGGTGCAACTCTGGCTCACATTGCAGGTTGTTTGCAAGCAGGAGCCAAGCATTGCCTCTGGCACAAACTCCCAAACACATACCAGGATCCCATCCCATACATACACGAATCACAAAACAAAAGTTTCTTTTTCAATTCTGAAATTACATTTTCTACTTTTCTGAAATTATACTGCGGCCCACACTATGTCTTCCCTGGCATGCCCAAAACATTCTCTCACCCTTTCACTATTTTTGTTTAACATCCAGCCTAAACAAGATTCCTAAAAAGTGTATTGTTTTGCAACTTTGGGGTTGGTCCTCATACAGTCCTACCTTGGTTGTCGAACACCTTGGTACTCATACATTTTTTAGAGTGTACAAATGTTTGCAAAAACTGGAGGACTGATGGGTGTCTTTGTTGTGTTTGTTTAATCTCCTTCTGTTTCTGCTGCCTGGTTTTCATTTATAGCTAGGCATGGCAAAATGCTGTGTGCTTGTGTGTGTGTACTAAACAACATGTAAACGAAAACACACCTATCTCTCGGAATTTTGTGGTGACCTTCTCCCAACTTAAAAAGGGTATATTAGAGGAAAGGTACGTAAAAATGAACACAGTGGTGAAAATAGCACACAATAATACCGGAGGATACAGTGGTACCTTGGGTTAAGTACTTAATTCGTTCCGGAGGTCCGTTCTTAACCTGAAGCATACTTAACCTGAAGCGTACTTAACCTGAGGTACCACTGTATATTGCTTGTAAAAATGGATAAATACAGCATACAAAAATGTGCATATTAAGAGAAGCACACAGTAAACTGCTGACACATTTTCCTGAGGATATATCTATATATATCTACATATCTATATCTATCTATCTATCTATCTATCTATCTATCTATATAAACACACACAAATAGGGAAGCTGAAAACAACCAAAATTGACTGATTTGCCCTTCCTTAGTTGTTGGCTGCTACTTCCTGGAAGAAATCTAGTTTTCCTAACCAGCACCTACAATGATGGACCTTTATTGGCGATAGATGGTTTAATCCAGGCTCCCCCAGCCTGGTGCCCTCCATATGGCCGGTGCAGATAAGAGTCGAAGTCCAAAACATGTGGCAGGCACTAGGGGTGGTGAAGACTGATTTAATCTATCCCATGCCGGGTGTTCAATGCTCCTAGGAATACGCACACCTTTTACAAACAGAGGAAGAAGTGCCATAACTTCAGGGAGTCGCAAATTGCCCCCGGAGCAAATCGTCCAGCTTAGCGGAATGACTTGTGTAAACGCGTCTTTGCATAATCAATGGCTGTGGAACTGCTCAAAAGAGAAAGCACGCACGGCAGATGTACTTGGACCGATGAATCGTGAAGGAAAGTTATATAATATGGCTTCCCTTCGCTGTTCATTATATAAACGCATCTGCCACGCTCCCTTTGTATCCCAGCGTTGATGTGTGCTCCCCCCACCCCCCAGTCTGATCACCTGGGAAGATGAAGGCAGATCACACACAAACATTGCATGAAAGGGGCGGCGGCGGCGGCGGGGGGGGGGATAGCTTGGCTGAGCAGAATTACGATGAATAATCTAGAAGCATTTTGTACAAAGAGGTGTGAATTAAAGCTCTAGCAGAGCAATCCCATACATGTTTGGACAAAATACAACCCCATGGAACACAATGAGACTGAGGTAAGTGTACATAATATTGCACAGCAAGTCCCTGCTTTGTGTTGCTGTGTGTGTGTGTGTGTGTGTGTGTGTGTGTGTGTGTGTGTGTGTGTGTAGGAAATGCAGTATCAGCTCCCTACTTTCTCTTTTTTTTACTTGACCTCCAAATCCTTTGCTCCTGCACACATTTATCACTGTTGGCACAAAGGGAAGCCACTTTCAGCTACGGACGTATTCAGAAGACCTTCAGGGATTGGAGAATTGGGAGGGGGGCCTACCCAGCATAATGACGTGCTACTGTATTGATCACCCCAGCACTTCCCACAAGGTGCTTCACTGAAGCGTTTTTGTACGGCACCGTCCACAACCATTTCAGAGCTAGAGGGGTTACATATTAGTTTTAGCAGAGACACTGCCCGTGTTCCCTTGAACTGGTCCCAAAGTTTCAGGAACAGCCCGGTTTTCTTCGAACTGATTTGGAGGAGACTCGCGTTGCTTCAGGCAACTCCTGAATCTTTTCAAACCAGACTTCTTCAGTTCAGGATCTGACCGAAGAGAATTAAGTTGCGATTTTAGTTTTCGCTTCGTTAAGGCAGCCTGCCCCTGCCTATGCCCTTAGGGATTTGTTGGACCACAACTCCCATCCCAGCAGTCTCATATTGTACTAAGTGAAGATGGTGGACCATTTTCAAGGGAAGCCTCATGTAAAGCACATTTCCCTAACCCAAACATGAGTTTACCTGAGCATGAGTCCCTGTGGCTAGGCCATCTCCACCTGTGACCAGCAAAAGCAGATGACCCTCCTCCAAGGGCCTTCTGCTGGTTCCCTCACTGTGAGAAGTGAGGTTACAGAGAACCAGACAGAGGGCCTTCTTGGTAGTGGCGCCTGCCCTGTGGAACGCCCTCCCATCAGATGTCAGGGAAATAAACAACTATCTGACTTTTAGAAGACATCTGAGGGCAGCCCTGTTTAGGGAAGTTTATAATGTTTGATGTTTTAGTATGTTCTGATATATGCTGTGAGCCACCCTGAGAAGCTGGGGAAACCCAGCCAGATGAGGGGGTTATATATGATAAATTATTATTATTATTATTATTATTATTATTATTATTATTATTATTATTATTATTATTATTATTATTATTATTTTAGGTTTCATGCTTATAATGAAAATGAAAGCCTAATCAAACTCCCCCCCCCCCCAGATTTCCTATCCATGGCTCTATTTATGAGGGCCATTCTGAATTTCATGTACAATCTTAGAAATGGGAAAAGAAATTTATATCTCATTCACTGACCAACCACCTCAAGTTGGTATATATGCTGTGACTCCCCGCGGTATTCTCACAGCAGCCCTGTGAATATAGGGTAACCTTGAGACCACAGGGACTGGCTCGTTGAGCCTCACAGCTGAGTAAGGATTTTAATTTAGCCCTTGCCACAGAGGCTCTGCCCATTAGGCTATGCCACCTTGGTTGGCAAAGCTTTCAAGCAAGGTAATTTACTCTCTCTTTTAGTTTACTGTCTCTTTTAGTGCTTTTAGTCTTGACGCTCATGGGTAGAGCAGCCCGCTGATAATTTGCTTCATTGCTGAGAAAATGTTTGGGTGTGCAGCCTAAAATTTGTTGCAAATGCTAATTTTGTACATGCACACCTCTGTGTTAAATGCCAGCTGCATGTGGGCCACAGTTTGATTTGAGAGCTGGCATGATGCGCGGCTGGATCTTGGTTGTGAAATTGCTACAGTGCGCATTTTATGTCCGAAGAATGAGGAAATAGCAGTGCAAGCTGAGCAACTGAGAAACGCCCCTCATCTTCAGAAAGTCAATGCCATGCTGATATGAGGCCATTAAAAAGGAAATTTTAAAGTTCAGAATTTGATGGAGGTCTTTATTCTCCTATGATATGTTCAGTGATGATGAAAATGGAATCCTGTCAGATCTGGCTCTAGACAGGCCAATGGGAGTAAAACTCCAGGTAAAGCTAAACAGAGTCCCCTTGTTCTAACCAAACAACAAGCCTAGAAGTCAAACCTTGCCATGTGATCTACTCTGACCTGCAGATCTGAATGTTCAATAATGATGCATCATGCCTCACCTCTCCTATATCCTGGGTTCAGGACCAGAGACTCAGCTACATTAGTAAAGAAACAGCAATTTGAATGTGCTATAAACATGCAAGCCCAGATGGCGCCAGAGAGCAGGAAATTTTAAAACGCAATTTTCCATAGGGATTTTTTCCCCTTTTGTCATATAGAGTGTTCTCCCCCCCCCCTGCCCCCGTGTGTAGATCCACCTCAGCTCTGGTCTGAGTCTTCCAATGAGTTGTTTCACCACAATGTTCTGCCAATATTTTAAGCTCAGAAACAAAGGCATTATTTGTTGCGCTTCAAAGATATATAGTGATCCAAGAGCAAGAATTACAACAGATGAGTCAGTTTTCAGAACTTGTCCCTTTGTTCAGGGAGAGGCACGAGGAGAGGAAGAGAGTCTGTTTTCCCATTTTCTTGCTTTTTTAATGTTGAACCGAGCTACTGCAGTAAGAATTGGCTTTCAAATATCACAGGACTAGATGCGTTAGGGCAAAACTACATGATGTTAAGCACACTTTTCAAAATCTAGGCTTAACACTGACACTTTTATTTTGTCGAGGAGGAGCAAGTTGTAAACAATAAACAGCAAGCTTTCTGCCTTTCCCTTGCCCTCCAGGAGAAGGAAGGAAAGAAGCGGAAAAGAGAACAGGAGGCGTCTTGGCTGGGGCAACCCTTCCCATCTTTTTCCAGTCTTTGCTGCAATGCCTGCTATGAGTGTTTATGCTGTTTGCCTCCACTGGGGCTGGACGAAATCAGGTTTGCAACTTCGTGATATATCACCAGCTAAACATCGCGATATACCAATATATCACAATGTCTGAAATAAGGATGGAGCTATGTAAAGGCATCGGCAGGCTTCACTGTTTCCCCCACATTGTGGTTTTTGCGTAACACACACACACACATACACATACTGATTCGCGATACATGGTCGGGTCAAAAATTATGAAACTGATATCACGATATGGACTTCAAAATGGTTTGGGACAATATATTGGTGTATCACCGAGTCCTACTGCACACACGTTCTACTTGTATATCTGTAAATAAATCAAATATTGCAAAAATGCCCCAATGATCTCTCCTCTTAAAGCAAGCCAAACCCAGGTTGCACTTAAGGGATGGAGCGATGGATTGAGTCCCATTCCATCCTGCGTTTCTTACGATGAGCAATGCTTCCATTCCACTAAAACCACCTGGTTATCTATTATGGCTGCAACTTAAATAAGTAATTGCACAATTTTGTAATCAATTTGAATGCATTTCAACAGAAATGAAACGTCACAAGCAATGAAGAAAATAACGTGATTTTTGTGATTAAAAAAGAAGATAGTGAATACTGCCTGTTATTTGTGTGATGTCTGTAAAAAAGGTACAATCAAGCCTCAGTTCTCGAACGGCTCTGTTTTCGAACGTTTCGGCTCCCAAACGCCGAAAACCCAGAAGCAAATGCTCCAATTCACAGACATTTTTCAGAAGCCAAACGTCCAACGCAGCTTCTGTTTGAGTGCAGGAAGCTGTGCTTCGGTTGTCGAACGTTTCGGAAGTTGAACAGTCTTCCAGAACGGATTATGTTCAACAACCGAGGTATGACTGTAAAAGTAAAGGACCCCTGGATGTCTGTACCTGTCCTCAGGTGAACATGCAAACTGTGGCAAATTCTGCTCCCAACAGAACTCTCCAACAGTCTTAGTTGCCCTGGGGAACTGGGAAGCATGTTACACGATTCTGAATGAAGAACATCAGCACTGATAGTAAGTTTCCGGGTAATTATTTTTCACGATCAGTTTCCTTATAAGGAGAGTACTGGAAACGGATAGCCTGCTTGTAATATACAAGTTAAGTTGAGCAAGATGCGGCCAGCACCCAGAGTTACCCTGTAAAACAGCAACACACTGGAGAGTAAGTGTGGTGTAGTGGTTAAGAGCAGACGACTCGTAATCTGGTGAACCGGGTTCGCGTCTCTGCTCCTCCACATGCAGCTGCTGGGTGACCTTGGGCTAGTCACACTTCTTTGAAGTCTCTCAGCCCCACTCACCCCACAGAGTGTTTGTTGTGGGGGAGGAAGGGAAAGAAGAATGTTAGCTGCTTTGAGACTCCTTCGGGTAGTGATAAAGCGGGATATCAAATCCAAACTCTTCTTCTTCTCTTCTTCTTCCCACCCCCTCAAATGGTACACCTTGGGTGCCCCATCCCATAAGCTCATTCTTGCCAGCTAGCTGCAAAAGCTTCTTTGTGGTGAGTGAAGCGGCTCTCAGCTGAGCTTGGAGTCAACCAGATTATCCATATTTTGTTTTCGACTCGGAGAGGCTGACCATTCACGAAGCTTGCAAACTCTTCAAATTAGAAAATATCAGAACTACTGCCGGGGAAACGGCTCTGCTTTCAGATGTTCTTAATTGCTTGAAACGTGTTCATTTTCTTTTAGCTGCATTTTAGTTTTTTTAAAAAGTTTTTTTACTACTTTATTGTTTGCTGCCCTTGGCGTCTTTGGAAAGAAAGGGTGGCAGAGAAATCAAATAAATAAATACTGCTTTCCCTTTGGAGGCTGTTTCTGCACAATTTGTATCTGCAGTGGCCAGAATTCCAAACCGAAGCCAGCGCTGCATTAAGCACGAAAACCAAGCCACTTCTCGGACAAATACAGCCAAGTATTCCCTGTATGAACTCATGCTAACCTCGGACAATCAGGCAGTGTTTCAGCCTTGCTGGCAGTAGGCAGTCAGAATTTAGATTATGAAAGATATTCACTGTCTCTCTCTTCCCTCCCTCCTCCATGCACCAGCTAAGTTCCAAGTCCTTTCATGGCTCTTTCGCCTGTTTTCCCCTTCCAACAGGGCAGCATTATGGGCGCTTGTATACAAATCTACTTGCAACAGTGGCACCAGTATGATCGGCTGTATCCAATGCAACCGCAGAGGGATGATCAGCTAATGGAAGCCTACACAATCGGCTTTAATTAAATAACCGAAGCATACTTCTCGTTTAGGCTGGTGCAGTGGCAAAACATTCGCGCTCTTCAAAAGAACCTTGCCCATGCCAAGCAGATTAAGTTACTTTTGAAAGCATTCCCCCTCCTGCCCATGCCAACTGAGAAGTGGGGGTGGGGGGGGGGAAGAGGACATTGGCCACAACTGCTCACAGATTCCATCAGTAATTATGGAAATGCCAGCGAGGAGCAGCGAAAAGCTTTTGGCCTTGCACCATAAAGCTTTAGACCGGCTATTTTCATGTGTCTCTCTCTCTCTCTAGTTAGCAGCTAATAGCTGCACCAAGATGCAGAATCTATCGGCTCATTTTCATTTGTATTCAGCTTTGATCATGTGTCAAATTATTTGCAAACAATAATGAGCAAGGGCAGCCACTTGCAGAAATGAAAATAGGTTATATGGCTATATAGGTAAAGGTAAAGGCACCCCAGGAAATCAGCCCTGAGTGCTCACTGGAAGGACTGATCCTAAAGCTGAGGCTCCAGTACTTTGGCCACCTCATGAGAAAGAGAAGACTCCCTAGAAAAGACCCTGATGCTGGGAAAGATTGAGGGCACAAGGAGAAGGGGACGACAGAAGACGAGATGGTTGGACGGTGTTCTCGAGGTTACCAACATGAGTCTGACCAAACTGCAGGAGGCAGTGAAAGACAGATGTGCCTTGTGTGCTCTGGTCCATGGTGTCACGAAGAGTCGGACACGACTGAACAACAACAAAAGGCACCCCTGACCATTAGGCCCAGGTGTGGACGACTCTGGGGTTGCGGCGCTCATCTCGCTTTGTTGGCCAAGGGAGCTGGCGTACAGCTTCCGGGTCATGTGGCCAGCATGACTAAGATGCTTCTGGCAAACCAGAGCAGTGCAGGGAGACGCCGTTTACCTTTCCACCGGAGTGGTACCTATTTATCTACTTGCACTTCGTGTTTTCGAACTGCTAGGTTGGCAGGAGCAGGGACTGAGCAATGGGAGCTCACCCTGTCGCGGGGATTCGAACCGCTGACCTTCTGATCGGCGAGCCCTAGGCTCTGTGGTTTGACCCACAGCGCCACCCGCACCCCATATATATCACCATTTTGGTTATATTAATACTATACAGAATCCAATTTCTAGTGGAAACCATGAACTGGCGAAGGAGTCATCTCCTGCTGCTATTGTTTCCCCACACCTCCTTCTTCAAAGAAATCAGTTACAACCCAGTCCTGACAGACAGGTTGACCACTGTTGTATCTAGTTTGGTCGTATAAATAGATATAAATATAGATATACGTACACATACATATGCACACATATACAATATTTGCCATTCCGTGTAACATCACCAGATGGCAGTGTGGAATTCAAATCATTCTTTACATTGTACTAATTCGGTTTGTACAATCCATAATCTATCCTCACATTATCAGGCTCAGAATGGTCAATTCCGCACTTCCCCCTGTTAAAAATAGGTTACTCGGTGTACAACAATGCTGGTTACTGGAGGTCGATAAACAGGTCTGTTTGTGGGCTTTGATTACACAGGAACTTCTGACATCAGTTAGGAACAATGGATACAGAAAGCTGCCTGATACAGATTCCATCTAGCCCAGTAATGTCAACACTGGCTGGCAGCAGCTCCCCAGTGTTTCAGGCAAGGGTATCTCCCAATCCTACGCAACAATGCCAGGGACCTTTTGCATGCAAAGTATGCAGTCTACCTTCTGGGTACCAGTGCCTTTGGAATATGGAATTTTGAACCTTCCATGTAGCTTCACAATTACATATCTATTTGGAAATACAGATACACTCTTAACGAGCAATACTGAGCTTAATCTGAACAGAGCAATGGAGAAATTTCTGAAACAACAATGGGCTATCAACTCCGCCCAAGGCATGATGGAGAACAGCAACAACTGAGAAAAGATAGACATGACATTTTACAAGGCCAGGAATAAACACCAGGGACAGGATAATTGCCACACACAGGAAGAACAAGGATATAGTTTGAGTGCCTCACTTGTAGATTTATAAATCATTTAATATGTCAACACGAATAGAAGTTATTAATATTGTTATTTTGACTGGGATGTAATTGAAATTAATAAGATTTTGGAACGCAGAAATAAAGAAAATGATCAAACCATCAATTCTAGCATGCGGGAGGTATTAGTAATTTGGTATTGTTTTAATGAGGCTATTATTGGATTGAAATTGTAAATTAATAAAAATATTATTTTAAAAGTACTGAGCTTATTCTGAATTTGTATCGACTGATGGATGAAGTTTACTTGTACTGAAATCGATGTATTAAATCAAACAGGAATGGTATACTATTTTGAAAATAGAAGAAGAAGAAGAAGAAGAAGATTCACAATTACGTAGGTTACTGGAGCAGCCATGTCAGTTAATGCATGAATTGGGCAAAAGCTCAGCCTCTCCTGTGAGGCAGGGGTGGGGAACTGTCACCCTCCAGATGTTTCTGAACTCCAACTTCCATCATCCCTGATCATCATTCCAACTCCCTAATGGGAGTTTGAGTTGAAAAACATCTCAAGGTCATTCCTCATTTAGTCCCAAAACATATGCTAAGGCCTTGGTTACGTTTATGTGTGCACATACTCCAGATGTCCTATTAAGTGGTATCTGCCCATGGTCAACCATTATTCCAGTTTCCTCCGCATTTTGTCTTTTGGAAAGATTCTGGGGAGCCCTTTTTAAATGGTGTTAGTACGAATTACTAAATTTGCCATTCTCTAGGTTTCAACCCCATTCTAAATTCAAGCTGGATACTGAAAAGATGGGTTTTAGTGCTGGTAATGCAGTGGGTTGACTTCACCCCCAGAGGCACACTCCATTGTTTCCAGAGACAATTGTCTAAAATGTTTAAGTTATTATTGGAATGGGAAACAAAAGATGAGCTGGCAAAATCATCAATGATTCACTGGGCAAGAGATCTAAGACAAAATATAGAATTTGAACTTTGGGAGAAATTATGGAACAAGGACTTAACATTTACTGTATGTTACACGTTGAAGGAAAATTGCATTAAATAAATGATCTATACAGGTAGGTGGTACTTAACTCCGAGTAAATTAGTGAAAATGTACAAATCTGAATCAGGTATGTGCTGGGAATGTAAAGAAGTAGAAGAGATGTTCTATCCCAGGCATAGGCAAACTTGGCCTTGCAGATGTTTTGGGACTACAACTCCCATCATCCCTAGCTAACAGGACCAGTGGTCAGGGATGATGGGAGTTGTAGTCCCAAAACATCTGGAGGGCCAAGTTTGCCTATGCCTGTTCTATCCTATGTGGTGATCATGCAGAATACTGTAGTTAAGGATTATTGGGGAATGATTTACAATGAGATGAAGAAGTTGTTTAAAAGAACACCCCCCCCCAAAAAAAAAAAAACCAAACAGAGGCTTTCCTTTTAGGAATGGTGCAGATGGAGGTTCCCAGGAGTCAGAAAAACTTATTTGTGTATGCAACTACAGCAGCTCAGATTTGGTTAGCCAAAAAATGAAGGGTGGGAAATGTCCCAGAGGAGGAGGAATGGCATTTTAAAATGATGGAATATGTAGAGTTACCAGGTCTAACCAGCAGAATAAGAGAACAAGAAGATCGAGTTTATAAAGAGGAATGGGTGGAATTTTTGGGGGTGGAATATCTGGAAAACAGTTGTAAACAAGTGAAAACGCTTGCAGGATTAAGGTAAATTCAACAGTATAATTCAAGTCGAGGTAATATGAAAAGGAGGGGGAAATAAAAGGCCCTGTTTAAGGAAGCTTTTAATATCTGATGAATTGTTGTACTTTAATGTTGTGTTGGAAGCCGCCCAGTGTGGCTGGGGAGGCCCAGCCAGATGGAAGGGGTATAAATAAATTATTATTATTATTATTATTATTATTATTATTATTATTATTATTATTAGAATATGCAGTAATAATGGAAAAATTAAAAGAACCACGGAAGGAGAAGGGAAGTCGATGAATGTATTGTTTTATTGGTAGAAGAAGAAGAAGAGTTTGGATTTGATATCCCTCTTTATCACTACCCTAGGGAGTCTCAAAGCGGCTAACATTCTCCTTTCCCTTCCTCCCCCACAACTAACACTCTGTGAGGTGTGTGGGGCTGAGAGACTTCAGAGAAGTGTGACTAGCCCAAGGTCACCCAGCAGCTGCATGTGGAGGAGTGGAGACGCGAACCCGGTTCACCAGATTACGAGTCTACTGCTCTTAACCACTACACCACACATTTAATTGTGGGAAATGTACAACAGAAAACTTTAATATATATATTTTTAAAGAGACAGGTGGATTCCAACAATGTGGTCTGAGTTCTTGAGTCCAGGAGGTGAGGAAATGGCCTGCCCTGGATGGGCTTGGAAGGAGTAGGTCTGCAATCTGGGACTAACTCCTGGATCTGGAGTTTGTCAATGCCCACCTCAGGTGGCTTGGTGACTAGGAGTGCCTATTTTCAGCTACAGCTGCTTCGCCAACTCCTGCCTCTTTTGGACAGAGATGACTTGGCCGTGGTACTCCATATGCTCTGGCAATTTCCAGAACGGATTATTGCAACATGCTGCACATGGGGGCTGCCGCTATAGATGACTCGGAAACTTCAGCTGGTCTAAAAATGCAACACCCAGGTTACTGGCTGGGGCTCCATTCACAAACCGCTTAACTCCTGTTTCGAAACAAGTGCACTTGCGGCATGTTCATTCCAGACCCAATTCAATTTGCTCACCAGCGTTTAAAGCCCTAAACAACCAAAATATGTGAAACACCACCTCCTTTCCTCTTAAGATTTGCACCTACCTTGGGTCAGATAATAAAGGAAATAAATAATGAGAATTATCTGAAAGTTAACTTCTGAGCGGATTCTACTGCATATACATGCTGCTGCTGCTGCTGCTGCTGTTGTTGTTGTTGTTGTTTTAAACCCTCACCAGAGTGTGCCATTTTCCTTCCCCCACCATCTTTCATGTAACTGCCTATTAAGATAAGGAATGCTACTGAAAGTGTCTTGAGTTTGCAGCGCTGGGGAGGGGAGCTTCGGAAATATGCAAAAGTGGGATGGGCGGAGGCTGAAACTTTGATCCCTGGCGTGTGAATAGGGCTGTTAGAAGGACACAAGAGTGCCTTTATTTCCGTCTGATAAATACTGAAGAGTGCGTGCCTGATGGAATTTGAATTCCACATTGCACGCCGCTGTGAATCATGGTACAATGCCTGGGTTTCCTGTAATCTTATCATCTCTTGTGGTTCAACACTTCTGCGCCACTGAAATGCCTGAAACGTTTTTATCCCCGAGCACTGGGGGGGGGGGGAATGACAGTGACCCTCTTTAAGAGGTCAAGCAGCATTCCTCCAGTAGCAAGCTCCTACTTTCGTGGCACAGTCGGGTACATATTTCTTTATGTTTCCTTGTCCTTCTTTCCTGCACCAAAACCATTTTGCATAGGTAGATTTGAAGTTAAAGACAAGCTCCTCCCCAGGGTACATGCCCTTGTTTAAATTCCTTAAATTACAAAGAGGCAATGCTTTCAAGGGTGGCTGAAGGCATCTACATGTGGGCCTTCCCACTTCCATGTCAACCAGATGTGAACAGAATTTTATCTCCACATGGGTGATGAGATGGCAACCTACCTAGCAATCTACGTAGCAGAACCACCACCACCACCACCCCAAAAAATGTTGAAGTTGTTTACGTATGTAACAGCAGCAGCTAGGATTCCATAAGCGCAGAAATGGAAGAAATAAGAAGTTCCGGCCAAATATACTATGCAGAACCGGCAAAATTAAGAGAATCTATTGATGAGTGTTTTGTGGGAAAATGGGTGACTTTTTCGGACTGTTTAAAGACATATAGTATGATGAACTTGCGAGCAGGATTTGAGCTATGAGCAACAACAGAACCCATTAGGTTATAATATTGTGGTTATGATTTAATAGATAGAAGACAGGGTGCAGCAGAAAGGAAGAAACGACAACTCCATGGAAAATGGGGTAGGAAGCAGATAAAAAATGAGAGAAAAAATGAAACTGTCTTTCGATGGTATATATGGACACTTAACAAAAACTAATTGGAAATGGCAACCCACTTTAGGGAACATGGGACAGAATTTGTGGTATATATGGGGGGGGCAATCTGTCACTTCTGATTTCTCTGTTTCCCATTTTCCTAGTTATAAATTCAGTTCTCCACACTTTCACATGGATTTGCATTTTTTTCTGATTTCACAAAAATCCACCCGCATTTTAGTGCATGTTTTCCCCAATACACATTTTTTAATTGCAATTTAAAGTACACGTTTTTGCAAGCAGTTCTGCATAATATAATGCATCTTTCTTGGCTGTTTTCGTTAATATGTGCATTTCTATGCACCTTAATGTATAGCTTTCTGTACCCATCATTTGGCTGGAGACTACATCACAAAAATTTGGAGAAATACAAATTTTTAAGGGGTAGCTGCGTTTTGGTTTGCATATTGCCTAGAGAATTGCAAAACTAAGCCAAAATTCTTGCCTATCCCTGCCACCAATATGTTATCACCATGTCTTGCCCTGCAACATCTCTGTCTCTCTCTGCCTAATGGAAGGATCAGCTGGGCCCTGGTTGATTTTAACAAATACCAAACATTAAATTTTCCAGCACTTAAGTGAGCATTATCATATTCGTGAACAATTCATAGAATCATAGAGTTGGAAGGAACCCCCCACGAGTCATCTAGTCCAACCCCCTGAGATGCAGGAATCTCATCTAAAGCATCCATGACAGATGGCCATCCAACCTCTGTCTAAAGACTCCCAAGGAAGGAGACCTCACCACTTCTTGTGGCAGTCTGTTCCACTTTCGAACAACTCTTACTGTCCGAAAGTTCTTCCTGGTGTTTATTTGGAATCTCCCATCTTGTAACTTGACTCCACTGGTTCAAGCCCTACCTTCCAGAGCAGGAGAAAACAAGCTTGCTCCATCTTACGTGTGACAACCGTTTAGATATTTTAAAGATGGCACTCTCTCTCCTCTCAATCTCCTCTTTTCCATGTTTTATTTATTTCAACATTGCATCTTTTAACTATAAACTCAGCCGCATTTAAAGCTTGTCTAGGTTATAGCTATATCCAGTCTACAAAGAAAGTTAACCAGATAAGCCATAAGCAAGGGAATTTATGAGACTTGAGTAGCCCCAGGGTTAAATAGGGGTTTGACTTCACCCAGCAAGGTCTGCCTGGCGACATTTGTTGACATCTTTTTGGCTCCAGGTAAGGACTTACCTCTTTTCCTAGGCTTTTAATAGACTGGTGTTGTTTTGCTACTAGCCTGCTGCCAGAGCTTCCTGTGGCTGTTGCAGGGTTTGTTTTGTTTTGATTTGACGGTATAATGTATTTACATTTATGTTTTCAATGTAGAGAGCAGCCGGACTTCCGGTTTACCGCGAGGTTGCTCTCAGACGCGCGTCTTGCCCGCTCCGCAAACGCGCACTCACCAACGGGGTGAAACGGGGGCTGTAGGGCTTCACGGCCCCCAAGAAGGCTCAGGAGGGTGTCCTGGACCTGCAAGGAGTTGCCGCGGCGCGAGAAAGGAGCATCTGAAGCCGAGTCGAGGACTGGGAAAGAGGAGCTCCTGGGCGCCATTAAACGGCGATCCCTCCCCCAGGTGAGAAAGCCCGAATCTGAGGCACCTAAGCGGCTGAATTTCCACTGTTTGGATGGGACGTGGCAAGACCATTAGCCTAGATTAAAGCCCGGAACGAAAAAACGAAAGAATCCGGAAGGCTAATAATAATAACTTTGAAATTAAGTGTACCAAGTGTACCAAGGTCTTGCTTACAGTCCGGTGTGAAGACAAGCCAGAGAGGGGGTCCTCCCTGTTGTGTTTAGAACCTAACAGCCTGGTAGAAACGGGGTCCGGAAGAAGGTATAAACAATCTCTGGAACTGGCTGAACACATACAAAGTATCGAAAAGACTGTAACCTTTACTGCCTTGCAAGGAGGAAGCTGAGATACTATCTATCAAGCTCCCATTGCCTCGCGCGCCTCTCGCGCCCGCAGAGAAGGGAGGATTTAAATCGGAAAGGACAGCTTTTGTTACTGCTTGGTTATTTCCGTGGATCTATTATCCAGCTCTTAGTACCCCGTGAGAGAAGAGTTTGTTTGTTAAACTCTAAAGTGTGGTGAATTTTTACTGACGGTACTTTAAAAAGGAAAAAGAGCTGGAGGAGTGATGGTAAGAGGGTAAGAGCAATACTCCGTCCTTCCACTCCCAAGCCATGAAAATAGTTTGACTCAGACACGGACCTTGAGCCCCCTTATGTTACGAGAAACGTCTGGAATCGAAGGGAAGATACATTGGGTCATCAATATCTACACCATTTATGGCAAGCTGATTAAAAAACAGCAAAGGACATTAAAGACAGCAGATTATCTAACCCGCGAACACTTTAAGAAAAGCTGCTGAATCATCCAATCTAAGCGTAGGGGGTAAAGGAAGTGAAGTATTTTGCAAAGAAGAGATGGGAAGATCATAGAAACGCTATAGAGACACCTAGTGGACCTCCTTGGAACTGTAACTAATTGGGATGCTATATTGCTACTAAGAAGAGGTGGAAAGAATATAGCAATGCGATAGGGGTCATCTAGTGGACTTCCCTGGAATTGTAACTATTGGAAATCTACTTTATTTTATGTGTGTGTATATTCATTTACCTATCATCTCAAGCTACTCAAGGTTTATGAAAAATTTATAAGTTGTAGATAGGTTGTAGATAACGTGACCTCAAACTCTTGATAGAGAACTTAACTTTGGAGTTTCTCCTTCAGGAACAGTGTTGAAATTAGTGAGAAGTTGATTCGATGTTATAAAATCTGGTTATGCCGTAGTGAATAATAATATATTATACTGTTATCCCCTTCTCCTCTATTTTTTCTTTTCATTCTTTTTTCTTCTTTTCTGCTCTCCCTCTTTTTTTTTTTTATTCTTATTCTATGCTATTTTAATCCTTTCTTATTTAGTTATTCTCTTTCCATTTTTTCCTTTTCTGTAGCTCTATTCATCTCCCCCCCTTTCTTTCTTAGCGCTCCTACCTCCCCATTTCTCCCCCCCTTTTTTTTTCTTTCCTTTTTTTTTCTTTTTTGCTTTTCCCTTCCTTATCTTTTCTTCTTCTTCTTTTTCTTCTTCTTCTTCTTCTAGCGCTTTTTTTCTCTCTCTCTTCTCTTCTCTCTTTTTTTCTTTTTTTCTTTTCTTTTTTTTTTTCCTTTTTCTTTTTTTTCTTTTTTCTTAAGGTATTAAACTGACCTGAGCTGGGTTAATACGAAAATAAGTGGCAAGAGCGGATTTAAGGGGGGTAATAGAATGTCAAATGTAAACAAAAAATCTGCTAACACAGTTGGAGCGGCTAATCCAACCCAAAATAGAAGAAACTCAGTATTGGAGAGTGAAGTAAATATGGAAATGAAGGAGTTACTCTTGGGTCTAAAAAAGGACATATCAGAAATGAAAAAAGAAATGAATGACATTGCGAAAGCTAATGATCAAAAGCTGGATAAGATGGGAACCAAACTAGACGACAATGTAAAGAGTGTGATGGAACTGACAGGAAAGATGAATGAACTAATGGTTAAAAATATGGAACTGACAAAGACTGTGCAAGAGTTAAAGGGTAAATCGATAAACTTAGAGGAAGCATTGAGGAAATCTCAAATAGATAATAAAGAACAAAAAAGAGAAATAGAAAAGACAAAAAAAGAGCTTATGGACATGAAGGCTACGCACGAGGCGGTGCTCGATGCGGTAGCCATGATAGAAATGCATAGAAGAGAAAAAACTTTGAGGTTCAGAGCTATCCCTGAAGAGCCAGGGGAAAAATTGGAGGAGAAAATAAACTCGGCTTTGGCAAACTGGCTGCAAATTGAAAAAAAAGAAATGGTACAAAGTATAGAGGGAATATTCAGAGTAAGATCAAGAGTCGCTAGACAAAACAAATGGCCGGGGGATTGCTTGGTAACCTTTGCAACAATGGACATGAGAGACAGAATATTGCAGACTAGTAGTAAAAATAAGCTCAAGATAGATGATAGTGAAATCATCATACATAAAATAATCCCGACGAGACTGCTTAGAAAAAGGGACAGTTACAAACCATTAGTGGAGGTTCTACAGGAAAAATCAATCTCACACCGCTGGGAATTCCCAGAAGGCATCTCATTCTTTTTCAAAGGAAAGAGAAGGAGATTTACAACATGGCCAGATGCGGATAGGTTCTGGAGGACTTATAGAAAAGAACTAGGAGGCTCAAAATATGCGGGCGGAGGAGTGGAGGAGACGGAAATGCCAAAGGAAACTGAAGAGGGGCAACAGTCAAGCTGAGATATCTTAAGTAAATAATTTTTTGTGAAATAAGTGTTTGTAATAAGGTGTTATTTTTAATTGTGTACTTAAGTCATCATTGAATTAATCTTCTCTGAATTTACCCAAACAAATACAGTGAATGAATAATTAATAAAAATTGTGATGAATCTAAAGACCTTAACATGGAATGTGAACGGGCTAAACGACAAAGGCAAAAGAAATAGAGTAGAACATATACTAACAAAACAAAAATTAGATCTAATATGCTTGCAGGAAACGCACGTCACGCAAAATCATATAAGGATCCTGACAAATAGAAAACTGGGGGAAGAATTCGTCTCCTCAGATAAAGTTAAAAAAAGAGGTGTCGTAATATATGCCAAACCGTACTTGGAGCCAAAATTGATAGATAAAGACTCTGAAGGAAGAGTAGTGATAATAGAGATAAGTGTGAAGGGAGAAAAACTGAAGGTGGTGGGAATTTACGCACCAAATGCGAATAGGAAGAAATTTTACGAATCCTTAGAAAAAAAATTAATTGATTATGTAGGAGAAAAGATTATTCTTCTGGGAGACTTTAATGGAGTGACCACTCCGGAGCTAGATAGAACAAGGAAGAATATTGGAAATAAACAACCTAAGTTACCATCCCCCTTCTTTAGAATGGTTGATATTCTTAGTTTAAACGACGCTTGGAGAGCACGCCATCCTCTGGAAAGAGAGTACACTCACTTCTCCGACCCTAACAACTCTGCAGGAAGGATAGATGCGATCTGGATACCCAAGGATCTTACATTAAAAATAAATAAGGTTGAAATACAGGCAAAAACAATATCGGATCATAATCCAGTTTACCTATGGTTACAAGGAAAGGAAAATGGACCGAGGAGGTGGAAATTAAACGAGACTCTGTTGAATGACGAAAATATATTAACCAAAGCTAAAAAAGCACTGGAGGAATTCTGGAAATTTAATGTAGACAAAGGAACAGACATAAAAGTGGTGTGGGATGCAGGTAAGGCGGTCCTTAGAGGTTTTTTTATAAAGGAGAATGCAATACGAAAGAAACAAAAGGAAAAAAGAAAACAAGAAATTTTGAATGAGATTCTTAAAAATGAAAAGGAACTTTATAAAAAACCAGAAAGCGGGGATATTAAGAGAAACATAAAACTGCTGCAATCCCAGTTTGCTATGATCATAAATGAAGAAATTGAGTGGAAAATAAAACTGGCAAAACAGAAGAATTTCGAATTTGCAAATAAACCGGGAAGACTATTGGCATGGAAATTAAAAAAACAACAAAGCGACAGAGTAATCAATAGAATTAAAATAGAGGACAAGATAATAACTGATCCGAAGGAAATTGGGAAGAATTTTGTCAATTTTTATAGAAATCTTTATAGAGAGGGAGATGAAACACTAAATGAAGTACAGGAATACCTGGAACAAGGCAACCTCCCAGAAATTACGGCAGAACAAAATAAAATGCTAAATGAGCCAATCACAGCATTTGAGATACAACAGGCTATTAAGAACGCCAAGGTAGGAAAATCGCCGGGACCTGATGGTCTTCCGGCAATTTATTACAAAAAAATGGAGGACATGCTGTCGGACCCTTTGAAAAAAGTAATGAATAATATTTTGGAGACAGGCATTCTGCCAGAAACGTGGAAAGAAAGTTTTATAACTTTGATTCCAAAGCAAGGAACGGATCAGTTGGCAATTGCTAATTACAGACCCATCTCGTTGCTCAATAATGATTATAAGCTTTACGCTTATATCCTGGCTAAAAGAATGGAAAAAATACTTCAAACAATAATACATAAAGACCAGACAGGCTTTCTCCCCGGCCGCCTTATGCAAAACAACATTAGGAGTATAATTAATATATTGGAATATCTGGATTTACAAATTGATAAACCATCAGTATTAATGGCGGTCGATGCGGAGAAAGCGTTTGATAATGTTTCATGGAAATTTATGACAGCCTTATTAAGAAGAATGAAGTTTGGGGAAGTAATTAGCAATGGAATCAAAGCTATCTATACCAAACAGATGGCAAAAATCATAGTTAACGGAAACATCTCGGAAGAATGCGAAATTGGTAAAGGAACCAGGCAGGGTTGTCCTCTGTCGCCGCTTATCTTTATTTTAGTCCTGGAAATATTAAACAGGAAGATAAGAGAGGAAAAGACCATCAAGGGAATAATATTAGGGAAAAATACTTACAAATTAAGAGCATTTGCTGATGATTTGATTATAATGTCTGAAAATCCCAGAGAAAGTTTAATAAAAATATTGGAATTAATAACAGCATTTGGGAAGGTTGCGGGATTTAAATTAAATATTAGTAAGACCAAGCTGATGGCAAAAAATTTGCCATTAGTAGAAAAAGAAGAATTAGAAAAACTGACAAAACTCAAGGTATGTCAAAAGATAAAATATTTGGGAATCTGGATATCTACCAAAAACATAAATCTATATGAGGACAATTATGTAAAAACCTGGACAGATATTAAAAAGGATTTGGAGAGGTGGAGTAAATTGAAATTATCATTCTGGGGACGTATCTCCGTGGTAAAGATGAGCATCTTACCTAAGCTATTGTTCCTATTCCAATCTATCCCGATCATAGGGAAAATGAGTTACATTGAGGCCTGGCAGAAAGAGGTATCTAAATTCATATGGTCAGGAAATAGACCAAGGATTAAACACACTCTGTTAATAGACCATAAAAACAGAGGGGGGTTTGGGCTTCCCGACTTCAAATTATACTACGAGGCAGCATGCCTCGTTTGGATTAAAGAATGGTGCCAACTTAAAAATATTGAACTTTTAGATCTGGAAGGTTACGATAACCGTTTCGGATGGCACGCGTACCTTCAGTATGATAAAGCAAGAATTCATAAAGGCTTTACAGGACATATTATAAGAGGCGCGTTGTTTAAAGTTTGGGAAAGATATAAAGGCCTTTTAGAAGTCAAAACGCCCAAATGGATCTCTCCAGAAGAGGCTAAAGCATTAAAGAAGAAAAATATGAAGGGGAACTGGTTAAAGTATAACGATTTATTAAAGGAAGAAAATGGCCAAATAAAATTAAGAGAATATGAGGAGGTAAAAGAACATCTGACAAGTTGGCTTGACTATCATCAAATATATGGAACATTCAGAGAAGATAGAAAAGTCGGCTTTGCCGAAAAGCCATCTAAATTTGAGACAGAAATAATAAATAATAATTCAAAAACATTATCAAAAATATATCAAATTCTCCTCGAATGGAAGGTAAAAGAGGAGGAAGTCAAAGAGGTTATGGTGAGATGGGCCCAAGACATTGGCCATCCCATAATGTTAGAACAGTGGGAAAAACTCTGGAAAACAACAATGAAGTTCACGGCATGTTATAGCATTAAAGAAAATATTCTCAAAATGCAATACAGATGGTACCTGACTCCCTCACGGCTCTCAAAGATGTACAAAAATCTTGCAAATATTTGCTGGCGATGTGGGGAGGCCAATGGTAACATGTACCACATGTGGTGGACTTGTAAAAAGATTAAAGAATTTTGGAATACAATATATGAAGAACTTAAGCAACTATTAGGAATATCTTTTTCTAAAAAACCAGAGGCATTTCTCCTAAGTATTATTGGGAATGACATACCAGAGAGATTAAAAGATATTTTTTTATACGGAACAGCTGCTGCACGGATGCTGATCGCAGCAAATTGGAAAGGGGAAAACGCCCCAAAAATTAAGGATTGGCAAAATAAATTTCAAGAATATGTAGAGATGGCTCAGCTAACCAGCAGCCTGAGAGGAAATAATAGACAGGAGTTTGTTAAAAAATGGGAGAGATATAAAAAATACCTGCAAGGAATTGAAAATGGTATAAAGTCTGTGGCGGCCTTTGAATAACCCTGGAGGAAAAAAATGAAAATGAAAATGAGTTTGAGAAAAAGAAGCTGTATTCGGTAATGTAGAAGGTTTTGGATATAAATAAAGAAAAAAAAAATTGTTAAGTATCTTCACAAGTAGAAAAGGAGTACACAACAGGAAAGACAGGAAGTCTATTTATGTATTTATTTATGTATTTATGTACTTGAATTTGTTAGCGATGCAAGTATTAATTTGGACTTGGGTTATGCGTAGATTTATGTAAATAATTAAGGTTTATATTGTTGTTTGTTTATCTTTTGATTTTGTATTATTATCTCTATGTTGAGTTTGACGAGTGTATGTTTATGTGTTGTAAATAAACTTAATAAATGCAAAAAAAAAAAAAAATACATTTATGTTTTCAATGTGTTGTGAGTTGCTTAGAGACCTTCAAGCAACAAGTGACTAACAAGGTGCAAATGATGATGGGTTGCTTGGAGACCTTCAGATAACAAATGGCTAACAAATCTAGAATGATGATAGATGTTAAGTTGGGCTGAACCAAATCTTCCCACTGGAAGTTTCTCATTTGATAAGGCAGATGTTTTTATCAAGAACCTCAGCAGTCTGCAAAACAGGAACCCAACACTGACCTACTGGGAGCCTGAGGGCGCTGCCCTGCCTCTCTCCACCTGGCTTGGAGAGGGGCCTGGAGGGGCTGCTGCTGCTGCTTGACAGAGATGGCTCCTTTTAAAATTTGTTTTTTTTTTAATCTATGTCATTTTAAATCAATATTGATATTAATGTTGTATTTTTAGTTTTAGATTTTATGATTTATGTGGAAATTGTTATGCATTTGGTTGTGTACATTTTGATGTGCTTTATTTATTGTTTATGACTTTTGTTATGTTGGTAATTACGTAAATCTTGTCATGTTGTAAGCCGCCTTGAGTGTTGTTCTAACTATGGAAAGACGGCATACAAATAAAAAATGATGATGACTTTTAGGAGTGTTGGGGGTGGAGGATTAAGCTGCTCATCCTGGATGCGGTGAAGGGCTTGGGTCAGTTCTAAAGAGACGAGCCCAAGGAAGCCTGCTCTGCCACTTTCGAATTCCCATCTACCCATAACTATTTATCCTGCTTTTGAAACTCTTGTCAGGAAATATCTGGGGTGAAAGAAGTCGTGTAGCGTAGGCAGGAGAGATCTTGCGTCAGGACAAAGGCTTTGCAATACACATTCTGCAATATCTGAAAGTCTTTTGAAATTTCGAGAGGCAGCAACACAAGCTGCGCTGTGCATCAGATGCAGGTGCAATTCTCGTAAGGGACGCAGGTGGCACTGTGGTCTAAACCACTGACCCTCTTGGGCTTGGCTTGCTGATTGTAAGGTCAGCAATTCGAACCAGCGTAACGGAGTGAGCTCCCGTTGCTCTGTCCCAGCTTCTGCAAACCTAGGAGTTTCAAAGCACGCCAGTGCAAGTAGATAAATAGGTACAGTGGTGGCGGGAAGGTAAACGGTGTTTGTGTGCGCTCTGGCATTCATCATGGTGCTCTGTGCACCAGAAGTGGTTTAGTCATGCTGGCCACATGACCCAGAAAGCTTTCTGTGTAAAAATGCCAGATCTCTTGGCCTGAAAAGTGAGATGAGCGCTGCACCCCACAGTGGAATTCGACTGCACTTAACCAACCATTACATTCCCCCCCTTGCAATTCTAGTAAACCTCTTTAAACTTAGAGAAGATAGGGGGCACTTATGCTGAATTGATATGTATTCTGATAATTTATAAATAATTACTATGAGCTAAAAGAAGTACTGGGACATGGGTGGCGCTGTGGGTTAAACCACAGAGCCTAGGGCTTGCTGATCAGAAGGTTCACAGTTCGAATCCCCGCGACGGGGTGAGCTCCCGTTGCTCGGTCCCTGCTCCTGCCAACCTAGCAGTTCAAAAGCACGTCAAAGTACAAGTAGATAAATAGGTACCGCTCCCGCGGGAAGGTAAACGGCGTTTCCGTGCACTGCTCTTGTTCTCCAGAAGCGGCTTAGTCATGCTGGCCACATGACCCAGAAGCTGTACGCTGGCTCCCTCGGCCAGTAAAGCGAGATGAGCGCCGCAACCCCAGAGTTGTCCGCAACAGGACCTAATGGTCAGGGGTCCCTTTACCTTTAAAAGTAGTACAGCCATCTCAACAGAGTGGGGAAGACTGAGACCAGGCAACAGGTGTGCTCCTGCTGTCCAAGTACCAGGGGTGCCAGCTTGAATAAAATATTGGGGGGCAGGCAACCCCCTCTCTGCATAATCAATCACAAGACACAGTGCACACACAGCATTTGAATGGCAACGCCGATCAACATTGGCCCTCCCCGGCCCCCTCAAATATTTTATGGAGGGTAAAGAGACCTTGGCACCTAGGAGTTGGCTCCTATGCCAGGTATTGTTGATGGGGGCAGCTGCCAGTCCATTGTTCTGCCTTCTTTGGTTATTTAAATTCGACTTTGCCCTTCTGAACTTCCTCAAACAGAGGACTGCTCGCTATAAAGTGAGTCACATGGCTATATATGGAAACTGAAGGGGGCTGGTGGTGTGTTGAGAGGTGGGATAGAACAAGTCCAGGGAAGAACTCAAGATTTGCAAGAAAGCAAGGAGAAGATGAAGTTTCCACTTAGGCCCCTTTCCATGTTTCGAACAGCAACTCTACAATTGTTATGATGCTCTTATTCACCTGTGCCTCTGTGTTGCATGCTAAGTGGCTGAACATAAGAAGAAATCTGCTGGACCAGAAACAATGCCCTGTTCCCACTGTAGCAGCTTCCTGTTCCCACTGTAGCTAACCAGATGTCTATGGGAAGCCCACAAGCAAGACCTGAGCACAACAGCACTCTCCCCATGTGCTACTGGTTTTCAGAGGCAAACTGCCTCTGCCATTGGAGGTAGTACATAGCTGGAAGCCATTAATAGCATCATTTTCCATGAATTTATGAACAAGCATGGCTTGATCGCCCTTGACAGCCAAAACCCACCTCTCCCACATCAGATCTCTAGGGAAACAGTTACCACCCTGAGAAGTTCATAGAGCCCAAACCCCTGTTGAGTTCAATGGGACCTATGCCAGGTAAGAGCGTAGAGGACTGCAGTGCTGTCTCAAACTGATTTATTATTATCCTACACATAGGTGTAAGTCATAACTGGCTACGTCATTGCCTCTGACCATCAGCTCCCAAGGAGACACACCACAGACTATCAACAATTGTTGCTTCAGGGCACAGAAATCTGAAAGTTAATAAGTCTCCAATGATGTCTTCCTTCTAAAAGTAACCAAATACAGTCGTACTTTGGAAGTCGAATGGAATCCGGTCAACTTCCAAAACATTCAGAAACCAAAGTGTGGCTTCTGATTGGCTGCAGGTTTTCGGTGTTCAGGAGCCAAAATGTTTGAGTACCAAGGTGTTCGGGATCCAATGTACAACTCTATGGGTAAGCGCTGCACCCTCTAAACAACACTTGGAGATGTGGGTTGAACAGGAGAACTTAATTTGGCCATGATTATTGCTGCTCATGAAACAACTAGGAAGTTGCCCATCAACCATTGTTCAATTTCCTTTCCTTTTTCTTGCTCTTGTCTTGGTTGGCATATGGTTGCAAATGGAGCACTACTTTTTCACATTCATGAGCTTCGACTGAAGTTCTTCGAGTTGCTCAGTAGCCAGGCTGATTTATGTCTTGGCTTTCTGCATGATATCACACAATTATCTCCAGATGGGAAAATGGCAAAGGAGGACTGCCAAAGAATATTAGCCCTTAAAAGTACTCAGCCATTACAATCCATTTAATCCTGTGATTATTTTTGTTTTGACTTCACATATTTGGGCGGAAGCACAAAACCCGTTTCCTTTTGGGGAAAGCGTGACTTTCTGTCATCCAAGATACTGTTGAGAAGACAGCGACGCTCCCTCAGACCAAATGTCAAAATAGACTTTGACCAATGGCAGCCCAGCCTGACCCAGGCACTGGAGTCAGCTGACTTAATTAGAATGCCATCTATCAAATGCTCTCAGCCCATTTACCCTCTTCTGTATTGCTCTACTAGTTCTGACCCAGGAATGAAGTCCTGTAAACCTGCTTGATGAATTTGTTGCACAAGTAAAAACTCACCGTGTGCTGCCCACGGTAATCTGAATCAATTGGCCTTCTTGAACCCATTCCTGCTAATGCTAACACAACTCACATGTACTCAACACTCTGACAGCATTTTAAGAGTCACAGGCACCCTGTTGGCAAGATGTACGATAATATACCGGTAGGCGAAGTTTACAGGTGTTTTGAAACAGGGAAGATATGTAATGTACATTACTGTATGTGCCCCCAATACTGGGCTAGCCCCAGACTAAGCTGGTTGCACTTTGGCCCTGATGAAATCAAAGAGACAAGTTGGTCATTATGAATTTCACTGGGGACCATGTGCAACCAACCCAGTCTGGATCCAGCCCACTGAAAGGATGTGATGGAAGTCATCACAATTAAGCGAGTGTACAGCTGGTCTCAAGCGCCATTTGTTTCTATCCATGGAAGCCTTTTCAAACTTGGATGGTTTAGATATAATTTCTTTAAGATGAAACAACAAAGAACAATTGTTTGCCATGCTGAAAAACACACCCATACACACAATGTTGAGTGTTGTCACGAGCTGCCTTTTTAAAAATTTTGATGCACCACAGCAGCACTACATTAGTGGCATTGTGCAGTATTAAAATAGCATCTCTCAGCCGCTCAGCTTTAATTCAGGTCAATGCTGGGCCTTCAAACTGTTGCCTGGCCTTAAGTCAGGTAGGTATTGCACACATACAGGGGAAGTGGGCAGTATTGAACCAACGGTCAAGAAACATTCCTACCAAAATGCTTCTCTCATTCTGGGTATGCTCACACTTGTGAGATGATAATCCACCTCCAAGGATTGGCCAAGAAGATAGCTAGGTCCCTGCTGACATCTTGTTGTCTTTTCCTTGACAGCCATGTGGACAAATCTATAAAAAAATTGTTTCGCTTCCTGGATATTAAAATTCAAACCATCCACAACAAACCCATTGACACCATCCACAACAACCCATAACCACTGGTCAATGGGCAGAGTAAATGAACAAAATCCTAAACCATAACATGATGCAAGGCGACAGACAACAACCAAAATATCCAGGTTTGGTTCGCTCTCTTCTCTCAAACAAATGTTCAGTGTATTATCTGTATGCTAATAGGGACAATTTACTATTTATTTATTATTATCAATCATCCTTTGGGCTCATCTGCATTTCATTTGGAGGAAGATCCAAATCCCGAAAGTCAAAGAAATGGAAAGGGAGTTTTTTCAGAAGCATTTTCAGCTTTAACCACAAAGTGTCATGTGAGATACTCCATTAAACTGCTCAGCTTTATTTGTGATAAATAGTTATATTTTTGTTTTTATCTTCTTTTTGCACTCACTTTCAGGGAAAAAAGTATTTTAGGGGGAAAGTTGTGTTTTTATTTTTTTATGTCAGGTTTTAATTATATGAAGTGGTACATTTTTAATTAATAATTAATTAGACACCATTTAATTAGGCCCAATAATCATCTTGTCTTGTGTGTGTTAGCCACCCCCAACCCACTTTCTCAGTCTCCTATATTACATCAGGGGGGAAACGAAATGGGAGACCTGACAAAAGACCCAGATCACAGAAATTCCTCCACAATAAATTCCCATTGAAATGCAACCTAATATGCCATTTCATCGGACTGTGTGATATCAAGAGGATCCAGACGAGGTCATTGAAGATGTTTCTCTTCAGAGTAGCTCAATGCTTCCTTGCTTTTAATTAATTTACAGATGCAACTTAAAAGCACCAAGGCACAACAGGGTGTCAGATAAAGTGGGCTCCTGGTGTGCTTCCTGAGGGGACAAGGTAATTGGTCTATGGTCCACTGCCTAGTTATGTGCCAATAGCCTTGTGTGCTTTGCCGCTTACTTATTAAAATCTCTCAGCCTGGGAAAAGTTAAGCAACCACCAAAAACAGAACGGGAAAATGTGGTATTTGTTGGCTCGACAGAGAACCAAAGTGATGCAGTCATTTGCGGCCTAGACTTTAACCAGAAAGGCCCAAGTTATAAGTGCCCCCCCCCAAAAAAACCCATATGCTTCTTTCGGGGGCCGTGCTCTCATGTCACACGACAACCCACGTTTCGGTGGCAAAGCATGAGATCACAACCCAGAGAAAAGCACTTTTTCAGGGCTGGATCTCAGCGCAAATTTGTGCGAGATCACAGTGCCCAAAATGGCTGCCGTGTTCTCACAGGAAAAAAACCTTTTTTCCTGTGACACCTGCGGGATATGGGAGGAAGGGTGAGCATAAAAGCACAGCCAAAAAAGTGGGGGGGGGGTGCCTTCAACAATAGTGGTGATCTAGACTGCCCAATCAAAGTCTGCAGGCGGTAATACTGGGAGACTGCATATTTCAGTATCCTTTTTCTTTATTGAGTATAAGGGTCTGGAGAACTCTCCTGCTCCCAGGGTGCCCTCCAAAAAATTGAGTACAACCAGGCCATTAACCCCAGACAGCACAGCAGGATTTTTGCAGCAATCTGGGCTGGACGGGCCACAGGACCAGCGAACAGCAGAGCCGTTTGAAGATGCTTCAAGCTGGATCCTCAATTTCAAAGTGGGATGGTTAAATAGGATGGGGAAATCTTCCCAATAGGGAAACGGTGATTCCATTTTGTGTTTATGCTCTGGTTTCTGCTGCTACACCACTTCATGCATGGATAGTAAATGGCAACACCTTGAAACGCAACTTTCATCTCCTTCGCCTGTTTTCTCTATGTGTTCAGAGACAAGGGAAACAGATGAGCAACGAAGTCAGGGGGCAGATGAGCCACAATATACAGCTGCACATCTGTCAAATCCCCTCAATCATCCATTTGATCACATTGCTTTCAAGGCTCGCAAAGATCAAAACTCTGTTCGCACAGCAAGCCTCTGAGGAGGCAACCATTGAACTCCATCAGAGAGAGGCAGAAGGAAATTGATGAGCTGGTGTCCTCCCAAATAAAAGTAGCTGTTTTGGAGCTGGTGAATCAAGTAGCAAGGGAAATAGACAGGTTTTGTGTAGGAACATGGAGGTTTTATATTATGTTGTTGTTGTTGTTGTTGTTGTTGTTGTTGTTGTTAATATATACATACAGTGGTACCTTGGTTCTCAAACTTAATCCGTCCCAGAAGTCTGTTCCAAAACCAAAGCGTTCCAAAACCAAGACGCACTTTCCCATAGAAAGTAATGCAAAACGGATTAATCCGTTCCAGACTTTTAAAAACAACCCCTAAAACAGCAATTTAACATGAATTTTACTATCTAACGAGACCATTGATCCATAAAATGAAAGCAATAATTAGTGTACAGTACTATAAAATAAATAAAAGAGTATTGTAGATGATAAAAATAATAATAATAATAAATTCTTACCTGCACTGATGATAGTCATTGTTTGGATGGGGGGCTTTTATCTATTTCCACAGCCACACAATCAATCAATCAATCAATCAATCAGTAACTGAACTGGGATCCAAAACAAATTAACTGAAAAAGCCTCAAAACAAAAAAACGCAAAATTAATAAGCAAAAACAAAAGCACCAAATTTAAGCTCCAAGAGCACTGCAATCGGAAACGGAAGGCTTTCATCACAATGGGGGGGGGATTGCAAAAGAGCAGCGCAACAGGAAACAGGGGGACTCAAAACGGATCTTGTTCGGCTTCCGGAAAAAGTTCGAAAACCAGGACACCTACTTCCGGTTCTGCAGCGTTTGGGTTCCAAGTTGTTCGTGAACTAAGCTGTTCAAAAGCCGAGGTACCACTGTACATATAAACACGCACACATCCAAATGACAATGAACAAGCTTTCTTCACAATTTCCCATTATAGTAGGACAGGCTTTCCCAGCATGTAAGTGGTCCGCCTACAGGATATGCCACAAACTTCCATACACAAGTCATAGAATTGTAGAGTTAGAAGGGACCACTAGGGTCATCTAGTCCAATCCCCTGCAATGCAGGAATCTTTTGCCCAATGTGGGGCTTGAACCCACAACCATAAGATTAAGAGTCTCATGCTCTACCAAGTGAGCTAAGTCTTGACAGATAGCGAAGCAAGCAAGACAAAGAGAAAACTGGGCTTTCCAGGTTAAGAATGACTTCTCTGAGCTACCGGATCTTCTTTACTTCCCAGGCATTGGGTACCATTTTGGTAATCGGGTGAATGATGACCACCGTACAGTACTGAGGTATCCTATGTAGCAGCCAATGCCAACAGGGTACCTTCTAGAGAGCCAGTGTGGTTAAGAGCAGTAGACTCGTAATCTGGGGAACTGGGTTCGCTTCCCCGCTCCTCCACATGCAGCTGCTGGGTGACCTTGGGCTAGTCACACTTCTCTGAAGTCTCTCAGCCCCACTCACCTCACAGAGTGTTTGTTGTGGGGGAGGAAGGGAAAGGAAAATGTTAGCCACTTTGAGACTCCTTCGGGTAGTGATAAAGCGGGATATCAA
Organism: Lacerta agilis; assembly: GCF_009819535.1. Lineage (NCBI taxonomy): Eukaryota > Metazoa > Chordata > Lepidosauria > Squamata > Lacertidae > Lacerta > Lacerta agilis. The sequence continues at coordinate 14,671,781 of NC_046323.1, read as the reverse complement.
ATCCAAACTCCTCCTCCTCCTCCTCCTCTTCTTCTTCTTCTTCTTCTTCTTCTTCTTCTTCTTCTTGGATGACAGACTACAACTCCCATCAGCTCCAGCCAATACATGGGAGCTGTAGTCCAGAACAGGTCAGTGAAGGCTGCTATATACTAGAAGTGAACTCTGTTTCCAAAAGTTCACCCTTATGGAGTGAAGGCACATGAGAAAGTTATCAGCAGGTATATGTGAGTCCCAACATGGCAGAGAGGTTGAAATGGAGTATCTGGGAAAAGGATGTGGCTGGCAGGCTGGAAAGAAGCATTGCTCAGTATGACATTTCGTTGCAGGTCCCACTTGTCAGCAGGAATGCCATCTTTCCGAGAGTGGCTTTGAGCCATTAGCAGCTGCACGACAGGCAAACATTTTAACAGATGCAGCTTTCCCCGACACTGCATACTCAAAAGATGAATCTGAACGTGTGAAATAACAAAGATTAATGACTGCCAGTAGAATTTTCTTAGTAAATGAATGGATTAATTGTCCACGAAGCCAAGCTTGTCAAGTGATAATCTTACTATGTACCTGTTGGCATTGCAAACGGACCTGCTTGGATAGATAAAGGAATTTTTTTCGCCCAACACCATAGATCTGTTAAAGCTGTTAGTCATGGTAGGGGATGTACATATCCATCTTCCTTTCCAGTGTCTGTAATTCTTTGAGAGCCAAGTGGGGATAGGCAAATTTGTCAGTTTCCTACATTTCTCATTTTTCAAATCATAAATTCAGCATTTGTGCAGCTGTTTGAGAATTTTGTAAATGAAACGAAAATCCTCGGGAAAAGCCATCAGCGTTTCAGATCGAATTTTTCCTAGCACATTTTAACGCAGTCTCGACGAATATGCACAATTTTACAAGCAATTTCCCCTACCGCAATTCATGCTTGTGTGTCATTTTCACCAATATACAGTATGTATTTTATGCAAACTGCTACGTGCATTTTATGCAAACTGCTACGTACACATTATCTTGGCCAGGAACTGCGTTGCAAAATTCAGAGAAGTGCGGCTTTCAAAGGATAGCTGTATTTTGGTTCACATCTTGTTTCAAACAGTGCAAATTAAGCCAGGGAGAATGAATATGACATGAGGATGCAGCACTGTGGCTATTGGAACATGCCGCTTGGCCCTGAGTCAACTTCTTTCACTTTTAACTCTCCCCCCGCCTCATTCCAGCCTGAATTTTCTGCATGCCTCTGTCTTTGTTTGCCTTATGGTGAAAGCACATGGTACTGCATGCAGACTGACAGTGAAGCGATATAGGAGGATATATTTTCAGCCTGGGCAATGAGATGCACATGTCTCATTAACAATAAGAGGACCAGTATTGCTTCCCCCCACCCCACTAAATAAATCTACTAGCAGAAAGCCTATCCCCTGATGAGCAACAGATGGGGTTTCCATAATGGCTCATTACCCTCCTTGCTTTGTCATGCTGCTAAAATGAAATGAAACGTTATTTATGGTTAGAAATGATGCACAAGATTCCTACACAACTTCCCCCCATTGTTGTTGTTGTTGTTTTGTATGAGCTTCCATTCCAAAACTTCTCCTAGGACTAACAAATTCGAGGAGCTGGCAAAGGGCCCGTTGGGAATTGCAGAAGTGCCCCTTCTGTCTAATTTTTTTTAAAAAAACGCAATCTCAAGTCTCCAAATTGAAGCTCCGGTTCTGCAAAAAAATTTTTTGGGAAATCTACACATTCAGAACAGAAAAGCTGCCACTTGTCCCCAAATGCCTTTTGTCAGTCGTCCTCTCGTCTGCGAGTGGGAAGGGCTATCACGTTTGAATGGCTGCAGAAAGCACTAACCACCAACGATGGATTTGGTTGGGAACGTGTCATTTAGGGCAAGGTTGGGCAACATCTGCGATCTGCGAGCCACAATGAATGTGGATAATGAGCTTGGGAGCTGTGGCTGATTGGCATATTTGTTGTGGCATGCCGTTAGCATAATGCAAGCACCGCTTTCACAGATGAGTTGGATGTCAACCGAGAGTCAGTCAAGCATTCCAAGATTTGCGTCTCTGCTAAATGAACGGGCTCCGAATAAGCCCACGTTGCAAATACTAAAAGTTAGCAGTCCACAACCATTCAAATGAACTTGCTTGGAGTTGCATATGGTTGTGCAACAAAGCACACACATGCAAGCACAACCCTACAACCCAGTTCTCATCCAATTTTCAAAAAAAGGGGAGGAAATGCCTGGTCTAGAATCACAGAATTGTAGAGTTGGAAAGGGACCCCAAGGGCAATCTAGTCCAGCCCCCTGCAATGCAGGAATCTTTTGCCCAAGCTGAGTAGGTTTAGCTTGGAAAAGAGGAGACTGAGGGGAGATATGGTAGCCATCTTCAGATATCTCAAGGGCTGTTACCGGTACATGGAAGAGAGAACAAGCTTGTTTTCTCCTGCTCTGGGGGACAGGACTCAGACCAATGGCTTAAAGTTGCAAGAAAGGAGATTCCAACTAAACATGAGGAGAAACTTTCTGACGGTAAGAGCTGTTAATCAGTGGAAAGGACTCCCTCAGGAGGTTGTGGACTCTCCTTCCTTGGAGGTTTTGAAGCAGAGGTTGAACGGCCACCTGTCACAGATGCTTTAGCAGAGATTCCTGCTACGCAGGGGGCTGAACTAGACAACCGTTGGAGTCCCTTCCAGCCCTACAATTCTATGAATGTGGGGCTCAAACCCTCAACCCTGAGATTAAGAGCCTCATGTTCATCCCAGGGAGTAAAGAGGACCCACACAGCAGCCCTATCTGTGTCTCTCCAAGACTATTGGAAGCGATTTCAGCATTGCAGCCTTTGAAATATAGTAAGAGCCTGATTGATCGGACCAAATGACCATCCAAGTCTGGCATCCTGTTTCCCACAGTCATTAAGCTGATGTCCTGGAAAAGCCCACAAGCAGGACATAAAGGCAATGGCCTTGCCCTGCGACTGCTCCCCAGCAGCTGGGACACGAGAGGCATAATAGCACCAAGCCAGCCAAATATTCAGATGATTTAATCGCGCTTGCTCAGGAAGTATCTGACCTAAGCGAGGCAAAGTTCGCTCGCTTCCCTCAGAAATCTAAATAGGGGTGATCAGATCTTTTTCATATTTTTAACCTCGGCTGCAGTTCCTCGGACTCACTGAATCTGGGCGGAAGGAACCAATCTGGCCTCTCCGAAGTGCTTCACAGAGAAGCACGGCCTTTTCCCTGTCGAGAGTGAGGGCAGGGGCATGGGGGGTGCAGTGTCCAGAGTCCTAGGTGCAGGGGTTTTAGGGGGCGTGAGCCATCCCGCTCTGTCTGCCGCCGGCGGTCTCCATGTAAAGCTGATTGGCAGCCGAATCTAACTTCAACACCTGTGCGTGGCAGGTTAGTTTAGGTGATCCAGGTCAGGCTGTGAAGCACACCTCACTCTCCAACAGAGGGGAATGACTGGAAAGCAGTGCAGCTCTGCTATGAATTGCTGCCCTCCATCCTTATAGTGACCTCCTGGCACTTTTCATTTCTTCCCATGTTTCTTTATAGTACTGCAATGCAGCAGTCAAGATTAATATATTCCCTACGTGCACTTGTGCTGAAATATCCTTCCAGATTTGTGGGGAAATGCCTCTTGCAGATTGTTTAGCATGTAATGCATAGGTGATCACCGGATATTCTGTATGTTTCCTCTCCGTGCTGATTAGAAAGGAGCATAATAAATAGATGGAGAATTGGCGATGGGGGGGATTTTGCTTTTGCTGAATATGTTCAAATGGTGTTCCTTCCTGTTGTTCAGTCACATGCTTTCCTGGGTTTCAGATACTGCCAGAAGAATGAGCTCTGGGCCAAGCAAACGCCTGCAAAACAAAAGATTAAACGAAATATAATCTCTACATGGTGCTCTTTGTTCTGAAGTGGTTTCCTGAAAACGTCCCAAGATGATTGATCCAGGATGACTCATCCAAAACGACAGCTTAGTAAATCTCAGGTATTTCGGGTAAAGGACGCAGCACAATTGTCTCTCTGATGATCCAGGTAGTTTGGGAATGTTTTCACTGAAGCAGCTTCATCATGCAAATATTCCTTGGCAGGAAAAAATGTACCTGAGGGAAAACAAAGGATTCCACCCCTGCGTAGGTGCTATTTAACACCTCATAAATTATCCGAAATGTATAAGAAGGTTCCTAATAACTGCTGGAAGTGCGAACAAACAAGTGGTCCTTTTTTGTGTATGTGGTGGAACTGTAAGAATGTGAAGGAATTTTTGGAAATGATGTATGATGAGATTAAAAAGAAAAAGATGTTTAAAGTGATTACACACACCAAACAACAACAACAACAACTGAAGCTTTTCTTCTAGGGATTATAGCGTCAGAAGTTCCAAAAATAAAAATAAAAAGATGGTTAAGTTGTTTATGTATGGAACTACAGCAACCAGGATTCTCTGTGCACCAAATTAGAAGGGATAAGCAAGGTGATGGACTATGTTGAATCAGCAAAGCCAACAACTAAAATATGAGAACTTAATAATGACTGTTTTATGGAAGAATGAAAGGCTTTTTTAGACTGTTTAAAGAACTGTTACAATACGGTGAATTTGCGAGCAGGATTTGAACTGGATTTTGAACTAATTTTTGTTACAGAGCATTAGCCACTGTTATGCACATGACCCTGGTTCCCAGGGCAACAGGCCTTGCTTGCAACCAAAGAGTGGATGTGGAACTCAAGTGGATGGGTCATCTAGTTTTGTGGGGACCATTGATGGTTATCTTTGGGGAGACCTCAAAGATTATTACAACTACTACAACTAATCCAGAATGTGGAAGCTAAACTGGTGACTGGGAGTGGCGGCCGAGACCATATAACACCGGTCCCGAAAGACCTACATTGGCTCCTAGGATGTTTCAGAGCATAATTCAAAGTGTCCGTGCCGATCTTTAAAGCCCTAAGTGGCCTCGGCCCAGTATACCTCAAGGAGCGTCTCCAACCCCATTGTTCAACCCAAACACTGAGGTCCAGCTCCGAGGGCCTACTGGCGGTTCCCTCCCTGTGAGAAGTGAGGTTGCAGGGAACCAGACAGAGGGCCTTCTCAGTAGTGGCACCCGCCCTGTGGAACGCCCTCCCGTCAGATGTCAAAGAAATAAACAACTATCTGTCTTTTAGAAGGCATCTGAAGGCAGCCCTGCTTAGGGAAGTTTTTAATGTTTGATGTTTTATCGTTTTTTAAAATATTCTGTTGGGAGCCGCCCAGAGTGGCTGGAGAAACCCAGCCAGATGGGCGGGGTATAAATAATAAATTACTACTACTACCGGTACTTACTACTACTACTACTATGATCTGGCTCTGCCTGTTGAGCTCAGTGACAAGAATGGAAAAACCACTCCATTTCTGGCCTCTGTCAGATTTGCAACTGGTCCACTCAAAGGCCTTCCAAATTATAACATTAAAAGTACTTGCTCGCTCGCTCTCTTTCCTTTCTTTCTCTCTCACTCACACATAACTATTTTAGCATTAATATATCCTTCTGCCCCATGAAATTATACCAACTCAGAAGGTGCCAGGTTCCTGTCTGTTTAACATTCAAGGCACACTTCAACCCATTAAGAGTGTGTGTGCGCGCCTGCTTTGGCACATTCCAATGGTTGCATTGAAACTATCCCAAGAAAAGTCCCTGGTCCCCCCCCCCTTCTTTCCAAGCGGCTGCTTATTAGCCACATGGTGAGCACTATTATGCTGCAGCTTAGCTTTTAATAAATCATTGGCCACTTGGTGCTGATGAGGCTGCCGGCCTCTGGGTGTTCAAAGCACCGTCTGCAAGAGGGAAATAAACAGGGAGCCATTGCCAGATTGGGGTGGGGGGAGCTGTTTGCAGTGGTGTGTGTTATCTTAAAATCTGGTCAAAGCCCAACGTTGAGGTGGTGGCTTATTCTGCAATCCGCACCTTTGGTGTTTCACAGCTGCAGTTCTGGCATCCGATTGTAACTGGACTTGGGGTGATGTAATGCATGCGGGGAATCTGGGAACTGAGAATGAGGAATACTTGGATAGTTAATTTGAAAGCGGTGGCGATAGGTCAAGCCAACGCTGGAAGGGCCCGTAAGGTGGAACTCATTTGCAGAGGTGCTCCAGTACAGGCGTCAGAATAATTAGCATGCCATTTTATGACAGCTCACAGCCACTACCGTAACAAGAGGCATGCCATTTCCTTGCTGCATCAGTCTGATAATGAAGAAATCTGCGCTAAATTATATGAAGGAATCATTTGCCACCTCTAAGCTGAAGGTGAGAGGAGAAGGCTGAAATGTACCTTCCGCTAGATTTGAAGGTATACAACCAACAACCTAATCTGGATTTATGTCCCCGCTGCAGGAAGTGTTAAGAATACTGAGCTCGGTAGGTCCGACTCCATTGCACCGTTTCTCAAACTTGGGTCTCCAGCTGCTGTTGGACTACAATTCCCATCATCCCTGGTCCTGCTAGCGAGGGATGATGGGAGTTGTAGTCCAACAACAGCTGGAGACCCAAGTTTGAGAAGCACTGAAAGGCTAGCTTCCTATGTAAACAATAGAGCTGCCATACGACCAGATTTTCCCGGACATTACCAGGATTTCAAAGGCAGAATTGATGTGGGGGGGGGGGTTCTGAAAGGTGGCGCTTTGTCCTGGATCTTAGGCTAGCTCAACAACTTTTGGGGTGTCCTGGTTTTTTACTCTTTGGCGCGCCATCCAATGCTGATTTATTACAGTGGTACCTCTGGTTACGAACTTAATTCGTTCCAGAGGTCTGTTCTGAAGCTGAAACCATTCTTATCCTGAGGCGCGCTTTCGTTAATGGGGTCACCTGCTGCGCGTGCGCCTCTGGCACGCAATTTCCGTTCGCATCCTGGGGCAAAGTTCACAACCAGGAGCAGCTACTTCCAGGTTAGCGGAGCTCGTAACCTGAAGCGTTCATAACCAGAGGTACCATTGTAAATACTTTTTTAAAGTGGTGGACCTAAGAAAAATTGATTTTACGAATAAGACCTTTTTGAAATTCTCACAAACAGTCCTAGATCTTAGGCAAGATAGCGTTTTTTGTAAGAAAAAGCTCAACAACTTTGGAGGTTTCCTTTAAAAAAATTGCTTCCCCTTTACCCTTGCCTCTGCTCTTTCCCTTTTATACTCCTTCCTCTCTAGGAATATCCAGTAGTCACCCTGGGTGGGTGGAATCGGTCCAGGGCCTGAGAATACTAGGTGACAGAGGCTTCAACTTGCAGTTCAGGGGGTCTCCACATGGGGCAGTCACACACAAACCCAAAGGCTTCCATTCGCTGAGATGGCGAAAACTGGCATGTTTAATCAGAGGAACGCCATTTTTAACATTTGTTAAAGATTGGAAACCTACCACAGGCTTTTTGTGTGAAAAATTAAAAATAATGAATGATATTTGGATTTGAGGATTGAAGAGAATGGTTGTCTATAGTGGATATGTTGGGTGTTATCCTGGACTGGACAAAATGAATATTGTTTTTATATAGCAGACAGATAAAGAATTGGAAGTTCTTTACTTTCTGAACCCTAATTGTTCTATATTTGTCTTTTAACCTCTTTTTCTTTTAACCTTTTTATTTATTTACTTCTCTTTATTCCCCACCCCACCCCATATTTTAATGGTTTTAATTCTCTCTAGATCAGGCACCCCCAAACTCGGCCCTCCAGATGTTTTGGGACTACAACTCCCATCATCCCTGACCACTGGTCCCGTTAGCTAGGGATGATGGGAGTTGTAGTCCCAAAACAGCTGGAGGGCCTAGTTTGGGGATGCCCGATCTTGATCGAAGTCATAGTTTGGATTAAAAGGGGGGGAGGGGAGAGATATGATTAAACTTCTCTATAAACCTTAATATTTTTTTTTAATGATCAGCTAAGTATTCCAGTCTTAGTAGAAATGCAGTAAATATGGGTGAATGATCAATAGCCATTTGCAAGGGAGAATTAGGAATGGATGTACAAGAAGCAGCACTCTGCATGTGTTGACTTGTGATATTGCTCCATTACAAAAGAAAGTCTTGAAGATTTGGGAAAGCCTACTTACCTCTGGGGGAAACTGAGGGATAAGGGAATCTGTGAGCCTGCCCAGGTGGGGAACTCATGACACTCCATCTCCCATCAGCTTCAGCCACCATGGCCAGCAGTAATGAATGAAAGGAGCTGCAGTCCAGCAAATTATGGAGGGCCACCAATACTGTATCCTGCATCTGTTGTTTGTCCCACCTGGTGCATAGAGCTATTCTGTGACTGACACATAGAGATAAGCTGCATCTGAACTTGAAGCGTTTCACTTTTTAGAACAGGACTGTTAGCTGAATTAGTATGTGCAGTACTCATTTCAACAGCATGCCTGTATTTGTGCTTTGAATCTTAAAAATGCAAAAAGCAGGTGTCCCCATAAAAGCCCCCCTTCTTCCTCTTTTATTTCTTTCTTCTTAGAGCATTTAGCCGCTATACCAGACCGTAGTTCACAAATCATTTCCATTGTGATTATTTGTCTCTTTTATACAGCCAAGCAACAATCCTTCAAGCAGTCGGTGCTATTTTCAGCCACGGGATCATAGGAAAGCTGCCTAGTGCTTTTTAAATGCACAAGCTTGCATTTAACATTCACCACAGATTTGCCTTTCCACGAATTCCTAGCACACGTGGCACAAAGCCAAATTGTACTCTCTCTCTTTTTTTGGTATGCTGTATTGTACCAATTGCTCTCTTCCTCCTCCTTGCTAAATATTCTGGCCAAGCAGGCTCCATTTCTTCAACACAATTATTGTGCATGCCTCGTCCTTTGTTAGAAAAGCAATGCAAGTTGAGGCCACTATTTGGGATTATATATAAAGGTAAAGGGACCCCTAACCATTAGGTCCAGACGTGTCCGACTCTGGGGTTGCGGCGCTCATCTCGCGTTACTGGCCGAGGGAGCCAACGTACAGCTTCCTGGTCATGTGCTAGCATGACTAAGCTACTTCTGGTGAACCAGAGCAGCGCATGGAAACACCGTTTACCTTCCCGCCGGAGTGGTACCTATTCATCTACTTGCACTTTCGAACTGCTAGGTGGGCAGGACCTGGGACCGAGCAACAGGAGCTCACCCCGTCGCGGGGATTCAAACCACCAACCTTCTGATCAGCAAGCCCTAGGCTCAGTGGTTTAACCCACAGAGCCACATTACATTGAATAGCAAAGCTCTTGTCCCGATCTTAGCATTATTTTCCTTACACGTTAGTCGAACCGTTTATTATCTGCTTCTCCAAGTTCACAATTTCTCCATAGACCAAGTTGAGAGTACTCCCCCCTCCCTTTTTAAGGACCATATTATGAAGTGAGCAAGGGCTGAAAGGCCAATAGAATCATAGAATTGGAAGGGACCACGTTGGTCATCCAGTCCAACCCTCTGCATTGCAGGAATCTTTTGCCCAACATGGGGTTCAAACCCACGACCCTGAGATTAAGAGTCTTATGCTCTACCTACTGAGCTATTCCAGCATACATCTTGAGAACACCAAGTAAACAGGCAAAGGGTTCTTCAAATACCTCCATGCTAGGAATGGGCAATATAATCCATTCAATCTAGAAGTGGGCTAAATTAATGATATCTATCTAGATCTCAAAATAACTCTCCCTCCCTGGCCCAATTTGAAAATTCAGAAACGCTGTCATACCAGCCTCCTCCATACAACCTCCTCACACACCCTGCAAGCTGCCCAAACTCCAAAATGAACCCCACCACACACAAGGACCTGAGCAGCACTTTGAGTCCACATTTACAACTGATCTGTCAACTGAGAGGATGAATTACCGCTGGGAGGAACACAGGGGGGAGATACACCATGGCGCATCTGCGGCAACACAACCGGACGCCTTCATCTGCCCCAGCTGCAACAAAGCAGGTCTCTCCTGCATTGGTTTCCTACAGCCACAGCGAACACTGCAACCTTTCAACACTCCCAAAGGCATCACTCCGCCTTTGTCTCCTGAGACAGTGCCTTTTGGGTTTTGACCCAGATGTACTGTCCTGCTGCAGCAGAATTCACTCAAAAAATAAACAGCAAGGCACCCTTCATAGGTACCCTTTTATCAGTGGTCTTGCCTGTTTATTTAAGGCAAGTGAAATCCTACCATGGTGAAGCTGCATTTCCTTGACACCACCATCCCTTAAGGTCAGGATTCCATCAAAGCCATTAAAACAGGGATGGGGAGCCTGTGTTCCTCCTTATACTTGTTGGACTACAATTCCCAGCATGCCTTCTCATTTTCCATGCTGGCTGAGGCTGGTGGGAGTTTGAGTCCAGCAACCTCTTAAGACGTGTCCAGGTCCCCCGTCTCTGCATTAAAGGCACTTAGAAGGCCAACTATCTTGTCCGATTGCCAAAATATTTGCGATATCAACGTACCATCTGGTGAGTGTTCACATCATTAACCAAAGGTGCTTCATGAGAAATAGATGTATGGCAACAGCAAATGGTTAGTAACTGAATTCAAAGGAATCATTGGCGGCTTTCCAGAGCTGTGCTAGCGGTAGTTAACCCTGCGGAAGCTCAGCAAAACCATCAATTAATCCATTAATGTATGTTTGTTTGTTATGTGAGTGCCCTGCCCTTCTGCCAAGATATTCAGAGCAGCAACATACATGAGATTTCCACTTTAGCGATGCAAACAAATGGGCCGCCCAGGCATAATTTGGAAGATTCTGTTATCTATTTATAAATCTGCTCTACAGGCCCCCCCCCAAGCCACTTGCAGATCAATAAAAACAAGACAGTTCCTGCCTTCAGATGACAGTCTAAAACAGTGATGGCCACTGCAGCTGTTTTGGGACTACAACTCCCATCATCCTTAGCTAACAGGACCAGTGGTCAGGGATGATGGGAATTGTAGTCCCAGAACAGCTGGAGGGCCAAGTTTGGCCATCACAGGTCTAAAAGATGCAGCATAGAAAGTAGATGTATCAGGAGGGAGGAGGAAATAAATGATTGAGAAATGGAGAACCAAAACTGACAGAACCATCCACCCTTGCTCAGGGGCCAGTTCTTACTTAAATTTCTTACTTAGAATTATATAATTGCAGAGTTGGAAGGGACTCTCAGGATCATCTAGTCCAACCCCCTGCAATGCAGGACTATGCACCTTTCCCATACGGGGATCAATTCTGCAGCCTTGGGGTTATTAGCACTACACTGAAACCAACTGAGCTATCTCTGACATTTGCAGTGTGGTTCTCCAGCCAAGTAATGTGTACCAAAATGCATATACTAATGAAGAGTATGCATATATATTTCAGAAAAAATAACACAAAAATATGTGCGTGTTATGATAAATTCACAGAGCAGCACTTGCCTCATTTCTTTCTTTTTTTAAAAAAAATGTTTTATTGCTAAAGCTGTATTACAATATTTGAGGCTACATTTCCTCAAATGTAATCATGGTAAACTTAAACTTATTTATTTTAACTCTGCATTGTGGCCACCAGTTTGAAGAGGTTTCCCCCCCCCCCCTGAACAAGTTGACTATTATCCTTTTTCTGAATGGCCAGTACAACACACACACACACACACACACACACACACACACACTTCCAGTTAATTCAGTACAATGTGACCTCAGCAATTCTCAACATCAGGCTACTAGCATGAAGTTCTGAACTTTTACAATTCCTGGCAGGGACCCCCACAAATACTAGAACAACCAAGGCCCCATTTTACAGGACTGGAATTCCAAGAAGCCGTATAACTTCTAGGAATGTTGCTATATAACATTTTCATATTTGAGGGAAACCATAGCAATGAAATAATGCTCTCCAGAAGGCCAAAGTTTTAAAAATGAGACAGTAACACTTTACTGAAGCCTATCGAAGAAAACGATGGCCATATTTTATGCTATTGGAGGGGGTGGGGGGACAAACATCACCAAAACTGAATGCAGTAGCCCAACCCACAGATCTTGTTATGCTTTTGAATCTTTCAGACTGAATCACTGTGTTCTCTAGGCCACACGACTGTCTTTCTCTGAAGACCAAGATCAGTGGCAGGGGAAAAAATGTTTCAAGCAGAAGCTACTAGCTTCAATATCCAGAATCTCCAGTTAACTTGACTACTGTACCATCTACCATTGTGAATGGGCCAAGGGTTACTAGCATGGAGCCTACAAATGTTGTTGAACTAAAACTCTTGCCATCCACAAGTAGGCCTACTGACCATGTTGGCTGCGTACCGCTAGGCCCGATAACAAGAGATTGCACCCCCTACAACACAACGCTGCCACGATCCAGGTTTCAAGCAAGTATTTCTTGGTGAGAGAACCCCAGCAGAAATTTTAAATCACAAAACATGGAGCAAACCACAGCATGAAAATAGAAGGCTGTTCGACCTTTAAAATTATGCCTTGTGAGTTCCAAACCTTCCCTCTTTCCCAAAACTTAGAAAAAACAGTGCAAGTTTGGTTAAGTTAGAGTTGGTCTACTTACAAACTCCTCAATTCATGTGCTTTTTCCATGCAGCATTCAGAAAAAAATGTTGCCCAGGCAGTAAAGCTAGGCTTAGCTATAGTGGTCCCTAAATTACTGGTATAGGAACTCATGAGTGGCTTCACCTGCTGAATTCATCAGGTGGGCTGGAGGGCAACAAATGGCTTGATTGCCTAGTTCTTCCCAAGGTGAGCTAAGCCCTCCAGGACAGCTTACTCTATGGTATTAACCCCTTAATGTCTTAGTTAGACTTTAGCATTTATAATACTGCAAATATTGGCTAGAAAGTTGGTAGCGATCCCCCCCCCCTTTCCATGTAATGCCAGAATTCAGGAAGACTCGCACACCTGAGGAAATTGATTGGTGGTGGGTTCATGACAGACTAAATGTTTTTTTTTCTGAGGGGTTGGCTAACTGGAGATTAATGAATGGCGTTTTTGCATATGCTCAGGGGCAATCCTTTTTAAAAACAAAATACCAATGAGTTTTCTATTCAGTTCTTTTCTTCTAGAAAAAAGGTGTCGGTACAGCATAGCCTTGAGTACTCCCAGGAAAAAACACTGATTTTATAACAATTCAAGGAGTGAACCCACTGGGAGCATCTTGTTGACTAAGGTGCCCTTCAAATCTGGAGCTGATAGTAAATACATTTGATGCAGCCATAACATACAGAGCACACAAGTAACTGTTCCCATAACATAATCTATTGCGGCCTCAGATTTACAGCCCACACCCTAAAGCTTGCTAGGTACCACTGCTTCAGTCCTAACCCCATTTACCAAGGAATAAACCTAATAGTACTCAATGGTTTGGGTTGTTGACATGGTTTGGATTGTACTCTAAACTGTAAAAATATTACTAGGAACTGTGCTGCGCTGCATTAAGTAGGATTAATACCAGTAAAATATTTTTAAGATTATAGCTTCAGGCTGCAATCCCAACCCCATTTATGTGGGAGAAAACCCCACTGAATTAAATCGGACTTACTTCTGAGTAAGCAAGATTAGGATTGTGCTGTTACTCTCTTTTGCATTTGCCTACTTTCTGACTTGCCCTATCTCTCAGCTTACCTCCTCAAAAAAGTTTCATCACTTGCGATTTGGTTAAGCAAAACTTGGACAGGAACAGCTGGAGGAACACCTGCCGCAAGGCCTTTGATCTATTGAAATGCCACAACAGCTCCTAACGCTTGGGAAGTTTGCCTGGGGCAGGAAGCAGGCATGTAGGAAGCTTGATGCTGTCCAGCCGTTTCACTGTTTCTGTTGGTCCGCACGGTGTTGACATAGCAACTGCAATGGTAGGTAAATTTGTCATCCTGATGGGTCAAATGGAGCAGTGAGACTGGACTCACCACACGTTCTACCACGTTGCATGGTCTGCAGATGTCTTGCAATATCTTACCTAAAATAAAGCAGATAAAACCCTCACTCCTCACGTTTCATTGCTGTATTTTCAATGTTGTTGTTGCTATTATTATTATTATTTTATTTATACCCCACCCACTCTGGGCAGCTTCCAGCAAAATATAAAAACACGATGAAACGTCAAACGTTAAAAACTTCCTAATACAGGGCTGCCTTCAGACATCTCCTAAAAGCTGTGTAGTTCTTTAGATCCTTGACATCTGATGGGAGGGTGTTGTAACGTAGCATGGCCTACCATCAATATAGTTGGCAAGCATCTCATTTTTGCTTAAATTTTATTGCTGAATACATACACTCTCTAACACAGATGCCTACTGAAATTGCAAAGCTATGACTGGAAAATAACAGAAGGGCAGGCCGAAGGCCTGGGCAGGCCGGGTCGTCCTCTTATATACCTTCTGGGATTGACAAGTCATCTGACCCTCACCCTCACCTGATTGGGATTGACAAGTCATCTGACCCTCACCCTCACCTGAATCTCATAGCTCTCTGGTAGCTGCCCCTGATCAGTTATCATTTAACACTTGGGGGAAATAATTAGCATCACACATCATGTGCCTGGAAGTTGCCAAACCAATTAACCAACCTGAAGGATTACTGTTTTCCTATAACTTGATATTGCTGGGTAGTTTTGATCAACTGCAAAAGCATTTTTAGTTTGCTTTCTGTTGCCACACTGGAACGTTTCTTTATTAGTGCAACTTTGTTTTGTATGATTCCTTGCAAATGAAGGAAAACAACTTTTCTGCTTGTATACGTTGATAATGTAATTTTGGTTACTGAGGACAAACAAGATTGTACAAAAACAACATTGGGTGGAGGCCATGCTGTAGTGTAGTGCTTATGTGACTGTGAATAAAAGGTGGCTGGGCTCATTGTCTCAGGGTTTGGGGGGGGGGAAGAGGTGACAAAACTGATTTGCAATAAGTGCCCCCCTTTATTTCCATAACAAGTCCTTGAGTCTGTACTCTGAATGGTGATATCAGAGACCTAGAAGGTGCAGGGCTTGTCAGTCCAACCCCTACACAGTCTCATCAGGGCTGACCTTAAGGCAGTTGGAGCAATTGGGCCAACTTGGGCCCAGCGGGCCGCTCCTAAGGGGGCCCCTGCACCAAGGCAATCTAGATGGATTTTATTTATATCTATAAGATTTTGTAGACTTTGGGTGTTCTGGGGCCCTACAAAAAAAAAAATCAAGTTGCGCCCCACTGCTTCAAATTGGGCCCCACTGGGCAGCCCTGAGTCTAATAGTTGCTGGGCCTGAGTTGCCCTGCCCTTGCATGAAGTCTTGGGTTTACAATTTTGGGAGAGGGGAGACTGCGGCACTGGAGAGCGGGCAGGCTGGCGAGGCCCCCTAGATTTAGAGGTCCTAGGCTTCAGCCTACTTAGCCTATACAAAAATCTGGCACTGATTAAATCCCAGCCTGTAGTTTCAAGGAATGGCCGGCAGTTTTCAGTGCTGGATTTGGGGCCAATAAATGCCCATAAAACCATGTACCAGTTATTACAGTGGTCTCTTGCCTGTCCCTGAAGTTAGGTCATGCACCACTGAAAGACAGGACACAAAAGGGCAAATGGTTGCATTAAAATTTGAATGTGTTTCGAATTGTATGCCTCCTTTTTAAAATGAAGACATGTGTGCTTAACCTTTTAAGCTACAAGAATTTGTGTGGCAGAGACAACAGCAGTCTTTTTGCTTTTCAGAGATATAAGGCACATTTGATTTGCGATTTAACGTGAACCTGCCCAATTCCTGAATCAGACAGTTGTCTTTCAATATTCACACTTCTCAGAACTTTGCAATGCAGTTCTCCAACCAAAAAACATTTCTAAAACTGTACATATTCTTGGCCGCACTTCAATTCATTTAAAAAAAAAATCATGAAATTATCCTTCCCAGGCTTATAGGTTATGTCTGCCATCAAATCTCTTTCTTTCACATACTTGGGCTCTCTTTCAGGGCCAAACTAGACAGGACAGTTATAGTTTCTTGTGCCTAAAATATTTTGTGCTAGACAGACGAAACATTCCACTTCTCCCATGCTTTTGGCATATTAAACCATCTAAATCCTTTAAAACAGCGTGAGGGTATTGTTTTCATTTGTTATTATGGTATGTATTTTTGTGTTTTTATATTGTTAACTGCTCTGTGATCTTCAGATGATGGGAGATACAGAAATTAATAATTATAATAAAACATGCAATTTGCCCAATCACATTAAAGGAGAGGGTGCACAGATTGGCATTGTGCCTTCCCAATATTCCCACATTTCCAAGCACAATTCAAAGTGTTGGTGCTGACCATTAAAGCCCTAAACGGCTTCAGCCCAGTATACCTGAAGGAGTGTCTCCACCCCCATCGTTCAGCCCAGACACTGAGGTCCAGCTCCGACAGCCTTCTGGCGGTTCCCTCACTGCGAGAAGTGAGGTTACAGGGAACCAGGCAGGGGGCCTTCTCAGTAGTGGCGCCCGCCCTGTGGAACGCCCTTCCATCAGATGTCAAGGAAATAAACAACTACCTGACTTTTAGAAGACATCTGAAGGCAGCCCTGTTTAGGGAAGTTTTTAACGTTTGATGTTTTATTGTGTTTTTAATATTCTGTTGGAAGCCGCCCAGAGTGGCTGAGAAAACCCAGCCAGATGGGTGGGGTATAAATAATAAATTATTATTATTATTATTATTATTATTATTATTATTATTATTATTACTCTCAGTCTCGTTACTCAAACCCATTCCTGAAGCAAGTGAGTATTTACATGCATCCTTGAAAGAAAAGGAAAGTGTCTACCAGATTTTATGATTCCCCACTGCTCTTCATTTACTCATGGCAGCCCTTGGGAAGAACTACATCAACACATTCTTGCTGTGCATTTGGTCGCTATTTGCAATTTGGGTGTATTTAATCACATATTCCAAGTCCCACATTTAATCATCTTGCACATTCATTATCCACCACTTTGCACCTTGTTAGTAAAGCACATCCTCAGAAGGACAATGATGGCACCCAAGAGAAATGATACTACACAGGACATTACAAAACACAGTGTTGATAGCAGGCTCAAGAGGATGCTGGAATAATAGTGGCAGATGCCTGCCTGGGGATTCAGAAATTGGAAAATACCACAGTTGGCTGCCTCTGTGAATTGATTCCAGGTGGTCACCTTCACCACTAATTATGAAGGGACCCTTGGTAGGCAATGCTAATGAGACCCAGGGAAAAAAAGAATTCTTCTGCTAAATTCTCAACCTTCTTGGGGCTCCACAGCCTGGATGAAAATCTTCTTGTCAGGTGAAAGATTAGAAGGAACACCTTATCAGTTTCATCAGGAAGGTGGGACTTTGGTCAGTCCAGTAAGTTTTTGTATACTTGTGTTTCCCACAAAGTTACAGTCATGATCTGCATCCTTAAAAGTAAATAGTGCTTTTTAGAAAAAGCCTGAGGGATTCCAGCTTGAATAGACTCAGACATTAGTGCTTAATTAATGTCTAGCGTGAGGGCAGGAGGAACTAATGGTTATTTAAATAGAATAAATAGGAAGAGGGCACATGTGCTCTCTCTGCCACTTCCAATCAATCTGGAAGGAAGTCTCCTAAAGAGCTGTTCTGCTATTGAACACTGTTTTGTAATTTTGAATTTTTTTTTTTTAAAAAAGCTAGGGCACTTGGGCCTTTAACGCCGGCATGACAGGCAGAAATTTCAACATGTGCAACTTTTGCCATCTCTGCATCTCTATGCTGAGCCATAATGTACGCACTGAATTTGTTTCGTTTGTTTATTATACAGCGGTACCTTGGTTCTCGAATTTAATCTGTTCCGGGAGTCCGTTCGACTCCCGAAACGGTTGGAAAACCAAGGCACAGCTTCCGATTGGCTGCAGGAGCTTCCTGCACTCAATCGGAACCTGCGTCAGACGTTCGGCTTCCGAAAAACATTCGCAAACCGGAACACTCACTTCTGGGTTTTTGGCATTCGGGAGCCGATTTGATCGGGAGCCAAGCCGTTCGACTACCAAGGTACCCCTGTATTTCTGTGCCTCTTTTCACTCATGTGAGTCACAAAGCGACTTAAATACAGTAAATAACCACATAGTAGAACATCACACTTGCAACATGAATTGCAGAAAATAATTAACAAATCATCCATAAAAGAACCGCCTTCTATAAAACATTCTTAACAAAACTTTTTTAAAAAATAGATCAAACAGTACAACCATAAGAAAATTAACAAAGTGTTAGAGCGCTCATGATGCACAAAGCAATATTAGCAACATTCACAAACTAACGGCCAAAAGCAAACTAAGCGTGCGCGCACACACACACACACACACACACCACCCTTATGACTCATAGTCTTCCACTCAGATCATCACAAGACATATTCACATAATGGCCATGATAGCAACTTTCTTCTGAAAGCTCCAAGGGTTCCAAGGGCTGGAGGGTGGGTCAAGGCAAGTGGGACAAGCCCTTTCCTGATGGCCAGCAGAGAGATCCATCTCTCTCACATTAAAGGTGCACTAGGAAACCAAAGATGGCAACCACATGGCCAAACTGACACACTTAGGCAAGCTTTTACAAAACTTCTTATAAAAACTGGCAGCTTGGAGCAGACCATTTGCCAAACTCTTGTTCAGGAAGATGTGTGTGTGTGTGCGTAGGAAGTGTGTGTGAAAGGAAGGACGAGATATAAAATCAAGTAATTAGCAATAGCATCATTCTTTCGTTGAATCACTAGGTGCAACTGGATTGAGTGGTATCTAGGTGGATTCACGAGTTTCCTAGGAGAGACAATAAAGTTTGTCTAGTTCCCTGGCTGCCTGGTATGTCTCTGAGCCAGGGATGGGAAATCAACTCCAACTCCCATCCACCTTTGCCACCATGCCCAATGGTTAGTGTCAAATATTATGTTCTCCATACTATGCTGCTGCTTATTCATAATATATATGGAAATTTCCATCTGTTCTTCATCTTGCCATTGCATCCAATTTTCCCCCCAGGAAATACCAAGTCACTCATTGTTACAAGCTGCTTCATTTTTAACTTTTTATTAACCCGAGTCTATTTTACAGTTTCCGAGTTTTATTACTGCGTCCAATCTTGATAAATCTGCTAGGAACGTGAATGCAGATAGATTTGTTATGCATGAGGACAATTTATTGAATCGGGTATTGTCACGGGGCTGTCAGAAAGAGGCCTGGAGCAGAGGGAGGGCGCAGAGTGGAACGACGAAGGGAGTGTGGAGAGCAGTAGGCTGGAACGAGGAGAGAGGGAAGAGAAAGGGTTAAGGGAAGACAGTCAGGTGGAGGAGGGAGTCCCTCATGCCACTGGAGAGGGTCAGCACCGCCAGCTGAGCAGAAGCTCAGGAACGGATGGAGAGGCGGTCACCGTACCCTCTGCTACGGAATGGAGGGAGTGGAAAAGAAGAGAGCAGTGTAGGTGTGTCGCCTTACCCAGACTGCTTTGCTTGGAGGTGGTCCCGTAAGTCCGTACTGCCGGCAACTGAGAATGAGGGGTCGGATGCATGAGTACTGAGCTCCGGCTTGTATATATGTACATAATAAAGACTGCTCAGACACAGCCAGCCTGGCCAGTGCATTTACTCGTGGGAGGCTTCCACACGATCCTGACAGGTATGAGATGCTGTATTCATGCCCATTGTACACTGTATGCCCTGGCTCCCTCCCAAAACACGACTCTTACCTGTGTGTAAGATACAGATCTTTATTCAGGCAAGTAATGGCACGAGCTCAGTAGTAGGCATAGCAGGAGGAGTCAAGAGTTCATGAAGTGGGCAAGAATTTCAGAACTGAACAGAAGTGACAAATACGTCCTAATAAGTTCCCATGCCCTTCATGTCAAGCTTTTTAAGATGAGGCTCTATTGCCTTGTGAGAATGTTGAGTTTGTAAACCCACATCATAGCTGTCAAGTCTCCCTTTCCCCCCCGGGAAACTCCCTTATTCCAAGCCGTTTCCTGCTGCTATCCCTGATTTTTTATATCCCCTAAATTTCCCTTATTTCAAAGGGAATATTCCTCTCCCCAGGCACGTCTCCACCCTGTGGCGCCAGTGGCATGGGGAACCAGGGGCGGGCGGCAAGCTGAGTGTCCGGGAAGGAGAGTTGGAGTCCGGGGAGAGAAGAGCTTCTCCCCCTCTGCAATCCTAGAGCACCGCTGAGGGAGGAGGAGGAGCCAGAGGAGGAGGAGAGTCCACCACCCACCCACCTCCCCACCCGCACAGCTGGAGGACCATGCTAGGGAAAGAGGCCACGCTTCCCAAACTTCCTGCCCCACGTTCCTCAACATCTAGCTGCCGAGTGCGTGCCAAGTGTGAGGAGCGAGGAGAGAGCCGCGTCAGAGACCCTTAAAAGTTCTCCTGGATCTGAAAGCGAGCTATTGTGCAGCGCAGGAGAAAAACACCGAGAGGTGGGCTCCGTGGGTTGCCCGTGAAGCCGCCTGGACCTTTAACTCCCACCCCACCCCACCCACGCGCACCTCTTTCTCGCTCCATCGCCCCCCATCATCTTCGCAGGGACAGCAAGAGTCACGTGGCTTGTCCAAGGAAGGGGGGGGCAAAGCAGGCAGAGACAGGAGGAGATGGCGAGGGAGGCTTTTTTGATGGGGGTGACGTAGAGATCTCAGAAAATAAGAGGCGACAAATTTTACAAGCAAAAACTGCTCAGCTCATCTGCACGCCAAATGTCCTGTGCAGAATGTAATGCTGCAAACATGCACTATTACAGCTCAGTTGGAAAGCGGCGAGAACAGCAAAGTAATTAAATTAGCACATTAGGCTGATTTTTATTTGATAGCTGAGATCACAATGCAAACATTTGTACAACTTTTTATTGTTATTATTAATGTGATCCTTTGTTAATTCATCTGGTATGCATTTTATCTCCACGAATCCTAGAGGATTTGTTTTTTGGATCATGTGGCTGTCATATGCTCTTTCCCTAGGTATCATGATGTGGTGAAGCCTTGGTTAAAGGTAAAGGTACCCCGACCGTCAGGTCCAGTCGCGGACGACTCTGGGATTGCGTGCTCATCTCACTCTATAGGCCAAGGGAACCAGCGTTTGTCCGCAGACAGCTTCCGGGTCACTTGGCCAGCATGACTAAGCCGCTTCTGGCAAACCAGAGCAGCGCACGGAAACGCCGTTTACCTTCCCACCAGAGCGGTACCTTACTGTACGCTAAAAGCTGTCATATTTCCATCTACCGCATACATGCTTTTTCTAAGCCATCACTATGTGGCTGTATACACACCATACGTTTAAATTGCATATAAAGCATGCACCAAGAAGAATCCTGGGAGTTTGTTAAGAGTGCTGGGAATTGTGGCTCTGTGAGGTATTAACTTCAGTTCCCAGAATTCTTTGGGTAGAGTGCTTTAATTGTATGGTATGTACACAGTCTAAAGCCCTTCCTGGGACATGTTACGTGAAACAACTGTACACCATCTGTATCTCAGCCTTTCTCAACCTTGTGCCCCTAAATGTTGTTGGACTACAGCTCCCATAATTCCACGACATGGCCTGTGGTCAGGGATGATGGGAACATCTGGAGACCCAAGCTTGAGAAAGGCTGGTCTACCTGATAAAATATTCTATTACAACAATTAAGCATAAGCAAGAAATAAAGTGTAATTTCATTGCATAAAACCTGGGATGAAGTATCTGCATCAAAGAACTGAACCTCTAGAAGACACCAAAAAGTTCTTCTTGGTTACTCCTATGTTGACTGGCTGTCAATCAGAGTAGATCAGCCTTCCCCAATCTGTTGCCCTCCAGATGTTTTGGACTACAGCTCCCATCATCCCCAACTATTACTGAAGAATGATTCCAGTGCAATAGTTTGTGCCATTTGAACAATTGTAAGTTGAAAGAAAACACAGGCATGTACTTTTCTGCAAACACTTTTACAAAGCCTTGTGCAAGAGGTTGAATATGTAGATTCTGTACCAGTCCTACAGCAGTCCTACAGCAGAAAAAGAAGCCAATGTTATTCTAGATTGCATCAATAGAAGTATAGTGTCTCGATCAAGGGAAGTGATAGTCCCACTCTATTCTGCCTTGGCCAGACTCCGCCTGGAATACAATGTTCAGTTCTGGGTACCACCATTTAAGAATGATATTGACAAGCTGGAACATCAAGATGATCAAGGCTCTGGAAAGCGTGACCAAGATGATCAAGGGTCTGGAAAGCCTTATGTGGAATGGTTGAGGGAATTAGGTATGTTGGTGAAGAGGAGACAGAGAGGAGATGGAAGCCATCTTCAAATATCTAAAGGGCTGTCCCATGGAAGCAAACTTGTTTTCTCCTGCTCCAGCGGATACGACCTGAACCAATCGATTCAAATTACAGGACAGAAGATTCCAACTAAAGGTCAGAAAGAACTTTCTGAAGGAAAGAGCTGTTCATCAGTGGAATGGACTCCCTCAGGAGGTTGTGGACTCTCCTTCCTTGGAGGTTTTGAAGCAGAGGTTGGATGGCCACCTGTCATTGGTGCTTTAGCTGAGATTCCTTGAGGTCCCTTCCGACCCTACAATTCTATGATTCCTTATGCTTCCAAAAGATTATGCAAGTTCTTCTTACTAGCGGAAGACCATGTCTGGATATAGTTTAACTTATCTCATATAATGCTGCCATGTAAGATAGAACTCCCATGAATACAGTAGGTGGCATCTTCAACATGGCAAAAAACAACAACTTTGGAACCAATCCACAGTGATTTGTGTGTGTGTGTGTGTGTGTGTGTGTGTGTGTTTTGTTCTGGGGTTGTTCTTGTGCTGTTGTTTTTGCCCTAATGGATAGTTGGCATTATTCCAATGACATCACAGTTCCCATTGTTCCTCTCCTGGGTGTATAAACATGAGAAGTGGGGTTGAGGCTGGGCTTTGGGGTTTTTAACTTCCATGTTTAGATCTCATCCGTCTGCCTATGCTATGCTTCTGTGAGCTGGTAATGGTATTTGTTCAAGGGGGGGAAATGGCCTTGAAAATTTCCCAAAGTCTTGACATTCTAGTAAAACAAATACCCTGTGCAGCGTGATTACCTTCAAGGTTGTTCAGTATGGCTTATGGAATGTCTGATGGAGAACAAGATCAAAATAGATGGGAGCATTTGGCTTTATGGTTTGGATTAATCCTAAAAAGAAAGACCTTTTGCGCTGTATATAAAGTCAGAGCATTGGTTCACCTTACAGGAGCACTGGCAGCAACTCTCTCTAGGCTTTACTCCACCCCTGAGCTATAACCTCATGCTATGAAATGGTTACCTGAAGGAGAACCTGTCCTCCCATGAGCTGAGATGAGCCACAGAGACCCTTTGAGACACTCCTAGTGAATGGCTGAAACTCAGAAGAGTTTCTCAGTGGCAGCATCTTCATTGTAAAGCACTCTTTTCCTCTGGAACTTAAGCTGGTGCTAGCACTGATGTACTTTGGGCACTTGGGAAAGCCATAGCCAGTGGGTAGCTAAGTGGTAGAGCATCCATTTTGCATGCAGAAGGTCAAAGGTTCAGTCCCCAGCATCTCCAGGCAGGGCTGGCAAAGCAATCCACCTGAAGCCCTGGAAAGCTGCTGCCAGTCAGTGTAGACAATACTGAGCTCCATGGCCCAATGATCTGACTCAGTATAAAGAAGCTTCCGATTCTTCTTTCATCAGGACTTCTGTTTGTTTTAATATAGTTCGGCACTGAGGGATGGTGCAGTTGGTAGAGCATGAGACACAATAGGTGAAAGATTCCTGCATTGCAGGGGGTTGGACTAGATGACCCTCGTGGCCCCTTCCAACTCTACAGTCTATGATTCTAAGTTGAACAATGGAGGAACAACTGGTTTTTCAATCTAATTCTGGTGCCCATGGACGTATTGGGTTGATTCTATGTAACGTGACCTGTCCTGTGCTGGGCAGCTCCCAACAGAATATTAAAAACACGATAAAACGTCAAACATTAAAAACTTCCCTAAACAGGGCTGCCTTCAGATGTCTTCTGAAAGTCAGATAGTTGTTTATTTCCTTGACATCTGATGGGAGGGTTTTCCACAGGGCAGGCGCCACTGCCGAGAAGGCCCTCTGCCTGGTTCCCTGTAGCTTCACCTCTCGCAGGGAGGGAACCGCCAGAAAGCCCTCGGAGCTGGACCTCAGTGTCCGGGCTGAACGATGGGGGTGGAGACACTCCTTCAGGTATACTGGGGCAAGGCCGTTTAGGGCTTTAAAGGTTAGCACCAACAGTTTGAATTGTTCTCAGAAACGTACTGGGAGCCAATGTAGGTCATTCAGGACCGGTGTTACATGGTCTCGCCGGCCGTTCCCAGTCACCAGTCTAGCTGCTGCATTCTGGAATAATTACAGTTTCCGGGTCACCTTCAAAGGTAGCCCCATGTAGAGCACATTGCAGCAGTCTAAGCGGGAGCATGCACCACTCTGGCGAGGCAGTCTTTATTCACGGAAAAACAGTATACAACGCAGCAAGACTTCCAGACAAAACTGGCCACCATAAAACAGTTGTCTCCTCCTCCCCAACAGGACATTTCCCAAGCAGCCTTAAACTACATCAGGGAAGGGCCACCTGTGCTCTTTGTTCTGCTACATGCAAAGCTCTTCGTGGACTGGGAGACAAGGGAAGAGGGGGAGCTTAATATATGGGATGTATGTGGGATGTAAAAGAGGACAGGAGCACAACTTTTGCTAGAGTAGACATAAAGGTTGTCTCAGTCCTCCAGCCGGAACTTCCTGCCTTCCTGGACTGAGACAAAACTTCCTTGTATGTAACTTGAGATGGGTGCGGCCTCTCCTTGAAGAACCACAGGCCGGGCCTCCATTTTGTCTCTTCAGTCTTCTCTCTCTCATTGCCATCTTAACAGCAGCATTACTAAGATGCACCCTTGGCTCTAGGCCAAGAGAAGAAAAGGGGGACTTTCTCCCATAAGGAGATAGTCACCACATGTATACTGTTTAGTAACTTTTAAGTCTGCCTCTGGGATCCTTTGTGTGAACAGATGATTTCTTGTGAGTAAACGTTTTATACTTTACTGAAGACTAAATTAAGGGATTAAAAGGGGAAGGCACCAGGATAATATTTCTAATGACTCTAGCGAGTCTGTGCAAGCTATCCGCTGTGTGTGTGCTAAAAAGGGAATGTTAACTCTGCAGATATTATCGAACTTGTAAACACAAGTTGGGACAGGATATCTTAAACAATATATCCTCTCCCACATCCCTTAACATTCCCACATAATACAGTAGTAAAGGCAAGCTCCTGGGATGCTTCTGTAGCCTCTGGCCCCTCCTCCTCTTCACCCTCTGCTGAAGCTGAACTGCTTTTTGCACCTGGCTCTTCTTGCCCTCTAGAGCCTGTTGCTTCTTCAGCATCCAACCATTTCTCTCCTCCCCGCCCCCTCACCCTCTGACCTGCCCCCAGTGTCCCACCACCAATCCCCGGGCTCTGAGCCTTCCTCCTCGGCGGGCCGAACTTCCTCCTGTCGGGGGGGGGACTTCCCTAGGGGTTTTTTTCCAACTGGTGCCTCCCACCACTCCTTGTCATCCTGCCAGTCCCTGACAATATGATGTTATCTCCCCTAGAACTCTGCAGACTTACTGTAGACCTCCTAAGCCAGTGGTGCCCAAAACTCGGCCCTCCAGCTGTTTTGGAACTACAACCCCCATCATCCCTAGCTAACAGGACCAGTGGTCAGGGATGATGGGAATTGTAGTCCCAAAACAGATGGAGGGCCAGGTTTGGCCATCACTGGCCTAAGCCAGTGTATGATTCCATGTATCGAAGAGGCAGCAGGGCTGCTCCACCGGCCACAGCTTTGATGTCGCATGGCTTCTCCAGTCTGACCCCTATTTCCAAGCATCAGTCATGGATGCCTGTGAAAGGAATACATGTAAATCTTTAGGGGTTCAGGAACTCTGTGCGGTTCTAGTCCCGTGAAAGTTTTTCCTCATTCCATCTTTCTTGCTCATACTTCTGCTATGCAAAAGCTCTTTTTCTTTTTCTTTTTACTTTAGGACGGGGTGGGGGAGAGAGATACTGAAGGAGAAAGTCAGGTTTTTGGGGGGCTACATCCTCATAATTATTTTTTTTCACTGTATTCAGAAATATAAAATCCTGGATATTGCATTACGTTCCCCTGTGCATATGAAGTTCAGTGTGCATAGCTCTGCATTTCATTACTGTGACGCTGAAATAATGAGATCTTATTGCCTATTGGGATAAGGTAACTAAATTTTTGCTCTAGGCCACTTTTCACCCCCTCATGCCCTCTGAGAAGCACTTGAGATTAAGCACAGTTTTGCATAGTTTAAATGGATTACCATTGGTGGAGAGGGAGAGAGAGAGAGAGAGAGAGAGAGAGAGAGAGAGAACTCGGAAACTGAAACTGAACATTCCGTTTTCTCTCTGCATTCGACTTGTTTTTCCCTATTTATCTGGGCCATCTGCTAATGTGCCTTGGGCTAAATTGCCTTTTAGTTAAAAAATGTCTGATGGCAGTGTATCCGTTTCACTACAATCATCAGAATTATAATGAAGGCAGATGGAATCTGTGCACTCATGTCTGTTGGGCGTCAGGATGCTCATAAACATGTCTGCTACACCACCCTTGCTTTTGTCAGGTGTTTCATGTCACTATCACTTAAGAGCCTGGACCAAACTCTGGCTGGATCTACACTGATCTGGAAAACGCTATAAGAATACGCCATTAAAAAAGCTCTCAATGCAGTTTCACATTGGCAGCAGATTGCTGATCTACAGCACCCTCTGTTGTCACATTTTTATAACACATTTTCATTGTTATAACTCACCAGTATAGATGAATCCTCTGTCGCCCTCACTCATAGCATTAGGGAACATAATTGATCACAAACGCGACACATGTTCTTGAATGTTTTTGCCACTGTCCCCTTTTCATCCTAAATAGAAAGCTTGCCAAAGTGTATTTGTTCATGAAAAAAACAACATCCCTCCCTTTTCACTCAGCGCTGGTTCAAAGTGCACCTGTTTCATAGCCACACACACACACACACAAAAAAAAACCAACCCACATTGGGTGGTTTAAGATATGTGTATTATATCCGCTGTATGGAGCTCATAACTGGCTGCCGTTTGCCCATGGGAAGACATGTGTTTTGAAAGATAATGCATGAAGAGGCCCTCGTGGCTATTGCATTGTGTACTTATTACACTTGTCTACTGGGAATTCTATTTTTATTAGTGGGAATAGCTGCAAATTAAATCCAAGGGGTAGGGTGGGGAAATCACCTAACAAACTCAATTCTAAAAGCCTGGGAGTTTTTTAGTTTTTTTTTAAGCAACACTAATCTTGGCAACTACCTGTAGTACTTTCAAAGGGGTTGCTCTGGTTTGCTATGGGTCATTTGGGAAATGTAAGGAAATGAATCACTGCAAACAGCTGGGTTTTAAAATAATAATTAAAAAAACAAAACCTACTGGCAAATGTCCATCACATGCCAGTAAAAGTGCAGCAAAATCAGCAAGTACAACCCATTACTTATTGCGGATTTGCTGATATTTAAAATCTGGCTTTGTTTCTATTTTACTGGGCTCAGAGAGCGCATATGTTATATATAGTTTATATATTTCAATGACGGGAAAAGCAAATGGATCAGTTTGCCAGTAAACATGAAGCTGTGAATGTTCAATCCTATACACACACTTATGGGGAGCAGGCCCCACTGATTTTAGTGCAGAACTTACTTCTGAGTACAAACACATAGATCCTAATTGCCTAATTGAATTGAGTACTGGAAGTGACCAGATAGGATTTCATGAAATGTTCCTTTGTTTGTTTGTTTTTCCTTTTGTAATTAATACAGGAAATCTGGTAATAAAGATTTGGCAGATCTCGATCTGTTCCAACACCGATTGCACAAACAGACTGCTTCATACAAACATTCAACAGGAGCTTTCATGAATTCACTGATCCCTGAACAGTTACAGGAGAGGACATTCGCAAGATGAATTAATGTGGCTTAGTCACTTCCTAAGCAACATTAACTAGCTCTTTGTTCACACAATCAGGATGGTGAAAGAGTTGCTAAATTATAAACACTGTGTACTTCTGACTCCCCTGCTCCCATATGATGAGATGGGGATTCTAATCCATGTTTCTAGCTTCCAAAGCAGGCAACCCCAAAACTCGGCCCTCCAGATGTTTTGGGACTACAACTCCCATCATCCCTAGCTAACAGGACCAGTGGTCAGGGATGATGGGAACTGTAGTCCCCAAACATCTGGAGGGCTGAGTTTGGGGATGCCTGTTCCAAGGGCACAATGCCTAGTTGGTAAGCCAGGAACAAAAGACATACATTGATCTGCATGGTAAGAATGGAATGAAGCCCTAAGAAGAAAGAGGCAATAATCTTGCAGACTATTCCTATGTATGTTTGTTTACTTGGAAGCAAGTCCTTCTGAGTTCTACAGTGCATAGCAGGGTTTTTCATGTCTTACAACATAGCTCTATGCATGTTTACAGTCCTGTGCATGTCTTCATTGGGGCTTACTCCCAGGTAAGTGTGCATAGCAGTGCTCTCTAATTCTGTTAAAACTGGACATCTGGATTGCCAGGAGTACATGTGAAAAGGATCTAGGGGTCTTAGTCGACCATAAGCTTAACACGAGTCAACAGTCTGATGTTGCAGCAAAAAAGCAAATGTTATTCTAGGCTGCATCGACAGAAGTATAGTGTCCTGATCAGGGATCAGCAAACTATTTCAGCAGGGGGCTGGTCCACTGCCCCTCAGACCTTGGGGGGGGGGGACTATATGGGGGGGGTGAACAGATTCCTATGACCCACAAATAACCCAGAGATGCATTTTAAATAAAAGCACACATTCTACTTGTGTAAAAACACGCTGATTCCCAGACCGTCCGCAGGCCAGATTTAGAAGGTGATTGGGCTGTATCCGGCCCCCATGCCTTAGGTTGCCTACCCATGGTCCAGATCAAGGGAAATAATAGTCCTGCTATTCTGCTTTGGTCAGACCACACCTGGAGTACTATGTCCAGTTCTGGGCACCACAATTTAAGAAGGATATTGAGAAGCCAGAAGGTGTGCAGAAGAGAGTGAGCAAGATGATCAAGGGTCTGAAACCAAGCCCTATAAGGAACAGTTGAGGGAGTTGGGTATGTTCAGCCCAGACACTGAGGTCCAGCTCCGAGGGCCTTCTGGCGGTTACCTCACTGCGAGAAGTGAGGTTATAGGGAACCAGGCAGAGGGCCTTCTCGGTAGTGGCGCCTGCCCTGTGGAATGTCCTCCCATCAGATGTCAAGGAGATAAAGAACTATCTGACTTTTAGAAGACATCTGAAGGCAACTCTGTTTATGGAAGTTTCTAATGTTTGATGTTTTATCGTGTCTGTTGGGAACCTCCCAAAGTGGCTGGGGAAACCCAGCCAGATGGGTGGGGTATAAATAATATATTATTATTATTATTATTATTATTATTATTATTATTATTATTATTATTATTATTATTATTATTATTATTATGTTTGCTTGGAAAACAGGAGGCTGGGAGATTTGAGAGCCGTCTTCAAATATTTAAAGGGCTGTCACATGGAAGATGGGGGCAAGCTTGTTTTCTCCTGAACCAATGGATTCAAGTTACAAAAAAGAGAGATTCCGACTAAACATCAGGAAGAACCTTCTGACAGGAAGAGCTGTTGGACAGTGGACCAGACTCACTTGGAATGTGGTGGGCTCTCGACTGGAGGTTTTTAGCAGAGGTTGGATGGACATCTGTCATGGCTTCTTTAGTGGAGATTCCTGCATTGCAGGGGGTTGGACTAGATGACCCTTGGGATCCCTCCCAACTCTGTAGTTCTATGAATCCTGAACATATTAGCTTGAAAGTCTCATTCTGCACCACCACTTTACTTTTTGCAAATGCAGTCCCTCTGACGAGCTGCTTCTTAAATACGAAACGGTAAAGCTGGAATGGTCAGCGGTGCCTTTTCTCATCCAGCACACAGTCAAAAGTCCTTTTAAAAGCCAAGGCCACTTCTTTGATTCCTGGCAATTTAGTAGGATTACCAACATTTACAACCTTTGATTACTTTCAATGCCTGCTTTTTACATGTTCTATTCCCATATATGGCTATATTGCACAAACATGTGTAGTCACACTCCAGCTTCCACTGTCAAATTGGTTTGTTTCCTTTGGTTTCAGTGAAAGTCTTTTTTCCTCCTTTGAATTTTATGACCTGAGATTCAAGGTTCAGGAACTCGCTTGTTATTTTTCCTTGTTGTTTGACGTAGGTAGAAAAGAATGTTATTCTTCCTAGGAGAGGTGTTTTACATCGGGCATACTGGAATTCTAATGGCTTACTGAAAATAAACGCACATTGCCTTGCTTGAACAGTTCCCCCTCTAACTATACAGTGGCAGAGGTTGCCATTCTGATTGGTACCATGCTAGACCTTTCAAAAATATATTCTGGTGCCTGTATTTTCCAGGGACAGTCCCGGACTTACACAAGCAAGCCATTCTAGTTTCTGATTCGATCTCACAATGTTCCGCTTTTCCTTAAAAAGGTAAAGGGACCCCTGGCCATTAGGTCCAGTCGTGTCTGACTCTGGGGTGGCGGCACTCATCTTGCGTTACTGGCCGAGGGAGCCGACATACAGCTTCTGGGTCATGTGGCCAGCATGACTAAGCCGCTTCTGGTGAACCAGAGCAGCGCACGGAAACGCCGTTTACCTTCCCGCTGGAGCGGTCCCTATTTATCTACTTGCACTTTGACGTGCTTTCGAACTGCTAGGTTGGCAGGAGCAGGGACTGAGCAACGGGAGCTCACCCCGTCACGGGGATTTGAACCGCCGACCTTCTGATCAGCAATTTAACCCACAGCGCCACCCGCGTCCCCCGCTTTTTCTTAGGACATCCCTATTTTCATCAGAGAAATGTTGAAGGGTATGGAGTTTTGCAATCCCTGAGCCAAGGAGATAAGTAACTATACAACCTTTAGAAGACACACGAAGGCAGCCCTGTATAGGGAAGCTTTTAAATGTTTGATGTTTTATTATGTTTTTATATACAGTGGTATCTTGGTTTTCGAACGTCTCTGTTGGAAAACATTTCAGTTTTCAAACGCCGTAAACCCGGAAGTAAATGCTTCGGTTTTCAAATGCATCTCAGAAGTCGAACATGAAACACGGCTTCCTTATTGAGTTTTCCGTGTTGAGTTTTCCATTTTGAGGCTTCTGTACTGAGTTTTCGGTTTTTGAACATTTCGGAACTCGAACGGTCTTCTGGAATGAATTACATTTCAAAACTGAGGTACCACTGTATGTTGGAAGCCATTTAGTGTGGCTGGGGCAATGCAGTCAGATGGGTGGGGTAGAAATAAAAGGAGGAGGAGGAGGAGGAGGAGGAGGAGAAGAAGAAGAAGAAGAAGAAGAAGAAGAAGAAGAAGAAGAAGAAGAAGAAGAAGAAGAAGAAGAAGAAGAAGAAATTCCTATTTACATCAGAGAAATGTTGAGGGTATGTTCTCAGGCTGTCAATGCTGCTGATTTTGTCAGGAGAGTTCAGAAGTAAACACCACCCACTGTGGCCCAGGACCTGCTGGTTTGAAGAGGCCAAACAAAGCCCTTTTCTGCCTATGCAGAGTGCCCATATTGGTACCACCAAAAATATGCACCACCACAGAAAAAGACAGATTTGCACAACACTTGTGTATGCTGATTGATATGTTGACCGAGGCTGGAGAGACCTTTTTGCTGTGCCACTTCACCCCCACCCAAGTTGGAAGTAAACACAGCTGTGTGGAAGGTGTAATTGGGCAGCAATTTCCCTTTATCTCAGCATCACAGGCAATGACAGATTGGTAGTGTGGGAAACACTAAGGAGCGGATTGGATCGTTGGGCAACGTTTTGAGTGAACTTCGAGAAAGGAATTAATTGGTTGGAGGAGGAAGGGGGGAGCCTGACTTTGAAAGTTTTGTTTATTTGTGCCTAGGGCCCTAAGGATGAGAAGAGTCCTGGACTTCTTTGTTAAGGGGGAAAGGGACTTACCAGATCTCCCCTAAATTAAAGGCAATAGACCTGAGGCTTCATAGGAACCATATAAAGCTGTTGCTTCTCTCTAGCTTCAAATAAATAAATAAACAAATAAAATAGTTTTGGACTTGTTATTTCATCAGGACATATGCATATATGCATATTTAGAAATAATCCCCATAGTTTTGTTAGGAGCATCCTACTCTTGTGTAGGACCCTGGTAGAGACACATGCCCGACTGGCATGTTCCCCCCCCCCGGTCGTTCGTTCGTGAGCTTCAAAAGCTTTCTTGTGCCTGAACATCACAGCGACTAATGCCAAAAGGCATTAACACACTTAGGGATCTGCAGAGTATTCGTAGTTTGCGTAACAGAGTGAGGTCCTGTTGCTCTGTCCCAGCTCCTGCCAACCTAGCAGTTCGAAAGCACACCAGTGCAAGTAGATGAATAGGTACCGCTGCAGCAGGAAAATAAACAGCATTTCCGTGCGCTCTGATTTCCGTCATGGTGTTCCGTTGCGCCAGAAGCGGTTTAGTCATGCTGGCCACAGGACCCGGAAAGCTGTCTGTGGACAAATGCCGGCCTGAAAGCGAGATGAGCGCTGCAACCCCATAGTTGCCTTTGACTGGACTTAACCACCCAGGGGTCCTTTACCTTGATTCCCTCATGGACATCTCAGTTGGTTAGAGTGTGGTGCTGATAATGCCAAGGTTGCATGTTTGATCCCTGTATGGGACAGCTGCATATTTGGGTTGAACTAGATGATTCTCATGGTCCCTTCCAACTCTATGAATCTATGAGTTCTTTGAATACCTGAGCAGCGCTTAGATTCCCCTCTGATTCCCCCCCTTTGATATCACCCAATCAAAGATTGGGGGTGGGCTTAATTATCTTTAGCAGCTAAAGTTGCCTATTGCCTTATGTTTGCGCGCCATAGCTGTTCTTGGCAGAGGAAGCAGCGCCCACGGGACGGGACCTGTGATTTTTCACATCAATAAAGTGTTCCACACACGCGCCAGCTCTTTGTTTTCACTAGCAGAGGCACACAGTCAGCAGAGTTTTCCGTTCTTTTGTAAGCAGTGCACTTTGTTAAATTGTCTTCTAATCAAATGGGCATTGTTCTTGACTCGTTTTCATTTAAAACAAAAAACAAAAAAATAATTCTGCCAAAGTTTTCCCCAACGGTGCACGGGTCAACTTTAATGTTCTCTTTGTTCTATTCATTGTGGCATCAATATGTCACTCCCCACCCTTCGAGTTCGGCATTCATTTGCTACGGGCGTAGCGCTTAGTTAACTTTGTTCATAATATTCTGACCCTAACTGTGATCAATGCAATATGTTTACCTCAGACATTAATTAGTTCTTTTAGTATCTTTCCTGGGTTTTTGTTGTTTTTGCATGTTGTTTTTCTTGTCTTTGAACCTTTTCAGAGAAGCTGTTGCTTTTGCCGGCAAACCCTTCTCTTCCCGCACAGGGAAGAGTTGATTACTTTGCTTCTCACAATAGCTTTCAAGGTGTCTTATAACAGTTTTTCTTGAGTTCCCTTTGGTGTCATTCATTTGATAAACATTTTTAATCTCATCCACCAATGTCTCGCAAACCACCAGGGCTTTAAGTAGCTCATTATTAACTTCCTGGAGGTTCCGGAATATCCTTCCCTGGTGCAAAAAGCAAGGCTGTTAAATTCTGATCAGAAATAATAATAATAAAAAAGAACTTACTCGTAGACTAAGATAACTTTTCCACATCATCCATCAAAGCACGCTCTGAAGCCCTATGGGAAATCCCCTGAACCAGTAGCAAGAATGTGAGTACCCATCTTTACACAATAAATTGAAGGAAGGGTGTGTGGCAAATATGGTGCATGGAGACTGTGAGGCCAAGAAGAACCATGTTGGTATTCTTTTCCTCTCCTTTTAAAATATAGACTGGTTAAATTTGCCCTCCAAAACACTTGGGGAACACAGAGCTTCTTAAAACTCTAGGGAGTCTTATCAGCCAAATTTAAACTGGACAACACAAAGACGACAAAAGATCAAGCAAAATGCACCACAACTGTGATTCTTGAAGAAGTGTGCATGCACACGAAAGCTCATACCAGGAACAAACTCAGTTGGTCTCTAAGGTGCTACTAGAAAGAATTTTCGATTTTGTTGTGATTCTTGACTTTTTCTTCCTCAGAGGCCATCAGATGGTCCCTGCTGCTATATATAAAATAATAATAATGCCAAGGTCCTTTCCAAGTTATTGTACGGTATTCCAATTTGGATACAAGCATTTAACAGAGAAGTTGGACAAATTCAAGCGACATTTCGTCGTGAGATCCTTGGTGCCTCTAAATGCATAAGCTGTTTAACCTTAGGTGTTGAAGTTGGTCAACATCTGATGGAAACCAATACATGGTTTACTACAATCAAGGCCTGGCTGAAAGTCCACTTTAGAACAACATCTAATTTCTTTTTAACCTCTACACTCGAAGACAGTACAGTGGTACCTCGGGTTAAGTACTTAATTCGTTCTGGAGGTCCGTTCTTAACCTGAAGCGTACTTAACCTGAAACACTACTTTAGCTAATGGGACCTCCTGCTGCTGCTGTGCCGCCAGAGCATGATTTCTGTTCTTAAGTGGAGTTCTTAACCTGAAGCGTACTTAACCCGAGGTACCACTGTATTACATCTCGATGGTATAGAGCAGTTCAAGATAAAATCCGTATTTTGGGCATTGCTGTTGAGAGCCTGGAAGCATGTGATGAAAATTACATATTCTGCACAATCAAACAGTGGCTCTACAACCATGAAGGACAGCTCTTGTTACTTCATACTCCGTGATCCTGTTCTCTGGAGACCTTAGGTATTACAACACCCTACGGAACCTGTGCCAAATATCTTAAGGACCTACTACTCCCTTCCCATCGAAGAGCCTTTATTGTCACGAGACTAAATGCCTTCCCCTCTGCAGTGACTACAGGCAGATTCTCACACATTCCATATCAAGCCTGTCTGTGTGCCTGCAACCAAGGAGTACCTGACTCAATAGACCACATTCTCTTAGATTGCCCTTTGCACAGCAGACCTCGCCAACTGAAGCTAAGCAAATTGTTGGACCTCTGGCCTATAACTCCAAA
The DNA here is from genome assembly GCF_009819535.1 of Lacerta agilis. Taxonomy (NCBI): domain Eukaryota; kingdom Metazoa; phylum Chordata; class Lepidosauria; order Squamata; family Lacertidae; genus Lacerta; species Lacerta agilis. Next base: position 14,636,709 of record NC_046323.1, on the reverse strand, counting down.
AAGAAGTCAAATGAGGTCTCTTCTGGCAGATATTACTGTTTTAGTAGCTTCCTGTTTAGCCACAATTTTACCCGAAAGGGTTCCCAACGAACCATCCTTTCGGGGAACGGACAGAGCGAAGCAGAATACCTAAGTGCACACAATCACAATGTGACTTTACGATCCTCGGCAGCTTCACCCTTGCCCCTTTTAATTATCCCAGTGACCTGAAATGTTTTATACTGTGATGGCAGCAAAGGTATTTGATTTGATTTGAACTTCTGATCAGAAATAATAATAATAATAAAAAAAGAACTTACTTGTGGACTAAGACTGGTTAGATTTGCACTCCAACACACTTGGGGAGCACAGAGCCTCTTAAAACTCTGGGGAGTCTAAACCACAAGCTATTTAGAGAAATCCCCACATGTAAAGGAAGCACAGCAGGGAGAATCAGAGTTCATGGTTAAAGAAAGTGCTACCTCACTTTTGGATTGCGTAAAGAAATACAACACTGAAAAGCCACTTTTCCAGATGTGTGTTCCCTCTTCTGAAACCTTGGTGTACTTCTTTTCTTCCTCTTCCTCTAATTATGTAGCAAAAAGTCCAACCCTTATTTAAGCTGTTGTGAATACATTGAGGGAGAGCCAAGATCTTGCCTAAGTTCCTGCCATCTGAAGAAAGACTATTTCAAATGTATGCTAACAAAAGAACAAAGCAGATCAAAAGTACTGGAAGAGAAGGAAGACAGTCAAGAGAGAATCCTGAAAGCATTTAAACCATAACAGGGAGGGGGGGAGAAATACCTTTCTTTTTCTGTGTCACATTTGAACTTGAAATTTAGTGAATTCTTGCTCAGAGAAGTTTGAGAAGGCAGGGGAAGAAATGCCACCCTTTCAGAAAGAAAAAGCTTTGTAGAGCAAAAACGAGAAGCCATTGTGGTGCTCTGATCACTTTAACCATGGGAAGGTAACAAGAATTCTTTTCACAGATGTTGGCGATACGAAACAGGCGATAAAACTAAATGTGGAAAATAAACCCCACACAGATGAGTAGGACCCAAATACCTCCTCCAAGAACATGATGTTTTCATTTTTGGTCATACTCTATAGGAGTGAATTGAAAAGAGAGATGTGCCTTAACTTGTGAAGTGCTTTTACAAATGTGTTTTGCAGAATGCGGACGTTTAATTCAAACGGAAAAGCTGGGAGCAGCATTTTGCTAACCACAGAAAGGAAAACAGGGATGCCAGCAAAACAGAAAAGTAAAGGAACATATTGCCGACCACATATGTGGTTCCTCACACCCGTTCCTATATCTTCATTCAAAACTGTACACTTATCTTTAAACCTATCTTTCTTCCTAGTGATTTCCTTCAGCTCATTGATGTTCCAAATGCTAGTTTTGGGTTTTGGCAGAGGCTGCTTTAATGTTTTCGTCGGCACTTGTGGCTCCTTGGAAAAGTCTTTCCTCTTCTGAGGAGCAGTCTCTGAATCCCACTGCAAGATAATGCCACCAAACTTTTCCAAGACACAGCCCATTGTGTGCCCCTAGCAGCGACCTTATATGCAAAGGAGTACATGGCATCATCTCCACAGAACTCTTTCTTTAAAAAAGGAAATATTGAGAAAGGAAATAGTTAGGAACGCCGGAACCTGCCTCATAGCGAGTCAGAACATTGGCCCATCTAGCTGAGTATTGTCTTCACTGATTGGCAGAAGCTCCTCAGTGTTTCTCAGGGAAGCGAAAGTAGAATAGGAGGACCATAGGAATCTGTCTTAAGCCAAGTCGTTTAGTTTGGTATTGCCTAAACTACCTGGCAGCAACTCAACATGGGTTTTAGCCTGGAGATGAGGGGATTCGAACTTGAAATCTGCATGCAAAACAGATGCTCTGCCAGGAACTAACAGCCCACCCCCCCCCCAGGTTGTCTTCTAACAATGAAATGTTGTATTTTGAGCATTGCCTGTAAAATTATAACTCCAGTTTCCACCAAACATATTTAGTCTTCCGACAATGTAATGACACATTTACTGTCATGGGGGGGGGGGGTCTAATAAACAAGGAATGAAATCCGATACCAACTTACCCGGGAGCAAGGCCCACTGAAGTGAATGGGTATTCTGAGTAATCATATTTAGGGTTCCACTGTTAAGTTAACTGAGCGATTGGTTATTTTATTTTATTTTATTCTTCAAGGGTTAAAATGAATTTTCAGTTTGTCTCAATGTAGCCTTTTGCCACCACTGATAGGTTTGATATCACTTCTTCGACAACAGCTTCTCCCCCCCCCCCCCGCAAAAAAATAAATTTTAAAAAAATTGCCAAGAAGATGTACAATGTTCATTTCTATGACTTCAGGACTTGTTTTTAACAATTATTTCAAAGCCTTAGCTATCATGTGACATGAGCAGACGGCATGAAGCAAATCCATGTGAAAGGAATGATATCTTCAAAAATTGTCTGTGGCAGCTTAAATATATTTCTACCCATCCATCATTATTTCTATTTCTGACGTTCAGGCTTGAATGTTGTTGCAAATGTTTCCAAAGTGGCAGCTTCCAAACACAAGCAGGAGGTATCTTTCCCAATTGGGAGAACTCCAAGATGTTCAGGAGGACATTTTTGTTTAGAGATAAAATGGGGGAGGGGGAGGGAGAAAAAAATAAACTCCATGGGGAACTGAGTGGAAGGAGCAAAACCAACCCAATGAGGACCCAGCTTGCTCAGTTTCCATTAAATGCTTACCGGGAGCAGTATGGGAGACAAAACCATGAAGAAATGGAGCTGAATGTCACGGAGAAGTGATTTACACTGCAACATTTTATTGTAGCTCCCACTTGTTTGAATATTTATGACATCCAGTTCTGGATATTAGAGTGATTTCCCTTAAGATCACTACAGTACAAACCAATTGTTGCATTCATCCACATCCAGTACTCTGAGAATGCTGCATCTTAAAACAACGTTCACATTTACACATATCCTTACTTGTGGAGCTGAGGAAAACAAATGCATCCTTCTAATTATATTTTTTTAATATTCTAAGACATCATTATATAAAATCTATGCTCGTAACTTATTGAAATGGAGGGCAGTGTAGAGATTCAGCAAATGCATTTTCTGTGTTTGACAATCTAGAATTAAAAATAATAACACAGTCGTACCTTGGATCCCGAAAGCCTTGGTACTCGGACATTTTAGCTCCCAAACGCCACAAACCCTGAAGTGACCGTTCCAGTTTGCCCACATTCTTTGGAACCCGAACGTCCGACGGGGCTTCCACAGCTTCCAATTGGCTGCAGGAGTTTCCTGCAGCCAATCAGAAGCCACGCTTTGGTTTCTGAACGTTTTCAAAGTCGAACGGATTCCATTCGACTTCCAAGGTACAACTGTAATGTAAACTCTCTTGCCCCATGAGTTTCAGCTGGCTCCATCTTTTATTGCTTTCCTCCTGTTTTTATTGTCGGGGTGGGGTGGGGGTAGTTCTCTGGGATATTCCAGTAGGCTTTTCATTTGTCAGGTTGTGGTTGCTTTCACTGGGGAACTGTTTCATCTGGTACTCCTGTTCTTGTCAACTTTGCTGATACTGTTGTTCTACATTTTAGTTATATTATGGACTTTATATTGCTGATATTGTTATATTTTCATACTGTGATGTTAATTGAAGAACGCCTTTTTGAGTAATGTGCATATATTAGAATGGGGGGGGGGAGTGTATACCTGAGGCAGTGGCAGACTTTGAGCTCTCAAATTTCAGTGGCGCCCTGTGTGATGCTAACCCCCCTCCCTCCTGTAATCCATTCCACAACATTGTTGTGGTGCCCCCTGCAAGACAGCCCCCAGTGCAGTCGCACAAGCCATGCTATCCTAAAACTGCCTCTGCTTGTATAGCCCACAAACAGTATGTTGCAGGGTGGAGTGATTCTGTTATTAAATTTATCAATAGATTTATATACCACCCTTATTTATTAAGAAATGTCTCCCTCTCTTCTTCCCCTGGAAACGTTCAAAAATTGCTTCTTCGTGTGACCAGGGCTGGATCCACACTGATATGTAAAAACACTATTAAAGGCTATTTTTAAAAAACCTGTTCTATAGTTCTCAATGCAATTTCCCATTTTCAATAGATCGCTGCCTTGCAGCTCCCTCTAGTGCCACATTTTTATATCACATTTTTAACGTTATAACCAACCAGTGTAGATTCACCCCAGGAAGTGACCTATTCAGATAATGAGATGGTTCTTTCTTGCCATATGTCTGTCCTCCTGTTCCAGTCACTCCATTCTATTCCCTCCTCACACCAAGTTGTCAGTTTCCTCCCCTTCTGTCACTCGACCTTTCATGCCACTTAGTCAGTGTGGCATAGTGGTTAGAGTGTCAGAATAAGACCTGGGAGACCTGGGTTCAAATCCCCCCTCTGCCATGAAGCTCATTGGGTGACCTTTGGCCAGTCACTGCCTCACAGCCTAACCTACCTCACAGGGTTGTTGTGAGGATTAAATGAGGGAGAGGACTCCATGTGCCACATTGGGTGCCTTGTAGAGAAAGGGTGGGTTACAAATGCAATAGATAGATAGATAGATAGATAGATAGATAGATAGATAGGGCTATTGGAGCTTTTCTGATTTCATTTTATTTTATTTGTATTTGTGGGTGGGTGGGGGCTCAAGGGTTTGTGTTTCTTGTTTCTCTCATGTATTTTGTGTTTTCATGTTGTATTTTCATGTTGTGAACCACCCTGAGATCTACAGGTGAAGGGTGGTATGCAAATTTAACAAATGAATGAAATAAAAATAATCTGAGTTTACATGAAATAAAAATAATCTGAGCTTACTTTGAGTGTGCCGAAGCTTTTCTCGTCTGCATTGAGGGTGTGGGATTACCTTCACAAGCAGAAGACGTGAATTTGTATTAACATATAGGTGACATCCTGAGGGAACAGAACAGATAATTTTAGCCCTCTAATTTCCTGTTTGTCCATGCTTCACTTTATAGCCTTTCCCCCTCTTGGATGCAGGCGATTAATTTAATACGGAATCAAGTTGGCTTCAATAAAGAGACCATTGTTTTTAAGTTACCACCACAGGCAAAACAAAAGTGTCTATGAGGAGCATTTCTTTCTATTTCCAGTGAAGCAACAGTGCTTCAGGACTGCCGGTGTCAACTGGTAGGCTGGCTTTCTTGGCAGGAACCCATATATATATATATATATATATATATATATATATATATATATATATATATATATATATATATATATATGTGTGTGTGTGTGTGTGTGTGTGTGTGTGTGTGTGTGTGTGTGTGTACACACACACACACACACAGAGAGAGAGAGAGAGAGAGAGAGAGAGACAGGCAGGCAGGCAGACAGACAGACACACACACACACAACCTGTCTAGCTTAGGTGAAAATGTGGCAGCGATGTCTCTGAATAGGCGCCGAAGGGAGCCAACGAGGAAAATGGCATGTAAAACTTAAATAGGGGTTGTTCGGGCTCACACACAAAGGCCGCGGGACTGAAGCCGTGCGGGGAAGTGACAAAGAAGAAACCTGAGCTCCCGATATAAATAGAAGATACTGCTGTGGAGTCTGACTTGTTTATTACCTCAGGCCAGAAGAAAGAGCCTTGAAAGAACACACTGCTGTTGTGACGGTATAATTTGATTGAGGTATTGTCCCATAAAAATAACATTTGAAAGTCTCCCTGTCCATCACGCAGGAGTAAGCTCAGCTGTCTCTAATTACTACGAGCAGCCCCTGTTTTCTGTTACCTTTTCTGGGTAAAATCACTGCCCCTGCTGTGTTGCTCTTTCCCCCCCTTTGCTTTTTGGCGATGCCTTGTTAACATTGTGTTGTCGTTCTCCAAGGTTCAGCTCCCTCTACAGGGTCTCTAGAAGTTAAATTACTGTGGGAGGGGTGCTTGTGGGGAAATGCATCTTGTCTGTAGCGCATTTGCATGGGAATGTGTGCATGTGACCACCAGGACACCATGCAGCGCACAAGCTTCAATTTCACACACAGCGGCTGCCAATGTTTATTCTGAAGTGCGGTAGCCTGTCATTAGGCAATGATATTGTTCTTCTAAGCCTATATTTAAGCAAAAGAATAAGCACAGTCATGGTTGGAGGATAGGCTCTTGCAAAGTACCGTAAATCAGGAAGCTGGCTTATACCAAGTGAAGCCATTGGTTCAACTCGCTGAGTATTTTCTACACTGATTGGCAGCAGCTCCAGAGATTCAGACAAGGGACATTTAGCAAATCAATCTGTTTATTCCAGGTTATTTCTGAGCTGGGTGTGGGTGGCTCTTGTGAAAGTTTTCCTTTTGTTAGGTGACCTTTCTTTTTTCATTCATTAGTACTTTCAACCAGAAGCTGTTTTTAGAATAATTGTGTATATATACATATATGCATGACTTTAGTGCAGGAAGAAGTACTGGTAAATGCAGAAGAGAGAATTGGGGAAATGGGCACCTCTGCATTTTGCTGAAACACCAAGAGATTACTTCCCCAGAGCTCCGATTCACCACGTAGCCACATGCTTGCATCCTTTTAATTAAGTTGCAGCTTTCTCCGCTACTATATGATAACGTAATTTGTTGTGGAGATAATTTTGCCTTCTCAGCAAGGCGTGAAGAGGAGCTGCTCCAACCTCCAAATTCTCAAAATGGATTTTGCCTCATTGATTGCTTACTGCTTGAATTCTTTGTCAAGGTTATAGACTTCGTATCTGATGCAGAACGTGGGCTCAGCAAACTGGCCCATCTGGGATTATATAGGCCTAGAGGAGCAGAGGCATAGATGCACAGATTTATGGCAGTCCTGAAAGATATAAAAGAAGCTGCTCACCCACATGCAATTCTGACTAAGGATGCATTAAAGAAAAGGGGTGGGTTGGAAAGCAGCTACACGTTGTTTCCAATGTAGGGCTATGTTAAAGTCCCGGGATAACCAGCCTCATATAACTAACATGCTTGTCTACTTAATACATGAAGGGGTTAAAACCATAGAGTAAACTGTCCGTTCAGGCTTAGCTCACCTTGGGAGGGACTAGGTAATCAAGTCTTCAACACACACACACACACACACACACCCGGGTATACCAGAGAAGCTTGACACATGAAGAAGTCTGAAGTCTGATACAGGAAGAGAGGTAGGGGGTGTTGCTTTCCTCTTCCACCTCAATCAGGCTTGCAGGAGGGCTTTATAGACTGCATTCCTGGCTCTTTTTCAACATCTCATGAAATCTCAGGCTTAATCCCAGTTCTCACGAGACGACAGGCAACCAGAGCGCAAAGCCTCACTAGTTGCGAGGCTCAACAACTTGCTGCCTCTTCCCAATAGCTGAGACATTCCAAATGTCCCTATTTTCCAGATTTACAGAAGCTATCCTGGTTTCCGATTTGATCATGGAATGTCCCGCTTTTCCTTGGAACATCCCTATTTTCATTAGGAGGTATGGAGTTATGTGACCCCTGAGCCAAGGATATAAGTAACTGTACAACCTTTAAAAGACCTCAGACAGCAGCCCTATATATAGAAGTTTTTTAATGTTTGATGTTTTGTTTTGTTATGTTTTATATATGTTGGAAGCTGCTAATAATAATAATAATAATAATAATAATAATAATAATAATTAGATAGGATGTCCCTATTTTCATCTGAGAAATGTTGGGGAGTAGGACAGCTTTCCTTCTCTTACATGGGCATTGTTATGGTGGGCGCAAATGGGCTTCTTGTCAGGAATCTAACATATGAAGGCATGCCATAAATTGTACAGAGACCACAGCAGCCGTACCCAGCTCTGGAGGGGAGGACTCAAACCAAGGGATTCAAGTTACAAGAAAGGAGATTCTGACTAAACACCAGGAAGAACTTTCTGACAGTAAAAGCTGTTGGACAGTGGAACAGACTCCCTCAGGAGGTGATGGACTCTTCTTCCTTGGAGGTTTTTAAGCAGAGGTTGAATGGCCATCTGTCATGTATGATCCAGCTGATATTCCTGCATTGGAAGGGACCTCAGGGTCCCTTCCAATTCTACAATTCCATGATTCCATGATTCTATCCTACCACAGAGGCCTTTGGGCGGTTCCCTCACTGCGAGAAGTGAAATTGCAGGGAACTAGGCAGAGGGCCTTCTTGGTAGTGGCACCTACCCTGTGGAACGCCCTCCCATCAGATGTCAAGGAGATAAAGAAATAAGCAACTTTTAGAAGGTATGGGAGGGTATGGAGTTTTGCAACACCTGAGCCAAGTAAGCCTAACTATAAAACCTTCAGAAGACGTCTGAAGGCAGTGCTGTATTGGCAAGTTTAAAAATGTTTGATGTTATATTGTGTTTTTATGTGTTGGAAGCCACTCAGAGTGGCTGGGGCAACCCAGCCAGATGGGTGGGGTAAAATAATACAGTGGTGCCTTGGTTGTCGAACGTAATCTGTCTGGAAGACCGTCCGACTTCCGAAACGTTCGACAACTGAGACGCAATAGGCGGTCGGCAAAACCCAATGAAAAAATGGAGAAACGCGCCTTGGAAGCCGTTCGACTTCTGAGGTGCATTTGATGGGAGGGCCGTTCGACTTCTGAGGTGCATCTGATGGGACGGCGTTCCACAGGGCAGGTGCCACTACCGAGAAGGCCCTCTGCCTAGTTCCCTGCAATTTCACTCCTCGCAGTGAGGGAACCGCCCAAAGGCCTTACTTCTGGGTTGTCGGCGTTCGAAAGCCGAAACGTTCAACTTCTGAAGCGTTCGACAACTGAGGTACTACTGTAACAACAACAACAACAACAACAACAACAACCTCATGCTCTCTCTGGGATATTGATGGAAGTTCAGCTCTTAGCAGCCGGCCCTTCGTTTCTGCACTCTCCTACCCTAGTTCTCTTTTTAAAAAACAGCTAGGCTTGTGGGTGAAGCAGCTACAGCTTTTCTGAGCGGTTTTCCAAAGAGTTTGTGTTCCTGGTATGAATCAGTAGATATACAAATGCCATGGGTCAGACAGACTGCAGCCTGTACCAGTGCCACCCCTTGATCATCTCAACGTATATGCCCCCAAAGCTGATGTGCTTTCTCTAATAGAAGCTGTAGGGGGAGAACAGAGGTCAGTCCGCAACGTTCTGTAGGGCGAGCACCATGCACATTGTTCCCAAATTCCAGCAAAAAATACAAGCCTTTGGGGCTGCGTTATTTATTTATTTATCATAACATTTCTCCGTCGGTTAGCACACAGCGAGGTTCGTGATGATGAACCCCCTGAGTCACTCCCGACTGCGGAAGTTGCCAAGTATTTAAAAAGCTTTTTACTGGGTCCACCTCATTGTGAGTCAGAGAGACTCCAACAACGGCTGCTGCTTGCTCTACAGCTGTCAGAGATCCCTCGCCCTTTGTTGCACTTCCCAGAAGTGCAAGACTTTGATTTGTCTCTGTGAAAATGATCGCTTCCAATTGCATAATCCCTTAAGCTTTCGAGAGTGATTAAGCTGAAACGTTATTGAATTCCTCGGAAAGCTTGCGGATGTTCGTGCTGTCTTGTGCAAATTTTGTCTCACATCAGCCAATCGTAAGAGTTTTATTAAATTGTTTTGACCTTTCTGTGTAAACTTCCAGAAATTTCTTCTGGCAGAAGATCCATTCTTGTGGCTTAATTTGAGAAAGGGCTCTGAAGGGTTGTGCAAGAGCTCTGCAACTCTTTTCAGACACTGGGTGAGGTGAGAGTGAAGCTGACTCACTTGCAGTTTATTGGATGTGTTAGTGTGCATTTCTGTCCTGTTATGGGAACAATACCCAATGTCATGCTAGTGGACACAATAGAATCCCCTTTCCTCCCCTTCCTGCAGCACCTGCCCTCAATCTGCTCCAAAAGGTCCTCCAACTCTTTGGAGCAGATTTCGGGGTGTGGGGTGAGGCTGAGGGAAGAGCAGAAAGAACAAATCCTGTTTGCAAGTGAATGTCTGTTGTGCAAGCAAGATGCCCCAACTGGATGTCAGCCTTAGTCTCTAGTCATGTGTAGTAGAGTTGTGCAAAACATGTCTTTCTGTGTCTGTAGAATTCTCTTCACTTTGCCTCACTAAACTCTCGGATATCACTGAAAATTCCAAAGACTCCCTTGATTTTCGAAACAGCTTCCGCACGTGGAGATTTCTTGGTGGTGCTGTTTTTGTTTTCCGTCACACACACAAAAAACAGCAGATTATAGCACTGGGCCACCAGCAAATGCATTCTGTGCCAAGAGTAACAACTGTTGCATCAAGTCTCTAAAAATTGTCCGTAACATTGACCCATGTGATGTAATAACAGTGTCTTCTGTCACTGAAAGTCTACGCAACATTGATCCAGAGTAGATTCCAATGTATAGTTAGCAGAGTAACAACTTAAACACATTGCAGGATACCCAAAAACAGAATCAGAGGCAATTGTATTTCATCCAGCAGAGCTTTACTGCTACAGAAGGCAGATGAGCGTAATGGTCACAAATCCAATGCATTCAGAATTGGTGCTGTCCATAAGAAATCCAGTTGCAGCAGATGTAACTTAAACTTACAATAACTTCTAATAAGTCTAAAACCTTAACACCAGTGCTTTTTTCTGGGGGGAAGTGGAGGGGTGCATAACCTTAAACATTTTGTGAATCTAAGTTTGGCCTCATTGAGGGGCAGTATTTCAATATGAGTAGGAAAATGAGAGTACCCCTAAACATTTTTTTAAGGAAAAAAAGCACTGCTTAACACTAAGCACACTATGTACAGAACACCAGAACAAAAGAGAGACAGAAAGAGACAGAGTGAAACCCAGGCTCCTTCTCGCCTCTTATTATAGTCAGAATGACCTTGACAGAAAGAGATAGCAGAACCAGTTCAAACCAGCTGTACACGGCTTCTCTGAAGGAACAACCCAAGCACCATGAATCTTCTGCTTGCTTCTTGCACACAGAGAAGCCTCCAGAACCCTTTTGAATTAAGTAGAATAGGAAAGATCTCTACACATCAGATCAATACTTTCTGTACTAAGAAATGCAAACTGACACCTTCTTCCCTTGGGTGTCCCCCAGCTGGGCGTCCCCCCTCGCATCATTTCTCTGTGTCTGATCGGTCTGTGACACATATGCAGCATAATTGGGGTGGGGGAGCAAAACAAGCCCCCCATATTCCTACAGGCCCCTTTGTTTATTTGCCAGCCAACACCTGAAGGAGGGTTTCAGCCATGAAGCAAACAAGGTGACCTTGGACTGGTTGCTATCGCTCAGCATTACCTACTTCACTAGATTACTATGATAATAAAAGGAGCAGTATGCCATCCTAAGTGTCCTGGTGTGATTACAAAACAACAACAACACCAAAGCCTGCATTAAATAACACCACAGTAAATTTGTTACCTGTCATGAAGAGTTCCTGAGATTCTGAGTTTTTGTTTTGTTTTGTTTTTCATTCTACAGTACCAGCTACTTGTCCAGAAAGCTGCTGTGCTCAGATTACAAAGAGGATTGCTCCATCATTTTATGTACCATACTAGAGCAAATGTTTAGGATTGTGATACCAATTGGGTCAATGTGTCCAGATAGAATACAGGGACATGATCTTATATATACAGTGGTACCTCACAAGACGAATGCCTCGCACAACGAAAAACTTGCTAGACGAAAGGGTTTTGCGATTTTTAGGTGACTCGCAAGACGAATTTTTCTATGGTCATGCTTCGCAAGACGAAAATTTCAATGCATTCCTATGGGAATTAAATTCCTATGCATTCCTATGGTCGTGCTTCGCAAGATGAATTTTTCGCAATACGGAACGACTCGCGGAACGAATTAATTTCGTCTTGCGAGGCACCACTGTAGTTCATTTGGATGTGACCTTATATAGTTTATCACATATTCTGCATTTTACAACACTGAAGAGACCAGTTGGAAAATGAGCTCCATTCTTAAATGCTATTACGTTTAATTTGCTTAGGTTGAGCAAAAACTGATTTTGCAAACATCCCTGGGTAACTTTGACAAATTGTGTGCTATCTTCGGTGTATTTCGACTGATGACTCAATTTTCCTGCTTCCTCATTGTATTTCACAGCATGACAGAAATGATCATCGTGTTCTCTGGTAAAGGTGACAAGAGCCGAAGAGTTTTAGAAAGGCCCATAATTCTCCACAAATAAAATGTGTTTAATATATCAGTTAATTCCTCCACAGCTGCACATTTACACCCTGCAAGAACAGTTAGGGTAGGTTATGACGGTCATATTCTATTTAACAGGTATATCAGTGTCTGCTGCCACTGCTATTTGCCATCTCAATAATATCAGTTTCCTAAAAGAGATTGTGCTTGCGGTCCTGTGTCTACTTCCTTGGGAGCAAGCCAAATTGAACAATGGGGGTTATTTCTAGCTAACAGCATGGTCCTATATAAGATGAGAAGAGCCACTGCCAGACTGAAATTCAACTTCTCACAGTCATGTTCAATTTTTATCCTAAGGAGAGAAAACAGTTCTGTAGCCAGAATGCATATACCAGGGTAAACTATGCATATGAATGTATGCACTACATTAGGGATGGGTTTGTAAAAAATGTTTACATTCAGGGAAAGGTGCATATGAGCACATGTACATTAAGAGAAGTTTGCACTAAAATGCACATTTTCATGAGGCCTTTAAAAAATAATAATAATCACAAACCGATGTGGGAATGTGGAGAAATGAACTTAGATTTGGAAAAATGAGAAACCAAAATTGAGAGATTTGCCCATCCTAATCAGCACATACAGTATTGTGTATGTGCAGGGCCGGATTTAGGTTTGATGAGGCCCTAAGCTACTGAAGGTAATGGGGCCCTTTATATGTCAACAACAAATTGTTGCTGTTTTTTGTGTTGAATATATGCTATATGGTAATTTATGGACCTAATAGGTATCTAAAGCCATTTGCACATAACAAAATATGTATTTTATCAAAATATGCATTTTATTTTATATTTTGGAAATGTACATCCCGTTTTCTTTCTTTAATTTTTTTGGGGGGCCCCAAGAAAGTGGGGCCCTGAGCTATAGCTTGTTTAGCTTATACGTAAATCCGGCACTGTGTATGTGTGTGAGAGAGGGAGGGAGAGGGAGCATATTCACATTTGTGTGAAAGGGTTTTCCCCCTCCACTAACACCATAGCTGTAATCTAATCTTTTAGCTTTCCCAAGAGCTGCTTTTCAAAAGAGACTGGGGCTGGATCTAGACACATCAAAAAAGCGTTTCAACAAAACGCGTTGTAAAACTCATAGTGGGAAATCACGTTGGTGAAAGACGGAACTCCACAGCGCCACCTGGTGTCGCAGTGTTGTAATGCATATAAAACACTTTTACTTTACTAATGTAGCTGAGTCCTGAAGCTCTGATCAAGGATCCCCAACACCTTGCTCAGTGGCATAGCAAGGTCAGGTGGTACCCAGTGCGGAAAATTTCTTGTCCCCCCCCATTGAAATCTAGTTGGACTCCCAAGAGACTGCGATCTACTCACAGTATAAAAAGACTGGCTGTGATCTACCCATTGACAGTGCCAGGAGTTGTTCAGCTTTTTGAAGGGAAGGATTAACCAAAGTTGTTGAGATTTTTAGGGGGGAGGGTTGGGCAAAGTTGTTGAGATTTTTTTGGGGGGGGGGTTACAGGGTTTGGGTCCTAAGTTTAGGGACCCAAGCTTCTGCTTCTCTCCTTCCCTACACCCTCCGCTTGTTTGCCCACCTACCTCCATCCCGTCCTCTGCCAGCCTGCCTGCCTCCTCCAGCGGAGTTGTCAAAATGAAGGGGGAATGCCGCCAGCAAAGCACAAGTTGCAGGGTAGGCACAAGTTGCAGGCAAGTGGGCAGCACGCCGAATGTCACCCCCCTCAGAGATGACACTCGGAGTAGTCCGCCCCTACCTTGCTCCGCCCCTGACCTTGCTTAGTCTCACTTAGGGTGGGGAGGTTGTCTGAGTATCCTGTCCTGGACAGTTATGTGTTAAAAGATCAGTGCCAGCTCACTATAGCTTAATTTCATTTAATAACACGCAGCTGCATCATACATTGTAGGAAGGATTATTGTGGCTTTAAAACAAAGAGATGCTCTACCCAGGAAAATTGGATTCCGGTATTTTTGAGCTAGATTCTTGCTGCTGGGATCCATACTGATATTTCCTTCAAGTCCATCATTATTCAATTTGAAAGTCTGATGCTCCTGAAGGGAGTCGAATTGTTAGTTTGAAGAGCAAGGAAGAAAAACGCCCTTGATACCACTATCTAATTATTTTCAAGTCAATGGCAGGGTTGTGCTACCCCAGCAGAGAATGGAAATGCAGTGTTAGAGAGACATGCCATAACAAACAAGAACCCCTTAATTTTGGCAGAAAGCAAGACTGCTTGTTAAGGAATGTTTCTTTTCCTACAGTTCGAGGCAGATGCAAAACTTTCTGCAAGGCCTTCAGAGTGGTAAGAGAAAGAGGAAAGGTTAGAAGGAGGTAAACTTCGCAGCAAAAAATAAGGTGCCCTGGTTTGTAGTCTGACACTGGAATTTTTTAAGAGAGGAAAACACCCATTGAGTTAAAGAAGGAATTTTTCACTGTATGAAGTTCCTTATTCATTTGCGTCCATTTTCCAGAAGGATAAGATATTTGAAAAGGGAAACGGAATAAGCTGTCGTAACAAAGTCAGAGAGAGAGAAATAAACTGAACATAATAAACCGACTTCAAAAAACAGCCACCTGTAAAACAGGGGTACTTGAGGAATTTGAACTTTGTGAATCTGAAGAGAACAGAGGCTGAGGTTGTGATTTTCTATTCACCTAAGCTAGGAGGAAGCCCCCTTTGAGTCAGAGATTTTTGATTTAGGGGTTTGCTTTGGAGGAGGCAGCTGTAGCATTGTGTTGTGGGTTTGATCGATGCATCTGCCTGTAACTGTGCAAAATCTGTAGCTTTGTTATTTTAAAAAAAAACCCAAAAGTAAATACTGAGAAATATGCAGAAGAAGAAAACCTGGTAATGTGATTTGGGTGGGTCGGTGGGTAGAGGACAGAGAGAATGGGGAAAATGTAAAACAATATTCTCCCCTCCCACATATTCATTTTCAAACTGAGGGAAAGGACATTAATTTGTGAGCAAAATGTAATTCTTTGAGATAACTATGAAATTGAAATATATTTCCATTTTAATGCAACAAGACAGATTAATCAGTCACTGCAGAGATAAAGATACATTTTCCCTGTTCCATCTCACACATCGATTATTCATCTGTTACCCAAAAGACAATAGCTTTACCCACCAAATATCTTATCTTACTCTGCGGCTATTCAGAAATTCTTTTGGGTGCCTTTTAAATCAGACTAACTGAGGCACAGACCATCCAGCTGTGTCCATGCCAAATGTCTTAATTTGGTTATTGATGTGCATGACATCTCTACCTGCCAAGTACTGAAGTGTTAAGATCACTAGCCTTAGTCTAGAAACATACTGAAATACGTGCTTTTAATATGAACCAAGTGTCATTGCCAAGACGTTAAGGGACTTGGCTGCTTCCTGGAATTTTCAGACCTAACGCTTACATTTTGCTAGGGCTTAGAAAAGAATTTGTTCCCAGCGCTAGCAGATTTTGGCTTGGTCAATTCAAGGTCACAGGTAGCTAAGATGTGAGTGCCTTTGAGCATATCCACAGTGGGCAGATTCAGCAGTAACGCGAGACCCTTTATGAAAATGACGCTAGGAGCCCGAGCTCTCAGGCTTGCAAGTTCCACAAGGAAAAGATAGTAAACTTTGCCTTCCATTTTTGATTAGGTACAGCATGCTAGGTCATCTGAACTCCCGAAATTGTGGTTGACTTAACAATGGTTTGTTGAAACAAGCCAGCTTGAAATTATGGTTTGGAAACTGGCTCGTGTCAAGAAATCACAGTTGAGATTATTACAGTTTAGGGCATAGCTGTCAACCGTCCCATTTGTTGCGGGAAATTCCCCTATCAGTACTATACTATATAGAACTGATAGGGGAATTTCCCGCAAAAAAGGGAAAGTTGACAGCTATGGTTTAGGGTTTGGATAATGATGAACAACACTCTTTGTGGCAGTGTTGGAAGAGGAAAGGAAGAGGAAGGAGGAAGGAGTATTCAAGCCTGTGTCTTATTTTTGTAATGCTAAGCCATAGTTTAGTGTTATGGGCAAAACCTCCCAGAGTTGTTTCTCTTACTACTGGGAGATTACATACCTACCACGCATCTGCAGGTGGTGCTGTGGTCTAAACCACTGAGCCTCTTGCGCTTGCTGATCGGAAGATCAACTGTTCGAATCTGCGCGACGGGGTGAGCTCCCGTTGCTCTGTCCCAGCTCCTGCCAGCCTAGCAGTTCGAAAGCACGTCAGTGTGAGTAGATAAATAGGTACCGCTGCAGTGGGAAGGTTTCCATGCGCTCTGGTTTCCGTCATGTTGTTCCATTGCGCCAGAAGCGGCTTAGTCATGCTGGCCACATGATACAGCCTCAGAACCGCTCATATTAAAAACTGATGACATCTTGTTTCCCCAGCCCCAAAATGGAAACTTAACTAAACATCTAGAGGCAGCTATGGAAGGACACAAAAACCACACGATATCTTAAATGCTGTTACTTGCAGCAGCATAACTTCAACCAGTCATTTGACTTTAGTTTAAACATTAGCCAAGTTATATCCAAAAGGGCTACCAATGCGTAAGGATGTGGCCAGCAACCTAGAGAGGTTTAGGAATACCTCTCTCCCAAATTTTCAGTGAATTTATAAGAATATCTGGGTGGTGTGGCTGCTAGGGTCTTGAGCACAATAGGTTCTGAGCACTTCCAGACACATCTAAAATGGTTGAAACTATATGGCCTCCAATGGCCACCATCTTGGAAGCAAGAGCACATGATGTATTAAAATACAGTTACCATGGTGACTAAAATGCTTCCAGATATCCTTATTTCCTTGGTCTGTTAATTTAGACAGTCAGGCTGTTTGCCCCATCTAGCAGAACCTTCCCAATTTGGTGTCCCCCAGCTCTTTTAGATTCCAATGACCACCATCCCTGCCTACTGCCCATGTTGCCTGGGGCTGCTAGGAGTTGTAGCCCAGTGCCACCTGCAGGGCAGAAGTGTGGGGAAGGTTGACCGAGCCCAATACCGTCAGCTGCTCTGGCATCACCTATTACCTGATGCCAGGAAATGAGCACGCCACCACCAAGCTGTGGTCCTTCCCCCAAAGTGTTGGTCTCGGCAAATCATTTCCGAGACCAGAGAATAATGACCTTGAGAAATCATCTGTCAGAACTCTGGATGTTGAAGCTGACATTTCAGACCCACATTTTCGGCTTTCAGGTTTTGCTTTCTTACAACCGGAATGCTTTGAGGGCATAAATCATTTCACTTATTAAATGTAATTCATGTCTTGGAATGGCCCCATCCCTGCAAGCTTAATATACCGAGGGCGGGAGGGATGTTCTGCTGAATAGAGTTTGATATTTCTGCAGACTATTTGCATATATTCACCAGTCCTCGTTCCTGTTGTCTAAATTGGAAAGTTGTGCTTTTTGTGTGTGTGTGTGTGTGTGTTTCAATGAGGATCACCGCATATCATTACCATTCTCCTATTATTGCAATGCAGAGTTTTCTCTTTGTCTTATTTGCATAAGTCAGCAGGGATTCCGTTTCCCATTTCCGAAGAATGATGTGTTTTGCTACCGAGATTGATATCAAAATTCATTCCACATCTCTTAGTTGTGTATTATCCAGAACTGCCAAAACATGAAGGATTAATATGGGTGTGACCCACAAGCAACTGCAAGTAATTATTTGGTTACTCATAGCCATGTAGAAACATTTACACACATTTCCCCACATACTGATGACAACTCTGTAGTTATCTATTGTGACATTTGGCTTATGACCCCACGGGCCTTGTTTAGCAGATCATTTTGAAAGAGCTGAGAACATGGAATTTCCTATATGCCTCTTAGTGAGTTCAGCTGCTTTCCAGGACCTACATTGTACATGGGTTCAGGATCTCTTATGCTGTAGCCTGCAGTACTGTCAAAGCTAAGAGGGTGCAGCCTTGATCAATGTATGGGTGGGTCTCTATTGGAATCGGCATGTGGAGCTGCAAGCAAGTGACTCATGGGTCTGGGCCATTAATCTGTGGTTTGTACACCATGTATGTAGGACCAGAATTTTAAAAGATAGCCTTACCTTGCTTGGGCCTCCAGACCAGACACAGGAGTGGGATCCTTGACTGAGGGAAAGGCTATTGAAGATTGGACAGAGAGGGAGCAGCCTTGGAAGCAGCCTCATTAGCCAGCCCAGGACAGGGAAATGATACACTCATTAAGTCCAAACATCCTGTACTCTGCAGGACATCCAGGGCTAGAGCATGCTCAGCAGATGGGTATCTAGTCTCTGCTTGAGGACCTCCAGTGAGGGAGGTCCGCTCCACTAAACAACTGGTTCCATTCTCAAGTTGCTCTGCCCATCAAGATGTTTCTCCATATGTTCAACCAGAAGCTTCCCTCCTAAGTCCATCAGATGGTCCAATCCTGCCTTCTACTCCATCAGATCTAATCCTGCAAAAGGACAACTCTTTGCCCTCTTCTGTGTAACAGCCTTTCAGGTATTTCAAGAAAACGTGTCCCCTTTCAGACTTCTCTTCTCTGGGCTAAATCTAGCAATCATTCCTCTTTGCCTCAGAAGCAGGATGGCACAAGAATCCTAGAATCCTAGAATGGTGGAGTTGCAAGGGACCCTGAGGAAGTCCTTTCATTTTTAAAAGCCACATGTGAGGGGGCAGCTAGCTCGGCACTCTGCTGACAGTATGCATGGTGGAAACTGCCACACATGCCAGTTGGAGGTAAACTGGCTGCACTTTAAGCAGTCATTTGAGGGGACACTACTTAGTGTACATTCACATCAACCCTCATGCGTTTGGTTGCTCTGCTTTCTCCACCAAAAGAGATATCGTGCGGGGAGCTTTTGCACCGACTATCTTGGGCCCTGTGGTGACATTCAGAATGGGGCAAGATTTATCAGAGAAGGTGTTATGTATTCAGTGGTCTGGGAGCCTTGGAAGAGCTCGAGCGATGACTCAGGGGAGGGATCTGCCACGTTGTGGCCAGATGACATGGAAAGTGGGGAGCTGCCCGAGTCAGTCTCCATTTCACCCACTGAGCATTGTCTCCATGGTAGCTGAGGAAGCCACTGGTGAACTGGCAGGGCTGGCCAGCCAAACTGGGGGCAGAGGGAGAGTTGGAGGGTTGGACACAGGTTCTTGGACCCGTCCATAGACTTATGAATGGTGTATCCCAGGGGTCCCCAAACTAAGGCCCAGGGGCCGGGTGTGGCCCAATCGCCTTCTTAATCTGGCCCGTGGACAGTCCGGGACTCAGCGTGTTTTTACATGAGTAGAATGTGTCCTTTTATTTAAAATGCATTTTTGGGTTATTTGTGGGGCTTGCCTGGTGTTTTTACATGAGTAGAATGTGTCCTTTTATTTAAAATGCATCTCTGGGTTATTTGTGGGGCATAGGAATTCGTTCATATTTTTTTTCAAAATATAGTCCGGCCCCCCACAAGGTCTGAGGGACAGTGGACCAGCTCCCTGCTGAAAAAGTTTGCTGACCCCTGGTGTATCCCATAACCCTTGGCTAATGCTTACAATGTGTGCCGACTTCTTGAAGAAAGTGTTTGGGTTTCCTCAAATAGAGAGTCCAAGCACTGTGCCCAAAAGTGGGAGCCATCAAAATACACAGCCATTGTGAAGGGAAATAATAATAATAATAATAATAATAATAATAATAATAATAATAATTTATACCTCACCCATCTGGCTGGGTTTCCTCTGCCACTCTGGACAGCTTCCAACAGAATATTAAAAATATGATAAAACATCAAACATTAAAACCTTCCCTAAACAGGGCTGCCTTCAGATGTCTTCTAAAAGTCATATAGTTGTTTATCTCCTTGACCTGGTGGGAGGGCCTTCCATAGGGCAGGTGCCACTACCGAGAAGACCCTCTGTCTGGTTCCCTGTTCCCTCACAAAGTGAGGGAACTGTCAGAAGGCCCTTGGAGCTGGACCTCAGTGTCCAGGTTGGATAATGGGGGTGCAGACGCTCCTTCAGGTATACTGGGCCAAGGCAGGGTACATTTGGCATGTGGGGCAGTGGTGGTGGTGGGGGGGCTAGGCAGCACAACACTGTGATACCTCCACTGATGATTTCAGCGCATGAGTACACACATCCCTACACTGAGGCCTGCTGAGGAGTTGCAGTCATGGCAACGGTCTCCCCAGATGTAGGCCGAGAACCATGGAGCTCTGTGGCTCATCATAGACAAGGAGGTAGCCAGCCGGCGGGGCGGAGAGAAAGCCGGCTCGGCCGGCACGCCACTGATGTAGTCGCCTATCGCGGGGCTGAAACAGCAAGCGCACAGCCTCTTCCTTCGGCTGGCCTGGATTGAAGCCTCCAGGCTCCACCGGGCTCTGCTGCTGTTGCCTCTGCAGCAGTAGACGCCAGCGGTGGTGGCATTTGTGGAGAAGCGGGAGGAGGCGGCCAAGAAACAGGAAGGAGGAGAAAGAGGAGGAGGCGGCTATGGAGCCTGAGGCAGCAACAGCGGACAAACCCAGCGACCCCAAGCCGGCGTCCACGTCCTCCTCCTTCCAGGCCCAGCTGTGGAGAAACCTGCAGCTGGGCGGCAAGAGCAAGGGCAGCAGCAGCAAAGCGGGAGCCACCGAGCGCCGCAGTGCCGTCGCTTCCTTGCGCTCAAGCCGAACAGCAGCAGCAGCCTCCGGCGGCGGCCAAGGAGGATTTGCTGAGTGGCGGCGCCGTCAAGTGGAGCGGCTTCAGGAAGAGCAGGCGGAGGAGGCTGTCCCTCGGCTACTGGCGAGGAAAGAGAGGAGCCGGCCGTGCGGCAGCGGCTTGACCTGTGGGGGAAAGGCTGTTCCCCCCTTTTCAGTTTCTTCTGAAACTGGTAGCAGTAGTTAGCAGCAGAGGCACTGTGGGGGAAGAGCGCTGACGTCACGTTCTAGCTGCTCCACCCACTTTTGCTTCTGGCTCCGCCCACCACTGCCATGTGACTCATAGGTGAGGTGGCTGATCCCTTATTTTCAAATGCGAAAGTTGACAGCTATGTAGCCAGGAGTCTCAGAAAAATAAATAAATTGGATAGCAATAGCCCTCCTCATGATACCATGGAGGTTCAAGGTTCACAGCAACATGTAACATAAGCAGATGGCAATATATATCTATTTCTAGCTGGTTGTTTAGGCTGGTTCCAAAAAACTGTGTATTGAACTGCTCCAAAGTTTAACAAATACGGGCTGTATCTGTTTACACATCATGCATCTTTTTAATTTTGTTCGCTCATTATTGAGAAAGATTTTAATCAGGGGAGTTAGCGAACTGAGTAATCTGTCATTATTGTGCTTCCCATTACCCTCCGAGATCATTCCTATGCTGCGCCAGTATATTTAAACTAAATGAGGATTTAGCATTCAAAAGCACCAGCTTGTAATGATTCATTATTTCTAATATATTCAATTCATACCAGATAATTTCAACGTAAATCCTGTTAACTAGTTTCCCCTAGCGGTCCTAATTTTTGCCATTATTCTCTAAAGAACACACAGAATTCCTGTACAGTATATGTTGCAGGAAATTAAGAACTGTGTCTGGTTTTTTCTTGTTTTTTTTGTTTTTTTAAGAATTTGTGTTGCCATTTCCTTCTCTTATTGTAAATTCATTGATTTAGCCAGGCTAATACCAGGAGATGGGATTATAATGAAGCCCCTTTTGTAGATGACACTTGCTAATCATTGATAAGGCAGTATGGATCCCGGACATCATTCACACACACACACACACACACACACACACAGGTCTCTTCACCAAACATAACACAATAACATTTTCATTTTCTTTTTTCAGAGTGCAATCGAGACAGTTGATTATTATGGCACACAGGAAGACAATGGGTCATAGAAAAAGTATGGAAAAAAATGTATGGGTTAACCAGGGATGAGGAATTTGTAGTCCTCCAGATGTTGAAATACAACTCCCACCATCCCTGACTATTGTGATGTTTGCTGGGGCTAATGGTGCCCTGTGTGATGCCATATTTCGGCGCCTCCCCACCTCTTGTCTTCCATTCTACATTAATCGTTGCGGTGCCCCCAAGGCTCTGCACCCAGTGCGACCAAACTGGTTGCACTCCCCAATTCCACCTCTACTGGAGGCTCACATATTCCTCATCCTTGGGCTTAAAGAAAAGCAATTGATTTTTTTAATGCAAACAGCATTTCATTTCAGGTAGATCGAGAATATTGGTTGTTTATGTTTTTTTGCAGGGGGATTTAAATATCCTCTAAATTTTAAAGGTAAACTTGAGATGTATTTTTATATTGCCCTTATTCTTCTACATTTTATGGAATCATACATAAAATTACATAAACAAACATATATATTGTCCCTTGTACTGCATTGGAAATATCTCCTTAAATTTATAATATTGCCAACCACACACACACATATATTAATATGAGGTTTCTGAGTTTTGTTTTTGTTTTTAAATCAAGTTGCATCCTAGGCTGCTTGGATGTGGGCAGCTTGTCACTGCAACATTAGTTGAGCTGGACAGACCTCCTGCAGTCTTATTCTCTTTCCAGTGCAGAAATGTTACGGACAGACTTACAAATGAACACATGCAAAGCTGACACAAACCAGCAATAGAGGGATCTGTCCATCCCTAGCTAAACACCTCCAAACCAGTTGGATCCACTTCCTGTTAGTTTCCTACTGGCAAAAAAAATTCTTTTCAAAGAAAAGTAGCACTTCTTTTTGAAATGTCATGACAATTAACCTGGAGTTCAAGACTAATGATATAACCAGGGAAGCTGCTAAACTTCAATAGACACAATCTTGACATTCAGAAACTGAATGGGGCATGACCCACCAAGCTGAACCTACCAAACTATCTACAAGGCATTGGGCAAGCCTGTTTTTGCAGTCCCAATCAGTCAGCAAAGCCAGACGGTCCTCTGGTTGCAGGCAGGCTGCAATACATAGCTGGTGGCCTGTGCCCAGCTGGTGAGGCACAGGTTGTTTTAGCATTGACCACACTTTTCTAAAATCATAGCAAGCAAAATATTTTTTGGGGGATGCTTGGCATAATAGAGAGTAACAATATTTATTGGAATATAAATGTAATTTAATATTTATTTATGTATTAAATTGCGTTTCTATTCCACCTTTCCTCCGTGGAGCTTAATATGGCTTGCATAGGTTGCTCATTTTATCCTTTCAACAATCCTGGCTGGATCTACACTTTCCTGTTTAACGTTATTAGAACGATATTAGATATATCGTTCTAAAACGTCACAGGGCAGACTTGTAGATTAAAAGCGTTTCTTACCTGGTTTTGTCCGTCAAAACACTGTTTCCCTACTGCTGGTTCCTGGTTGCTCTGCAGCCCTGTGGCGTCACATTTTAATAACGCATTTGGAATGTAAAAAGTGGGACGTAATGTGTCCATCTACATTATGAAAACCATTCCTTAACCCTTCTTTAATGTTATAAACCGTGACTGTAGATCCATCGCCCATGAGGTAGGTTTGGCTGGAATACTGTGACTTGCCCTAAGTGAGCTTGAAAGGGATTTGAACCCTGATCTCCCAGGTCCCAACACTCTAACCACTACACCACATTGGACTGGTTCTAAGGCTCAAACTAACATGCAAGTTGCAAGTCTCTTTCTCCAGTTTTATTTTAAAAAAATAACAAATAAAAACAAGGCTACAGCCAGGAACAGGAAAAGGTGGAGGAGAGAAAAATGCTCAACACTCTCCTTCTGGCCATTTCTCCAAACAAAACCATCCTTCCCCAAGCTACTTCTCCATCTTTGAAAGAACATGTAAAGGGTCCCCCATAACATCATAGAAAGTAAGTCTCAGCAGCACCTTCACTACATGCCAACAGCCCCAATTCTTCCACTCCTACTTAGTCTCCAAGGCTGCTGTTAATTAAAAAAAAGCAAATTGGAAGAAAGACATCTGTGACAGTGTGTCACATCTAGTTTGTGTCTCCGAGACACAAATACACTTTGTCAACACAGAGGGGTGCCTTTCCTAAAGACCAGATCTCCCTCCATGTTGCTCTCTCCCTCTCCCTCACTCCAACATGTTTTGACACAGGTTACTGAAGCCGAGGAAGGAAATGCATGACATTTCCTTGGGCTTTATGTATTGTCTTGATGCTTTGGTACACAGAATGAACTAAGAGATTTAACAATGAATGCAGCACTCATCCAGTCTATCAACTCCATCTCCGATAAGCGCGCTCATTTTTCTTCCTTTGTCGTGTGGCAGTGTGAACGTATAGCTCTGGTAATTATTTGCTGTCTTTCCTTCCACTTCTTTCCAATCTACTTTAGAATCTACTCTTAACGGGAGTCTGCTTTGCCTTCTCTGTTGTCTATGTTGTTAACTTCTTCCTCCTCTTCCTCCTGCGATAAAAGGGTCAACATCCTGTGTTTTGAGTTTCATACAATGGTGGCAATGATGTGTGTCCCCTCAGGCTTTTGTTGTAAAAGAGTGCAGGGATTTTTTCTGTACATTCCCATGCAAAAGTACTGTGGTTATTTCTGAAAACAATAGCTTTTTAAAAAAAACACACACAAAAAACCCCACCAAGGTTGCAAAGGTTAAGTGGTGTTCACTGTAGGTCACATCAAATTAGTCTAGGATGACTATAGCGAATGGTGTCATTGTCTCTCTCTTGCTTCATAGTTTTGTCATGAGTTGTCTCTCCATCTTATGTTGGAATGAAGGATATTGTGTTGTTTTTATTGTATTGTATTTGAACTCTTGTACCCAGCCCTGGAATCTGTTTGGATGAACGTTGGCACAGCACCTTTTAAAAAACAAAGGATTGAATTTAGCTGGGGTGTGTGTGTCAGAAAGGTAGATATGAATCGTCTAAATCACTAGCTACAGAATTCTCACTGCTGACAGAAGACTCTTGACTCTTCCACTATTCAAGTGAAATCTTCATGCAGTAGGGAGTCCTCTTCTTCTCAAGAGACACTCACACAAGCACACACACATATTGAGACAAACACACATACAGTCACAGCAAGATTGCTTTTTTGTTGTTGCTTGCTGTTACTTTTTAAAATCATTTTTATTTTATTTTACAAATGTAAATTAATTACAACACCAAATACATACCCCTAAAATGAGATTTCTCTGAATCTCGAGGGTCCCCCCCATCCCTTCCATGGGTCCTATTGTCAACATTTCCAGCTGCATATTATTTCACAGTCATAGTTTCATAGTTTTGCCATAGTCGTAACAGCTCAGTTTGCCATTCCTCTCTGGTAGGGACTCTTTCCCCTTTCCATCTCTGGGCTAGTAGCATCTGTGCTGCTATTGTCGCATGCATAAAGAGTCTTTTCTGTTCCTTTGGAATATCGGTATCAATAATTTCTAACAGAAAGGCTTCTGGTTGTTGTTTTTTACAAAAGTTATTTTAAACATTTATTTCAATTCATTATATATCATTTCCCAGAAAGCCTTTATTACCTTACATGACCACCACATATGATAAAAGGTACCTTCTTTTCAGAGGTGGAGCTAGCTGCTCTGGCACCTGGAGCAGCACACATGCTGTGCACCAGGCATGTTTCTTTGATAAGAAGGGCCATGGGGACGGGGCGAGAATCCCAGGGGGCGAGGCGCTCATGGGGGGTGGAGTGAGCCACCCATGGCGGGCTGCTTCCTGGGCAGGAGGGAGGGAGCTGTGCCGCTTTGCCAGCAGCCTTTCTCCCTTCCCTCTTCCTTTTGACAGCTCGGGGAAGGCTTCTCAACCCAGGAAGTAGCCCGGGAGTGGGGGGGGGGGGCAACGATTCACCACCCACCCGTGACTCCCAAGCCTCCCCCAAGCTGTTAAAATGAAGCAGCCCCGTCCCCGACGGCTCAGGGTAGGCTTGCGAGTCACGGGTGGGCGGCACTCTGAATGTCAACCCCCTCAGTGATGACACCCGGGGCGGACCGCCCCACCGCGCCCCTTCCTCCCCCCCTGCTTCTTTTTCTTTACATTTCCAGCTGGTATTTGTATTTGTTTTATACACTTTTGCAAATTTACTAAGCGTTAAATACAACATTTTTATATAATTTTCTTTCAGTGTACAACATGCCGTGAATTTCAAATCTGTTTTCCATAACCTTTCCCAATCTGAAATCTGAATATCATGCCCCAAATCCCGGTTGCTTGCTGTTTTTAATCAATGTACATTGGTTGGGGGGTGGGGAGGGATGCCAATGAACTACTGTAGGAAACTGAGCATAAAGTTCAGGGCATATCGAACACCATAAATTAGTCTGGAACCTGTTAACTACAGCAAATATTCTCACAATTACTAAATGGAGAGATAATGAGACACGTCAGTTGAAAATGTGGATAATTAAAGTCTCTAACATTGGAGTGATGGTTAAAATGGCCAAATATATTCATTTGAAATGTGGGGGGGAAATTAAGATAGAAATTTCTACAAGCACCAGGCATGTTTCTTTGATAAACAGGTATTAGAATTCATTTAATGTGGTGTTAAATAAGACAAACAACTATTTAGAGTGAGTGTATTTAAAGAGTGATATGTAGAAATCTTATGCACTTGATGGCAGTTCAAAGATTAGCACCTTAGATTATACATACATAAATATATATTAAATGAGGATTTTAGAAATCGATTTGGTTATAAGGCAGTACATTTTGTGTAATTGCTGAAAATCCTTCCAAATGTTCCAGCATGTATTAAAATACATCAAATGGGTAAGAAAATAATTTTTTTAACTAAAAGTGCTCATATTCAGCTGTGATACTGCAAAACAATTCCTGGAACAAGAAGCGCCAATTTTCTTCTTCTTTAATTAGAAGACTAGTTTCTCATGAGCATTCATGCTGACTTAAGAATACCTATTGTATTTAATTTAAGAAGCCGTTTAATCTTACACAATGAAAAGATATATACAACGTAGCCTCATATTTATAAAGCCTCGGTTTCTGCCTATTTAAATATCACTGTTGATCATAGGGAGATAGGAAACAGCCTTACACTAAGCCAGACTCTTGGCCTTATACCAAATCAGACATCTAGCTAAGTACTGTTGACTCTAAATGATGCTGATTCTCAGGCAGGAGTCCTTCCTAGGCCAACTTCTTCTTCTTCTTCTTCTTCTTCTTCTTCTTCTTCTTCTTCTTCTTCTTCTTCTTCTTCTTCTCCTCCTCCTTCTCCTTCTCCTTCTCCTTCTCCTTCTCCTTCTTCTTCTCCTTCTCCTTCTCCTTCTCCTTCTCCTTCTTAAAATGTGCATACAGTGGTACCTCAGGTTAAGAACTTAATTCGTTCTGGAGGTCCGTTCTTAACCTGAAACTGTTCTTAACCTGAGGTACCACTTTAGCTAATGGGGCCTCCACCGCCAGGAGAGGCAGGCGGGCACTGTTCATTTACTTCACGGCGCCTTTCAGATGGAGGGGGAGCCGCGGAGAGGGAAAGGAGAGCCGTTCGGTGCCTTCTCCTTGCCCCCATGGCGCTGGTTCTCCATCAAGCATCCAGACGCCAAATTTACTTGAACGCATATTTGTGCAATCCATGAGCGGCGCTGGCATCCCCGGGAGGATCGGCGCGCCTCCGTGGGCAGATCGCCCCGCCCCCTGGGCAGATTGCCCTGCCTCCATGGGCCTGGACCCCAGGTGCAGCTTCCTCTGCCACTTGGGTGGGGTTGCTGGGTGTCAAACATCCATCCCTCAAAATGGCAGCTAAAGAAGTTTTGGCTATGTTTCCCCCAAAAGCTCATCAACTTTGGCTGATCTCCTAAAAACAACTTTGGTCTATTTTTTTAAATAAAATCTCCGCCCCAGGCGTCAGCAGGAGTTGCCATGCTGCTGAATGCATGGGAGTTGATTGTCAATCAACCATATTTCTTACCAAGACAAACTCTCGGTGCACTGGAGACCCACTCAATAAGCCTTGTGAACCCTTAATAAAGACTGTGAAAATCAATTGTGTTAAAACAAAAGCTTATAGTATTTCCATTAGCGCTGTTGTTTGAACTCGATTAAACACACTTTGCATTATTAGCTGTTCCTTAATCTATCCTGAAGCTGAAACCCACCCAAAGGGTTTAGGGAGGACAAACATGTCACTAGCAACTTCTTTCATAGGGTGGAGGAAAGTAACAATAGTAAAATTACCCTTGTAAATAAGGTTGGATTAGAAGGAAGCCTTATCTGCATGATAATAGAAATATCCTCTGATCCCCAGACCCCAGAACTCCTGTGGCATCAGCTGAGGCTGAAATTGAGAAATTAAACACAGGGTGTCCACCATGCATGCTAGCATATAAATGAATTACTTGGAAGCCAGTTCACTTGGCTGCTGTTGTAGTTCCACATCATGCACTTAGGGCTGGCTGTAAGTTTCCATTACTTTGCTTCCATTGGCACAATCGCTCTTGAGAGTCCATTTTCGACATATGTTTCTTTCATGCCGTCAAAATCCAGCCCTTGCTGAAGGTCTCTTTGTGGCCGTGGCGGAGATAATTTGTATTTTTTGGAAGGGCACAGCAGGCTGAGTATACAGTCGGAAACGGGTAATAAAAATAATGCTGGACAGAGCAAATAGCAGAGCAAATAAATATTAGGAGGAAACATCTCAAAAACACAGCGTTTCATAACATCTTCGGTGCTGCGTGCATTTTACACTGTCGGTGAAATCTCTTTGAATGGTATCATTCATGCTCATTTACTGTGGCATGTGGCTGAGCAGGAAGCGGTTCAGGTCTCACTTCAGCCACCAGCTCATTAGGTGGCCCTTAGGCAAGACACTATCTCTTAGCTGTAGCTGCTTTAGTGCAGGGCTGAGGAGCCTGGCATCCTCCAGATGTTCATACAATCATAGAGTTGGAAGGGACCTGAGGATCATCTAGTCCAACCCCCTGCAATGCAGGTGCCCCATACAGAGACCAAACCTGCAACCTTGGCATTATCAGCACCACACTCTAACCAACTGAGCTATGTTGTTGGACTCCAGCTTCCACCAGCCCCAGCCAGCATGGCCCAAGGTCAGGAATGATGGGAACTGGAGGACCGCAGTTTCCCCACTCCTGGTATAGTGGCCATCCTCTGCTTGTAATAATATTTGGAGCCTAACAGTCTGAGGCTGGGATAGGGATGTGGGGGAAATTCAACTCAGTTTGATTCTGCCCCCTTTCTCCATCTTCTTTAGCAGTCATGACAATGAGCATACTCCATAAAGACATGATCTCCTATGGTAACACTTGCAACCTACGAATGGACTGCTTACAGACAAAGACTCTGCTTGGATAAATATGACAACATTTGGAACGAATTTATACAAAATGTTGTAGGCTACATTAGTATTAGGATAATAATATCAAATCTATAAAAGAATGTATGGGTTAGGGTTATATTATATTCCTATAATGTGCCCCCTTTACACAGTTGTGTGTTTTGTTCCCCCCCTTTTTGTATCACTTTATTGCTTTATAACTGAAAACTTTTCTCATATATATATATAAACAATGAGCATACTCCACTCAGTTAAACTCAGAATTGGCTCAGTAATTATCAGCTCTCTCAGCAAACATGGAGAGGGAAAGTGTCTGTTCTCTAAAAGTACCTCCATGGCTCAAAATTATGGTGCATGCCACCATAGATGGCGCCACAAAACCTGCTTTATCATATTGCACTGTGGGAAATGTAGTTCCCAGTACGCATCACGGCAGAGAGATGCTCATATCTTCAGCACACACACCCAAACAGATATCCAAGAGGTGTTTTGTTTCTTTGTTTCTAAATATAAAAAAAAATCTTCATGGGGAACAACCACTGCACAGAAATAGTATTGCCCCAAAATAGTGAGGCTACTTTGTTGGCTGATCTCATCATGTAGTTCACAGCAAACAGATTTTTGAGAAGGGGCAAAGCAGGGAAGAATGGGGAACCTATGGCTTTCCAGATGTTGTTGGACTCCAACACCCGTCATCCATGACAACTGGTCCTATTGACTGAGGGTGCTGGGAGCTGGAGTCAAACAACATCTGGAGGGCCACATGTTCCCAATCTCTGCGGGTGGGGGCTTAACTTTAAATAACTTCTGTGCATATGACTAATAGGGCTTGGGACCCCCTGATCTCTTTTCATCCTGATCTGGAGATTCACTCTTCACTCTCCTGAGCATTCCCCTTGAGAGTGAAGCAACATGAGTTGGGGAAATTTGTATTCCAAGCTAAGTAGTTATAAACTTCAGTGACGACATGAATGATTGGGACTTCAGGTGCACAATGGCAGAGGGAGGGAGAAGAGCAGCAGCAGTTAACAGAGCTGGAGAAGGACAGGTGGAATAAGCTGCAGTACAATTTCCCCACTGAAAGGAAAGGGGAAATCTCTGTATTGCAATCTGTTGACTGTGGTGTGTGATAGAAGATCTAACAGTTCGGATGACCTTAGTTTTAATCTGTATTTGGTATCCAATTTCCAGAACTGCTGTGAAGATATTATTTTATGACCAATGTTCTCTTTCAGTGCAAATGAATTTTTAAGAAGTTGGCAAGCCTTTCCGTGGGATTGCACCTGCAAGTCATATAGTTAAGCTACAAAATGCACCATTTGCATCGACACATCAGTGAAGAAGACACAAAATTGCACCTGAATTATCTGCTTTGTGGGGAAAAGTACAGCACTTGCTCCTATGATTTGGAGCTGAGAAATTTGATGGCAGAATCATTTCAAAATTCATTTCTGTATTTGACACAATACGTAGAACTCCAGGGAATTTTAGGAGGGTTGGCCAACATCGCCTTGAAAGAAATAGGACTCACATCATGTCCTAACCATATTTAATTAACCAATGGAGTAAATTCTCATGTGAGCCTGGAAGTACTTGAAGTTTCATGCTGAATCGTCCAGTTGTCTACAAGCTGAATAAAAGTAATGCTTGCACTGTGGAGCTGATGTTCTTATAGACTAACTGAGGGTGTCCTTGAACTTTTGCAGGCTTTTAGGCAGCGAATTGAACTCAAAGTAGATATTGTCATTTCCCTTCCAATTTTTTAGGAATAAATGCTTTCCACTCTCTTGTGGTTAGAGTCTAACATGGTTTTTATTAAAAACAAAACAAAACAAATAGCAGGGCATATCAGCCACACAAAAGTAATGTTGACATCATAACTAAATAGTAGTCCATAGCCACAAATCCATTTGCCCTTGACCTATGCTGAACAATAAAACTGAATGGTAAGTTTGCTCTATATCATGTACTGCTTTTGTGCAGAGATTGCAAAACAAAAGAGGAAATGGAACACTTTTTCACTCCAGAGAAATAACCAGTGGGTCATTTTGGAGTCTACTGAAGGCACTGACTGTCCACAGATGCTTGGGTGTAAGTGAAGGATATCTCACGGACTTAAGTGGGGAAACTTTTCTTTGCCAAATGGTTTCACCAAATGGGGAGGTGCTCACAATAGCACTGGCTTCCCCCTTTTTTGCCAGTGGAAAATAATGTGTCATTTTGTTGCTGCATGAAGCAGCTGACCCATGATTCATGACTGTCCTGCTGACTCCCATGGCTCTCCACAAATAACCAAGAAAATTCCAATAAGTACAAAAAGTGTTTGCTCCCAGTGCAATACAAACTACAAGTGAGGGAGGGAGGAACATGAGCAGTGTCTTACAAGCTTTCTGAATTTATGGTGAAAATTCAAAGTGTTGGCTAACTGAAAGCATTCCAAGGTAGCCAAACCTTAAATTGAAAATTTCTGCTGTTCTCAGCTATCCTGTGTTGTTTAATCAGTCCTCCATCCCCCACAATTTTCATTTAGGGTTATTTATTTAATCCTCCCTGTCATTCAGGATAGCTGCTGCTTCCTATACTAGCACACACAAAAATACACTGAATTTAGAATTATGCCAGCATTTATACTTCAGTTCAGCACATCTCAGATTCAAACCCCACCCAAAAAGGTTGTCATTTAATTTCTCCCAAATATGGTGATTTTCAAATCCCAAGATTCGTGGTGTATGAGCAAATTTTGTAGACTTGATTCTAATGTGGGGTTTTACTTACCACTTCTCCATGTTCCCCAACAGATGCCTGATACTTTAAACAACTATATGATAGGCAAACGTTGAACAAGTCAAGTTTCCTCACTACCCTAAGCTTGTGAAACTGCACCTGGTTGAATTTTTGCATGTTATACAGCTGATTAGAGATGGGCAAGGTATTGGATCCTCACTGGACTGACCATTTTGAATTAATCTCTGTCACCCACACCAGTCTCAAAGGCCAACCCCACACCACACTACCAATACAATCCCTCTTATTTTTCTTACTTTTAATTAGAGGTGGCAGAAACAGTAGCAGAGGCAAGAAAATAGGAGGGATGCTGCCCCTTTCCCTTCTCTCCTCTCCATCACCCTGACATGCAGATTATAGCAATCTCTGGCAGGCAAGCAGCCTGATAAGCAGCAATGACTCTCCATCAGTTTTATGCAACTTTATTTACAAGAAAAAACACATCCAGAGCACAGCCTCCCACGTGCTCTCATTAACAGTAGTTGCTCAGTCTGACTCATCGTCCCTCCTCCAACAGGAAGAACCCCAAAATCCTGCCTTTCTTCTCCTTCCCTTCCATTGTTCTCTGAGCTTCTCCCGTCTCCTAGTATGGGGACTGAACACCTAACCTGTCTTCCCCCCAATCCCAGAAGACACAGCCCCAGACTCTGGCTTATGTGCTAGTTGCCTGGCAATGCTTGGGCCAACTTCCAACTCTTCCTCTCCTTGGGAGCTAACAGCTTCTTCCCTGGGAAGGAGGGGGGCTGGGATGTCCTCTCTAAACTCTGACAAACTGCTCTCATCTACAGAGTTGGCCCTTTGCTCACTTAGCTCAATTTCTGAGGTCAACTCTTCTGCTGTGCTGGGGGGGGGCACGTTCATGACACTGAGTGACAAGATACAGCAGCGCAAAAGGAGATGAATTTATGTTGTCACATTCCTACCCAGGTGCTGCTACTACTACCAGTACGAATTAAAAGTAATAAAAGGGAAGGAAGAACTGTGTCTACATTGGTGGGGGAGAGCTTTGGCAATGGAGGGGGTCTGAAAATGGATGTGTGGATGGAGCTTTTTCTGGCTATATTCTTCTCTGGCTCATATTTTAATCAATCTCTGCTTGGAAGTCTTCACTGAGGCAAGTCCACCACCATTCTAGGTGGCTGGCTCCATGGTTGATCTGTTCTTGCTGTCGGGCAGTTTTTTCTAATGTTCAAACAAAAATACCCTTTAGCTTAAGCTCATTGGATCTTGGTCTGTCCTCTGTGGCGACAGAGGGCAAGTCTAAACCACAGAGCCTAGGGCTTCCCAATCGGAATGTCGGTGGTTCGAATCCCCATGACAGGGTGAGCTCCCGTTGCTCTGTCCCAGCTCCTGCCCACCTAGCAGTTCGAAAGCACATCAAGTGCAAGTAGATAAATAGGTACCACTCCGGCGGGAAGGTAAACGGCGTTTCTGTGTGCTGCTCTGGTTCGCTAGAAGCAGCTTAGTCATGCTGGCCACATGACCCGGAAGCTGTCTGCGGACAAACGCCGGCTCCCTCGGCCTATAGAGTGAGATGGGCAGCACAACCCCAGAGTCATCCGTGACTGGACCTAACAGTCAGGGGTACCTTTACGTATTTGAAGAGTGTTATCATGCCCCCCATCTTCTCTTCTGCAGGCTAGACATACCCGTTTCCTTCAACTTACCCTCACAGGACTGACCATTTTCACTCCCCTCCCCTGAACCCATCCCAGTTTATCCATTTCCTTCTTAACATCCTAATAAATTTCCAGTTGTTAAAATGCACTAAAGCAGTGTTTTCGGCAATTTTAAGGGTATCCTTAAATTGGCTTCTTTGATCTGAACAAAATTACTTTCCTAAATTGAGGTTATCTGTGCATGTTTTGTAATAATGGCAGTGCAGGTCCCATAACGGCAACAAACCCCTTCTAGACTCAATAAGCCATACAGGTGGGAGCTTTTTTTTATGCTGATTAAGATCACATCTCCCAATTTTTATCTACCAATCAAATTTCTCAAGTCTTGTTTGCATCAGAATGGAACTTGAGAGATGCAGCAGGTGGCAGGCAATGTTTTTCACACTAAGCAGTGAATATAAGAGTCAAACAACTCATCATCCTTGGCTTCATGTGATGATATTTATGCCAGCCACCAAAATGCTTGGTAGCATCTAAGTCTGTATTATTATTTTTAGTGAAGTAGCAATGCCAGGTGCTCACATTGCTTCCAAACTCTGGGAACAGGTGTGGGAAAATCTCAAGCACAAATCCAACCTTTTAGGCCTCTATACTAATTTGAAGGATCTCAAATGCTGAGACTTTGAGGAGTATTGTTTTTGCCCAAACTTGGCACAGTTGACAATAGTGCAGAAGACAAGTTCAGGGGACAGTTTCAGCAAAACTTCAGAAGCTCACAAACCCCCAAATTTGAGCTGAAAGTTCTAAGTAAAAATCAGATGCATACAACACACATAAACTATTTTATATAGGAATGGATCAGATGAAGAGATAAGCTTCCCCTATTATGTCTGTCTCAACCATAAGATGGGATGAGTCCCAAGGATTTCTTCCTGGCTCACAGGTCAAACTCAGTCATTCTGCTACACCAACTCTTGAGTTAGATTTGATTGAAGTAGACAGAGAAAAGTCTGCAGGTCAAGCATTAAATCTATCTTGGGCAGTAGCAGACCATTTCTAATGAAAGGACCGTACCTGAATAAAAATCACATGATAAGTTAATTTTATAGTAATAACATTGTTCTTGGAATGGAGAGATCTACTGTGTTTAGGATCAGAGCAGATCCTACAAAATCCCCACTTAATGCACCAGACCGGTTCCACTGGTCCAAGTATTGAATCTTTTTTCCTTAAATGAATGCACACTTGTTTGCAGAGGGGCAGGTTATACTGGGCATACACACTGCCCCACGCCCACATCAACAATAGATTCAGAATAACCATGCGGCTACAAAAAAAGTTAATCTCATAATCAAGAGACCTTTAAAAAGAACAAAAGGGGGGAAAGCCTGCACTCATGCGTTTTGTCCACAATTAAAAAACCAGCTTACAATTCATTAAGGTTTTGCAAAGTAGGACTCATTAATGCACGAGCTTACTTAAACAGGCATCATGCTGTGCAGTGCATAATACTGCCACATCCCCTGAGATAGTCTCAGACATAAGAAAAAATCAGCGTCTTTGTTGTGCCTGATATTTGCATACGGTATGTTCTCTATAGCTGTGCTCCCCCCCCCCCACCCGCGGGCTTATTTACATCCAGCTCCTTTAGTCTAAGGTTGGAAATTGTTTTGACAGTAAAAGAAAAAGAAAACTTTCCAGCTCATTTAATGCGTCATTCCTTGCTTCAGCAGAAGAAAGTGTTTGTTTAAGCTTACTACAGAGAAATTCAATTTTTTTTTTACAAAACCCACAATATGGAACGGGCTTATTTTGAAGTCAACAATTCACATTGGGGGTGAAGGTTATTTGTACTCACTTAATTTGCAGGGCCCACAGTTCCAATTTAGGCATCCGTTTCAAAAAAGTTTGCTTCTGGTTCATCAGAGAAGGAGAAAAATCTTGGACCACACTCTGAAAGTTCATACTATCATATTATAAATGCTCAGGGCCAGTCCTGTCACTGGACAGAATGAGTTGGCCAACTCAAGCAGCTGGTCGTAGCTGTCATGAAAGGGGAGCAAATTGTTAATGTGCTCCCTGCCAGAGAAGGTGAAGGTTGCCCACAGGATTTTCTGCCTCAGGTGCCACAATAATTTGACCAGCCTTGGGCACTGTGTACCACGGAGGGCGGAGGGCACCACTTGCTTCAGGCAGCAAATTGTCTTAGGCCAGGCCTGAAAACTTGTAACCATCTGTGTATAGCCCATTCTTCATGCAACAGGAAGACACAATTCCACGTGCCGCACACTTGATAGCTTTCAATCCTCAGCACCTCTAGGTAGGCTTGGAGATGTCCCCTCTCTGAAGCCCTGGCACGCCACTGCCAATTAGTGTGTAGACTATACTAAGCCAGTGTAAGTTGGTCTGTGACCGTAAAAATAAATTCATTCATACTAAGCCAGAGGAACAGTTTCCTAAGCCCTTATGATCACCAACCTGTTCTCCAACACCATCTCCTGGAGTCCTGGACCTTTTAGTGAAGATCTCATCAAGATAACTCCCCCAAAGTGAAATGTGGTGTTAAAATAATAATAATAATAATAATAATAATAATAATAATAATAATAATAATAATTGTGTGTATGTTTTTAAACAAGGAAAGGAAAGCAATTGCACAACTAATGCAGCTTATGAATTGAATTTAACATTCATTCACCCCTCAAGGAGAAATTAGGCTAGGAAAACAGCCTAGATGCAAAATAATCTAGAGAAACTGGTGAGCTAAATAGGGTTTTGTTTTGTTTTGTTTTGTTTTTTAAATGTGTTCCACTCTGAACTTGAATTTGAATAGATTAAGAACAAAATTTGCTGGTGCACTTGAAATTAGCATTCTCCAACATAATTTGTTTGCTGGGGTCCTCCCAACAACTCTCAGCATCCTTAACAAACTACATTTCCCAGGGTTCTTGGGGGGAGGCCACAACTGTTCAAAGGGGCGTGATACTGTTTTAAATGTATAGTTTTAAATGAGGTCTAACTATCAAGGAGTCCTGAACAGGAATTAGGAATGGTCGTGACCAAATTCTTATAGAAAGAGGGTATTCTCCTAATCTCTTACAACCGTTGCACCATACAATTATCCTCTTTCTGTTTAAATAACATTCACTTCTGTTGTGTGTGTGTATGTGTTTGTGTGTGTGGACACATGCAATTGTAGAAGAGTGATATCTTTAAATCATGAGAGTGCATAGCTATGGTTTGTATTAATATAGGAAACGAGCCTCTTGTCTTCTGAATGGAAGAATGCATTGAGGATAAAACTGTGCTCTAATTTTTAGGAATACGGTACAACAGTATCTGCTTTGTCCTTACTGCTTTCAGTGGACTCTCTTTTAGAAGCAATTAATATCAGATTTTACAACTGACCGAACATCTGCTAAATCAAAGGCATTCCATACAATTAACACTTTATTCCAGTGTTGAGTCAAACGGCAGGCTTAATTGAAAGTAAAATACAAAGCAATATATATTTGATGGAAAGCAAAGTTCACCAGTGATTTAATTTTAAAACCTGGTTGTTGTTGTTGTTTTAATTGAATATGCCTATAACTAAACTCTCTTTGAAAAGTACCAGAATGGATGCCCAAAGATTGCCCATCACAGTTTTGATTACTGTACAGTCATATCTTGGTTTTCGAACAGAATGTATTCCGGAAGTCTCTTCGAGGTGCGGCTTCCAATTGGCTGCAGGAGCGTTCAGCTTCTGAGGCAAAGTTCACAAACTAGAACACCTACTTCCGGATTTGCGACATGAACTAAGCTGTTCAAAGACCAAGGTACGACTGTATTACATGATCAATGCTGTTCTTCGAAATGATACTTTCTAGGTTCTTGTGAATCTTAGGATGGGAGTTAAAATTGGCTGTTATAGGCATCCACGGCCAGAACTCTCCACTTGGCAACTGCTGTTCCCCCACCTCAGTCTCTAAAGACACCCTATATGATGGTGTAGCATTGCTCCAATGGGAAGTTCTGGAAAAAATTGTACCCTTTTGCCCCAAAGTCCTCATCAGATGCCAACAAATCCAGTGTGAAACGTTGCTCCTGAGAGCTCTGGGAAAGGGGGAAAGGCAGCAGCTGTAAGTTAGATTTATCTGGGAATTGCACCAGCAGTGAGCTGTGGTGAATTTCAATTAAAACAAAAACAAAAAACTCCAGCCCAAAGGAGAATATCTTGCCTGGAAATTTAAGTGTTTCTTTACTTCCTTTCTTGGAATGATATCATTGTCTGTTTTAGCCATTGGGAACCAGATGTGGTTGGACTACAGTTCCCATAAGCGTCAGCCCAAGACATTTTGCCAACAGAGGCAAAAAGGAAATATGGTACCATCCAATTCCATGGGTAGAATCCTTTTTGACTGGCGGTGAAGTCATACTTGAAGACCGGGGATGGGATAGCATCTTCTGCTGAAGCTGATGGAAACTAGCTTTGCAGAATTAGGGTATCCAGCTTAGAGTAATTAAGGAGAGATGGTAGGGGGATGCCCCCTGCTTCACTCTGCCTAACGATTGGACCGATCTTGGCTCCCACTGTCCCTGACCATTGGTGATGTTGATGGATGTTGAAGAGCCACATCTGGAAAGCTACATGTTCCCCATCCCTGGCAAATCTGTGGTCAAAGTGAAGGGAGGATTAATGCTGTGCAGATCCTGCCCCTTCTGAAGGCATGGAAT
Source organism: Lacerta agilis (assembly GCF_009819535.1). Taxonomy (NCBI): domain Eukaryota; kingdom Metazoa; phylum Chordata; class Lepidosauria; order Squamata; family Lacertidae; genus Lacerta; species Lacerta agilis. Next base: position 14,598,259 of record NC_046323.1, on the reverse strand, counting down.
GCTAGATATAGTCAACATATGTCCATGTTCCTCCCACTGCTCATAATTTTAAAAACTGCTGTCCTAGAAGACCAATCCTTCCCTCAATGGTTGTCCATTTTGAAAAGCTCAGTCTTAATTAGAACAGTTATTTTTAAAAAATAAATTAACTTGCAGCATGTGGGTGACAGATTCAGTTTTCTCCCTTCCCCCCTGCAGCCTCTCGTGCTATTCTAGAGGTTCGGCATACCTTCTGTAGCCCATTTTGGGGGGGCTCCAGGCAGAGGGTGGTGTCAAGGCCCAAGAACAGCCTATATCATAAGCAGAATCCCACCCCACCCCCCACTTGGGGGGAACAAATCTATTGAAGTCTAACGTCGGTGATTTTGATTCATTAAGGGTTTAAGAACTTGAACGTTGATCTTCTATAAATATGCTTCAAATTATACCTGACTTCCTAATGATTGTTTATTAGCAATGGGTGGTTAGAAGGTATTTGTGTTGTTTAGCAGGCTGCTTTTTTTGTCGTCGTCCCCCCTACAAACCCTCTTAAAAATAACTTTTCCCACATTTTTCAGATCTAATGGATTTTCATTCCTACCTCTTAAAAATGCTTCCAAGGTCAAATGTTGAAGCAGCATGCAATTTGCTCCAAGTAATGGGCTGAAGTGCGGCAGCTGGCTGGCGATGAGCTCATTGTTCATACAACCCAGCAGAGTGCAAATGGGATATTCCAGATTTCTCACACTTGCAGTTGCAGTGCAAAACAGCCACAAAAACCAGACCTCACTTTCCTTCACCTGCTATCTTCTTCCCTTTTGCTGAATGACTCTCATTTGCCAACCCAGAGAAAATTTGTTCCATTGGCTGCAATCCCAGGAAGGTTATTTGGTATTTTGTTGTACTCAGCAACTGATTACATTGATAGGCTTGCAAGTGGATTTTCCATCTAACGTTCACTGCAAGTCCCGAACTATGCCCAGGGATTCTCATGATGATTCCACCATTCCTGGACCCCACAGTCACAGTTACTGGCTGCGTAGCATTAAAGGCATAGTCGGTTGCACAACCACATGTGTTCTGGGGTGGTGAAGCACAATAGCCTAGAACTCTTCTGATTCTGAAATTTGATTGTTGGGTCTGTACAATGAGCTGGATCCAAAGAAGTGCAAGCAAAACTCTGCCTGGGCAACGGGGCTTTCTCATCCCCTTCCGCTTCACTGTGTCCTCTGAAGTGCAGCTCTCAAGTTTGGGGGACCCTCTGGATATGGCATAGGATGGGGCGGGGGCGGGGGAATCTGTAGTGCAGACAACACCAAAGTGGTGCTCATGGATGCCAGTGCACCCACCAGTACCTCCTATGAATGGACTTGGTAAATATGCCCTCAAAAATCCATGATACAGTGGTATCGCAGGTTACAGACTCTGCTAACCCAGAAATAGTACCTCGGGTTAAGAACTTTGCTTCAGGATGAGAACAGAAATAGTGTGGCAGTGGCGCAGCAGCAGTGGGAGGCCCCATTAGCTAAAGTGGTACCTCAGGTTAAGAACAGTTTTAGGTTAAGAATGGACCTCCAGAACGGATTAAGTTCTTAACCCGAGGTACCACTGTACACGAGAGATCGTTTGCTCTTTCTGCTTAGTTCCTGTTTGCACCGGCTCAGCCCCTCCTGAACATGCCCCCTTAGGTATCCCCACATTTCACTGTATACCAGGATTGAGCACCTTCTGTTTTGAACAGAGAAGGTGCAAAGAACTTCTGTCAGCAAGGGAAGCATTGGCTGATGTAGATGCCCTTTTCCCGTTGATGAAGAGGCATGCACACAGCACCTTGTGGTCCTCTCCCCTCCCCCCCTTTTGGATGTGGCAGACATTTTGCAGTTAAGTAACAACTCTACAATAGCAATTTTGTTTCGTGCAATGCCCCCACAGCAGCCATTTTGTGACTGGTGCTCGCAACACGTTCTCGAAATTTCAAGTGTGCCCACTGCCCCCTCCCCACCCCCACCCCCACTGTTGTAGTGGGGGGGAATAATTTGTGGAAATTACAGGGGCATACCCTCCAACATTTCTCTGATGGAAATAGGGATGATGATGATAATAATAATAATAATAATAATAGTAGTAGTAGTAGTAGTAGTAATACTCTGCCCATCTGACTGGGTTGCTTGCAGCCACTCTGGGTGGCTTCTGACATATATAAAAACATAATAAAACATTAAACATTAAAAAAAATCCCTCTACACGGCTGCCTTCTGATGTCTTCTGAAGGTTGTATAGTTTACTTATTTCCTTGGCTTGGGGGAGTTGCATAACTCCATACCCTCCAACATTTCTCTGACGAAAATAGGGACATCCTGAGGAAAAGCGGGACATTATGGGATCAAATCAGAAACTAGGGGTGGCTTCTGTAAATCTGGGGCCGTCCCTGGAAAATAGGGACACTTGGAGTGTCTGCGGGAGGAGCGTACCTTGTAAAACAGAGGTGCCTTTCTGCTTGCCCTGCCATTAGATTAATGAACTATGGCCACAGTGAGACATTTCCAATAGGTCTCTCCTATTACATCTATGTTGGATCAAGAATACTTTTTGGTAGAGTTAAACATTTTAGTTTACGGTAGGTTTTCCTAATCCATTTAAAACACAGAACGATAAATCTGTTTCCGAAACAAAAGAGCAAGCACTTTTAAAAATCCATTATTGTTATGTGGCGTGAACTCATGGAAAAAAACAAACCTGATACAAGTGCATTAGAGAGGTTGTTGAGCAAATAATTGCTGCTTTGTACAAGTTCAACTAACCCTGGGCTGTCTGTTCTGTTATGATTTTTTCCTGATTTATATCGACGATTAAGGATCATTTAAGAAATCTCCTACTAGGCAAAACTGGAGGGGGTAGCTCATATTCTGAAGGACGCCTTTATGAGAAAACGCCATCTTTCCTTGACAGCTGCTCTGAGCCTCCTGTGATACCATTCCAAATATTTCAAGTTGTAAATTGGCGGCACCAATTTAATTGCAGAATGGGCCTTTTCTAATCAGCTGTGAGCCTCATCTCTGAGGAATGTCCTTTGGTTAAAATGCTCCATCTTTGTTGGCCTGAAGAATTGCTTTATTACTCTGTGGGCTGAGGAAACTCCTTGTGAAACAAAGCCATAGTTTCATTTCTATAGTGCTGCACATGCAAAAAATTGCTGATGCACGATAAAGTATGTAGCCTTTTGCCATTTTGCTAACCCCTGAGGAATTCACTGTAAAAGGGAAGGGAAGAAGTACATTTGTTCAATTACTTTTCAAAAGCGCTCTTTTCAATCACACAAAGCCTTTAGTTTTCCAACTTGATGAATGCATTGTTCAGGATTTGTATGAGTATCACTGAAGCCTTGACCAGTATTGTTGATGACAACAATTCTACTATTGTTTCCATGTTTCAAAATGCTTTTCAATTGAGGGAGAGTGCAGCATATTAAATATCATTTCCCCCACTCCCAGCCTCAAATCCTGAATACTGTATTCTTTTTTCTCATCTCTCTCTCTCTCTCTCTCTCTCTCTCTCTCTCTCTCTCTCTCTCTCTCTCTCTCTCACACACACACACACACACACACACACACACACACACACACACAGAGAGAGAGAGAGAGAGAGTTCAGATAATCATAAGGCACTAGTATAGGAGCAAGGAAGATTTTTTACGCCCCCTCACCTGTGGGGCTCAACATGAGCTTAGTGAAAATGAATACAATATCCTGTACACAAATGCTTTATGACTGCATGTAGTTTGAAGCACGGCCAGGTCAGTCATTAAGTGTGAGAGAGACAGCTGCCTTCAGCAGTTGCTTGGCACAGATTACAAATCTGCACTTTAAAAAAGTAATATTGCAGCAGCAGCACTGATTTATGGGGAGAAAACACCCCAGGCCTTCCTTAGGATGCAGCGACAGGGTGATATGGGGATTTCTCCTAGTATACAAATTTTTGCATGCAGTTTGGGGAAATGCCAATTCTAAAGGGTAGGCTTCATTCTGCTTTCCTCTTGTTTAAGTGCAAATTATGTAGCTGCACATTATAATGCAAACTGAACCAACATAGCTGTCAACCTTTCCCTTTTCTTGCGAGGAATCCTATTCGGAATAAGGGAATTTCCCTTTTAAAAAGGGAAAAGTTGACAGCTATGATCTCCAATGCTGCTACCTCATCTCATAGAATTATAGAGCTCGAAGGGACCCTGCGCTAGTCCAACCTCCTGCAATGCAGGAATATGCAGCTGCCCCATATAGGATTTGAACCTGCAACCTTGGCGTCATCAGCACCACGCTCTCCCCAGCTGAGCTACCCAGGCTATCCTCATTCTGGGTTAGCTCCTCCACCTCAAGGAACATCATGATATCCTAATGATACACAACTGAAGAAAGCATGGAAGCGGGAACGCACCATCACCTGCAACTATGTATCTGCTTCTTATTGGAATGAAAGAATAGTATACAGTACACTGTGATTTCTTCTTAGTCTGTGGCCCCTGCTGACATCAGTGAGGCATTCCTGGATTGCAGTGTGATGGGAAAGAAAGATATCAGACCTCACAGTACATCTGAATGTCTCACCAACAGCTTATTACACAGGCAGCCAACTTGGGAGGCCTCAAGTGCTGTTGGAATACAACTCCCATCAGCTCCAGCCAGCACAGCCAATGGTCAGGGATGATGGGAGTTGTAGTCAGAACAAAATTGGCTTATGATTTTGATATTCATTTCGGGGGCAATTCAAGCTTTATGTATCAGATGGCATTGCTCTTTGTCTCAACACGGAATAACTATGAAACGAGAGGCTTAGTCTCTGTGAAACAGTGTGCCACGTATATTTTAGGGAACTGTAGCCAATGGCAGCTCTTGGGACACAACATTCATGCACATCATTCAGACATTATGTGTTCATGCTCATCTGCCACCCAACTTGTGGAGCAGCCCTTACTTGCTGGCCCATGTCTTTTACAGATCACACGTTGAAATAACTTTCGGGCAATAAGCACGCACAGCTTGTGGGGAATACTCGTACTCAGCATATGTCATCTGAAAAAGCTGGGATTGGGGGAGGTGGAGGCATAATATTTTATAAGAAGCACTTGCTCATTTTTTAAAGGAGAAAAACTGCCTCTGCTCTTGCCTTTGATTTTTCTTTTTTAATGCTCATGTAATTGATACAGTCCCTTATGACATGGTATGTTTTAATATCACCAGCTGGCAAAAGGATAATGAAGAAATGCAAGTTAACTGTAGACATCAAGAGAGAAATGCACGAGTGTTAGAGTCTGGCCAGAACCCAAAGCTGGAGGGAAACAATATGCAGCGTGAGCAAATGTGGCTGGAAAACAGGGGATTTTTTGACTGAGACACACAACTAGCATCCTTTCCTTTTGGAAGAGAGATGTTGTGCCCCTCAAAGAAAAGAGGGGATGTGTGTTGTTCTGGAGTGTGGGCACCTACTTTGCATGCTTGCATTGCATGCATGCTTGTTGTGCCAGGTGTGTATTTATGTAGTCTTATCTGCAGAAGAAGGCTGGGATGCGGGTGGCGCTGTGGTCTAAACCTAGGGATTGCCGATCGGAAGGTTGGCAGTTTGAATCCCCGTGACGGGGTGAGCTCCTATTGCTCGGTCCCAGCTCCTGCCAACCTAGCAGTTCAAAAGCATGTCAAAGTGCAAGTAGATAAATAGGTACCGCTCCAGCAGGAAGGTAAGCAGTGTTTCCGTGCGCTGCTCTGGTTTTGCCAGAAGCGGCTTAGTCATGCTGGCCACATGACCTGGAAAAATGTCTGCAGACAAATGTCGGCTCCCTCGGCAAGTAAAGCGAGATGAGCGCTGCAACCCCAGAGTCGTCCATGACTGGACTTAACTGTCAGGGATCCTTTACCTTTATCTGCAGAAGATGCGCCTGCAGAGGAGTGGTGAGTTCAGAAAAGCCAGGCAAATGAGCTCCGGGAGAACATCTCTGGATATCACAAGCTGCAAGGCACTGTCCCTGTCTGCAACTGTGCAGAAGTGGCAGCCCACGGAGAGCTGCGTCTCTGAAAGGAAAGGCTTGAGGACAAGAACAACGGGAAAGTGGGGAACAAGAAGCTTTTGAAAGTATTTTGTGCAGTGCAGATTCAAAGCTGTTTTTTTTTTTAAAGAAAACATTATTTGTTATCTTTGGAACAATTGCTAAGAGACAAACTAGACATGACGCTAAACAAGGGATGGGTTAACCTTTAAGCAAAATAAGCATGTTTAGGGCATCAAGGGAAGGAGGGCACCACAGAAATTTCCCATTGCTGGATTTTTAACACTCGTGGTCACAAATTGCTCAGCTGAGCATTCATTTTCCCAGTTGAAATATATTAAAAATCACAACGGAACAACTACGCAACAAGGCCGGCTGGATGCCTTATATCCACCAAGTTTAGAAGATGTGTTATGTAATATTAGTTTTGAGGCTCTGATAGAATTGCAGTTAGAAAAAGCAGGATAATCCCCCCCCCAAAAAAAATATAAAGTGGAAGTATACAAAAATAAACACTATTTTTCATCTTACTCTAGGTTTCGTTTCATTTCGAAAAGTAAAATTTCATTTTACGTTTTATTATTGTTTAAATTTTGAATTAGATGCATACGGGCCTCTAAAGGTCTTAATCCGGCCCTGTACTAAACACACCATTAATAAGCACACCAGGTCCATCTGCCCCTTTTAAAAAATGATAGAAGGCATGGGGGAGTTGGGGATTTTTATTTAGATTACGGCACATGGGGAGGGGAAGAAGAACATTCTCTCCCCAACCACAGTTCCAGTGAAAATTGCCCACCCCCATATAATGATTAGTCCTTTTTTGAGGGTAAATAGGAGGGTTGTTTGTTTGTTTTTTTAAAGGAGCTAAATTTTCATTGGGATTGTGTTTGTAGGGAGAAGAGGTAATATTCCCCTTTCCAGGCATGTGTAGTGGATCCGGCCGGCGCTGCTGCGAGCAGCAAGCGAGCGGCGGGTCGTGGGGCTGCCCCATCCGTAAAGAAGCATGGATGGGCTGCCGGGGGCGGGGCCAGGGAGCGTCACCCCCTCCCCTGGAACCCGGGGTGGCACGCCCCCTACGCCCCGCCCTTCCTACGCCACTTAAGTGAGTCCCATTCTCTGTTAAGGGGACAATATTTGGGCATTATTCACCGGCAAATTCATTCAGGTGCACCATGTTATTATCTCCATCACATGCTATAGGTACTCATTCTAGGACAAAAAGGTAGAACAGATTTTGCCCTGCCAGGTGTGCATCTGTTCTAGAAATGGGAAACCTCCCAATGTTGTTAAGACTCCAATCCTCTTTAACCCTGGCCAGCATAACTAATAGGCAGGGTTTGCATGAATTGTAGTCCAGCAACAGATCCTGCAATCCTACTCTGATCTCTTATTGGTGCTAGATAATTCACATTTTATTATATTTCATAATGTGTATCTGATAAGATGGAAAGCAGAGGAAACATGTGCATGCATTGCAGGTGTGGCAAAGTTTTCCCATCCCAAAGTGTTGCTCATGTTTGACTTGATCTAGCCGCGCTCTGTTATGCGCCTTGAATATTTATGGTTCATCGCAGGACGCAAAATGGTGAACATTAAAATGCATCATTGCCCATGGCTTCCTGCAGGCAGTGAAAGAGCGAGCTATATCAACAGCCTTGTCGAAAGGGCAGGGGTGGGGTTTCTTTGGTCAAATGCCTCTTATCCAAACAAAACCATGGAGGTCTGTATAAACAGCTGTGCGTGGAAGTTGACAGTAGTCAGCATATTTCAGAATTCATGGCAGATTCCCTAGCTGAGAACCCGCAGAAGTGTGGACCTTGGTGCCAACACTGCCACATTTGTTTAGTTTCTAGTTCTGCTTTTTAATATCTCCAAATGTTTCCTTCAATTGGTTGGGGGTGGGGATTGTAGCTAAACAAACATGAAGGGGCTGGTTTTAATCTGGGAGTCTGTTTGTGGGAATGTTAAGGATAGTAGGAAAGGATATATTGAATAGGTATTATCCTTCCTTTCACTCACGCTAGTGAAGTGATGTAGCAGAGCAGATTTCTCTCAAAATAGCTGGAAGCTAGTTTGCAGATCCATTTGAATTTCTTAGTTAAGGTTATTTCCTGGTCTCCCCTTTTGATCCCCCTTAGAATAAAGACACGAGAGTCTTTCTGAGTAAAGTAACAAAAAGTTTACTCACATTTCAGTTCACGATTTGATCCCTGAAAGGCAGGCTTTACTTAGTAGTTACACAAAGAAAGAGTGAGTTCATCTCATAAGGAGACTGAATTCATGTGCTGCTGGCTGAGAGCCAGCAGACAGCAAAATTATGTTAATAGAATACAAAATGGCTGCAGGAGAGCAGCATGACAGTAAAAGACAGAACAGGACAACACTGGAACAAGACAACTTTAAGATGAACTGAGAAAATGGCTGTGTGACTAGGCTCTTTTGTGGAGTCAGCCAGAGCCACGACCATCTCCCAGATCACATGCAGGGGGAGGATGCTCCAGACCAGTGGAACAGGAAGTTACACTGACTGAATGTCCCCCTGCCTGTGCCCACTCTAGGGAAATAAGGAATGTTGCATTTGACTGCACCAATGGATTACATCCCACACTGCTTATACCAGGCATGGCGAATCGCTGGATCCTGAGCTCCTACTCCCATGATGCACTTTGACAGGTGGGCACATATACCTTGGTGAACACAAGCAAACACAGGTAAACAGGGATAATTATGCCTACCATGTGGCAATAGTGGTAGCGAGAAAAGCTTAGCCCTCTGACACCATGGTTTCCTTGGTGAACCACCCAGCAGAACTTTTGGGGCTGGTTTAGTCCTGTATATGGATAGGAATATCTAACCACTTAGCAACCTACTGCGACAAATTTGCAAAACTCTTGGAGGGCACAATTGTGTTCACCCATTTTAAACCTGATGCCACAATTGCTGGAGGTTCTCTGTGGGCCATTAGAGAACCATCTGGTCAAACTTTGTGTGATCAGTTACTCAGCATGAACAAATGGGTACAAACACCTATAGCGATGAAGCAACCACGTGCTCTCTTGGCCATCGGCCTGATGATTGGACTACTGCAACAAGCTTTATATGGGCTTATCCTTAAAGATGGCTTAGAAAAGGCATAGGCAAACTCGGCCCTCCAGATGTTTTGAGACTACAATTCCCATCATCCCTGACCACAGGTCCTGTTAGCTTGGGGTGATGGGAGTTGTAGTCCCAAAACATCTGGAGGGCCGAGTTTGCCTATGCCTGGCTTAGAAGATGCAGAATGTGGTAGCTCGGCTGTCAATTGGGACAGCAAGGTGAGATCATTTGTTACTAGTCCTCAGAGCTCTGCACTGGCTCTCTAAAAGCCACCAGGCCCAGTTCAGTGTGCTGGTACAATGCCCTGAGCAGTGTGGGGCTAACAACTCCAACCAGTAGTTATGCTCCATGGAGCGGTCGCTTGAATCAGGGCCTTCTCCGTGGTGGTGCCTGCTTGTGAACCTCCCTCCTTAAGCAACTGCATCTGTCCCCCATGGTCCTAGTTTTTAGATGCCAGTTAATGACACACTGGCTTGCCTGGGATCTAACAGGTCTTGTTGCATTAACCTAAGCTTTCTAGTTTTAAATACGTAGTTTTCTGATGTGTTTGTTATTGTTTTGTGATCCCTGTATTCTATGTACTGTACACTGTCCTGGGCTCATATGGGAGGAAGGGTGGAACAGAAACGCAACCAATCCATACATTCTTATTATTTTTCAATTTATTACCTACCCTTCACGATCAAGTCCCAGGCTGGCTTAACACAATTTAAAATTCAATATTAAGAACAGTTTAAAAACAAAAAACAAAAAACAGCTAAATCAAAATTAACTGTATGAGGCATACTTTTGAAAAGTATGCATAGTGTTGTACTGCATTGCATACCCTCCAACATTTCTCCAATAAAAATAGGGATGTCCTATTCCATTATTATTATTATTATTATTATTATTATTATTATTATTATTATTATTACCTTATCCATCTGACTGGTCGCTGCGAACATACATAAAGACGTAATAAAACATTAAACATTTTAAAACTTCTCTATACAGGGCTGTCTTCAGATGTCTTCTAAAGGCTGTATTTACCTCCTTGGCTCAGGGGGCTTGCATACATTTCTCCAGTGAAAATCGGGGCATCCTAAGAAAAAGCGGGACATTCCAGGATCAAATCAAAAACTGGGATGGCTTCCGTAAATCTGGGACCGTCCCTGGAATATAGGCACACTTGAAGGGTCTGCCATTGCTATAATCCTAAACACACCTGGCTGGTAGTAAATCCAATGGGATTTGCATCTGGATAAGCTGGACCATAAAGAAGGCTGATCGCCGTAGAATTGATGCTTTTGAATTATGGTGCTGGAGGAGACTCTTGAGAGTCCCATGGACTGCAAGAAGATCAAACCTATCCATTCTCAAGGAAATCAGCCCTGAGTGCTCACTGGAAGGACAGATGCTGAAGCTGAGGCTCCAGTACTTTGGCCACCTCATGAGAAGAGAAGACTCCCTAGAAAAGACCCTGATGTTGGGAAAGATGGAGGGCACAAGGAGAAGGGGACGACAGAGGACGAGATGGTTGGACAGTGTTCTCGAAGCTACTAACATGAGTTTGGCCAAACTGCGAGAGGCAGTGAAGGATAGGAGTGCCTGGTGTGCTCTGGTCCATGGGGTCACGAAGAGTCGGACACGACTGAATGACTGAACAACAACAACAAACTTGCATAGGTTTGAACTACAGATTAAGCACACACACACCCTACAAATTATTTAGGTGTTTGCCAATAATCCTACCTGTCCTATGTACTCTTTTTAATTCTGCCCAAGGCCTTTTCTTAAACAGGAAACCAGGAACCTACTTTGTAGCAGATCAGACTGTTCGTCCATTTTGCACAATGTGGTCTACCATGGCTGGAGTTTTTCCCAGGTCTGCCAAGGATTGAACCTGGCATGTTTTGCCTACAAAACCCGAATTCTGCTCCAGAATCTCATATAGCCCCTTCCACTCCTTGCCCTCCCTTGTTTTTTTTAGGGGCCTGAGAAGAAATCCCTGGTGTCCCACACTATTACGGACTTTGTGCAAATCCTTCAAGGCTGCTTTCACACAATATTTTTCCAACACAGAGTTAACTTCTCTGTGTGAGAAGTAGTGGGGGCAGAACTAAAGGTATTGTTCGGCATAAAAACTGTTCAAGCATCTGTCTTTCCTGAAAAATAGTGTTTACCTCACAAGATTTTGTGCTTTTCTTTTCATCTGCCTTACTGGGGGCAAAACTGTCAGATACGTACTTTTTTTCAACACATGGCATCTTATTCTTATATGCTGACTGGGAATAAGGTTTAAGGCAGTTAGATTCCCCACCCCCACTCCCGCTAAAAAAAAAAAAAATTAAATTGGCAATTGGCAAAGGAGTATTCATAAAAATAATTGCAAGTTCTGTGTGTGTAGCTAGAGCAGTCTTGAGTAGTTCCTGCAGTAAATTACATTTAAACCTACTGTTTCATCTTAGATGGCCTCAGCAGGGATAACTGAAAATGCAAATTTAAATTGCTGCTAAGCGCTCATAGATTTTCCCTCGCAATCAGGAAGATACTCAGAAGATCCTGGAATAGTTTTCTTTCTCTTTTACTATTTAGAAATTTAAACTTTCTTCCAACTAGTTGAAGTGATTTAAGGCTCTAATGGCTCTTTAAAATCTTCCTCAGAGGAGTCCTTACCAGTTATCGGGTTTTCCTGCTTTTTTTTTACTTTGCATTTGCAAAAGGGAGATGAGGGAGGGAGGACACTTGAGCCGACTTTATTTTAAATATGCAGTGTTATGTAGGTTTTAAAAGTGATGGATCATATTTTACAAAACAACAAATCTGTGAGGGAGCTTAGGCTGTGTAATAGTGATTGGGCCCAAGGTTACCCAGGCTACAAACCTAAACACACCTAAGCTAGGAAGAAGGCTCATTCAACATAGTGGGACTTTCTTCTGAGTAAACATGTACTGTATAAGATTGCTCTGCCAGTGAGCTTCCTGGCTGAGAATGGATCTGAACGTAGGTCACTTCAACCCTTTTAACGGTTAAGTCACACTCATTCTCTCTCTCTTTTGGCAATAATTTTTATTGCAAAGGTATTGATGGATCAGGCCATTGGCCCAACTAGTTCAGCATCCTGTTCTCACAGTGGCCAATTAGATGCCAATGGGAAGCCTGTGGTTTCTGGCAACTGGTATTCAGAAGCATTCCTGCGTTGTTGGACCAGACCAGTGTTTCCCAACCTTGGGTCTCCACCTGTTTTTGGACTACAACTCCCATCATCCCTAGCTAGCAAGACCAGTGGTCAGGGATGATGGGAATTGTAGTCTGACAAACAGCTGAAGACCCGTGGCTGGAAAACACTGGATTAGGTGACCCTTGGGATCAAGTTCTGTGATTCACTATGCCTCCGATAGTGGAAGTAGAACATAGCCATCAAGGGCTGGATCTAGACACATCAAAGAAGTGTTTCAGTTAAACACGTTGTAAATTTAAACAGGGAAAACGGGTAGAAAAAAAACAGGGCTCCCCAGCGCCATCTGGTGGCACAATGTTATATCGCATATACAACACATATAAATTGCTTTTTTCTTTAGGAGCAATTTATAGTTTTCTCCTCTGTGTGGTCCTCTTAAAGCCACCATAGTTGGTGGCCATTACTGCCTCTCGGGAGAAGTGAATTCCATAGTTAAACTCTGCGCTCTGTGAAGAAATGCTTTCTTTTATCTGTCCTGAATTGTATTCCAGCATTACATGCCCCCAAGTTCTAGTGCTACGAGAGAGGGAGACAAACTACTCTCCGTCTGCTTTCCCCACACTGTGCATAATTTCATACATTTCTGCCATGTTGCTTCCTACCTGACGTTGCTCTAAACTAAAAGACTAATTTTGAATTCAACAGATTTAATGAGCACTCTCTCCCACTGAAACCCAATGGCATGTAAAAGTGCTTACCTTTTCCTCATTACCCCCAAGGGTGGTCAGGATCATTCTCACCTGTGGTGATTATTGCTAGTGGTAGAAAGAGGAGGGAGAGAAAATGAGAGAATTTTGAAGAGACCAATAATAGACTCCCTAAATGACACAAAGCCCACATGGAGGGTGAAATTGGAAAGGACGGCAGAACAGCAGGATAGAACCTACAATGGCATACAACTGGTGCCATTTTATTTTCATTGCGGAGTGGTGAAAAATAATGGCTGAATTAAGAACTTAATAACAAAATATGGAGCTGAGAGTGGAGGGAAGTCACTTTGTGATAAAGTTACTGCAACTATTTATCAAGAAGAATGCTACATTCTGGAGGAGAGGAAGATACAACTGAAGGAAATAACAGAAGGAAAAGAAGTTAAACAGAACATAAAGGAAATAATAGAAGAAGAAGAAACTGGACTGGGGGAATGTTGGGGGGGGGAGACCTGTGGGGGATGGGAAAGGTAATGGGAAGGGTGATGATGGACAGGAGGGGGATGGGGTAAAGTATGAATTAAGAGGGATACTATAAAGGCTGGCCACGGCACTCCGACACCATAGGGAAAATGGTTTGTTATGAGAATGGAAGAAATATTTAGGTATTTGTTAAGATGTGTTGTTTTTTTTATACATTTGAAATTGGAATCAGAAGAAATATAGGCTACAGCATAACAAAGTTAAGGGAAGAAAGGAGAAAAGAAGTTGAGATGTGGAACTTGATGTTTTATTTGATAAGAATAAGATTTAAAATGTAAGATATGTTGATTATGTTTGTTAAACTAAGATTAGATGTAAGAAAGTAGATTTTACAATGTTACAAAGTTACTAAAGAAGATTAGAAATGAACGCAAAAGAGAGGATGTGAGGAAGTCCCAAGCGTAGGATTATAAAGAGGATAAGGATGAGTAAATAATTGTTTTGTTTGTGTGTATTTTGTGTAGTTTTGTAGTGTATGTATTTGTACTTTGTGTATTTTTATTATTAAAATCCAATAAATTCTTATTTTAAAAAAAGAACTTAATAACAAAACTCTGCAACCGTGCATAAGCCAAAGCTGTAATATACGGGGAAATGGAGAGTTGCCTAAATTTCGCAGAAAGTGTGTGTTTTGGAGGCAGGAGTGTTATTGTTATATTTTCCCCTATTTTTAAGAAAAGTATTACATCAGCAGTGCTAGCCGTCCAATTCCAAAAGGTGCCAGTGAGTATGAGTTTAGAATGTTTCCTGACTTTTTCATCTAAATAATAGGTAAACAGGAACAGATATTCTGTTAGCGTGCAATAAACTCATGAAGTGCAAATTCTTGACTGCAGAGAAGACTGTTAGCAGATAACACAGCGATTTCTTTTTTCATGGTTCCGGAAACATCTAATCCAATGATCCTTAAAAGATTAAACATGCTGTAGAAGAAACAAAGAGTCGCTCCAGAAACAAGAGCAACTGCTGCCAAAATGCTCATTAAATTGCCACAAATTACATGTGTGAAGAAATACTAATAAATCTGCATTAGTGAGAATCTACAGGAGGAGGGTGCAATCTCCTATATCTGTTTTTCATTATTTCTTGTTGGATTCTTTCATGGCAGGTGGGTGGGACCGAGCATCCTTTTTTTTTTAGGGAGGGGTGATTGGGCTACTTAAGGGGGTCCCAATACATTGTTGGGATGAGCAACAATGAATAGAGCTTCAGTGGGGGATGGAATGAATGACGAAATCCTTTTTAGGCCAAAGATCGGGTCTGAAGTCCATTCCGGCCTGGGCAGGCCGGGTCGTCCTCTTATATACCTGCTGGGATTGACAAGTCATCTGACCCTCACCTGAATCTCATAGCTCTCCGATAGCTGCCTCTCATCAGTTAACATTTAACTCTTGGGGGAAATAATTCGCATCACAGGCAAGCCGGGTCGTCCTCTTATATACCTGCTGGGATTGGCAAGTCATCTGACCCTCACCTGAATCTCATAGCTCTCCGGTAGCTGCCTCTCATCAGTTAACATTTAACTCTTGGGGGAAATAATTAGCATCATACATCATGTGCCTGGAAGTTGCCAAACCAATTAACCAACCAGAAGGATTACTGTTAATAGCACCAGTTTTCCTATAACTTGATATTGCTGGATAGTTTTGATCAACTGCAAAAAGCATTTTTAGTTTGCTTTCTGTTGCCACACTGGAACGTTTCTTTATTAGTGCCACTTTGTTTTGTTTTGCAAATGAAGGAAAACAACTATATGTCTATATGGCCTTTCCAAAGGCCAGGTTGTGCAGTCAGCTGGGGCCTGTAAAAAGCCAGGCCGGGAGCCACCTTAAGTTGAGGCTGCATAGGCCTTGTGGTGCATGTGATTCAGATTCTATTCAGTTGAACCTCTGGTTACAAAGTTGACTTTTTTTTAGCAATGCCCCCCTAGTGAGCCTTCTTTTGTTCACTTCTTTTTATTTTGAGGCAGTGCACACCTATGTTTGTGGAACTGCAAACCTTTCCAGTCATGTGTTACTCCAGTCAAATCCCACATATGAATGTGGAGAAAGATAATGGTGTGTAGCCTGGTGTAAATTAATTTGTAGCCTGGGGGGATTACCATGGCCTGGACTGTCCCTGAGAACCATGGACTGTCCCTGGGACAGGTGAGGGTGCTGATCCCTTATCTTCAAATCCGAAACTTGACAGCTACGGTATGTATTTCAGCCAGTTGGTTGCAAATCCCCCAAGTACCTGTTGGATTCGGCATGTGTGAGTCTTTCACAAAACTGGTAAGAGACAAGTAAAGAAAATGGATACATATTCCAATTACCGCAAGCACGTCTAATAACAGATATTTCAAGGCCTGCCTTTCTCTCATTCCTTTTTCCAATATCCTAAAATACAAAACCCATCATAAGCAAATGGAAGTCAATTTTCAATCTACATCTGAGGCATCGTTTGTCATTAGGGTCTATGAGCGCATGAATATTAATTCCCCACCTTCCAGTTCTTTCATATCTTTTTTTAAAAAGTGCAATTTCATCTTACATCTCTGAATGATAGAGTTCAATTCATTCACATCCAAATAATACGAAGGCCCAGGCTTAAATTACATCTTTTAAAAATGGCGGTATTCAGGGTTTTCTATTTTTGTGTTATTCATCTTCATCTGTCACACTGGTGGTTTTTGTACACAGTAAGGCTGAACTGCTTGTAATGAATTTCTACACACACACACACACACACACACACACACACACACACTTTTTCTTTCCTTGCATAAAATGTTTTACAAAATGTGTCTATTGGTTGGACATGCCTAGGGCCGAGCGTTGGGGTGCTATTGACCTAACCAGGCTGTACACTTTGTTACTCTTCTCCTTAATGCTGGGATCCCCAACATGGAGCCCTCAGACACCACCCTTGTCCCCTCTCCTTTCCCATTTAATATTTATATATTTATAATTTGTTTAATTGAGCGCTCTTTTTGTTTGGTAAAGGGACGCGGGTGGTGCTGTGGTCTAAACCACAGAACTTCTTGGGTTTGCTGATCAGAAGAAGGTCAGCAGTTTCAAACCCCGCAATGGCGTGAGCTCTTGTTACTTTGTCCCAGATCCTGCCAACCACGCAGTTCGAAAGCACGCCAGTGCAAGTAGATAAATAGGTACCACTGTGGTGGGAAGGTAAATGGCGTTTCCGTGCGCTCTGGTTTCTGTCACGGTGTTCCGTTGTGCCAGAAGCAGTTTAGTCATGCTGGCCACAGGACCCGGAAAGCTGTCTGTGGACAAATGCCGGCTCCCTCAGCCTGAAGCCAGATGACAACTGCAACCCCATAGCTGTCTTTGACTGGACTTAACTGTCCAGGGGTCCTTTACTTTTCACCTTCATGGTTTTTTTGTGTGGAGGGGAGCTGTCTGCTTTTTCTTCTTCTTCATGTTTCATTAGCTTTAGAAAGTGTTTTGCCTACCGGTAATTGGGGGTGTTATGAGCACCACTGTTTTCTCCTCAGTGAAATTGTTATTTTGTGGTGCCCATGACAGTTTCTTAAATTTTCATATTTGCCCCAGGCCCCCCCTCTCTCTGTGTGTGTGTGTGTTGGCGTGGGCACTTTTGCATTCCTCCCATTTCTTCTGGACCCATTTCTTCTGGACTCTTAAGAAACATAACATTTGCCAAGTCTCAGGTATCTGGCCAGCATTTCCCCATAGTCATGATCAGTGCAATGAATGTGTTTTAACTTCTCTGAAGTATCCCCCTTCTCCTTCAGCTAACCTTTCAGAGCCTTTGTCTCATTGTCAGGCCACCTCCCTGGTTTATTTCTTGCTTCTGAAGCATCTAAAAGCACTTGTACTGGTAGTCTTAATGTTTTTATAATTGCATTCTTCAAATTCCTCCCCGCCCACTTTACTTAATTGTCAAAATACAGCTTTATCTCTCTCACTTTCTCGCTGCCTTCCTTCTCTTCATTGGGACAAGACCTCTACTCGAAAAGAAAGTTATTTCTCTGCTTAATAGTTCTTTATTTGGGTTGTACTCAATGCTAGTCCTGCTAAGAGCTGGAATTAATAAGCAAGGCTAACCTGGGGTTTATTCATTTCAGTGAGTCTACTCAGAGGAAAACTTAGTTGGATAAAACCCTTTATTTATTATTACTTCCTCCAAAGAGTTCAAGGTGGTTTCCTTCCTCTCCATTTTATCCTCACAACAATCCTGTGATGTAGTTTAGGCTGAGAGAGAGTGACTGGCCCAAGATCACCCAGTGCACTTCATGACTTGAGTCAGGATTTGAACCCATGTCTCCTGTCCCATGGTTCTGTTGTTGTTGTTGTTCAGTTGTTCAGTCGTGTCTGACTCTTCGTGACCGCATGGACCAGAGCACGCCAGGCACCCCTATCCTCCACTGCCTCCCGCAGTTTGGCCAAACTCATGTTAGTAGCTTCGAGAACACTGTCCAACCATCTCTGTCGTCCCCTTCTCCTTGTGCCCTCCATCTTTCCCAACATCAGGGTCTTTTCCAGGGAGTCTTCTCTTCTCATGAGGTGGCCAAAGTACTGGAGCCTCAACTTCAGGATCTGTCCTTCTAGTGAGCACTCAGGGCCGATTTCCTTGAGAATGGATAGGTTTGATCTTCTTGCAGTCCATGGGACTGGTTCTATGCATGGTTCTAGCATGACACTAATCAATGCACCACACTGCTCAGTGTTCACCCATGACTGATAGATGTTTACTCAGAAGCATTTTACAATTTCTTTCCATTATTTTAGCAACATGTTGACACATTTATTTATTTCCTCTCTGCATTTGTCTTATTGTCCATTTGCCCATGCTTGTGTTCCCCAAAGGTGATGCTCAACTAGAAGGCACCCAGCCCTCCTGGCTGAGCATAAGCTTTGCAAAGGCTGGCAAACCATTTTTTAAAAAGACACAAATACAACTTTGAACCACAGCATACAAACTTAGCGTACACACTCACGTCATTTTATTAATGCACCTTAGTAATGTGACAGTTATGGTTCCCCTGCAGTGTTTGTTGTATCCTGGGTAAACAGATCGCTGACACAATTGACGCTACTCCAATTATTTACACCAAGAAAAGTATGTAAGTGTTCCAAGGATGCCTTTAGAGTCTGACATGTAATGTAAATCCATCTTCAGGCACTTTGGGGAAAGAAAGAAAAAACACAACTCATAATCCCACTTAGCATATCAGCAGCACACTGAAAAAGCCCAGCAAGAATTACACATAGCCATGAACTGAACATTAAACAAAGAGCATCTAGCCTTTTAATGTAGGGATTTAGAAAGGTTCTGTGTCTTGAGCCCCCACACTTACTGTCCCCTTGGTCATGAGGTGATGAGGGTGGTTATTTTTTTCTTTCCTCCACTGAAAAGTACACAAAGCTGGAAGAGGAAGTTGGAAGCGTGGCCTTCTTTCCTACTTCCTCTTTCGGCTGTATGTGATTTTCAAGGTTCAGATTAATTCTGCTGGATGCAACTTTCACACAGATTCCTTGGGGAAAGTGAAGTGTTTTTATGCACACGTTCTCTCTTTCTGTATCTAGGGAGGGTGGCAATGATCCGCTGAGGGGAGGCAAAGATGTGACCAGAAGGGGTGACACCTACAGCATTCATTGAAAAACCCAGTGGTCGCCATTGAATTCAAAGGTTGGCAGCTTCTGGATAGGAGATGGTGAAGCCATCATGTCCTATCCCCTCAATAACGGAACTTAAGTTGGTGCTGCAGCAAGAACTTTGGTAGACACAACAGAGACATCAGTTTCTCCCAGGCCCAGGTCATCCACCCAGGTCTTGATAATACATGCTAGGCTGATGCCCTCCTGCATAATCAAATTGTGGACTATTGAGGTCTTATGGCAGACCAACAGGGCACTGGGCAGCATTGGATTTTATACTTACAACAGCAATGTGGTATGTAAATTTCACTTGGATAGATGGTGATCTGGAATTATTCCAAGGGCTGCAGCTATGAGAAGATCTGAACCCTAAATGTCTTTGTTTCAATTTCCACCATTTCCCCCTTCTACTTTCCTTTCCTTCTCCAGTACACTTTCCTTACCTAAACACTGAAATAAATGCCCAGGGACCATTCTTTTCCTACTCGAATGTGTTTTCTGTCCTTTAAATAACTTGATCCCATAAAGGAAAAGAATTCAGCTGCAAGAACCTCAAGGAAAACTCTGAACTTTGGTACCCAGAAGAAGTGTTATAACTGACGGAAGTTTTAAGCATATTTTCTTCCGGCATTGGTAAAATAACCCTTAGTTTCCCACACACCCGTTTCTTCTTCTTCTTTCAGAGGTGGTGGTGGGGGGAGCATTATGTAGTTATAAGTAACCTTGGTTACTGATTTCTGATAACACTGGCAATTTTGCAATAGAAGAGACCAGGTTCAGACTGGCAGGCATTTATTCAGAATTCTTGTTCTGAATTCAGGCAAATTTAGAGCAGGTTTTTTTTTTTGGCAAATGGAGATTAGAAACAAGTGCTGCTGGCCACTCACAGAGTTGCTTCCCCCAGGTGACCGGTTGTGTTTGGTCTGCAAAAATCTCTTCCAGCTGCGTCTCTTCTTTGCTACAATTTGTGGCACAGGCCTCACTGGCAGTTTTTTCACTTTCTGTTTATTTGAGTTATTTATGTATTTATTTAACAAAACGTATACAGTAGAACAGAAGACTTCTAAGCGGTTTCCAACAGATTGTCTAAAAAAAAAATCTTTTTTTAAAAAAAACCAATAAAAAATGGAAGTTACGTCAAACATTTTAAAATACAAAATAAAAATTTAAAACCTTTAAACTTGCTAACATCGTGTGTCAAAATCACATGCCTCAGTAGGCTTGCTGGAACCAAAAGGGTTTTAGCAGGCTCCAAAAGCAAAACAGCATCTGTGGAATAACCAATGGGCAGGGAGTTACAAAGTATAGGGCCTGCCACTCAAAATAAACAATTTCTTTCAAAACAAAATAAAAAATAAAAAAAAATTCCTTCCAGTAGCACCTTAGGATTTTTTTTTATTTTTTATTTTGTTTTGACTATGGCAGACCAATACGGCTACCTACCTGTAACAATTTCTTTCAAGTGTGAAATGACCATTATGTGGCCCATTCAGAAATGCCAGTTCCCTGGATCTAAGTGACAGAGTGGGCAAAATATTCCAAAAGTGGATCACTTCTTCTGGGCTTATGAGATCCCAAGCCTTAGCAACAGTGTGATTGTTTTGTACAGATCTGCCAAGTGTTTGATGCCCTGCTCTTTCCTCTTCTGACTTCAGAGGGGAGAGCATGGAAAGAGGAAGTGAGCTACGATAAAGTGGGCCAACTTTTAAAACCGCAGGAAAAGGTACATTGGGCATTTGGTGGGCTTGTTTGACTTGGAGCTGCTGTTGGGCCCAGACCCAATTCAGCTCCTAGCATAAGTTGTTTTGAAGCTCTCTTGCGTCTAGAGGAGGCCCAAAGGGAAGAATATTTTAAGTACTGTACTGTGCATTTCTCAAATCAAATGGTCCATGTTCCATTTAAAATGCAGTGTGGATTGAGGTGATGTGGGGCAGGGCTGTTTTTTTAAAAACATTGGGTGGGTGGGTTGTGAACATCACCAGTTTCCCCTCCTGTGTGAAATTTTGTAGTTCACATGGCTGGTGGTTTCCTACATTTTCAGATGTGCCCCCCGGGCCCATAAAAGGTTGGGGACCTCTGGCATAGACCATAATGAGCCAGATGGAACAATTGTCTGAATCAGTACGATACAGATTAATATATTCATATAGAGAAAGAGTATTCATATCGTCAGACTTGCTGCTGAAGCATATGAATGTAAGTATCTGTTTGCAAATATACAGTGACTGGAGAGGAGAGGATAGCAAAGAGGAGAGGATTATAAGGAAGAGAACAAAACCTGCCTTCAGGGCTGTTGTGCCTCAATAGATGCACTCCTCGTGGAGGTTTGATAAATGACCTTTCCGCTGTTACCGAATCAAAAGGACAGATCAGTTTCCAGATTGAATGAAACAGAGTGAATCACATGATCTCTGGTGAGCTTTGGAATGTTTAGCAAATGAAGTCATCGAGACAGCATTAAAAAGAGTTATGTCTCTGTTGCCCAGTCGTGTTTATGGAAAAACGAGATTGGGGGATTGGGTTGGGTTTTTTTTTTTTTTTTTTTTGCTTAAGCACATAGTGTTCTTTGCTACCTAGTCGCACACGGATTGCTTCAATAAAGTCATCGTTGTCCTGGCCCTGATGAGCCTACAGAAGTGGCATCTGTGGCGGCAAGGCTATCTGTGCCTTGTGATTTCCCAGAGGTTTAGCCGCCCCTTCAATGTGTGACTCTGTGTGCCCTTTAAAAAAACAGACAAGCTATCTCTGCATTTCATCCAAATTAGTAAACCAAGGAGCACATGAGATATATATTGATGGAGATTATTTGTTGATGGTGATGGTAAGAAAGTACCAGTATATTGTGGCATAACTGTTGAACGTCCATCTATATATCTATGTAAATTGTACAGCAGCTGAATAATTTTCCTTTTCTTCACCCTAGGAAAAGTTCCCACAGATCAAAACTTACCTTTTAATACATTTGTTCTCAGTCATTTCCTAATCCTCAATCCCTGTCAGAGCAACCACTTAGTTTGAGCAAAATATCTATGGATGGGATACTCAACCCAGTTCCCTCCACATGTGACTGAAAACTCCCATAACCCCTGGCCTTTAGTCATCAAATTTTTATAGGAGCTACAGTATTTCAAAAGGCTAGCTAGCAATGTGTTTCCTGTCAAAAGACAATTTCACGAGGAAGCATTAAACACAAAGAAACAACCACTCTAGAAATAATTATGAACACTGGGCATCAGTAGAAAGACTTGTATAGGGGTCGGGAAAGTTTTTGTGGTTTGGGCCGGTTCACAGTCCCGCAAATGCCACTGTGGGCTGGAGTGCATGCGCATGCACAGATGCGCAAATGCTATTTCTGGCACTCCTTCCTGTGCGGAGTAGGCGTGTGCAGCTTCCCATTGGCTGCAGGAACTCCCTGCAGCCAATGGGAAGCTGGCCAGCGTCATGGAAGGCAGTCCCTGCTCTGCTCCGTGCCAGTTTAGCATGGCGCATGGGAGCCAACCGAGCAGGTGCTGGAGGTCCCCATCGGGCAGTGGGGGTCCATGGGCCAGTTAAATGACTCCCATGGGCCACTTGTGGTCTATGGGCCTTAGGTTGCCAACCCCTGGACTTGTATATAGGCAGGAGAAAACTAATTTATCTTCGGTTTAAGGGATAGGATCATCAGATTGAAATGGAGATCTCCTTGTAGAGAGATCTCCAGAGTTGGTTACTGCGAGTACATGTGTGATTTTGTGTGTGTAAACACACACACACACACACGTGCTTTGGCATGTTTCAATCAAAGTAAATAATTACAGTTCAATAACAGGTCATATCGAAGCTTTCTGAGACAAGAAATGTAAACATTATGAGTTTCTGTGCAGTCAGTCACTCAATAGCCCCACAGAGATACTGCAGCCTTCCTATCAGCCCAAAGGAGTACATATCACACAAGATAAAGTACCCACAGATTAGCACACCAAGACCTTTGGACTTCAGGCTTGTTCATGTTGGCTTGGTACAATGGGTGGCAAAATGATTTTTCTTTAGTAACAGCAGCTTAACAAACATTGCCAGTAATCTTGGTGATGCCAAAACACGTATGTGCTATTGGAGTCTCAATTCCCCCAAAGTCACAACTTTGTTCCCTTGAAACCACAGAATCATAAAATCATAGAATTGTAGAGTTGGGAGGCAACATTTTAGTCCAACCCCCTGCAATGCAGGAATCTCAGCTAAAGCATCCATGGCAGATGGCCATCCAACCTCTGCTTTAAAACCTCCAAGGAAGGAGAGTCCACCACCTTCTGAGGTAGACCTATTCCACTTTCGAACAGCTCTTACTGTCAGATAGTTTTTCCTCATGTTTAGTCAGAATCTTCTTTTTTGTAGCTTGAAGCCATTGGTTTGAGTCCTACCCTTCATAGCAGGAGAAAACAAGCTTGTTCCCTCTTCCATGTGACAGCCCTTGATATATTTGAAGATGACTATCATATCTCCTCTCAGTCTCCTCTTTTCCAGGCTAAACATAGCCAGCTCCTTCAAGAGTTCCCCATAAGGCTTGGTTTGCAGACTCTTGATCAGGGTCAGCAAACTTTTTCAGCAGGGGGCCGGTCCACTGTCCCTCAGACCTTGTGGGGGGCCGGACTATATTTTGAAGAAAAATATGAACGAATTCCTATGCCCCACAAATAACCCAGAGATGCATTTTCAGTAAAAGCACTCACTCTACTCATGTAAAAACACTAGGCTGGCCCCACAAATAACCCAGAGATGCATTTTAAATAAAAGGACACATTGTAGTCATGTAAAAACACGCTGATTCCCGGACCGTCCACAGGCCGGATTTAGAAGGTGATTGGGACGCATCCGGCCTCCAGGCCTTAGTTTGGGCAGCCCTGTTTAGGTAAGTTTTTAATATTTAATGCTGTATTGTTTTAATACTCGATTGGGAGCTGCCCAGAGTGGCTGGGGAAACTCAACCAGATGGGCGGGATACAAATAATAAATTATTATTATAATTATTATTCTGCCGGTGAGGGGACAGATGACAGACGGATTTTGCGGTGCGTGCAGATGAGAAGTTTTCGACACCCCCCTAAAAAACTTTGTGCCATCTCCCCCCATTTTCTTAAATTTGAGTCCCCCCAAAATAATCTTATACATGGGGGAGTCTTATACACGTAAAAGTACGGTGTTTCAAATATATATCACAAAGTATATCAGGGATGGGGAACCTGTGGCCCCCAAATGCTACTGGGCTGCAATTCCCATCATACCTAATCATTGGTCAAGCTGGCTCGGGCTGATGGGAGTTATAGTCCAACAACACCTGGAGAACTTTCAGATGCTTCTGAACTCCCATAATTCCAAGCACTGGGACAATGCTGGCTAGGGTGGAGGGGAGTTTTTGTTAACCACCTATGATGGGCCTCCTTATTCATTTCAGGAACTCACCTTCAGTGCTTCTGGGTTACAACTAAACATCCTTTTTGTCATCCCTAGAATATAACAGATTCTAATTTTATTGCTGGTCTTACTGTTGCTGCTGACTTCAATGTGTATAGGATCACACTGCCAATATGTTTTATTTCTGGCTTTTGTTCTCTTTCAAGTTGTTTTTTTTTTAAATGTTATGTTATTTTATTGCACTTAATGTTTTAAAATGTTGTTTGCTGTCTCATTACTTTGTTCACCCTCCCCGTGGAACATCAGATGTCCAACTATTTGACTTTTAGAAGACACCTGCAGGCAGCTCTGTTCAGGGAAGCTATTAATGGCTGATGTTTTATTGTGTTTTTAACATTTTCTTGGGAGCAGCCCAAAGTGGCTGGGGTAACTCAGACAGATGGGTGGCATCATCATCATCTTTGGGCAACAGACTATAAATATGTAAATACACATATAAATAAATATTAGTGGAGTTAGGGCATTCATTTGGTGCACAGCAGACAAAACTAAATGCTGCGGGGCTCTTAATTCCAATGACTACCAGTCAACATGACCAATAGTTAGGGATTGTGGGAGTTGAGGTCCTGCAACAGGTAGAAGGCCACACCAAGGAGTAAGTCCCATTAACTCATTGGGACTTACTTCCGAGTAGTCTATTTATTCATTCATTCAATTTATATCCCATCCTTCCTCCTGATTGAGTCGAGGGTGACCTGTGTAGGATTGCACTGTAACATCTAATACATGTCTACTCAGAGGTTCTACTGAATTCAGTGAGACTTATTCTCAGTGAAGCACATATCGGATTGCAGCCTGTTGCATGTGCCTTCTTCATGCTAACTCATTTATCCCGTTTAAAGTATTTCTCTCTCTCTCTCTCTCTTCTGCATATCACTGACCCGTTGGGGGACATTGTATGCTTTGTTGGAATCTACCACAGGGAACAATACCCAGTTTGTTAAGCAAAACAAGTGGCTTCCTTTCATCACATTGTGTTCGTAATGTCTTTCATATGAAAAACGGGGATTCAGCATCACCAGGATCACAGTCTAAGGTGGGATAGCCAATGTGGTGCCCTTGGATGTCATGGACTGCTGCTCCCATCAGCCCTGGAGTGCAAAGCCAATGGTGAGAGACGATGGGAATTGTAGTCCACAAGATCTAGAGGGCACCACTTTGGCTACCCAGGTTCTATTGTGTTCAGGTCAATTCGCAGAAGCAGTGAGGTTCCTTCTATTGGTTTTGTTCCTATCGCTTCTATGGTTCCATGGTGTGATGATCTTGAAGGAAGTGTTGCCCAGATTTGTGCTGAAGACTATTTGAGACCATGAAAATGTTTCAAGAATGCTGCCATGGCTTGACCTGTGCAATTTTACCCAAAGAAGGGGCGGAAGAGGTATCAAATGATTCCTTATTATGCATAATGTTACATTCGTGCTGAAGCATGGAATTGTGGCTAGAACTTGGGAGCCTTTACGTTCTTAGCTGGCTATCTGGAGATTTATTCTGAAGTCAAGAGGCAACAATCCTATTGATTTTTCTTGGACAGGATGGGATGGAACTAAACGTTTCCAGATGAAATTACATACTTGCAAAAAGCCACATGTTGTTTTTTTCACATTCTGTGCACGGAGCTCAATTCATCTTCGTGTTATTTACTGTAGCTGGTAAATAATAACCCATTTAAAAACTTTATTAAATTACAAAAAATGGTAGGCAGGGAACATGTACTCAAAACTGCTGAAGGATGTGAGGAAGGAAACTGAAAAATAGGGAGGAGGATGTGTGGAATGCTTTTTCCACTATTGGCTAACCACATTGGGGGGGGGGGATGCAGAGTCAGGTGTCAGGATCCTAAGATCAGATTTTCCTTCTTCAAGGAATGAGGTTAATGTGGATTTTCTCCTGTCCACCAGGCTGGCAATCAAGATAGACTTGCCCCCATGCACGTGCTGCTTCTGCACAATTGGTTCTGCTGGAGGCAGAATAAACCATCAGAGCTGTAGATAGATTTCACAGGAAGGCATGGACTAATCCAGGCAAGATACAGATTCAAGCCAAGCTCTAAACCAGACATGCAGGTTACAGATGTGGTAAATGGAATAACACAAGTTTAGGTTGGGTGGGTGGGTGGGGGAGACCCAAAAACTTCCCTTTGTTCTTTTGCCCCCCCCATCTGTTTTCCAAAAAGACGATGATGTAATTTACGTGTATGTCATTACGCAAGGAATCTTGTTCCAAGCATAGAATATAGAGACTGTCATTTGCGAGTCTTTCTAGGTGCTGAACTTTGCCACCTAACGCAGCAAACATCTGTTTTCCTAAACATCTGTTTAACTTCAAACGTCAAGAATAATCCCAATGTGTCACATTTTTCAGTCAGTTCAGTGTGTTCTTTGTGTTCTTGAATTATATCCTTTTAAACGATGGGCTGAGGGACCAAGATACTGAGAATCTTCCTTGCACAATAATAAAACAACTGGCAACCCTGTGTTGCTTTGTTAAATTTGTATTTTAAGAAAATATGCCCCAATTTTGCTGCGGCAGTAGTTGTATTTTTGAAAAAATATATATGTGTCATTCAGAATCATGTTCTGGATGTTCATAGACCAACCCTAGCATGAATGAAATCCAATTGATATTGGGCCCATTCCACTTTCTGCAACTGCCTTCAAGACACCCCAAGTATCTAGGAAACAACATGCAATTGTGCCGTTTAAAAAAATTAATTTGAAGCTGCATTGGCCTCCAGCAGCAGCACATGGGGTGTGGGCAAACAGCAGCTGTCAACCCAGACCTCTCCAGTACTGTCCACTGCCTTGACCCTTGTAACCTCTGTTCCACTATCAAGAGGGTGCCACTACTCCTCTGCTCCTCCTCATGTGCCACTGCTGTCAGCCAGCATAATGAATTTGGAAAATAAATATCAAGTAATGGACGTTCCTGTGTATTTACATAGTGACGGTCAGTATGGACCAGTGTTATATAGTGCCCCCATAGGCAGAGTTTAAAGAACTTTATGTTGATGGCATGAAAACAGGGGTCAGCAAACTTTTTTTTAGCAGGGGCCGGTCCACTCTTCCCTGACTGTCTTGCAACAGGGACGAGGTGAGAAACTTGTGGCTTTCCAGATGTTATTGGACAACAGTTCCCACAATCTCTTACTATCAGCTTTGCTGGCTGGGGCTGATGGGTGTTGGAGTCCAGCAACCTCTGGCAGGCCACAGGTTCCCCATCCCATTCTAGCTCCTAATCTTGTATGCAACCTCAGGACCGCAATACCTCAAGGACCGCGTCTCCCCACGTGAACCAACCCAGACTGTGATCATCACCTGAGGCCCTTATTTGTGTTTTCCCTCCATGAGAGGTCCAGAGGGTGGGAACATGAAAACATGTGGAATGCTCTCCTCAGGGAGGCTCGCCTGGCTCCTTCCTTATCTGTCTTTAGGCACCAGGCAAAAATTTTCCCCTTCTCTCAGGCCTTTTCAGGGAATACTCTAAAGACGAAGGGTGGGGAATGCAGCAGCAGGCAGATCAGCTTAGTTCATAAGAGGAGGGGGAATATTAACCCCCACCCCCACTCCCAGCGTTTCCAGAAGCAGAGAGACAGGCAGAGACAGAAGCTACACAGTTGAGAGAGGAGCTACCCAGCCTTGAGATAGTAGCCAAGCAACCAGAAAGGAAGGAGCAGCTAGGCAATACATCAATCGAGAGTGGGGGGAACCCCCTACCTCCCCCCAAACTTGGAGGTCCGAGCGTGTCAAAGAACAAAGGAGATGCAGAGGAGAAGGGACATTTCGTTAGCGTGCTTCTTGCTGCGGAAGTGGGGGGAGAGGAGTCAGAGTGAGCAACTGCTATCCTTGCAGAGAGATACCGGTCTGTGCTCACAACATGATACCATAATAAAAAGACTACAGTATAAAGCTACCAGATGCTTGTTAATTCTTATTGGTGAGCTACCAGAAGGGAGAGGGGAACTCCTGTACTTGACAGGTCTTTGGCTAATTAGACAATCTCTGGCCCTTTATATATTGTGTGTGGGGTGGTATTGTTTTAGTTTGTTAGTTACTATGGTATGTATTTTTGTGTTTTTTATATTGTAAACCACCCTGTGATTCTTGGATGAAGGGTGGTATAGACATTTAATAAATACATACCCTGTAAATAAATCTCTCCCCCCCCTTGGGCGTTATCCAAGGACCACTAGGACGACTCAGTACAAAATATAAGACAACTCTCCCATGGTGAAAGAAGGGAACTTAGAAACTCGACTAGTTCCTGGTCCAACAATTCTTTCCAGAGGACTGTATATTTCTATGAAGAAGCTGGGCCCAATTCACTTTTATATACTGCGACATCTGTATGTTAGATGGTTGTGACTCTGAGGGCGATTATAGACACAATTTGAATCACATTCTCTGCCTTATCCCTATCCAGGCCCAATTCCTGTTATCCATCATGCCTAGTTTAAAATAATGCCTGTTTTTTTGGCACAGAGGAATTGATAGCACTGGAAAGTTGGCAGATATATTTGTTTAAGCAACGTTTCCCAACAGTCTGCTGGCAGGTGTTTTTGGAGGGCTTTGAGCTCAGCTTTTTGGATAGAACGTGTGCCTGCCAATGTACATAGCAACAGAGCAGGAACGTGTTTTCCTTTACCACAGTTGGGACGGTGCAGAGCTTCAGATACTGTGTTGTCAGGAACTTATTTTGGCAGCTGACTCAACAACTGCAGAGAGATAAAGCACAATATGATGATCTATGATAGGCTATGCTCCTGATGGCAAACCATTCACGCTCTTGTTTTTTGCTTCTAATATTTAAGCAGATTCTCTTACTTTTTTGTTTTAAATCGCCAGTTTCCATTGTCTCCGTCCAACTGAGCAATAGTCGCAACAAGCCAATGTCTAAAGCATCCAAAGTGCGTAAAACATAATGGACTTTTCGTGCAATAAATATAAATAACCCCATGCTTCTGTGGCAGAGGCTGGATTTTCCATCCTCTGCAGAATCTGCTGGGCTCCCTCTCTGCTTGGTTCACCCAAGATTGAGCAAGCAGGGAGATGAAAGGACTAGAGAAACGGCATGGACACCTGGGGAAAATATGGCCTCCAAAGATAAAGCAGAAAGGAAGCAGAAAGAAATATGAGCTGCAATGGATGGGGCTTCAAAGGGAGCCCAAGTGAAACTCTGAAGGGAGGAAGAGAGGAGAGCAGAGAGATGCATGCTACCCCTTAACTGCGTGGAGCCCATTTCAAAGTTTGTGCTGCGTTGTTAAAGTATGCCCAAGTTATACTTCCTTGGTGGGGACTTTGAAGCAGAAAATGCATCTTACGGCATTGGTTTGGCGCCCCCTGCAGTGCAGCACCCAGTGCGATCACACTGGTTGTGCTACCTTAAAACCGCCTCTAGTGGGGGCATATGGGATGGCATTTTGATGTGGGTGACACACTGTGTAGATGCTGGGGAAATGTCAGGTTCAGCGCTTCTCCCACACAAGACATGGAACAATGGCAGTTTAAGTAGCTGAGGTTTATTTCTCAATAACAGGCTTACAGCATTCCAAGCTTCCACAACTCATCCTTCGCCATCGGAGTCAGTTGACTCGACTAGCTTCTGACCACTCCCAAGGCCAGATATACGCCACGTCCTCCCCCGCCTCCTGCTGGTCCGCCTCTGCTCTAATCACTTGCTCCACCTCCTACTTCTTGGAGACTCAGGTGCAGCCAATTTCTCTTCCTCTGGAGATTCCTTTCTGCTGGGCGTGTCCCTGACAGAAAATATTGCATGCATGTGGAGTACTGAGTCCATTGTAAAACTGCAGCGTGGAAGTGCCACTTGTGCTCTCATGAGAGTGTCAGGGACTGGGCAGAGGAGGAATGGTGGAGACCGCCTCCCCAGCTTGACCCTTCCAGAGAACAAGGAGACAGTTCAGAATTACAACGGGTTTGAGAGAGATCACAGCTCAGAGGAAGATGAGGGGGAAAGCTGGGAAATAATGGGAGAGGAGGATGAGGCAGAGCTGGAGCAGCTGGCTGACACGTTATCACTAGAAAGCATTCCATACTCACCATCTCCCAGAACCCGGCGAGCCTTAAAAATAGGAGAGCAAAGGGCTCAGAAGCAAAAGGCCCTCAGCGCCAGCCTTAGAAGGGATGATGAATGAGGAAGTGGGAGAGAAGAGGAGGGGAGATTTACTCAGAGCAACGCCATTACTCCAAGAGGCTGCCTTTCTAAGCCTCTCTCTGTGAACATCGAATAAAAAGCAACTGGTAAGAATTTCCTTGTCTTATCTGTTCCTGGCATCCTGCCATGGGGGTTGGATCCTCTGACGCTTGACAGAGAGTTTACGTTTTACATTACTCCTTTTCAAGTCAATGGAATAATGATGATGGTGATAATTTTATTGTTTATATGCCACCCATCTGACTGGGTTGACCCAGCCACTCTGGATGGCTTCCAGCACATGTAAAAACATAATATAAAATCAAACATAAAAACTTCCCTATACAGGGCTGCCTTCAAATGTTTCCTAAATGTTATTTAATTACTCATCTCCTTAAGGGCATTCCACAGAATGGGTGCCACGACCGAGAAGGCCCCCCCCCCAATTCCCTGTAGCTTCGCATCTTGCAATGAGGGAACTTCCAGAAGGCCCTTGTAGGTGCATCTCAGTGTCTGGGTTGGACAATGGAGGTGGAGGTGCTCCTTCAGGAATACAGGTCCGAGGCCGTTTAGGGCTTTAAAAGTCAACACCAACACTTTGAATTGTGCATCTGAGGTGAGCAATCATGAGGCTAGAGATTCCTCGATAGGTATGCCCTCCTCAGCCCCGCGTCCTCAGCATCAGGCACGTTAGAGAATGCCACAGTGTAAAAAGCAGCAATAAGTAAAGTGTCGTGAGTTTTTCAACAGTCTTTGTTTTTCAGCGACAATCTCTGGGATTGCAGAGAGTGCACCTCGATCTTAAATGGATCAGATTGATAGTGACAGTTGGAAACGCCGCAGTTCAAACGTTTGCCCAAATCCAATCAGCTAATCATGCTGTTTAAATTAATCGCTGTGTATGTAATTGGTTCCAAATACCAAGAGCAAAGGAAATAAATGAACAACAAAACAATTAAGTGAGAGCAGCAAGAGGCCCTATTGTTCACAGTGGCATCCAGTCCACTCCAACTTCCGTTCAGCCTCTGGCTCCAGCTGGAACGCATTCTGCATGCCTTCCAAAGTCTGTTGCAGAGGAACCAGCTCCCCTTAAACGGGTTGTTGTAAGTCACCATACCACAAGCTCCTTATTTTGAAGCATTGTTTTCATTAGGGAAACGTCCAATGCCACTTCATTTAACAGCACCAGGACCTAGGAGCACTTCGGAGAAACTTAGGAAATACATACAGCTGAACACTTTCTTGATCCCACTCATCTCAACAAGGCTTCGCCATCTCTGACTTCTGCTGGACTGCTCTCTTGGAAGCTTAGGCTGCATTTCCCAAAGTTATGAGTGGCAAGGCCATACCCTCCAGCATTTCTCCAATGAAAATAGGGTTGTCCTATTCAATACAGGGGTCAGCAACCTTTTTCAGCCGTGGGCCGGCCCACCGTCCCTCAGACCATGTGGTGGGCTGGACTATATATTTTTTTTGGGGGGGGAGAAGAACAAATTCCTATGCCCCACAAATAACAGCTGTGAATGCAGGATCCGGCTGCAAACCGCTATACAGCGCATGTGCGGTGTCACTACATACAGCGCATGCATCGTACGTGCGCCCTACGTAGCGACGCCCACCCCGGGTGTCACGACGACTTCCTTTGCCCCTGAGCTTAGTGGCAGTTTCACCAAGTTTCAGACCAGCTGCCTGAGAACCCTGCTCCCCCTCAGTTCCTGCAATCATGATTTCTTTCTTCAGTAAATTGCCTGTTTCATAGAAGCCACAAGTTCCATCTTTCTACCTGCTGAAATTTCCAGCAAAGTTTGTCTGCTGTGAATTCCATTTGGCAATCACTCATTTGTACTTCCTGGAGTCCACGCGGGGCCACCAAGGGCTGATTTCATGAAGTATAAAATCAGTAAGTGTAAGACAAAGGGAAAGGGACTGCTGCATTCACTCCACATTTCCTGGAATGAATTTAGCCACCTTCACATCTGGAAGTTAACAAGACACAAGACTTGCATTTCCAGCCATATTGAATTTATATCTTAAAGCTCTGCCTTGGACAAAACACCTACGCCAGATGAAAAACACCTGTGTGGCTTGAAAGCATGCAGAGACGTTTTAAACTTGTCCAATAATATCCTATCGCATTTAGGTATCAAATTCACCCATTCTGTCTCTCTTCCCTAATTGTAAAAACATCCCCAAAGGGAAGCCATACACTATGCAGATCACACTAGCAGTTCAGCCACTCTTACACATCACTGATGCTTTGTTAATGCCTCTTTTTCCACAAATTGTATTTCCATCCAGCACGGGAAGCCAAAATAGGGATTCATGCTACAGTACTGTACTGCATTATACTATAAAAGCCAAGTATTTTGGGGCAGGCTGTGCTCTGCACAAGACCCCAAGAGGAAGCATCTGCAGCAAAAGCATGACAATAGAGACCCTCTGCCTTAGGATAGTACAATAGGGCACAGTTACCGCTCCCCCGCAGCCAAGAAACCAAGAATATCAGAGCTGGTGCACCTCTTTGAGGTTCTGGACCAACAACTGTACTGCAATTCTATTGTGACTTTTTTGTCCTACAGAACAGAAACTGGGAAGAGGGCAGGGAGTTTTCGTGCTGTTCCTCTACAGCAGTGGTCAGCAAACTTTTTTAGCGGAGGGCCGCTCCACTGTCCCTCAAACCTTGTGGGGGGCTGGACTATATTTTTTGAGAGGAAATGAACGAATTCCTATGCCCCACAAATAACCCAGAGATGCATTTTAAATAAAAGGGCACATTCTACTCATGTAAAAACACGCTGATTCCCGGACCGTCTGCGGGCCGGATTTAGAAGGTGATTAGGCCGCATCCGGCCCCCGGGCCTTAGTTTGCCTACCCATGCTCTACAGTTTCAGGCTCCCTTTCCCTGATATCCTTTGCAACCTGGGCTGACATTGTCTTTAACAAACATTTGTTTGGGAGAGGATGGTTCTATCCATACAGTATGCTACGGATGTGACCATTCTCTCCCCAACAAATGGGAAAAACTCTTATTCCACTTCAAGAGTCACGGCTTCTCCACTGTAGTTAATTAAGGTTGCTGAGAGTTGTCAGGAGATCCTT
Organism: Lacerta agilis; assembly: GCF_009819535.1. Classification (NCBI taxonomy): domain Eukaryota; kingdom Metazoa; phylum Chordata; class Lepidosauria; order Squamata; family Lacertidae; genus Lacerta; species Lacerta agilis. Next base: position 14,564,418 of record NC_046323.1, on the reverse strand, counting down.
AACAAGCTATAGTTCCTAGGATTCTTTTGGGAGAAGTCATAACTCGTAAAGCAGAATGAGAGTGCTTTAAATGTACAGTGAGAATTTGGTCAACTTTCCTCAACAGGATTATATTTTACAGATTTATACTTCGTTCGTTAGCCCTTGAATTGATGCAGCACTGCAAGACAGCAATCAATCCCTTCCAAAAGTCTGCATGCATAGGGCCTTCTTGGTAGTGACGCCTGCCCTGTGGAATGGCCTTCCATCAGATGTCAAGGAAATAAACAACTATCTGACTTTTAGAAGACATCTGAAGACAGCCCTGCTTAGTGAAGTTTTTAATGTTTGATATTTTATTGTGTTTTTAATATTCTGTTGGGTGCTGCCCAGAGTGGCTGGGAAAACCCAGCCAGTTGGGAGGGGTATAAATAAATCATCATCATCATCATCATCATCTAGATGTGTCAGTTAGATCTATTTGTTGGAAGGCACCTATAGGAAGGGGTTGAAAAATGCACGATTGCTCCATTAATGTTAACAAACATGCAATTGCTCCATTAATGTTAACAATTAATAATCTAACAATTAATTATTCAATTAATATGTTAATTAACAAAAATTCTCTAATCAATTGACAAGCACATAGATGCTCAAGACAGAGTGTTTAGTCACAATTTTGTAGCTCCTCACCCCCACGAAGATTATTTTAATGCAGATTGATTTTGCCATATTTTATCTGAAAATTCTTCAGTGTCACAAATGACCAAATCTTGGAAAAGAAGGAAGCAGAGCACTGGATGTTGCCCAGGATCCAAAGAACCATGGGATGAGTTCCATAAGCCAGTGGAAGCTTTAAACTTAAAAAACAAAACAAAACAAACAAATAAACAAACAAAAACCAGCAGCCCACTCCCTTCTGCTTGGCAAACCACAGTTGAAAATAAGGGGAGTTAAAAAAAGTAGTTTGATATGACATAGGGATGACTTGCTCCAATGGGAAAAAGTTCCACTTGCCCTCTAATAGTCTGGTTGGTAAGGAAGCAAGTCCAAGTTACTTATTTGGAGACACAACAGGTATCTCGCTCTGTAGATGGGCACTCTGAGGTCACACTGATGGTCTTTAATGCTGGGATGAATAACTTGTAGCTGTCCAGATGTTTTTGGACTCTAGCTTCAATCAGCCCCAGGTAACATGGCTGGGATCATCAGGGATGATGGGAGTTGTAGCCAGAAAACATGTGGAGGGCCACGTCCCATACATCTGGTTTCATGATTGAATACATCTCACGGCACACAGGGAGCTCTATCATTACCCATTGGTGTATCCAACACAAGATTATTCTAGGAGAAAAATTCCTTTTTCGATTCACAGACCATTACGAAATCCCCACTCTGATTTTAGTCTAAATATCCCATACAGTGCACACACAGCCCCCCACCCCCCATGACTAGGAACAGGCCTTACACACAGTTCTGACACAAGGGAAACAACATGCAGATAAGCCACTAAAAGAACCTTTTCATTTTGAAGTATGTTTTCAGCAGTGCGTGCTAGTTATCAGCAACGAAATCTCTATCCTGCTGCTTCAGAAAAAGGATCTTTATAGATCTTCAACAATGCAAGGCTTGTATTCATTGTATTCTTTTGTTAAAGGAACAAAGAAAAGTTTTGGGATTATAAATTGCAGAAGCAAATGTAAGAAACTAAACCAATGCATAGAGATATAAATATGCAGAAAGCACAGTTAATTCTTCAAACATTTGGTTACGGTTGATACACACATACAAAACCAGGACACCATGTAACAATATATATGTATAATACCTATACAGCACCAACAACGGATAGGCGGGCAGGCAGATATGTTACATGGGTCTCCCAGTACAGTAGTTCCCTGTTCAGGTCCAGAGACCTACTTAGCTTTAGCAGGGCTACAGCATCAGGGTTCCCTGACCATTCTTTGGGTCCCAGTTGCCACAAATTAAAATTTCAGTTCCAAATCTGTGGACCAAATATAAAATAAAAGTTACAGAAACTTGTAAAGGAGGTCACAAGTGGAGCAGGACACATAAGCACCCGTTTTTCAAATCCAATATGATTTCCCTCCGGTCACTGGTTTAACATACCAGTTATTGTTATAAACAGTGATGTAATGAAATGTCAAAGTTGCACACCCCTTTAGTTGGGATGGGGTGGGCAATGCAATATGTCTGTTGGGGGGCGAAAAGTGCTATAGTTTTATAAGGTATTAAAAGATGGCCTTGGCATAGACTTTAAAGTAATTTGACCTTGAGTGTTTCCAAAAACAAACCTTTGGATTTTGTTGAACTGCTTTCCTTCACTACTGCGATCTCTCCCGTACGCCATCCTAACTAGCACCCCTGGATCCATGCTTCGACAAACAACCATTGTATTAAAAGTGTATCTTTGTAACCCAAGCCACGAAATGAGATCATTAATCCCAGCTACATGAGTCAGGATAGCATCACCACTCTCTGCTTCATTCACCAGCGAGCAAGGGGCAAGATGAGACAACAGCCCTGAGATGTTGGGAGACGTGTAATTAAAGTACAAAGACAGCTTTACACCAGCATTAAGGAGATATCCTTTCAAATCCATCACTGTAACAGCTCCCATTAATTGAAAAGGGACTAAAGAGAAACTCTCCCATACATCATGTTAGAACAATATTTTAATGATTACCCATGCCTGGTTTGCTAAAGATACTATTTGCAGCAAAAGAGCTGCAAGCTACAAAACAGGAATCAATTGTGCTAGGCGGCACACAGATTGCTGTAAAATGTGCAGTCTAAAATGTGCAGTCAGTGCAAGGCTGTACAAGTTGGAGGTGACTTGGTCTTTCACCATGGCCACTCACGTGACATTCATTTAGAGCAAAATTCGCTATCACCACTGCCAGACAGAAGACCTCTGCTTTATCTGGACTGCTTGCATTGTAGAGAGAGCTGGAGAGCAACAACTTAAAGCAGGCTGGTGCTGTAGCTAAAAGCTATCTAGAGAAGTTCCCCAAAGTGGGTGATACAACCCCCTAGGGGTGCTGGAATGATCCAGGGGTGTGGTAGTAGCTTCGGGTGCAATTGGGGGGCATTGAATAAAAATAAGGGAGCAGTGGACGCATAAAGAAAGAAGAAAATTTTGAAAAACCATTCATACATGCCTCATTTGTTGTGTATTGATGCTTACCGACGTGACATGGAGTTAAAGTTGTATCGGTTATTTTGTTTGTTTGACTTTTCCAATGGGTCAATGGCTCTTCATTGACTGGGTAATGGTTCACCAGCCCTGCTGTAAAGGCAACCCAAAACTTTTCACTGCTTGGAAGAAGGGGCAGGAGTTGAGAAGGGACCTCACACAACCTATGTTGGCTGGAAACTTACAATGACTTTATTTACTTATCTATTGCAAATAGACAGGTAGAACAGGTAATAGAGGGGCACATTCTGAGGTTCCTAGCCTCCTGCCTGGACGTGTATTGGGGGGGGGGAATAGTTCACACAGCACGTAATTAATGTATGGAATTTCCATGAGGTGTGATGATGACAATCACTTTGCTTGGGTGGTCTTGAAAGAGGATTAGACACATTCACGAAGGGAAAAGTTTATCTATGGCTATTCGTCAAGATGGCTGTGGGTAACCTCCCGATAACAGGAGTGATATGCCTGCTCCGACGACTAGCTGACAGGGAGCAATGGTGGTGCCTGTATCCTGTTTGTGGGGCTTTCCAGAGGCTACAGCAAGAAACAGGTTACTGGACTGGATGTGCTGAAGAACATACTTTCTTATGTTCTAATCAGCGCATAAGCTGGGAGGCAGGGAAAAGCTGGGGAGGGAGGGGAGAGGGTAAGTTAATTCATTTTCAAAAACCTTGGAAACCTATTTGAAGATGATCTTCAATGTTTTCCATATGTGGGATGATGATTTTAAAATAAGTATACCACTGTGGTTGCTACATTTGATATGGGACTAGGCTCTGACACACGGCAAACTTTGCCATCTATCTACGGAGCCGTGTTTTTCTTGAACAGCGCTTGAAGGACAGAATATACACAGCAGAGAAGAATGCATGCTCCTGCAACCCATCTATTTATATTATTGCACACCTATACCTGGAATCCAGATGTGCACAGAAGTAAAACCACATTTCCACTGCCAGTTTTGCAAAATTCAACACACTTTTCGCTCAGGATCTACAATAACTGGTGATAATAGCAGGAAATAATACTGTGAGATCTATTTTATTTCTTTATTTATTATATTTATATACCACCTTTATCTTCCAAGCCTCGGAAGGTGGTGTCCATGGTTCTCCTCCCCACATTTCATCCTCACAACAACCCTGTGAGGTAGGTTAGACTAAGAGATGGCGACTGGCCCAAGGTCACCCAGTGAATTTCAGGGCTGAGTTGTAATTCAAACCCTGGTCTCCCAGGTCATAGTCCAGCCCTCGAACCATTTATTATCATTATTAATTACATTTGTATACAGTACTGCCCATCATCCGAAGATCCCAGGGCAGTTCGCAACAGAAAAATACAAAATGAGAATATAAAATACATAATAAAAACAAACGAATGCAAACCAGTAACCAATATTGTATTTATCTACAGTAACCTTCAAATACAATAGTGGTACCTACAGTGAACAGTACTTCAGAGACCTAGTTGTCTTCTGAATGTCTGGTTTCTGCCAAGTGCTATAAGAACTTTCTGATAACATTCTGTTGTATAATTATGGGTACCTTCTGATGTTGACTGGCCCAAAGATATTTTTAAAGGCAAGCATGTAATAATAATAATAATAATAATAATAATAATAATAATAATAATAATAATAATATTTATTATTTGTACCCCGCCCATCTGGTTGGATTTCCCCAGCCATTCTGGGCGGCTTCCAACAAAAATCAAATACATTAAAATATCACACATTAAAAGCTTCCCTAAACAGGGCTGCCTTCAGATGTCCTCTAAATGTCTGGTAGTTGTCTATCTCTTTGACATCTGAAGGGAGGGAGTTCCACAGGGCGGGTGCCACTACCGAGAAGGCCCTCTGCCTGGTTCCCTGTAGCTTTGCTGCTCGCAGTGAGGGAACCGCCAGAAGGCCCTTGGCGCTGGATCTCAGTGTCCGGGCTGAATGATGGGGGTGGAGACTCCTTCAGGTATATAGGACCGAGGCCGTTTAGGGCTTTAAAGGTCAGCACCAACACTTTGAATTTTGCTCGGAAACGTACTGGGAGCCAATGTAGATCTCTCAGGACCAGTGTTATGTGGTCCCGGCGGCCACTCCCAGTCACCAGTCTAGCTGCCGCATTCTGGATTAATTGCAGTTTTCGAGTCACCTTCAAAGGTAGCCCTACTTAGAGCGCATTGCAGTAGTCCAAGCGGGAGATAACCAGAGCATGCACCACTCTGGTGAGACAGTCCACGGGCAGGTAGGGTCTCAGCCTGCATACCAGATGGAGCTGGTAGACAGCTGCCCTGGACGCAGAATTAACCTGCGCCTCCATGGACCGCTGTGAGTCCAAAATGACTCCCAGGCTGCGCACCTGGTCCTTCAGGGGCACAGTCACCCCTTTCAGGACCAGGGAGTCCTCCACACCTGCCCTCCTCCTGTCCCCCCAAAATAGTACTATTTTGTATGTACTGTTTCAGTTGTTGGGTACAAATGACATAAATGAATGAGAAGAAATGCTGGAAATCTCAGTGTACGTTCAGACTGAATTGTAGAAAAAAGCATTGCTTGCATGTTTATTTACATTTTTAACATCTCTTATCAAGGAAGACCCTGGAGCATATCTGTAATGTCAACAACACTATGGGCCAGATCACCACATTTTGAACTGGCTTCTAACTCTGGGCAGCGATCAAAAGAAGCTTCATTCAAAGAGCATTGTAGTAAAGTGGTTTGAAATGATTCCCGCCAAGTTGAAATCTAACCAAAGAGTATTTCAGTTGGCAATACTTGCTCCTGGTCACCATCAACTCGATATGGAGTGCCACATGTACCCTAATGCTGCAAACCAGGAGATTAACTAGAGAAGGCATAGGAAGTTTATATATATGTGCCAAGGAGGAAATGCAAGGTTAGTTTTAATGATAATCTCTGGCATTTGCAAACTTCACTTTTCACACTTTAGGGCACATCTCCACACAAATGATGATGGTGGGCAGTGTTATGTTCTGCAAATACACCAGCTACAAGTAAACTTGGAAAAGAACAACTCCACTTATTTTATTTTGTTTTGTTTTTATGGGATGGCATCCAATTTTATTGTACTTGTACAATGACAATAAAGAACTCTGAAATCTTATATCTTATGAGTACATAAGGGCCTGCTGGTGGTACAGCCAATGACCCATTTGGTTCAGCATCCCATTCTTACAGAGACCAACCAGGTGCCCATAGGAAGCCTGCAAGCATGACCTGAGAGCAATATCACTCTCTCCTACTTGTATTTTCCGGAAATTGGTATTCAGAGGCTTATCGACTGAGACAGTGGAGATAGAAAATGGCTGTCATGGCTGGTAGCCATTTATAGCTTTATCCTCCATGCCTGTGTCTAGAATTACTGCCTATAAGTACAAGATTGCAAAGTAGGCGGAACTCCCAGTCAATCCTGAAAAAGCAGGATACTTGATCACACAAGGATCTGCAATAGCCTTCAAGCTTATATGCACCAGCGCATGGTGCAGACATGCATTTTAATGGGTGAAATGTGGGGAGGGTGATTCTGTCACTGCCCACTTTTCTCATGTTCATTGTATACATGAATAGAATTTTTATATTTCAAGAATTCTGTTCAACATAAATGAATTATTAAATGAACATGGAGTGTAACAATTTGGTTTCTATACAACGGAACTGATAATACTCTTGCTAATTATGCGCAACAGATAATCCACATTAGTTATGTCAAGGAAATAAGCTTAATGCAGGGTACCCTCCTGACGATTTGAGCTCGGACTGTTATAAAATCTGTTGGCAGGTAACCTTTTGTAAATGCCCTTCCTTGAGGCTAAACATTTTTTACAGCAATGATTGAATTCCTAAGAACGAGTCTCAACTAGTGGAAGTGATTACGCAAAGGGCAAAAAAGTGATGTGCCGAAATTCCTAATTGCTATGGTAGTACAATGTCTCCCCTCTCCCAAAATTGTAAACCCAAGACTTCATGCAAGGGCAGGGCAACTCAGGCCCAGCAACTATTAGACTCAGGGCTAACCAGTGGGGCCCAATTTGAAGCAGTGGGGCGCAACTTGATTTTTTTTTTTTGTAGGGCCCCAGTTCACACCCAGAGTCTGCAAAATCTTATAGATATAAATAAAATCCATCTAGATTGCCTTGGTGCAGGGGCCCCCTTAGGAGCGGCCCGTGGGGCCCAAGTTGGCCCAATTGCTCCAATTGCCTTAAGGTCAGCCCTGATGAGACTGTGTAGGGGTTGGACTGACAAGCCCTGCACCTTCTGGGTCCCTGATGTCACCATACAGAGTACAGACTCAAGGACTTGTTATGGAAATAAAGGGAAATCAGTTTTGTCACCTCTTCTCCCCAAACCCTGAGACAATGAGCCCAGCCACCTTTTATTCACAGTCGCATAAGCACTACACTACAGCATGGCCTGCACCCAATGTTGTTTTTGTACAATCTTGTTTGTCCTCAGTAACCAAAATTATATTATCAACGTATACAAGCAGAAAAGTTGTTTTCCTTCCTTTGCAAGGAATCATACAAAACAAAGTGGCACTAATAAAGAAACGTTCCAGTGTGGCAAAAGAAAGCAAACTAAAAATGCTTTTGCAGTTGATCAAAACTATCCAGCAATATCAAGTTATAGGAAAACTGGTGCTATTAACAGTAATCCTTCAGGTTGGTTAATTGCTTTGGCAACTTCCAGGCACATGATGTGTGCTGCTAATTATTTCCCCCAAGAGTTAAATGATTACTGATGAGAGGCAGCTACCGGAGAGCTATGAGTTTCAGGTGAGGGTGAGGGTCAGATGACTTGTCAATCCCAATCAGGTATATAAGAGGACGACCTGGCCTGCCCAGGCCTAGCACACCTCTTTCTATTCCTGTACATTGTTGCCCACTGAGCGCAACTATGCTCAAATTGACAAAGAGGCATGTGCCATTTCCTCTGATGCAGATCTGATATATATATATATATATTGGGGGGGGGTTGCACATGTGCCCATCAAGCTTTGTGTGGGAATTATCCCTCTGTGTGTGGTGCTGTCAGTATGGGGTCATGCAAATGCTGCGTGTTGTGCAGAATGGAAATATTTAGGTGCGCTGTTCTATCCATGGATGCAACTTGCAGAGGGGAAATTCGAGAGGGCGAGGGAGCATGGGTCCGCTGTGGGGAGCGGAGCGCATTTCTTGCGCACGGGTGCCTGCCTGCAGAAGGGATTTGTGCTGCGGAGCTGTTGTGGAAAATGCCTATGTGGTTGTGCTGACCGGTGGTTGTGCTGAACAGGATGTGTGTGCCTTGAAGTACGTGGACCTGTCTACAGCAGTGTTTTTCAACCTTTTTTGGGCAAAGGCACACTTGTTTCATGAAAAAAATCACGAGGCACACCACCATTAGGAAATGTTAAAAAAATTAACTCTGTGCCTATATTGACTATATATAAAGTAATTTTTCAATTTTTCCCACGGCACACCAGGCAACATCTCGCGGCACACTAGTGTGCCACGGAACAGTGGTTGAAAAACACTGGTCTACAGCACCCTTCAAAAAACATCCTTCTTCTTAGCATTTGCATTGCTGACGTGAGAAGTGCAAACAATAAAAACATGGGCATAGCCAGTGCTTATCTTGTAGAAAAAAGATGCAATTACTCACCGTGAAGTTGTTTCAGTAAGTGCCACACTAAAAAAAAAAAGGTGTCTCAGTCAGGTTGCCAGTTGCATCACTGGAACATGCCACATCATCCAAGTGACCTCAGTGTGCGTTTCAATTTCAAATATTATTTCTGCTTTTCAGTTAAGCAAGATAGCTCAGTTGGTTAGAGTGTGGTCCTGATAATGCCAGACCTTCCAAGTGTTCCTACTTTCCAGGGACAGTCCCAGATTTGCAGAAGCTGTCCTGGTTTCTGATTTGATGCCAGTATGTCCTGCTTTCCCTGTTTGCATCAGAGAAATATTGGATGGTAAGGTAGAACGTCTCTAATGGAGAAATGTTGGATGGTATGGAGTTATCTGACCCCTGAGCCATCTGAAGGCAGCCCTGTATAGGGAAGATTTTTTAATGCTTAATGTTTTGTTATATGTTGTAATCTGCCCAGAGTAGCTGGGGCAATCCAATCAGATGGCTTGGTAACAACAACAACAACAACAACCAACAACAACAACGGAATAGGACATCCTTATTTTCATCAAAGAAATGTTGGAGGGTTTGCAATGCCAAGGTTGCAGGCTCGATCCCCATATGGGATGGTTGCAAATTCTTGCTTTGCAGGGGGCTGGACTAGAATTCCGTGGTTCCCAACGTGGGGCACACGCCCCACAGGAGGGGCAATTTGATTTTTAAGGGAGGCAATTCGAGAATGAGGTACTAACAGTGAATGGCCTTTTAGGCTTCCTTCACGTGAACAGTTCACTTTTTGAATAATTATAATTATATGTCGGGTGTGTGTGTGGGGGGGGGTGGGATCAGGATTTTAGAGATGCTTAGGTGGGGCACGCCCCCCCAAAAGGTTGGGAACCACTGGACTAGATAATCCTCACAATTCTATGATTGTAAGTATATTTATTTATTTACTTGCTGGGGGGGGGCGTTCAGCCCACGCCCACGAATAAAAATAAAAAAAAGCCATGGCGCGTGTCACAGAGATGATGAGGGAAGTCCCAGGAAACAAGCGGGCGGCGACGTGCGATGATGCCCCGCCGCCTCAATCTGGGTAATTATTATTTTTCTTTTTGCCTCAGCGTGTGAGAAAAAGAGCACCCTGAGGGCGAGGGAGGTTTGGCCTCAGGCCCTTGATTGACAGGGAGCTCCGGGAGGGAGGGTGGGCCGGAGAAGGAACTGACTGTGAGAGTTAAGAAAGTCCTGCCCAGCTGTTTGCGAACTTTTTAAGATTTCCTGTTTCCTCTGCAGGCAGGGCTGAAGCGGGGAAGGCGGGCGGCGGGTGAGTCACACACGCCATCCGAGCAAGCAGCCGAGAGCCGCAGCTGCTGCGGCTGCCGCTGCTGCCGCCGCCTCTGCCGGGGCCTCGCTCGCTCGCTTTCTGCCTCGAGGGACCCGCCTTCGCCTCAAGAGGAGCCCCTCGCCTCGCCCCGCGCGCCCCTCACCGCGCCCGCCTCCGAGCCTCGGCGCGCTCCCCTCCGCCGCCGCCGAGCAGCCGAGCGCCCCGAGGGAGCTTGACAATGAGCTGGGCGCCCAAGCACGTTTTGCTGTGGACTTTCTTGCACTGCGCGGCTTGCCCGCTGGCTCGGGGTACAGGTAAGCCTCGCCTTTGCTTCGCTGCCTGGTCTCTGGTCTTCCGACGCTGCCAGCCAAGATTAATAATAGGCACCAGAAGCCTATTATTATTAATTAATTAATTTATTTATTTAAAAAGGCCAGGCTCATAGCACCACAGAATTGCAAAGGGTGCCCCCCAGGGCCATCTAGCTCAACCCCCAGCAATGCAGGAATCTTTCCCTCGAACCCACGACTCTGAGGTTGGAGAGTCGTTGGCTGTGCCGACTGAGCTATGTTATGTTTCTCCCCCCCCCCCGAAAAAGTTAAAACTTTTGGAATGGTTTTTCTTGCCTGTTGAAATGTTGAAAAGAGTGTTTTGGAGAAAAGCATGCCCCCCTCTCGTCCCACTTCTATTCTTGCTTGAGGTGTGGTGCAGAAGTTTTAATCCTGATCTCGGATATCTGGCAGGGAGCAGCTGCCTTGTGTCTTGCAGATGCAGCCACATCTGCCACACCTGGCCTAGGATGAGCTGCTTGCAGCTGTGAAGTCGGTGGGTTGTTTGCTCCTGGCATGATGGCTGGGCTTTTGGCAATGCAGAGGAGGGTTTGGGGTACAAATCCCTAGAAATAGGGGAAGTGAGTCATGTGCTGATGTTTTCTGAGTCATAATTCCCCAGAAAGTAAAGGATCCGAATTCCAGAACGCCAGTCCCCTTAATTTTGCAACTATAACCCAAGTGCACCAAGAGACATAGGAAGTCCCTCATTACAAACTTAAGGGTAAAGCGGCTGTGTTGCCTGTCACTAGCGTGCTTTTAACAAATCCTGCACCTTCGTTTACTCCTTCAGCTGGGATAAAGCTGTTTGGAGTGTAAGCATGTGGTCGCACAGAGTTTGCAGTAGTATGGTGGCAAGTTCGTTTAAAAAACCGCTATGCTAAGCATCTGTAGAGGGAAGCAGTGTCTTTCCAAGTCACTTGATCAGTGTTTTGTGTCCAGGTTTTAAGTTGTCTCATGACTCCCTGTGTTCTTCATTTTGCTTTCTGCCTTGTTCAAGTATGGAGCTCTTCAGTCATTTAACACGCTTCAGTGCAGACTGTTAAACAGCAGCAACAACAACAACAACCACACACAGGATTGATGTGCAAAGCCCTTTTACTGCAAAATCCTTTTCACTGGTTATTATGGGTTACCAGCGCTGTCAACTAATGATATAATCAAGAGTAGCTAAGCTTCTCGAAAGTTAACACACAGCTTAACTTCTCTCATCACACTGCTGATGGGGCACAGCACAGCACAGTCGTTGTTGTTGTTGTTGTTGTTGTTGTTTACTTTTGGTCGTCCTGGATGCTCTATTTTTACGTGGTCTGTTTTAGTAGGTAGAAACAAGGTTGTACCCAAGGCTTTAGGCACATATTTTGGCCTTCAATTCCCATCAGCCTGAGCCAGCACAGCCAGTGGTTAGGAATGATGGGAGTTGTAGTGCTGCAACATCTGGAGGGCCAAATGTTCCCCAGCTGTGATCTGTAATTTTTGCCTAGAGCAGCTGCCCAGAAATCTCATGCTCCTTTAAAATGTACTGCCACTTTTCTCTCTCTCTCTCTTTTGGTCTCTTATTCCCGGAACTACCGGTACCTCTATCCTTATGGATCCTTCCTCAAAAACCACTTGAAGCCTAAGGATACATAACTATATTTGAGCATATTCATTCCCTATTGTCTTGCACTTGCCTTGCAGTTGTTCTCCTTTAGAATGTAAAACTCTGTGGGATGGGGTCTTACGTTAATGCTGGAAAGTGACATGAACATTGATGGTACCATATGAAGTATAATGTCCACTGGCAGATTTATTAGGGACCACTCCCTATATACTTACTTTCATTTTTTTTTTTTAAAAAGCCATCCCATAGTAACATAACAAACAGGGTGATGCTTTTGTATTGTTTGCAAAATGATGGTTAGTGGGGAAAAAGGAGAGGTAAAAAATACAGTGCTGGAAAGGAAACCTGTATATTAAGGTTATGCATCTTACCATTCAAATAGCTACCTATAGTGATATTAAGCATAAATATGCAGGATGCTGATTTAAAGTGTTTTACTTACTAAATCAGTTTAGCTATGTCACAGTACAGCATTTGTAGCGTTTTAAGTAAAGATCCTGCAAACACTTGCACAGCTGAGTACCGTGCAAAGAGTTAGCAAAATCTGTGCATTTGCTGAAAGGTTACGTCCAGTTGCAGATTATAATAATGGAATGTTCCTGTACTGTAATATAAAACTTGTATGATAGAGAAGAATGTAGGCATCGCCTACCTTGGAATAAGTACTCTCACTAGAAATTCTCCTTGCCTCCTTTCCAATGCAAGTCTTTGCATCTCTTGAAAGTACAGTGGTACCTCGGCTTACAAACTTAATCCGTTCCGGAAGTCCGTTATTAAACTGAAACCATTTTTAAACCAAGGCACGCTTTCCTGAATGAGGCCTCCCACTGCCGGTGCCCTTCCACCTTTCGGCTTCCATTCGTAGACCGAGGTAAAGTTCACTAACCGGAACACTACTTCCGGTTTTGCGGAGTTTGTATACCAAATAGTTTGTAAACAGGGCTGTTCTTAAACTGAGGCACCACTGTAAAGGGGATCCTCTGGAGCAGGCACCCCCAAACTCTGCCCTCCAGCTGTTTTGGGATTACAACTCCCATCATCTCTACCTTACAGGATCAGTGGTCAGGGTTGATGGGAATTGTAGTCCCAAAACTGCTGGAGGGCCTTGTTTGGGGATCCCTGCTGTAGAGCAACTTTTCTCCAAAGTAATGGCCTTGCTGGGTAGGGCTGATGGGAACAGTAACCCAAAACATTTGGAGAGTACCAGCTTCGGGAGGCTGCTCTAGAGCAGGAGCCGAGACAGCAGTAGCACTTTCTGCATTTATGTACGGCTGTTTGGGTCATGACCAGTGTTATCTGAGAGCTAGCACAATCATTAAGAATGGTGACCTTGTATAACAACTTGGCTTTCTCTCTGGGTTTTACTTCTGCTGCGTTATATCTTAGGCTGAAAGAGGATAAAAGTTTTTGTCCAAGACATCCAAACTGTATACAGGCCCAGAAACTCCTGTTGGTGTGGCCCTGCAAGCAGGATCTGTTGCCATATTCACAGTCGCAAAGGGACTCTTGGCCAAATATACATACCGGTACTTTCCCTGTGATTTCTTCACAATTAAATGGCATTGCCTTTATCATTTTATCACATGTCCCAGTAAACGACATTGTCATGTCGTCTGGACTGGCAAACTGTGTGGTTCATGTTAATTTATGACGAGTTTCAAACAATCCAGCACCCAACCATGGTTTCTGAAGCTTTGTCCCTTAAACAAACCGTAGCTCCATGTGAGCCCCATTTCCTGGTTTTGGAGGGTATGGGAAGCTGTGGTTGGCTAAAAGCAGATGCAAAAGCTCAAAACTCCCCTTGGAACACAGGGCAAGAGGGGAGATATGAGTGTGCAAGCCCAAGGCTTGTTCCTGCTCAAATCTGTGTGCTGTTGATACTACTATGAATAGTTCGATTATAATTGCCTTGGTGTATTCTGAATGACAATGCTTTTATTTTTATTACTTACCGGTAATCTCTAATGGGCATTCTCAGGTATAAGACCACTGACCTAATTACTCAAAGCCAATTATTATTATTATTATTGGAAAAGCACATTTTCTTGTACACACATAGTACATACGACACAAGGGATATCTGCCAAGTTTATCTCTTTATCAATCACTACTAGGATGATGGCATGCAGCTGTGGAAAACACAGCTTTTTGCAAGTGAAGAAAGTTCTCTGACAAGGATGCAGTTTGCCAAATATAACTTGCATGATATAGTACTGTACTAACATCACAAAAAATGGGGGGTATTAGACATTGATATTGCCCCCTCCCATCCTTCTGAATTTATATCCTGCTTTTTAAATTTTGTTTTGTACTGTTGGATTTTTCCTGCTTTCAGTAACATACTGTCTGTCTCCCAGGTTGCACTGCTGAGCAGTATGCCCTCCCTGAACCTACTTACTTCTGAGTAGCATGTATAGGATTGCATTTTGCTTTGGCTGACTTGGTGTGAGAGAGTGAAAAGGGATTCTTTCTCGGGCAGGAGAGTTGGCAGCTCTAGCTTTTTCCTGGCTTGTATCCCTGGGTAACCTCCGTTGAAATAGATAAAAACAAACCACTCCCTGTTAATGGAAGACTACTGGCAGAAATCTTAGTAACATGAAATACCCAAAGTACGTCACTTTCTGTACATGAACACCAAATGTATATTTGGTGGTGGTGGAGGTATGGATGCTTGTTGGTGTGCAGAACAGAAGGTTACCGGTAATTCCTTAAGGTAAAAACACTCCGTATGTAGTTGGAAGGGGCAGAGAAAGACAGAGACTGCTGGCTTAGTGTCTCTAGTTAAAAGTTTGCTGAGACTTTGGTTGGGAGCACTTTTTTTGGGGGGGGGAGGCAGGGGTTAGTGCTATATTTGGGGGTTAGAACATAGAAAGCTGCCTTATACTAAGTCAGAACAATGGTCTATCTAGCCCAGTGTTTTTCAACCTTTTTTGGGCAAAGGCACACTTGTTTCATGAAAAAAATCACGAGGCACACCACCATTAGAAAATGTTAAAAAATTTAACTCTGTGCCTATATTGACTATATATAAAGTAATTCTCTTGAATTTTTCAATTTTTCCCACGGCACACCAGGCAGCATCTCGCGGCACACTAGTGTGCCGCGGAACAGTGGTTGAAAAACACTGATCTAGCCTAGTATTGGCAGTGGCTCTCCAGAGTTTCAGACAGGATATTCCCGGCCCTCCCTGGAGATGTCAGGAATTGAACCTGGAGCCTTCTACAGTGGTACCTCGGGTTACATATGCTTCAGGTTACATACGCTTCAGGTTACATACTCCGCTAACCCTGAAATAACGCTTCAGGTTAAGAACTTTGCTTCAGGATAAGAACAGAAATCGTGCTCTGGCGGCACAGCGGCAGCGGGAGGCCCCATTAGCTAAAGTGGTGCTTCAGGTTAAGAACAGTTTCAGGTTAAGAATGGACCTCCAGAACGAATTAAGTACGTAACGAGAGGTACCACTGTACACAGAAAGCAAATGTTCTGCCACTGAACATCTCCGCGGATCTACCTGTAGCAGCTCTTTGCCTACGCTTCGTTCTCTGCTTGTATGTCTGTAAATATACAGATCTTTCAGAGATAACGTAACATGCTGCCACACAAAGGAAACTCTGTTCCATAGCTCTGTACCTACCAAGCCTGATGGGGTTGCCAGAATGGGCTATAGAGTTCCCTTCCCACCTTAATAAGGAAGACTCAGAACCAAACTACACATTACATTAACTTGCAGCTGCATGAACCTTTTAATTTTTCACTGAATGTGGTTGCTTCTGGGCTCCCAACAGATGTGTCAACTCTAGGGGGCGAATGACCTCCCAATATTCCTTAGCAGGGGGCTTAGCCCCCCAATATTGAAGGGGGTAAGAGGGTGAACTGCCAAGCTGAGTGTGACACAGTGTAAGAGACGAGGTGTGGCCATTGAAGTTTTGCTGCACTGGACAGAACCACCTCCTGACTACACGCCTCTTCCTGATGATGCACGTGTGACATCACAGGTCTGCAACAAGTGTCACGTGGACGGTGGGTTGCTGGCCACCCAATCTTGGGCCCAAGGTGGCCTCTGGCTCCCAGTGAATATCAGCACTGTGGTGGGAGGCGTAGTTCAGCCTTCCTACCCACCATGGTCTCAGTGAAAAAAACGCTGTCCACCCTGCTTTGTTTTGACTCAAGGAATAACCAGTGGGGAACTTTCTCTTGCAGTGGCAGTTTTCATTAGAACAATGGCATGATAAGAAAAGATTAACTCCCACTGACCCATCCTTCAATGCATGATCCCGATTCTTACTTGACTCCAAGCGGCTGTTATTTACAGTGTTTTTAAAAAAGTGACCGTGCATCTGTGAATTTAAGAATTCAATTTCTATTGTAGCTTGGCCTTCAGGAAGCGTGCTGAAGGCCTGCTCTGCTTAGTCGTCGTGATCACATCTTGAAACTGTGCAGCAATTGTTTAGAGTTCTGCTACGACTAGTTGGTAAAAGATGAAGGAACCTGATAGATACTCCCCCCTCTGAAGGCTTATGGCAGGCAGAATTTCACAAATAAATGAAACCCCTAAATTTGAAGAAAGAAAATAAAAAGGTGGGTGGTTGGGAACGAGGCATTAGACATTTCTGTAGACTTTAGTATCTCTATTCCTGTTGTTGTTTTCTTTCTTTTTCAGGGGAAAGCTCTGTCTCTCATTTAGAAAGGGGATGTCCTAAAAAAGACATTTTGTCACTTTCTGAAAATCAGATGTCTTTATTGTCTGTGCCTCAAATTGCTGTAATTGTAAACTGAAACAGCTGAACATTTGGGAAATTCTTAGAAGAACAACAATAATAATAATCTTCAGTTCCTCAAATTGTCTAGTCATGAAAATATGTGTTAGGTGGACAGAATAGCCAGAGCTTTCTGGTTTTTTGGGGGTTGCTCTTTTAGTTGCAACTCTAGCGATGTCTTACCTTCTCACATGATGCAGCTCCTAATTAGCACGAGGTAGCTAATTAAACAGGGCTGGAGATGGAATCTTCTCGTTATAGTATTGCACAAGCCAGTGAAATAGTTCAACTCTGATTACAGCCTCCGAGCTACTTGTGAGCGGAATTGTTACCAGAAGCAGCACACGTCTGTACTTTTAAATTATCAACAAACTGTAATTGGCCACTGTTGGCAGGCAGAATGGTCTGAAGACATGTATTTACATTTAGGACCCCAAATATAGCACCTGTGTGCACCAGAATACCCTAAGAACCGCCCCCCCCTTGGCTAACACCCTCGACCAGCTTTTAGATTTTACAGTAAAAATGGATATTTTATTTGTGTTGTCCCCCACCACTTTGGTTGGCAAGTTTGCATTTTTTATAGGGGGAGAATAGCCGGCATTTTTGTCTGTGTTTTATTTTATGTGTAGGTATTTCACTTGTTTTGTTGAATTCTGAGCACTGGCAATATTTCCCCCCCTGTGAAATGGGTATTTTGTGTTGCCCACAACAGTTTCTTGTGACCCTCTTTCTTTGCAGCATAGACAGACACAAACCATTCTGTTTGTTGTGGTTCAGCAGGTATTCCGTAAGCCAACAACCGTGTTAGTGTAAATGAGGAAGAGGTTTTTTTCAAAGAGAAAGAGTGTGCACACAAAGTCTTCAGAAGGCAAGATTGCATATGTGAACTAATTAAGGCAATATGTGACACACGCAAAAAATGCCAGCTGCTAACTCCCCAACTATTACATTTTATTCTCAAGATTACATTAGTTTGTTGAACATGTATTAAATACGCATTAAAGCACATATCAAGATGAAGTTCTGTGCATTTTATTATTGCTGCGCTTATAATAGTTAAAATATTTTGTGATTTTTTTAAAATAAAAGAAAAACCCTTCGTGTGAATTTGTAAGGCTGTTTTATCTATTCCTGTTTAGCCACCCTAGGCTCCAAGTTGTAGCCAGTGGGTGGGAAAGGAATGTTTTGTATAGATAAATAAAATAAACATGCTACATATATGAATTACTAATATTTACCTGACCACATTTAATGAGCTACCTAGTGAGCTATGTATCAAGTCTGTATCAATAAATACCAGCCAGGACTATTAATCCATAGCAGCCATTTCTACCAGGACTTCTGATGATAGCGAGAAGTGTGACAATTTTGGGGCTTCTTTGGCAGCCAGCCAAATATTGGATGGGCAATATCCTGCATTTTCCTGACCTCATGCTGCACCTCTAGAACTCGGTGAATCCCTTGCTCCTTTTTACAGCTCCAGGCCTTCCCAGATTTTCCCTCAACCCTGGAGTAGGGGAAGGGAACAGGGGATTATTCCCATAGACTTGCTGTTCTTTCAGGATGCTTTGGAGCAAGTTTCAATCCAAGCACTTTGGAGTGTGGAGCATGACAATAGCAAGCCTTAGCCCTTTTACTGAGCTTTGAGCTGAAAAGGGGATTGCTCCTAGAATCAAAGAGCTGGAAGGGACCCCGAGAATCATCTAGAAACTAATATGCAGCTGGGTTCAAACCCACAACCTTGGCGTTATCAGCACCACACTCTGAGTTATCAAGTTGATATTCCTGTGGTTTTGAATGTAAGAATAGCCTGCTGAATCAGGCCAATGGAACATCTATTCCAGCATCCTGTTTTCACAGTGGCCAGCCAGATGCCTGTGGGAAGCTAAGGAGCAGAACATGAGAGCACTTTCCCCTCCGGTAGTTTCCAGCAACTGGTATTTCAGAGCATTGCTACCTCCATCTGTGGAGGTAGAGCCTAGCCGTCATGGCTAGTAGCCATTGATAGACCCCTCCTCCATGATTTTGTCTAATCCTCTTGTAAAGCCATCCAAATGGGTGGTCATTACCCCCTCTTGAGGATGCAAGTTCCATAGTTTGACTATGCAATGCATGAAGACATACAGTACAGTATTTTCTTTTATTGGTCCTGGATCTTTCAACATTCAGCTTCATTGCTGTGCTTCTAAAGTTCTCCTGTGACCACCTCAGGACTAGCGCTGCTACTGAGAGACGACCCACACACTTTTTACAGCTCCAAGATCAGGAGGGCAGCTGTGGCTTGTGCTGCCCAGCTTCCACTTTTGAGATTGTTGTTGTTCAGTCGTTCAGTCGTGTCTGACTCTTCGTGACCCCATGAACCAGAGCACGCCAGGCACGCCTATCCTTCACTGCCTCTCGCAGTTTGGCCAAACTCATGTTAGTAGCTTCGAGAACACTGTCCAAGCATCTCATCCTCTGTCGTCCCCTTTTCCTTCTGCCTTCCATCTTTCCCAACATCAGGGTCTTTTCTAGGGAGTCTTCTCTTCTCATGAGGTGGCCAAAGTACTGGAGCCTCAACTTCAGGATCTGTCCTTCTAGTGAGCACTCAGGGCTGATTTCTTTAAGAATGGATAGGTTTGATCTTCTTGCAGTCCATGGGACTCTCAAGAGTCTCCTCCAGCACCATAATTCAAAAGCATCAATTCTTCGGCGATCAGCCTTCTTTATGGTCCAGCTCTCACTTCCGTACATTA
This sequence comes from Lacerta agilis, assembly GCF_009819535.1. Taxonomy (NCBI): domain Eukaryota; kingdom Metazoa; phylum Chordata; class Lepidosauria; order Squamata; family Lacertidae; genus Lacerta; species Lacerta agilis. The sequence continues at coordinate 14,544,857 of NC_046323.1, read as the reverse complement.
CTACTGGGAAAACCATAGATTTAACTATACGGACTTTTGTCGGCAAGGTGATGTCTTTGCTTTTTAAGATGCTGTCTAGGTTTGTCATTGCTTTTCTCCCAAGTAGCAGGCGTCTTCTAATTTCGTGACTGCTGTCACCATCTGCAGTGATCATGGAACCCAATAAAGTGAAATCTCTCACTGCCTCCATTTCTTCCCCTTCTGTTTGCCAGGAGGTGATGGGACCAGTGGCCATGATCTTAGTTTTTTTGATGTTGAGCTTCAGACCATATTTTGCGCTCTCCTCTTTACAGTACCTCAAAATGCATCTTACATGCTTTTAACCTGTGCAGTTTCCGCCATGCACAGTTGAAGGCCAGCTGGTTGAAATTCTGTAAATTAAATGTGCCCATTTCTGGCGTGGAAAGAGCTATTAAGCTCCCTGTCTTGCTTACCGTGCAAGGGCAGATCAGTGTTCCTGCTCTGCAAGGGAAGGATGTTCACACGGGGGTGTATTGGTTGTGAGTCAGTGTTCGATATTAGCCCAGGCCCCAGGCACATTTTGTGACTGGCGCTGGCCCAGTTGCAACCACGTGGGAGATCTCTGAACTGGTTGGCAACTGGGGAAAGCAAAACGTCCCTTAGAGAAGGATCTGAAATATTTTCCTTGAAGCTTGAATTACTTTTATTCTGGATTTTTTTATTTTGTGTTTTAATGTGTTGCAAACTGCTTTGAGATTTGTTCTTTAAAATACAAAATGGTATAGAAATAATAAATAAATAAATAAATAAATAAGTAAATATCCCATGGGGTGGGGAAAGCAATGCCTAGACATTGCATTGTGGCGACCATAACCCAGGTTTAAGGTGCCATTTGGTGATTAGATATTACATTGGTACCTTGGTTCTCAAATGCCTTGGTACTCAAACAACTTGGAACCCAAACACTGCAAACCCAGAATAAGTGTTTCGGTTTGCGAACCTTTTTCGGAAGCTGAACATGATCCATTTTGAGTGACAGAGGTCTGTTAGTTTTTGCTATTTAATTTGTGTTTTTGTTTTTGCGGCTTTTTTGGTTTTTTTTTGTGGCGCTGTGGAACCCAGTTCAGCTACTGATTGTGTGACTGCAGTACATTGTTTGTTGCTTTCATTTAATGGATCAATGGTCTCATTAGATAGTAAAATTCACGTTAAATTGCTGTTTTAGGGGTTGTTTTTAAAAGTCTGGAACGGATTAATCAATTTTGCATTACTTTCTGTGGGAAAGCGGGCCTTGGTTTTGGAACGGACTTATGGAACGGATTAAGTTTGAGAACCAAGGTACCACTGTATATCTGAGTTTCTGACACTGGTTTGAGTATACGCAGCTTGTGTATCAGTGCCATCCCCAGATCGTAACCCCCACATAAGATTGAATGTACTGTACTTGGAAAAAAGTGCACCAAGAACTCTGGCCAGTAAATTTCAATGGTGGGAATAAATCCTATTCACAACTCAAAAGTCAAACAAAAGTATGTATTCTGAAAAGAATTACAAACTTAAACAAATATTACAGCTTCAAACTCACAGTAGTATGTGTGGCACAATAATTCGTTACAGTATACGGATACAAAAGTTTTTAAATAACAACAAATTCATTTAAGTCGTTTCATTTATTGAGCTGAAGTTAAGAGCGATTCTGGGTCGAAAACCAGGACAGGGCCCTGTTTCGATGTGGATACCTTCGTCAGCTATGGGTTGTGTTAATTTGTAGTACTCGTATGAATATATCTTGTAATTTCTAGGTGTGAATTGATCAATGTGTATCTTAAGCTTTTCTGTGTGTTTTCTGTTCTGTACTTGGAGCTTAGCATGACTGCAGAGATGAGATCCTGTTCCCTCCCAAGCTCCAGTGTTGAAGGAAAGGAATGGGGCTCATCCTGCTCATCCTAGAAAGTGATGCAACACTTCCTTTAGGGCATGTGGAGAGTGGAATTATGGGTCCCGTTATGCAAACATTGGGAATTAATCCAATTCCTTTTCAGTGTCCCTTGCAAACTCTCTTGCATTTCTATGGTCACCCTTAGAGAGGGGCACCCTTGGAGAGAAATCAGCAGTTCTCTTTCCTAGTGAGAATCCGGAGCTTTCCACCTTGAAACTTCCCCCCAACACTTCATTTAATTAAATTTAAAACATAAACAGAAAGGACTTGCAAAATTTAAGAAGAAAAGCTGAGCTTCCTGTATTCAGTAATGCCTTGGTTTATGCCAAAAGCAGGCATTCCACAGGAAGGCGGACATTTTTTAAATTTCTCAGATGCAAAACTTTATAGCCCACAAACATCTGAAATATCCGTTCGGAGGGCTTGTTAGCAGCCGAGCTTAACTGTTTGTTATTCTACTGAGAAGAGTTTAAAATCTGAGCTGCAGTTTCAACTGAGGCTTGTTTGTAAAAGTTGGCACTATGTGCTTAGCCATTTTAGAGTTGTATTAGGACTTTTCTATTTAATACCAGACTGTAGTGTAGGAACATAAGTGTGTGCTGGATCAGGCCAGTGGCCCATCTAGGCCAGCATCCTGTTTTTGCAGGACCTGAGCACAAGAGCACGCTCCCTTCCTGTGGTTTGTGATATGCAGAAACAGAATGTCTCTAACAGGGAAAGAGTTTGGTATAGAATAGGCATATGAGGCCTCAGGTTCTTGGGCACAGAAGCAGTGTTTGAAATTAGCCAGGCGCCAGGCGCATTTTGCACCTGGCTTTTGACCACTTGCGACCAAGTGAAGATGCTTGGGTGCCAGGATATCGTTTGTCATAACCATCTGGGGTCATTGGATCTGGGCTGTTTTCACACACTAGTATCCCATCCTGTAGAATTCTATCAGTTATATTTTATCTGCACAATCAGAATGAATTTCTGGAACCAAATTGCATTTTTTTCTGTGCAGCCTCAGCAGGAGCAGTCACAATTAAGAAAAAGAGGCCGGAATAGGCCAATATATACCGTATGTGGACTGTCCCTGGATGGATCAAGTGACTTTGTTTCTTTAAGTTCTCAAAGCTCTTAACCTAGCTCAAGGTTGTCATCTGATCCAGCCAGATCTTTAACTGAGAATCAATCACAGTCAAGTCCTCCATTGAAAAGTAAGACTTTAGAGCCGTCTTACCCCCAAATGTCAACTAGGCATTCCATTTTGGCGACGGTAACCTTGGTTCAAGGAGCCATTTGCCGCTTGGGTTATATTTCCGAGTTTCTAACACTGCACATAAGTGCATGGGTTTAAGGTATGTGTATGTATATACACATTTATGTGTGCATCCACAAACACACACATCTAGGAAAGATGTGTGTTCTAGTTGCAAGGAACTTTACAGTGACTGTAAATTGACCAATACAACCTGTGCTAGGTTCCAGTGTAGACCAGCCTTTGCCAACCCGGTGCACCCCAGATGTGCTAGACTACAACTCTACATGACTGCTGGCTAGCGCTGATGGGAGTTGTAGTCCAAAACATGTGGCGGGCACCAGGTGGGCAAAGGCTGGTCCACAGAATTCTGTTGTTCCAGTTCAACCCTCTCCTTCTCATACTTTTACTTGACAGCTGTAGTTGTTGATTATCGGCCCCCAGGAAGCGTTGCCAGTTCTCTCCCTGGAGCATTTGCCTGCTATGCTGACACCAGCCAGGAGACAGACATCTGTGGTGTTCCAGTTTTATGCTACTGACAGATGCATGTCTGATAAAGCAAAACTGTTGCTCAACAAGCCACATTAAAAATGAAATAAAACTCAGCTATGCAGCACTATAAAGCATGGGGATTATATTAGTGGGGGCTGCAGAAGGGTGGTGGGAATGGGTGATTGGCTGATAGGTGTGGAAAACCTGTGGACCTGATAGGTGTGGAAAACCTGTGGTTAATGATAGCAATTGGTCTTGCAGGAAAAGGCAAGGAGAGAGATGGCTAAAGATAGCTTTGTCATGTATAATGAGATAAGAATCCAGTGGCTTTGTTCAGACCAGGTCTCTCCATGGTTTTAAGTTTTGTAATTGGTTGCAATTCAGCATTCCCACCACCCTTCTGAGTAATACCCCTCCCCACTCTCTCACTATATATAAGGGTCTGGTGACTTCTGTTTCAGTATACTGTATCTGAAGAAGTATGCATGCACATGAAAGCTCATACCAAGAACAAACTTAGTTGGTCTCTAATGTGCTACTGTGGGACACGGGTGGCGCTGTGGGTTAAACCACAGAGCCTAGGGCTTGCTGATCAGAAGGTCGGCGGTTCGAATCCCCACGACGGGGTGAGCTCCCATTGCTCGGTCCCAGCTCCTGCCCACCTAGCAGTTCGAAAGCACGTCAAAGTGCAAGTAGATAAATAGGTACCGCTCCGGTGGGAAGGTCAATGGCGTTTCCGTGCACTGCTCTGGTTCGCCAGAAGCGGCTTTGTCATGCTGGCCACATGACTCGGAAACTGTACACCGGCTCCCTCGGCCAGTAATGCGAGATGAGCGCCGCAACCCCAGAGTTGGACACGACTGGACCTAATGGTCAGGGGTCCCTTTACTTTTACCTTTAATGTGCTACTGGAAGGAATTTTTTATTTTTTATTTTGTTTTGGCTATGGCAGACCAACATGGCTACCTACCTGCTTCTGTTTTAGGATTGCTTTAAATACTAAATCTGTTTTTTTTGCTGCTGTGCTAATGGGTAATCCACATAGCCACTGTACACAGTGAGCCGCTTCAAATGTATACATATGCTGACGCCCTGCTGTTTGTCAGCCAGCTATCATCACATGTAGAGTTAAGCTTTGTGCTTGTCTCCAGAGTAGGAGTTTTTGAACGTTTGTCAGAAGGTATCAAAAACTTGATTCTGTGCACGGTGCTCTAGGCAAGGAGCTGACATGTAGAATGGGATTTGAGATGATCATCACCACATATCCATTGATTGTCTGAATTTTCTCTTTACTACAGCACAGTTGAATCACTTGCAATGAATTGGTTTCCACCAGGGAATAATGGTTTCCACCAGGGAATAATGCTCATCTATATATCCCTATATATATGTAGTTGACTGACAGGTGCCCATTATTACGGATGAAGTTGAGGCTTGCTCTCTGTGCATTCCTTCTGTTTGACAATGAGGTATTACATTGGTGTTGATTCAAGTTCTGGCAGATTGCTCAGAGGGCTGGCTTTTAAACAACAGGAAAAGGAGATTTCTGATGTGACCAATGAGGCATAAAATAGGTTTGCTGGTAACCAAACATATGGTAGATAAAATGCTGCTTTCACTCCCCCCCCCCATGATATCGGGCATACTGTAGCATCATATTTAGAAGTCTCTCAGGGACACTAAAAGCTTCGAAATAAGTATTTTTGTGCAACATTCTGCTAAGAGTAATTTAAGTCATTTCAAAAGTTAGTTTATATAAGTTCTGTTCTTCTGTTTTTGCCTATATAGACTTTCATTTATTTCAGATGGCAACATCTATCATGGAAGCAAATCCCAAGGGCTTTAAAAATCTATTTATTTTTCCCTCCCATCAGGAAGTGTATGAAAAATATCGCATTCATGGCTTTTGAAATCCCCAAAACATTCCGATCCGTTCTTGTCCCAAAATATTGAGTTGTTATTTTTTACTAATAAGATAATGGTACATATTTTTTCCCTCCGTGTAAACTGACAGAGAAAATATCTATGTTTTATAATTAAAGTCTTTACTCCAAATACTACTTTTTTAACGCTCGGAAACAATTCTCTTATGTGGGGTGGGGAGGCATATTTAGCTAGCAGACCTATATAAAAGGTAAAGGGACCCCTGACCATTAGGTCCAGTCGCAGACGACTCTGGGATTGCGGTGCTCATCTCGCTTTACTGGCTGAGGGAGCCGGCGTGCAGCTTCCGGGTCATGTGGCCAGCATGACAAAGCCGCTTCTGGCGAACCAGAGCAGTGCATGGAAACGCCCTATATAGAAGAACATTAAAATGTGCTTTATTTATCAGAGTGGCTTTATTTATGGTATTTATGATACCCCCAATGTTGCTTTATGGGGTGGAAATAATGGGGATGGAACCTGAATATTCTCCAATGACTGGAGTCCTTGCAAATCCTTTTGGCAAGAAAGATCTTGGGCCTCCCTAATGGGACAATGGCGGCCCAACTGAGAATGGAACTGGGTCTACCATCCATCGTAGCAAGGGCCCATATTAGGATAATTACCTTCTACAAATCGCTTGCTGAAACTCCAAATTCCCTGTTAACTAAACAAGCCTCCTTAGCCTTCACCGGCAGCAGCACCTGGTCAAGGGGCATGGAGACCATCTGTGATCGATACTCCCTTCCAGATTTCGCCGCCCTATCCTCATGGGACAAAGACAAAATTCGCGACTGGATTTTTGCTAGGGACGCTGCCCTTGATCAAGAACTATCTAATGCGGCCAGACTCTCCACGTGGTTCCCCCGCATGAAGGTAGTTAGATCTCTAGCCCACTATTTGAGTGATCTGATAAATCCTATGCTAAGAAGGGCCTTTACACTAGCTCAATTTCATGCCATCCCCACAGCATTCTTACAGGGTGTATTTTTCAATACTCCTCTGGATATTTGACTCTGCCCATGCAACAAAGGAAAGATAGAGGACTTTATTCACTTTTTCCTCTAATGCCCACTATATGTCGCAATAAGACCTAGGCTTTTCCAGCTGTGGAAGAGCACTATGAATTTTACTGCATGTTCCACGATTAGAGAAAACATGATAAAAATGTTCTATCGTTGGTACATGACACCTGAGAAAATTGCAAAGATCTATAAGAGCCAATCCAAAATGTGCTGGAGATGTGGAAAGGAGACAGGTACTTTTCTCCATGTATGGTGGGAATGCAAAAGAATAAAATCCTTCTGGAATGAAGTATTCGAACATCTAAAGAAAATCTTAAAAATAAACTTTGACAAAAAACCAGATTTATTTTTGATAGGATTAATTCCAGAAAGTATACCCAAAAACAAAATAAACATATTATATGCAACAGCAGCAGCAAGATTGCTGATTGCTAAGAATTGGAAAGGGGAAAATTTACCAACTATAGCAGATTGGAGGGAAAAACTCCTTAAATTTGTAGAAATGGCCAAAATTACAGCTAATATTAGAGGACGCACAAATAAAGATTTAATTAAAGATTGGGAAGGATTAAAAGAATACATGGAGAAATACTGTCCAAATTACGAAATTTTAATAGACTGAGTAGAGAGATCTGCACGGGAAAAGGAGGATAAAAAGATAGGTTACAAACAGGTAGAAGATTATTTTTCTTTGGAAAAGAACGCAACTGAAAACAATAAGAGAAACTGGAATTCTAGATAGATGATCACTCATGGGGGAGGGGAGGCAGGGGAGGAAGGGGAGGGGGAGGAGGGAGGGGAATTTTGGATGGATAAATGTTGTAATATTTTGTTTGATATTCTGTTACGGATTGTTTTGTTTTGTTTTGAAACAGTTGTACATGTATATATTTTTATTTGACAATAAAGGAAAAAAAAAAGACCTAGGCTTTTCCCTCTAATCCCGCTGACTATCACCAGGGACGTTGACCGCATGAAATACTTACTGGCGGATGCCAACCCCTTGATTTCACGTGGAGTGGCCATCTATACATTACAGGCCCTGAAACTCAGGACCACCTTTTCGGCTAACTTGCCTTAGCCCTATGTATCTTCCTGACATGGACACTATTGTCATGCCCTGCTATTGTTCTCTATTTTATCTGTATTATCCAGCACGATTTTACATCCAATGTTTTACTGTATCTGTAGTATTTCTTGTATAATCGCGCCAGGCCACTGCCTGGTCTTTTACTATGTGCTATGGCCATATGGCTAATGCAATAAATAAATTGATTGATATGAATCACCCTTTGTTGAACAGAGCCCGGGGAGATGTACCGTATTTTCCGGCGTATAAGACGACTGGGTGTATAAGACGACCCACAACTTTCCCAGTTAAAATATAGAGTTTGAGATATACTTGACCGCAGATTCTCCACCCAGCGTATAAGACGACCCCAGACTTTTGAGAAGATTTTCCTGGATTAAAAAGTAGTCTTATACGCCAGAATATACAGTACTGTCAAAGGATAAACAATAAAATTACACCAATCAATAAAACTAAAATATTCATAAAGTCACACAAATGGAAAAAACACTATCCATCCCTTGCTTTTGGGGGGAAACATATCAGACTGAAAAGGTGTGGTTAAGCAAGTGTCTTTAATTGAGGTTTAAATCCCAACAATGAAGGGAGCAAGCACAAAAAGGAAGGTTATTCCAATAAGCAGGATCGAGCCATTTGGTATTGGAGGAGGCAGATACTTGGGTCTTGTGCCACTTAAGGCTTTATAAACTGTTACCAACACCTTGGGTCCAGTAGCTTAAAGGTAGCCATTGCAGCGCAATAGAGCAGCCCCATTTATTTATTTTATTTATTTACTGAATTTATATACTGCCCTATACCCGGAGGTCTCAGGGCGGTTCACAGAAAAGATCACAATATATAAAATCAAAATAATAACAATAACCTAATGACACCCCCCCAAAAAGAGCCACATTTTAAAAGGGTATAGGATGTCCATCAGGTCAACCAAAGGCCTGGTTAAAAAGGCGAACCTCCCTGGAGAGAGCATTCCACAGACAGGGAGCCACTGCAGAGAAGGCCCCTTCTCGTGTTGCCACCCTCCAGACCTCTCAAGGAGGAGGCACAGAAAGAAGGGCCTCAGAAGATGATCTCAGGGTCCGGGTAGGTTCACATGGAAAGAGGCGGTCCTTGAGGTTTGCGGTCCTGAGCCATTTATTTATTTGCATTCAACTAATATATCCTGCCAGCAGGTGTCCTGTGCAAGGTCTCCCACCTGTGCAATGGGCCTTTCCCCCTCTCTTCCCTTCCCAGCTCCCATCATTCCACTAGCCAACATATGCAGTAGTCAGGAAGGATGGCAGCTGTAGTCCAGCAACATCTGGAGTGACAAATATACCCCTTTCCTCATTTAACAGGGTTAAGTAATTTGCCAGATTTTTTCTTCTTCAAATAGTTGCAGTAGCTGTTTTTATACATACAACACAAACTTCTCATGAGATTGCACCTGGGGGGGGGGAGGGAGGGAGTCCAACCACTTTTTTCTTTTGTTGCTCAGAACTGTAAATCACATGTGCTATGAACTTGCATGAATGTGTTTACAAAGGAAAACACCCGCAAAGGAAGTGAGGCTTAAACCCATATAGTTGACATGATGTTTGCAACAAAAGGTAGGAAATTCAGCGTTAAGGCAGACATCCCACCTTCAGTAGGGCTGGGTTGGTGTGAGGCGAAACATTTCTTTTCAGTTTCTTTTCCATTTACCGGTAGTTTTGTGTCCTAACTCAAGTGTTACTTAAGGCTAATCTCTGTGTGTATTTGAGCGAAATATACACACGAAGTGTTTTGCAGGTATATTTGTACATATGTGGGTCTTGCTGTTCGCTGTGCATTTTGCATAGGGATCCTCATTGTGTTTTGTATTGTAACTGCCAACGGGCCTGGCAGTAGACTGGCTCATTTAAAAAACGGTGCGGTGTTCATTATTTATACATTTTGGCCAGACCTCTGATTGCATCACCTTTGGCACCTGTATTGTTGTAGCATATTTGGCTCTTCGGGGTGTTATAGTGAGAGCCAAATCTTTTATGTTACGGTATGTTACTGATTTTAAAATGAAAGTCTTACAGCTATAGAGACTCTTAGTGTATGGAGTGCTTTTCTGGTTTTCTTTATTTTCACGACTATTCTCTCAAATATCAAATCAACATAAGCCTGATTTCAAATTTAACTTTTTTTTAAAAAAAACAAAACAGTAGTCATATTCAGTAAGCCTCATTGCTACAGCAGGGCCTTTACCCTTGTCTTTTCTTAAATAAAAGATGCCCAGTCATCAATGGAAGATGCTCCTGGCTCTTTAATCTTGCCACAATGCGGGGATTCTTCGCTGGAGCTTCCCACGTGCAGGACAAGGTCAACTGCACGTGGGATACCAGTTGCTGGGGGATCTGTGGCCAGCGCCTCACGTGTGTCCTTGCACGGGCACCGGCCAAGCCTGCGGACGGGACGGCCGGTAATTCCGGAGCCCAGCTCACACCGCGCCGTGAAGAAAGTTGTCCGCTAGGCTGAACCTGAAGGATGCGTGAGTCGTTCGGATGAATAAGTGCCTCGAAGATGTTTCTGCAAGCACTTGGGACCTCCTAAGTTGTTCCCAAAAAGCAAGGAACCAAAATAAAGGGCGGCCAAAACTGCGGCCAAATAAAGTGCTAGTAAACGATGAAAATTAAATCTAAATGAAATAAAGACAGACAACCATGGTTTCTTTTGATGGCTTTGGCTGACCCATGCGGGCTATTTCTTCTCTCTGTACCTTGCCACGCAACTTTCTCTCAGGGCTTGTCCGCTCTAAGACCATCTAAGCTAGCTAACCCTTTACCGAAATATCTTCCGCGATCTAACCCTCTCTAGCTCCTATCTCACGTTCTATCTCTTGTTACTCTTTTCCTATCTATCTGCCCAGCACGGGGAGCCGCAGCCTTTTATTGACAACGAACAGACAACGTCATGATCAATAGTTTTACCAATCAGAACACTGTTGCTGCCCTTGAAAAGGGCGGGAAGCAGATTAACTGACCACTAACCAATTTGAACTTGGAACCAGAAAAGTCCCTGTGGAGGGATCTCAGCGGCAAGTCGCCTACTGGATCCTCCTTTCACTTTCACTTTAACGTGGAAGTATACATCAAATAGTGCACAGAATTGACATTTAAACAAGTACACACGATCGTAGGTGCAAATGCACCCACGAAGTGTATTCCCACACCACAACACATCTTTGGAGCAAGGGCAGTTTTGCTTGCTTGTTTTGCTTGCATGTTTCCATTCCATCTTTTCTAAACTTGCAAGAACAAATCCGCCAGATCAATAAATGAACTCACCGCCATAGATACGATGAGCCTTCCTATGTGTGGTGATAAAAATAATTACCACCTCCCACAATCAAAATCTGCTCTTATTATATCTCTGCTCATGCACACTATAAGATGGCAATCCGAAAAGGAATCCATAATATTGTTTACCAAGGAAAGCTGAAGACTCTGAAGCAGTTAGGTTTGCCAGACAATGCCTTCAACTATAAATCACAGATAAAGCAAAATAAATAAATAAAAAACAAATGCATGAATGAATAAACAAACAAATAAATCAAATAAATAAAAAACAATCACAGATAAGCTTTTCCCCCCACCACTGGGGAAAACTTACACTGCCTCTCATTTTCATTTACAACTCTTAGCAGGACTTCTCCAGCTGATCTTGTTGGGTGGGGGGCAGTTTTAGTATGCTGCTGATATCTCAGATAAATCAACCTTGTCAATAAATTAATAAAAGTGAAGAGTCTTTAAAAACAGATAGTCCTTGGGACTGCGAGAGGAGAGACAAGCGCTCCATCCCTCTTGCGCTGACCTACTGAATTTTAGTGCTGCAGTTCCCCCCCTCTGCAATCCGAGCCTCTTGGGTTTGCCGATCAGAAAGTCAGTGGTTCAAATCCCTGTGATGGGGTGAGCTCCTGTTGCTCGGTCCCAGCTCCTGCCAACCTAACAATTCGAAAGCATGCCAGTGCAAGTAGATAAATAGGTACCGCTGTGGCGGGAAGGTAAACGGAGTTTCCATGCGCTTTGGTTTCTGTCATGGTGTTTCGTTGCACCGGAAGTGGTTTAGTCAAGCTGGCCACATGGCCCGGAAAGCTATCTGTGGACAAATGCCGGCTCCCTTGGCCTGAAAGCGAGATGTGCGCCACAACCCCATAGTCGCCTTTGACTGGACTTAACTGTCCAGGGGTCCTTTACCTTTACCTTTATCTGCGATCCATTTGGCTACCAGGCTTGTGCTTGAATATAGAGCTGTGATCACCTAACAAATATTGGACAGATTCAGTTAACCTTTCCTCTTAATGGGATTTAGGATGAGAAATGTGCGCTTGCTAACATTCCATTGCAAAAGAGAGCAGTGTAAACATTCATGGAGCTCATCTGTGTTGCTTTTACAGGTAGGTAGCTGTGTTGGTCTGCCCTAGTCAAAACAAAATAATAATAAAAAATGCTTCCAGTAGCACCCTAGAGACCAACTAAGTTTGTTCTTGGTATGAGCTTTCGTGTGCAGTGTATCTGAAGAAGTGTGCATGCACACGAAAGCTCATACCAAGAACAAACTTAGTTGGTCTCTAAGGTGCTACTGGAAGCAATTTTTTTTTTTTAAATTGTTTTATCTGTGTTGCTTGTTTGTGTTCAGAAGTTCACAGACAAAGGAGGCTGGTGGCCAGTTTCCAAAGAGATGATTCACTTTCCCTCTGGGAATTGTGATAAAATGGATGATGCTTTCTGTGGTTGCTTGGAGGGTCTCTCTCTCTCTCTCCCCCTCCCGCTTCTGCAAAAGACTATGTACCCTCTCCAGTAAAAACACAAAATTCTTGCCCTCTTAGCTTGTCCTCAAATTCTTGAAGAATGCTGACTGTCAATTTGTACTATATTTAGCTAATTACTACTTCATAGTACAACCTAATTATGTGTGCCCATTTCTGCTGAATCCAGATAGCAGTCTTGTCACTAGATGCTGTTGTCGAATCTGTAAAAGTGTGACAACTTCTGATACAAGTGACAAACCAAAATCGCAAATTGAAAGGCTTTTCTGACAATCCTATTTTCCTCCATGGGGTTGTTGGTGGAATGATTTAAGGACGCATGCAAAACCTTTGCATCAGAATTGAAAATCCACATGGGTTATCCAGGAAAAGGAGCAGTAAGCAAGTTCTGGCATGACTCTCTAGAATCTTGATTATGGAGTTTCTGGGAGAACTTTTTTTCCTATGTATACTTCCACTGAAATAATTCCAAGATTTCTGCCTTGCATTCAAGATTTCAAAGCAACAACTAGGCATTACCTTGGCAGGTGCTTTTGCTCCCAAGCCTGTGTTTGTTGGGGTAATAATATGCTTGCCGAGGGTGAAGAGGTGCCCATCCTGTGAGGGTGAAGGGGTGCCCATCCTGCGAGGCCAGTTCGCCTGTCAGAGGCCTTGCATCCTGTTTTGGATCCTGGATGGGGGGAAATGGAGAAAGGAGTTGTCAGGAAAGAATCTTTGGGGAGAGGGAAGGGTCGATTACCTCCCTCCCATCCACAAATCCTCTGCATTAACATTACCAGATAAAAACAGGTTTGGTAATCCTCAAAAATCCTCAAACGGCGGCTCCCTCGGCCTGAAAAGTGAGATGAGTGCCGCAATGCCATAGTCACCTTTGACTGGACTTAACCGTCCAGGGGTCCTTTACCTTTTACTGTGCATAAATGAAAGCAATGCGTTCCCATTTGTTTTTCTACACGTGCTGATAAAGACCTTTAACTGATTATGTCGTCAGGAAGGAGGACTCACATAAAATTCAACTTTGTCTGGCAGGGAAGAAAAGTTCTGGTGTGTATGCAAACACATTTTGAATGAGCAATGACAGTATCTTCGGTGGCAAGGTGAAGTATCATAATTTTAATTTGACAAACGCGAGCTCGCGTGATTAAGAAACAAAAGAACATGCCGTTTCCCCAAGAGGTCTCGGTCTGGAGCAAGAAATACACAAATACTGCAGCGAGCGTCTATGTGGGCAGTAGCTGGCTGTGTCAGATGTGCAAATGTGGGGTCAGATCTGACCCAAAAACGTTTATGCTGCAGTAAATTGCCATACTTTCCCATGTATAAGACTATGATTATTTCTTTAAAAATCATGCTAAAAAGTGGGGGTAGTCTTATACATGGGGCATTTGATTGGTTGCTGCCGAGGCTGTCAGTAGTTACTGTGTGTGTTATTGGTTGCTGCGGCAATGGGTGGTGTTGATTGGCTGAGGCTCCAGCAGTTGGGCGGGTGATTGGCAGCTTCTGCTGGCGATGGGACAGACGGGAGGCGGAGTTTGCGACATGTGTGGGTGAGCGATTTTTGGCAATCCTCCCCAAGAAAAGCTCAACAACTCTGTGCCATCTCCCCCCATTTTCTTAAATTTTGAGTCCCCCCAAATAGGGGGCATCTTATACATGGGGGCGTCTTATAGATGGAAAAGTACGGTAGTTTGTTTATAACAGGCAACTGCTGCTACCTGTTAGGTTGTGCTTTTGAGAATAGCAGGTGAGTTAAGATGTATTTCTTTGAGCTTTAGAGTGACACGTAGCTCATGCAATTCTTTTTGTCTGGATAAACCAAAACAAAAGAGCCTGGGCAATAGAAGATTGCAGAAGCTCCTCAAGTGCCATGTTCTCAGCCAATCATATTGTTCATGAAGCCTCAGTTGTATATGTGTGTTAGCATTTGTTAACCTTATGAGAAGAAATAATAATAATAATAATAATAATAATAATAATAATAATAATAATTTAATTTATTATTATTTATACCCTGCCCACATCTGGCTAGATTTCCCCAGCCACTCTAATTAGTGATCAATAGCATTCAAAAGTGTGTTTGGAGAGGTGGAGGTGGGTTAGATAAGTGCTAATGGTTGTAACCTGCCTTCCAAACAGGTAAGCAAGCAGGCCTATGATGATCAATGCTTGCTTTTACTTCCCGCTTGCAATACTTTAAGGAATTGCTCGTGATAAAGATCAGTTTCTTGATGTATTCCTTTGCTCTGAAAACAGTGTTAAATTGCTTGTTTCTCTGTTGATCAAATTTGGAACGGCTTCTCCCCCACTCCCTCCCTTTATACCTGTGTTTATAGATACTTGCAATGAAGGATTACATTTCACGAATCTGATAAAATGAACTTTTGTCCACTAAAGGTTATAGATTTTTTTATATATATATATGGTCCAAGGCCACCGCCTTGCCAGAGAAAGCTTTGCAGCTTATTTTAGTTTTTGTTTAGTACTGTATTTTATTTTATTTTTTTAAAAAAAGTTTTGCCTGAGGTATGTTGATGAAAGGTTATGCCATAATAAAATGGTTTAGCCTTCAAGGTGCCGCAAGACAGTATGTGGTTTTGATTTGCAGAAAGGTGTTTTACTCCCGGTGACTTAAGATTGATATTGTGAAGAATTATTTCATTTCTAAGGATTGCATTCAAATGTATTATACTCAGAAAGACCCACTGAAATTAATGGACCTAAACGTCAGTGGATCTGCTCTGTGTATGATTAATGTTGGATATTGCCCTAAAAGTCTGACCAATGTTTGTAGATCTCTGGGTGGCATAAGAAGAGCATTTACAATGTTATCAAGCATAACTAAATGGCTCAGGACTGCAAATCTTAATGACCACCACTTTCCATATGAACCTACCCGGACCCTGAAATTGTCTTCTGGGGCCCTCCTTCATGTCCCTCCTCAGTCAGGAGGGTGGCAACACGAGAACAGTGGTGTAGTGGTTAAGAGCAGTAGACTCGTAATCTGGTGAACCGGGTTCGCGTCTCCGCTCCTCCACATGCAGCTGCTGGGTGACCTTGGGCTAGTCACACTTCTTTGAAGTCTCTCGGCCCCACTCACCTCACAGAGTGTTTGTTGTGAGGGAGGAAGGGAAAGGAGAATGTTAGTTGCTTTGAGACTCATTCGGGTAGTGAAAAGCGGGATATCAAATCCAAATTCTTCTTCTTCTTCTTCTTCTTCTTCTTCTTCTTCTTCTTCTTCTTCTTCTTCTTTTCCTCCTCCTCCTCCTCCTCCTCCTCCTCCCCATCTGTGGAATGCTCTTCAGGTGAATGAAGGCGTTCACCCTGGTGCCTTCATTCTACACTTTTAGGCACCAAGTAAAAACGTTCCTTTTTAACCAGGCCTTTGGCTGACCTAATCAACATCCTATGCCCTTTAAAATGTGTCTCTCTTTTGGAGTGTGTATGTTATTGGATTATTGTTTTTATTTTTATTTTATATCCTGTGATATTTTTGTGTGAATTGCCCTGAGACCTCTGGGTATAGGGCGGTATATAAATTGAATAAATGAATGAAATGAATAACTAGGCTCGGTTATCACCATTTTAGGTTGAAAAAGCAACCCCAATTTACTTCAGTAAAGTTTTGCTTCCGCACCTGGTGTGTATGAAGGAGCAAAGTAAATGTTTGGAACAAATGTAAATTTGTCACGTTAAATAAAGCGTGCTTTTTTTCTTGTCCGCAGCTGAAGACCATTTATCCAAAATGCTTGATGGCAAAATCAAAATCCGAGCACTTTGCAAGTTTTGTGACGTGATACCAACCAGCTGCATGAATGAAGGCCATTGCATCAGTAGCTGTAACCTCACTTCTATATGTGAGGATGAGAATGAAGTTTGTGCTGCCGTCTGGTAAGTTCACTCTGGTTGCATACAAGCATGTGCATTTGGTCTACAATTTTCTTAACCCGCAAAAGTATAAATTAAATGTTGTTCAAAACTTGCGAAGTCAGGTCTTTCTTCAATTCCATGCTTCCACCATTCAAATAGGGTTGGATCTTTAATGTTCCGCTAAGTGGCTGTAATATATGTAGTTACAGGTAGGTAGCCGTGTTGGTCTGCCATAGTCAAAACAAATTAAAAATTAAAAATTAAAAAAATTCCTTCCAGTAGCACCTTAGAGACCAACTAATTTTGTTCTTGGTATGAGCTTTCGTGTGCATGCACACTTCTTCAGATACACTGAAACAGAAGTCACCAGACCCTTATATATAGTGAGAGAGTGGGGAGGGGCATTACTCAGAAGGGTGGTGGGGATGGGTGATTGGCTGATAGGTGTGGAAAACCTGTTGACGACTGTTAACGACTGCAATTGGTCTTACAGGAAAAGGCAAGGGGTGAGATGAAGAAGTGTGCATGCACACGAAAGCTCATACCAAGAACAAACTTAGTTGGTCTCTAAGGTGCTACTGGAAGGAATTTTTTTAATTTGTAATTTGTTTTGACTGTAATATATGTGTTTGTAATTTGATACTTAGTTAAAAGGTCTAGAGACTGATGGCAACTAATCATTATTTCGGTTCTCAGTAAAGCATTACATGCATATAACCTTAACCCAGGATTCTTCATTCCAAAATAAAAATGTGCAAGGTTAGTAGTGATATACTTGCATTCTAGTACTAATGAAAATGCTACACTTGTCAAGGTTTTGATTTTCCTTGTCTCAAAAGAGATTGGGGTATCTTGTTGGCCACCGTGAAAACAGGATTCTGGGTTGGATGGGACCGTGCCCTGATCCAGAAGGCTCTTCTTACAGTCTTATGAATTATTCTGGCTTTGAGAGTATCCGAATTCCCTGGAATGTAGTGGTGACTCTTGATTTCAGGCACACATTTCAATGGAGTTGTGAAATCTGTCAAAACTGCAACCTGATGTTTCTAACTGGGATAGGTGATGGAATCAAATCACAAGATGTTCCCTAATAGTAAACTTTACCAGGTCCTGCATAGATAAAAGTGATGACATTACTTTGCTGACACTGCGTTTGTGTCTAGTAGGGATGCGGGTGGCATCTAAACCACTGAGTGGTCTAAACCACTGAGCCTCTTGGGCTTGCCGATCAGCAGGTCAGAATCCCCATGATGGAGTGAACTCCCATTGCTCTGTCCCAGCTCCTGCCAACTTAGCAGTTCAAAAGCACACCAGTGCGAGTAGATAAATAGGTACTGCTGTGGTGGGAAGATAAATGGCATTTTCGTGCGCTCTGGTTTCCCTCATGGTGTTCCATGTGCCAGAAGCGGTTTAGTCATGCTGGCCACATGGCCTGTGGACAAATGCCAGCTCCCTTGGCCTGAAAGCGAGGTGAGCGCTGCAACCCCTTAGTCGCCTTTGACTGGACTTCACCATCCAGGGGTCCTTTACCTTTTTACCTTTTACCTTTGTGTCTAGTCAAAGAAGATGTCATGTACATGTGCAAAATCTGCACAATCAAACTAAAATACACACTGGCAACGTCTATATTATACTAATATAAAAGATCAGCAGCATGATAATTTTACAAACGGATACAAGATTAAAAATGAGCACTGTAGCAATCACTGTTTCGGCAATGAAGTGTCATTCTTCAAAGGTGCCAGATCCTTCTTTATATTTAAATTCCTTTCTAAAATATATAATTTTGTCCTTGATAACATGCTGTAGAATGTCAGCATTGGAAATATCGGAACATCCAGCTGTGCAAAATTATATATAAAATACAAGCTGCCTGAAAACCCGCCTTCACAAGCCAAAGGAAAGAACAAACTACAGTATACTAATTTATTTTGATTTATTGGGCATTGTGTGTGTGTGTGTGTGTGTGTGTGTGTGTGTGTGTGTGTGTGTTTTGTGCACAAACTCATGTAAGTTCAAATTTTGCTGGATCTGATTTTTACCCTGCCTTACAACTTGTAAGGAGAACAGACAGTTCCAGTGCATGGCTGCTGGTAAACATAAAGAAGGGGCTTGGAAAAGTGTTACCTGTCGGTGTTGTGACTTGCAACAAGAAACCCATTACAGCATCCAACCATTCTGGATTCTAGCCAGGGCCAGATTTAGGTTTGATGAGGCCCTAAGCTACTGAAGGTAATGGGGCCCTTTATATGTCCAGCTGTCCTTTGTCAACAACAAATTGTCCCTGTTTTTTTGTGTTGAATATATGCTTATATGGTCATTTATGGACCTAATAGGTATCTAAAGCAATTTGCCCATGTTGCCATGCAACCAGTCCATGCAGAATGTAGGCACCCTATATATAGAAACGAGCAAACCAGTGATATTTTAGGGCAGGGGGTCAGCAAACTTTTTCAGCATGGGCTGGTCCACTGTCCCACAGACCTTGTGGGGGGGGCCGGACTATATTTTGGAAAAAAAGGAACAAATTCCTATGCCCCACAAATAACCCAGAGATGCATTTTAAATAAAAGCACACATTCTACTCATGTAAAAACACCAGGCAGGCCCCACAAATAACCCAGAGATGCATTTTAAATAAAAGGACACATTCTATTCATGTAAAAACACGCTGATTCCTGGACTGTCCGTGGGCCGGATTTAGAAGGCAATTGGGCCGCATCCGGCCCCCGGGCCTTAGTTTGGGGACCCCTGTTTTAGGGAGCAGGCTAGCAGGCAGGGCCCATTACTTAACATCATAGGAGCCTACACAATTCAAAACACTGTTGCTGTATGTAGTTTTTTTTTTTTTATCTTATGTTTCGGAAATGTACATCCAGTTTTTTTCCTCCTTTAATTTTTTTGGGGCCCCCAAGAGAGTGGGGGCCCTAAGCTGTAGCTTGTTTAGCTTATGCATAAATCTAGCATTGCGAGGAAAGACAGATTGGGAAGTTACTTGAAGACCAACCTTCCTGACTTCCCATGAAGAATACAGCTAACCACTTGATGTTGCCTTTGCCATGCTCCGAAGCTGGTAGAAGCCCCAAAGGGGAAAAGCCTAGCCACAGCTGTAGTGTTCGTCTTTGCATAGGAAGTAGGGAGGAGGGGGTGCGGCTTTCGAAATGGTATTGGTTCTTCCAGAGCCTGTTTATCCTATTCGGAAGAAAGGTTTGGTCCTAGCGTATGGCACTGTTGGAGGAGTGCCAGACTTCCTCCTACTGAAGGTTCAAACACAGAGATACAGAGGCAGAGACATCAGATGCTATAAATAAACTAGGTTAGTTTATTCTTCCTGAAGAATAAGAGAAGGATGAAACAATGATCATCTATATCTTGCAAACGCCTATATCCGGGGATGCCAGAGAATTCCAACGGAAATGGGAGAGAGAATTGCCAATGCTCGCTCAGTGGTCCCATCTCTGCAAGAGAAATCAGTTAAATGAATATGATCGGTATTTGCTACTGCTGTTTTCTTTCTGTGAACAGTACATAATTGACAGCACACAAACACACACACTCGGGTGTTTCCTTTGCATTGGCATGACTGGTGTAGAATAACATACAGTGGTGCCCAGCTAGATGAAAATAATTCATTCTGCGAATATTTTCATCTAGCGGGTTTTTCGTCTAGCGAAGCGGCAATGTAACCGCGGTTTTCGCTAGACGAAAAAAAAAGACGAAAAATTTTCGTCTTGCAAGGCAGCCCCATAGACTTTTTCGTCTTGCGGGGCAGCCTCCTGCTAGACGAATGCCTTCGTCTAGCGAGTTTTTGGTCTAGCGAGGCATTCGTCTAGCGGGGCACCACTGTACTGATAATTAAGGACATGAATTCCACCACAGTGGACAGCAAGATGGGGGAGAATACTGGATTTGCTGGAAGCTGAACTGCAGCAGAACAGAAACAGGGATGTCTTCTTACATCCCTGCATGAATCCCATGATATCACAAAATCACACATTTCCGTTGTACTAGTGGTTGGTTTCATGGGTCATAAAATGTTGCCCCATGTATCTGGAGCAACTTTGCAACAACTTGTGCAGATCCGGGGACTGCCAACTTTGAAATTTCTGTATTCCTATCGGGCCATTGGCTTTCACTGTCTTAAAATCAGCTGCAAGTTACCTTGAACTAAGGCCCTGTTGCTAGTTGGCCAGCTTCGTATGTCAGGCTGATGTTGGGCACATCTGAGATGTACACCCTAGGGATTTTTGCATCACTGTAGGTTACATCAGCTATGATCCATCATGTTGGACAAAACCACTAGACACGTGCTTGCAAAAGGCTCACTAGAACACCTGTTTGAGATTGCAAGAGAAAGAGAGACAGCAAACATCACGTAGACCTCAGTACATAGCATTTATCTTAGTGGGACACATGTTGTACAAGTTTGAATTATGCGACGAACAGGCGGGATTCAGGGCATTCTTGTTTTCATCGTTCTTATTCTTCCTTGTGCCTCACCTTTCATCCAAATTGGTTCCCAAGATGACTTACAGGCACAAAACTCCATGCTGACAAATCTTGGAAAGAATTAAGTTCACTCTGGTGAAGGATAGCACTGTCACTCTGGAAAGATGCGTTTCGAACCATTTGCCCCCAAGCAGCGGCACCAAAACTAACCCAGCATAAGTTACAGAGAAGTTGTAGCTGCGATATTTTCAAAGTTTATATGAGACTCGACAACTGGCTAGCTTTACCTTGAATGCCAGCCCTCTACCTTCAGTTTCATGTTGCCATTGTTTTAATTATTTCTGCTGCTGCTGATTAAAAACCCCATTCTTTTACAGGAGGAAGAATGATGAAAACATAACCTTGGAAACAATATGTCATAATCCTGCACAAAAGCTGCACGGGCACATTTTGAGTGACTACAATTCGGATAAATGTATAATGAAAGAGATGAAGGGAGATGGTGGTTTGCTGTTCATGTGCTCCTGCAAAGAGGAAGAATGCAACAACGAACTTATTTTCTCAGGTAAGCGTTTGTGTGTGTGTGAAGGTTTCGTTTGGAATATGCATTGCTCTTTTAATTTGCTTTCCTCCACTTACCCCCTTCCCGTTACGCTGTCGGGTGCGGCGTGTGTGTGTGTGTGTGGTGGGGTTGTTCTTTTTAGGATATCCTCTTATAATAGAATTTCCTGTTATGAAACATCCTAACCTTTGTCACAGTAGAAAAGGCCAGAGGTTTTCCAGTAGGAATCAAAATTGAGAAGCCATTGTGTCACTTTAAGGCAGGCTTCCTCGAACTCAGCCCCTCCAGATGTTTTTTGGCCTACAACTCCCATGATCCCTAGCTAGCAGGACCAGTGGTCAGGGATGTTGGGAATTGTAGTCTCAAAACATCTGGAGGGTCGAGTTTGAGGAAGCCTGCTTTAAGGTCTGCAGTGTCAGTGTCACACATGCATGCCGTGTGATGTGGCACGCTGTGCTTGCACCGTGTTGCATGCTGTGTGGCTTGTGTACATGACATGAGCACATCACGTGCGCCGACCTCCTCAAGCGTGCTTTGTAGCTGCTTGAGTCCCTGACGTCTCATCCGGCGTGGGACTGCTGGGAATGACTTGCATAGAACGGCCTCATAGGCCAGATTAGGAGCCCCATTGGGCCAGATTTGGCCCACAGGCTGCAGGTTCCCCACCTATGGAATATAGGGAACGAAGGAGAGAGACGTCAATGCCAAGCCCAAATTGCAAATATTTTTATCATTCTATTATATTTGTAAACCACTTTGAGGGTGTGTTTTCTTAAACAATTCAGCGGTACGGTATATAGATTTCGTGAAATGAATAAAGCCAAGGGAATTTGCCTGCTCAGTTAGGGTGAATCGTAATGCTATAAATAGATTAGCAGAGAGTACGAAGCGGAGGACCAGGGAGGAAATGTGAGGTAAGCGAAAACTTATCTCAAATCCAGATCGATGCAGTTTTTTGGCCATCCACTTTTATTAATAGGTAGGCTGATATATTCTTGCAGTACCTCTGAACAGCACAAGACCACAACAGAGGATTGCCAGGCTTATGTGGTGTTTTATAAGTTTACTCCTTCACATTTTGTAAACCCCTATCTTTACACAGCCGGTAAAGACACTTGATGAGAGTACCTGAGGGAGGCTTTGGCTTTGATCTTGTCTGCAATTTTTTTATAAAAAACTTGCATTTCTTTTTTTAATCTTGTCTGCCTTATTTAATGAAGTGCATTATCTCGGTGCTGGCAGGTCAGTCAGGTAGATAACGTGCTAGTAGCCGACTTTAATGATTTCGTTCACGTCTGTTTTCCCATCTCTGTAGAAGAAAACCGCCTGGAAGGTGCTTTATAGCAGTGTTTTTCAACCTTTTTTGGGCAAAGGCACACTTGTTTCATGAAAAAAATCACGAGGCACACCACCATTAGAAAATGTTAAAAAATTTAACTCTGTGCCTATATTGACTATATATAAAGTAATTCTCTTGAATAGGAATCAAATAAACAAATTTTTCCCACGGCACACCAGGCAACATCTCGCGGCACACTAGTGTGCCACGGAACAGTGGTTGAAAAACACTGCTTTATAGAAATGTATGAGAATTAAACAGGAATTTTGCAACACCATGAAGAGTTTGTTGGCCTTCATGGTGGCACTGCAGTAGTGGTGGTGAGACACAGAGGACCTCTGATGAGAGCCATAGCATTGTAGAGTTGGAAGGGACCATGATGAGGGTCATCTAGTCCAACCCCTCGCAATTCAGGAATCTTTCGCCCGACGTGGGGCTCGAACCCATGACCCTGAGATTAAGAGCCTTGTGCTCTACCATCTGAGCTATGCAGCCTGAAATGCAGTATTAAACCTCAGAGCTAACTGAAGTAGGTGTAACTGTTGTCGCTGCTGTATGCTGGTGCATTTTAGTAGTTTTAATGGTGTTGGGTTGTATTAAATGTAGCGCTACACAGGTTGTTCTGCTGCGCAAGGAGAATTCCATGTGCTGGCAGAACAATCTCTCACTTTGATGCTCCTGTGCACTCCCTAAATCTGTTCTAGGTTTCCCCCCAATCCTCCAGAATGGATTTGGAGATGGCACAAGGCTAATGCACTAATATAGGCATAAGCAAACTCGGCCCTCCAGATGTTTTGGGACTACAACTCCCATCATCCCTAGCTAACAGGACCAGTGGTCAGGGATGATGGGAATTGCAGTCTCAAAACATCTGGAGGGCCGAGTTTGCCTATGCCTGCACTAATACTTGTGATAACCCCAAAATGGAGTTGAATGCTGCCCATTGGCTTTAATGATGAAGTGAGTGGTGATTTTATTTTATTATATTTGTAACTTGTGTCATTTTTGCACATTGCTTTAAGCATTTTGAGAGGGGTGAGGGAGAAGCAATTGAATTCTAAACGGATAAGCTCTCAACTGGACACACACACACACACACACACACACACAGTACTTTGACAAGCCAAACAGCATCTCTTCACTGCCCCAAATATAATGTGCATTTTTCTTACTTCGTTAGCACGGGTGGGATCAGTGCCACTCCTGTTTTCTCCCAAATGGATTGGGAATTGTACCACCCATGCACCCCTGCAGTAAGCCTCAGTTGTTGTTTTTGCTTCCTCTGTGGGTTGAGCTTGTTACTGAAATTTGTAGCATGCTCTCTACATCTGTTTATTGTGTATGCTGTGTGTAGAGCATATCAGATGCTCACACTTTCCTTTCATATGTGCTGCAGAGACTGATAGCTTCTAATGTGTAACAAATTATGAAACACATAGTCCGGCTGTGCTTATTGCTGTGAGTCATCTCTGTTTCACTTGACTAATAGTAATTTTAATCATATGTCAGTGCTATGGGATCTGCATTCCAAAGCCAACCAACACACCCTTGTAGATTTTGGCTGGCTTCTTACAGATTAGTCAGATTGTACTTGTTTTCTGCTTAAACTACACAAACCAGGTACAGTCGGCTTGTTGGAGTTATTTCCTGTCTCGGTGCTTGCAAAATTTGCCCCAGAAATATGCCAAAAGCTGTGTTCTCATTTCTAGTAAGGCTGTTGTGTTTCGCAAAACTCCCCTGGAGTAGTTGCTGTTGCTCTGAAAGGGATAACCTACATTGCTTCCTGGAAAGACTTTAGTTAATCATCTAGTGCACCTCTACCATTAAAAGACTGATACTCTACAAAAGTGTCCCAAATGCTCAATCCTGCAAGCTTCTTCTACACCAGGGGTGGCCAACTTCCAAGAGACTGTGATCTACTCACAGAGTTAAAAACTGGCAGTGATCTACCCCCTTTTGGGGGGTTCAGGTCAAAGTTGTTGAGCTTCTTTAGGGAGGAGGAAAGCGACACTGAGCTTTTTTTAAGGAAGGAAACCCTGTTTTTGGTGGTTCAGGTCATTTTAGGGGTGCAGGGTAAAGATGTTGAGGTGTTTTTTTTTTAGGACAGCCAAAGTTTTTTAGCTTCTTTTTTAGCTACCAGTGATCTACCACAGATATCCAGTGATCTACCGGTAGATCATGATCTACCTGTTGGACATGCCTGTAGCTACACAAACCCACAAGGAGAAAACCAACAAATGTGTTTGGAGTGCAGTCCCTAACTCAACAGATGTTAACTGAGCAGGAAAACTGGGGGCTTTACATTTAATTGGGACGGAGGGGTGGGTTTGAGTGTGCTTAGGTTTGATAGTCATCTAGAAATGGCCCGAGATGAATTACCGAGGTGAATTGACCATCCTTTCCAGCAAACCAGAGCAGCCTTCATCCTGGATATGTAATGCTCAGGGAGAAATAGCAGTATTCTGTAGTTTGGCTGGCAATTCCAGGAGATCTTCCATACTAGGGTTGGGCGATATATTGTCCATTGCTGGTTTGAAGTCCATATTGTGATATCGGTTTCATAATTTTTGACCTGGCAATATATCACAAATTGTGTGTGTGTGTGTGTGTGTGCGCGCGCACTATGCAGAAATCACAATGTGGGGAAAACTGTGACGCCAGGTAATGCTTCTCTTGATTCCTGCAGCCTCTGCTGGCTCAGCTCTCCCCTGCCTCCTGCAGGGGGCCGTGACTCACAAGAGCAGGAGGAAGCAAAAATCACAATGCAGGGGAAACCGTGAAGCTGGCCAGTGCATCTACATGCCTCTGTCCTTATTTCAGACATCGTGATATATTGCAATGTTTAGCTGGGTGATACATCACAAGGTTGAAGACCAGATACCGCCCAGCCATATTCCATATCACCTACTTCTGCATGTTAATGCTCTGGTTCTCGTTCTCCCTTTTCTCTCTCTCCTCCCAGCAAAAAGGCAAACCTGTTTCTTATCGCCCCCAAACTAATATACCGTATATACTCGAGTATAAGTCGACCCAAATATAAGCCGAGGCACCTAATTTCCCTACAAAAATGTGGGAAAGCTTATTGACTCAAGTATAAGCCGGTTCACCTTTGCCACTGTGGTAGAGGAGGAACGAGCAGCCCAAAGCAGCCCTTTGGGCTGCTCCTTCCTCTTCCTCCTTTGCTGCTGTGGAGCTCACCCCGTCGCAGGGTTTCGAACCGCCATTCTTCTGATCAGCAAGCCCTAGGGCTCTGTGGTTTAACTCACAGCGCAATGTTCCCTTGTGTTATAGAGAGAAGGCTGGGATCCTGTCCTGTTTAAGCAGGAGCCAGGGAAAGTGAGCACCTGTGGGGTTTTAATACTTCCTTAACTGATAGGCTTTCTGCCTTCTGGGGTCTAAAGTTTGCATTTATGTGAGCAGTTCAGGAATGGAACAAGCTGCCTGGGGAGAGTAAAGAACCGCCATTCTTGTACACTTCTTAAGGAATGTTTGACTTGAGTATAAGCCGAGGGCAGCTTTTAAAGCACAAAAAGTGTGCTGAAAAACTAGGCTTATACTCAAGTATATATGGTACCTTGTTCTGCTCTTCAGCTCTAGCCTCGAGACATTTTGAGCTTTGGTGCTGCCTTCAACGGATGGCGTTTGGGATGTTATAGGGAACGTTCCTCTAGGAAGTATTCAAGAGCGCCTCTCCAGATTTAGCGCAGGGTGTTTGTGCCTCTTAGAGCAGATCTTGGCTACTTAAGAGCGTGCTCAGATGAAACCCCAAACTTCCTTTTGCAGCACTTGCACTCCCTCCATAAGACAACTGGCACGTTGTCATCCCGCTTTTATTGTTGTGGATTAGTGTTCCTCTTAAATGGAAACAGCCCCTTTGGGTTGCTTGCCTAGTTAGCCATGGCAGGAAGACAAACGATTTTTACAGTATCAGACATGCGGTTTCCTGTCTGTGTTTAACTCTGAGCAGAACATTGTGGCCAGCTGGTCCTCTGCTCCTCCAGACAACTGGATAATAGCCTGTAATAATTTTGTCTTTTGGACTGTCATCCAGATGTACCCTTCATGTGGCTCTTGTCTTGTGCATGTGTGCTCTTGCTGCTATAGTGGGGCATGCATTTCCCTGCATAGACTTTCTGCTGTATTTAAGATTGGGCCATGCGTTTTGTCTATAGCCGAGGTAGGGGACCCACCCCAGATGTTGGATTGCAACATCCATCATCGTTGACCATGCTGGCTGGGTCTGACGGGAGCTGGATTAAAAAAAACTACTGGTTTGTCAATACCAGCAAAGTGAGTTGCCCTCATGTGAATGGTCTTTGAAAGCGTTTTGTTTGGCTGGGGATTTTGCCCCCCAGCTTCCACCTCCCCCAACTGTTTGTGTGTATGTGTATATATGTGTGTACAGCGGTACATTTGTTCTCGAACTTAATCCGTTCGACTCCCAAAACCATTCGAAAACCAAGGCGCAGCTTCCAATTGGCTGTAGGAGTGTTCTGCAGCCAATCGGAAGCTGCGCCGGACGTTTGGCTTCTGAAAAATGTTCGCAAACCGAAACACTTGCTTCCAGGTTTGTGGCGATTTGTTCGGCAACTAAGCCGTTTGAGAACGAAGGTACCACTGTATTTTCTTCTTAAAAGCTTATTATCAGCTTGAAATGCCAAACAGTTAAAGATGTACTAAAACACTTGATTATGTCTAAATAAGCAGAAAGGTGTGTGTGTTTGTTGCGTAGAGGCATAAAATTGTGAGTGCAGAAACAGGTTCTGATTTCTCAAAAGATGCTAGGCACTCCTTCCTAATTAAATAACTCCTAACAACAGGTGAGTTACAAAGGAACGGCCACCCTTAATCTTGTGGAAGCTGAGATTTCTAACCCCAGTCTCTCTAAAGGCACATTTCTCCATGTTTAAATATGATTGTCGGTAATAGTAGTTATTGAGAGCCCCCAAGAAACTTGACATTTGAAAATATTTGCAATGGGTAGAATTAAATCTAAAGACTGCATGTCCCATATATTTTTATTTTTAAACTGACACTTTTTGGGTGGGTGGGCAAACGGGAACTTGGCATGTGCTGCAGCGAAATGGATGTGATTCATTTTGATAATGGCAACTTTTAACCACACTCTGTGAGTCAGTGAGATGCTCTTTTAAGCTTGCACGATCCCATGTTGTTAAATGTTATGCAGAGAAGTGGAGTGGTGGTGGGGGGACTTTCATGGGGAAACAGATTTGAGACTGAGTGGTATCTGTTGGTTTAGGTTATAGGCTTTCTTTGCCAAACCAAATTGTGTCAGTCTGGCAGACGACCTGCACAAACTGGAACTTGGAGCGCGGTGGTGTTACAGTGGAAAACTTTGTCTTCAAAAGCAAAGTATAATGCCAATGTGCTTTTAGTAGCTCTTTATATAACTCTCTTCAAGGAAACATCCCGGTTTTGGAAGGAAAGGCTAAGAGAGAACATTTCTTTCCAAAATGAGGATGGGGGAGCAGCAAAAAAGTAGAAATTAAGGTATGAAATTTTATGTGGCATGCTGAAAGAAAGAATTTCCAGCTGAATAGCTTGGTTGGTTAGATCATGGTGCTGATAATGTGAAGGTTGCAGGTTCAATCCCTGTATAGTGGTACCTCTAGTTGCGTTCACCTCCGGTTATGTATCCTTTGGGATACGTACGCGACAAACCCGGAAGTATTTTTTTGGGTTTCGCCGCATATGCATGCGCAGAAGCGCTAAACTGCACATACACAGAAGCAGCACCTCCGGTTGCGAATTCCTCGGGATGCGGCCGGACCCTTGGAACAGATCCCGTTCGCAACTGGAGGTACCATTGTATAGGACAATTGCATGTTTTTGCATTTCTTTGGATTAGGGTCCCTTCCAACTCTACAATTCTATGAATTTTAACTGAAATAGGTTGTTAGCTGGTGACATCCACCTGAAAGAAATGAAAGCTGCACTTCCCATGCACGTAAACACAATTTATTGTCTTTACACGGAAACGCCATTTACCGGTACCTTCCCACCGGAGCGGTACCTATTTATCTACTTGCACTTTGACGTGCTTTTGAACTGCTGGGTTGGCAGGAGCTGGGATAGAGCAATGGGAGCTCACCCCGTTGCAGGGATTTGAACCGCCAACTTTGTGATCGGCAAGCCCAAGGGGCTCAGTGGTTTAGACCACAGCGCCACCTGCATCCCCTCCAGCTAGAGGTTCTTTTTGACTCTCTCTTTTCAGTCGCTCCAACCCCATCCCCTGTGTGTCCAGCCACTATCTTGAATTAAAGAACAAGTATTGCATAATTTTCCAGGAGGAATTTGTAATCTCGTGTTTATTTATCATCATCATTATTGACAAGTTTCTTTAAAAAAAACTTGCCTCTGCTACAGATATATATATTTGCATTCCTGCATAACCAAATCCTATAAAAAAATCCAAGTCTCTTTAAAACTTAACCAGTTCACAGTGAATGGGGGACTGCTCCTCTGACTGCGTTCACATGGCTTCTTGTGGTTTATCCATAGTTGGTGTGCTCTGCTCAGTCACAAACTTCTGTTTCACCCCTCTCCTGTTGCAAGCAGTGGTTTACCTTTACATTACAAATGTGGGCAGCATGTCAAAAAGCATGTTGGGGAATAGTTCCCTTGCCTCCTTAGCTTATTTCTTAGTTTTCTGTATATTTCTGGCAGGGTGAGGTGCTGAGCATTCAGACATGTGATTTTCCATCATCTCTCTGAATTGCTTCACTCTTGAGAAGGGCCTACCTTCTCATGTGACTTTTCTGAACATGTAGCTTAGTTTGAAGTCTTAACCTGTCAGGAGCGTTGCTTGGAAACTGACTTTACAGGCACCTCAGCTGAGCCGGAGAAATTACATTTTTAAAACAGTGTGTTGGATTGTCATGCAAATTGCCTACACGCTAAACATAATTTGCCCAAATGTTCGTCATTTGTAGTTGTCGGGCAATTTGGCTAAACAAATCATTGCTGGTGTAATGATTTACTGTAATTCTGCAGAATACAGTTTGTTCTCAGAGCGACATGCTCTCCCCTCTACCACCCATTTATGGGATTATGTAAGCTTCAGAAACAACCAAGGTGAACTACTAAGGCTTTAGATGCTCGAAAAGAGTATGGAAAGGTAAAAAGCAGGGGAAACATTTCACAAGCAAGGGGCAATAGGAAAGGAATTTAAATAATTTCCTGTGTACGAACTTAGCACTGTAGCTTGCTTATGAGGCCACCCCTGGATTTCAGTTTAACCTTGCCATGTAAGTGTTAATGAGCGGAGAGGATTGGAATATCCAGACCACATCAATGCATTCATGCGCCTATGCATGCACAAGAATTCTAGACTGAATAATGCCCAAAATAACAGAGAGGTATATGATGTTTGAGAAAGGTGGTGTTCTGGAGAAACAGACAGTGACAAATAAGGGGGCACAATAAATTGGTGGTGTGAATACCATATTTTTCCATGTGTAACACGCCACCGTGTATAAGGCAACCCCTATTTTTGGGGACTCCAAATTAAGGAAATGGGGGGGGGGTTGCCCAGAGTTGTTGAGCCTTTTTTGTGGGGGGGGCGATTGCTGACACATCACTCACCCTCCTGACTGCCGCTGCCAATCGCACGCTTCAACAAAGTCACGAATCGTCTGCCCACTCACCACCAGCAGCCGCCAATCGCCCGCCGAATTACCGTGGCAGCGGCCAATCGCCAGCAGGCCTTGCCACAGCCACCAATCACCTGCCCAAT
The DNA here is from genome assembly GCF_009819535.1 of Lacerta agilis. Taxonomy (NCBI): domain Eukaryota; kingdom Metazoa; phylum Chordata; class Lepidosauria; order Squamata; family Lacertidae; genus Lacerta; species Lacerta agilis. Next base: position 14,514,440 of record NC_046323.1, on the reverse strand, counting down.
CGCCGGTTACAATGTCCTGCTCGTGGCTGCCACCGGCTGCCACCAATCGCCCCCTCTGCACTATCCATGTGGAAGACGACCCCCAATTTTAAACATTTTTTAATACTGTAATAAAAAAAGACCACTGTCTTATACACGGAAAAATACTGTGTTTGTTATATTTTGGAAGGTGGGCTGCTATCAACTGTATCTTCCTGTGCACCATTATGATTGCTGGTCACTAAATTATAATGGAGAACAGGACTATGAATGGTTGCTAGTCATTATGCCTGTATCCTACAAGATGCCACCCACTTCCAAGGGATACAGGATACATTCAACATCGGCAGTTTCTGCTGGAAAACAGGCCATGGCCCCTTGGAATGTGGGTGGCTGTTGCCTTTACTCCTCCCAAAATAAATATTATTATTATTTTTTGCTCTGAATTGTATCATCAGTTTTAATTCAAATAAAAAAAAAGTGTGCCTGAGCTGCTGGTAACTTGGGAAACTGTGCTCTTGATTATTTTTAAGGATGGATCGTAAGCGCAGTGTAATTTCCTTTAGAGCTGGAATTTACATTATTAATTCGCTTAACGTCATTCCAAGAAGTACCATGTTAAACCTCAAGCGTTAAAAGGGTTGCAGCCTGTTACTTGTACAACGATTCTGCTCGTTTGGTGGTGTGTTTTTTTTGGGTGTGTGTGTTTTATATAGTTCTCGGTTCTGTTTATAAGGCTTTGCGCCAATGGCCTTAAAAACATCCTCAACAGTATGTAACTGTAGGTCAAACTGACGTTTACCATAATCGGAAGGGACCCTGGTAGCCTTATGGTGGCCCATAGATTGCCAAGTTTGGAAACACCTTGGAAATAGGCCTTTTCAGCTGCAGTGCTAACTCTCTGGAATACTCTCCCAAAAGCAATCCAGCCAGCTCTTTCTGATGCTCCAAATGTCTTTGTAAAAACCCAGTTGCTCTCCTAGGCCTATTTGGATGATTGAGGGTGCTCTCCTGCTTAGGTGCCATTTGAAATTATGTAATTGTAGCAAAGCATCTATTGCATTCCGATCTTTATTTGTATTGCTTTATTTGTCTGTATTGTATCGTTAAAGCGATGTATACATTTTCATAATAAATTATCAAATGCACGCCCCATAAGAAGGACTTTGGTGGATCAGGTCATCTAATGTACCTCTCTGTTTTGTTTTTCGTTTTTCAAAATACTGAAATGGGAGAGTGGGAAGAGGAATCTCATTTATGAGGATAACTCTCATCCTCCAAAAAAGCGAGCTTTGCCAAGCTTGGAACCGAATTCTATAAAATGAAATAATCTTGCCCTGGCTGACACACACGATAGAATTTGCACTGCTAAGACAAAAGTCTTTAACGCTGCAGAGTTGTCACAGAAGAGATTTCAGTAATTGCAGGTGGATCTAAGGTGTAACTAACACAGGCGAAACAGTAATTTTGGGAACTTATGCAGGATCAAACCAGAGGTGAATATAATAATGGAGGTTAATGTGCAACATCTGGGGAAATGTAGCAGTCTAGAGTGAACGATTTGTTACAGAAAATTATTAGCAAACAGTAGCAGATAAGACTAAATGTATACAAGTTGAAGGATACTAGTTATACAAGTTAGAGGATACATTTTATATGCAGTGGTACCTCGGGTTACATATGCTTCAGGTTACAGACACTGCTAACCCAGAAATAACGCTTCAGGTTAAGAACTTTGCTTCAGGATAAGAACAGAAATCGTGCTCTGGTGGCGCAGCGGCAGCGGGAGGCCCCATTAGCTAAAGTGGTGCTTCAGGTTAAGAACAGTTTCAGGTTAAGAACGGACCTCCGGAACAAATTAAGTACATAACCAGAGGTACCACTGTATATCTTCTTGTTTCTTGATAATTTATCAGCACTCAACAAAGCAGCCTTGGATAATCTATTGCAGTTTTAACATCTGCTTACAACTGGTTTATACTCTGCCACGATTGGTCCATCTGTTATAATAGTCCATGTGTGCACAGTTATTATCAGAGTACCAGTATGATTCACTAGCTCCAAGATTCCCTGCCTCTAGGGGCAACCCCTACGCTAAAGCCCACAAAACTCCTGGAAGCAAGAGAATCAGTAGTGCGATGCGGACACCGAGGCTACAGTTTCTAAATATACTTGCCTAGTCAGCTTTTCAAACACATTCCAGTTTGCAGCACACTGAGAAGCGGAACAGGCAAGTGTGATGGCTGGCTTTGTACACACCTGAATTCAAGGCAAGGAAGTCCAACAGAACTATTATTGTTCCATCGTTTCCTTTTCTTTCTGCCTGATGTTCAGTTACACCCATCTAAAGCTGACGAAAAAGAGTAGTTTTTTATTTGAACAAAAGCACATGAATTTGAGTGGCTTCGGCTTTAATTCTGGACACCGTGTCATTTACATAGGCATACTTAACGTGATTAAGAATGACTTGCATTACTGTTACAACTTTGCATATTGGAGGGTGGGGAGATGAGAGAGATTTTACCACCACCACTTTTTTTTGGAAGAATGCTTCCTTTGCTGCTGGACCGTGTTGGAGGGTCAAGGGCAATTGCTATACAAAAGTGGAAGATCACAGACAGGAGATTACATAAGGAACAATGTTGGAAGGGGTGTGTGATAATGACAAAAACCCATGTCACCCGGCACCCCGCCATCGCGTTTGAGGCCCTGTTTCGTAACAATGGCGTTCACCTTTCGGACATGGGCATTGATTTTTGACTGGCCAATATCGTGGAGGGCATTAAGTGTTGGTTGCAGGTGTGAGGGTGTTGACGGTGAGCCTTTGGCTTGATTGGAGGTTAGGCATTGGGTAAGCCTTATTATGGGAGGGGAGGTTGTTCCTCCGCCTGCCCCTCCATGTGAAGGGTATCCTGTTAAAGGGATCTGGGTGTGTGGTTCCTGGGCGTGGGCTCGGGGCATGCCATGACCCCAACGGTGACCCTGGGGGTGCTCAATTGATGTATATCAACCACCCTTCTGGTGGTTGACCCTTAAGAGACTTCCTGCAGTCGGACAAAAGTCAGGATATAGTCTTGCTTCACCCAGTGTGAGCCAAACCGCTCACATCTGTAACCAATAAAGTTGTGACCTTAGTTATCCCATTAACCCAATATACTTGTGTTTGTGTGTTTATTTTGGGGGGAGCTAGGGGGTCTGGGGCCTCACCACGCAAGCAGGACCTGAGTCCCCATTTGGGATTCCCAGCAACTGGTATCTAGAAACAATGGCTTTGATCCAGATTCCGTCATACTTCATTAGACTCTGAGCTTATCCACACTTCTGCTTGTCCTGTTCTTTAAAAGCATGGGTCCGAGCCGTTTTCTGCTTGTCCCATGCTTTCTGGGCTCTGGCCTGGGCAGTTTTGCCCCCACTGCTTTCTCCCAGAAAACCTGCTCTTTAGTACTAAATCGGAACAAATAGCAATCCACAGAAAAACTGTTTTCTGTTTCTTCCTATTCAGCACTAAACCATGGGTTTTCTTGGAGGAAAGTGGCGAGGCGAACAAAAGTATGAATGAGCCTTAACTTGTGAAGTCCCTTTGATTTCAATGAGTCTACTCTGTGTATGGATAAGGCTGCCACTTGTTGAATTATGTGAAGCCCCATATACGTGGATTTAGGATTGTGGCCAAAGTCTGGATCTAACTCCATATCCTAAATTATAGCTAGGGAGTTTTTTCCAGCCTAAAGGCCAGATCTAGTACTAACCCACCCTCTGTGAGCCATTTTTGACAGATGATTCCGATTTCGGCCTGCCTGTGGTTTTTCAGTAAAAGCCAGCAGCCGACACTTGTATCCAAGATAAGCCTCTCTGGTTGCTGCCTTTTAAAGAGTAGGCAGGGGCTCATCTCTGAGCTTAGCACCGGGGTTCTTAATGCTTAAAAACAAAGATGAGAGATCTCTGATCTTGACAATTAGTGCTTAGATGATCGAAGATACCAGATTCCTGTGCCTGGCAGCAGATAACTCAAAAACAAAAACACCAAAGCGGCTTGCAGATATAGGAAACAATTTACTTAATAAAACATACTAAAATGCAGCGTGCATATCAAAGCCTGGAGAAGCTATGAACAAATAGTATACTCGTGGCACAACTCTGCCAATAATGGTAGTGTCCTAGCACAGTGCAAATATGCAAAAAGTGCTTCAGATAGTTCACAACTGGACGTGCAGAGTTATGCAAGAGGGAACGGTCGCAAGGTGGGCTTCAAAACATGGTCGTGCATGATGGTGGTCGCAGACAGGCACCCCTTCACCGTCGCTTGGCGAAAATGGATCTGAAGACCTGAATTCCGGGTATCTTAACAGGTTTCGCAAGAGCTTCTTCAGTTCACAGTAATGTTCAACACGATACTATGGAATTATAAGTTCTTCACAGGCACAGTGAAGTATACTATTTGTTCATAGTTTCTCCGGGCTTTGATATGCTCGCTGCATTTTAGTATGTTTTATTGAGTAAATTGTGTTAGAGATTTCAAAGTGCCTACGTGCAGAAAGTCAGCTTATCACCTCTGTAGCAATTACCAGTTGGCAGAAAGCCAAGATCTGCTCTCTCTCCAGACCCTTAGCAACGACCTGTGATTGGTCAATGAGTTCCTAAAGAATGAGCTCTCTGTGAGAGCTGTGTGGTTGGTTGTTAGTGGTGTACTGAAGGTTGAGAGAGACAGAGAGGAGAGATTTATGTTTTGTTTCTTTTATTTGTAATGTCTGTACATACTAACTTATGGATACTAGTTGCTTCAATAAATACTGTATATAGTTATCCATGTGAGTTCCTGAGTTCCTGCGTTGTGCTGTCCAGTTAATGCTCAACAGCCAGAAGCTTCCAGAAAACCTGCGGTTAACTCTGCTGTGTCCAGGACTACGTTATTTCCTGACACTAAATCTTAAGAAATTGTTTCCTATATCTGCAAGCCGCTTTGGTGTTTTTGTTTTTGTTGTATCTATTGTTATAACACCTGATACTTTTTTGTGTGTATAGCTTGACAGGTGGTGTGGCTTGCCCCAAATGGCCTTGCAAGCCAAAGTCAGACGCTTGGTTAGACCCAGGGCCAAGAGCTTCCCCTCCTGGGTTTGAACCCTGGAAGTCCTGCTCCCTGCCTTGCAGGTCTTTCCCCACCTTGCCTGGAAGGGAGGGGTCCTGACTGACTCCAGCTACATGATCGGAGGCTGCTGAACAGACTCTTGGGTTTTCTTTAGGGATTTTGTTGCTGTTTGTGGTCCTAAATTTTTGTATCTTTGTTTTAGACCTTATTGTGATCCATGTGGAAATGGCAGACATTCACAGGACAGACATTCACAGGAGCTATTTAAGAGATGAATCTGGGCTTTGCTTGTTTTGTGACTCGCTGCTGAAAATGATGCATTAGTGGCAAAATTTGGTTTACTATTCTGTGCCAAGGAGCAGGGTCAGCCATCATGGGGCAATGGGAGTACCCAGAGCTGGGCAACAAATGCCCCTTCTCTCTCACAATCCCAATGTGATGTCCAGAATTCAGCCTAGAGGACAAAACAGTTCCTGGGCTACGTGCAATAAGCTAAGTGTGTATTGTGGTGCATCTGCTGCTTGGCAAATGTCATGAAAGTGGTTCATAAAAGCCTGAGTGGACAGTTAACCAGCAGCTGGCATGCTGAAATCCCGTGAAGCCCAGTTGAGATCACTGAAACTTCCCATCTGTGACCCCATTTAAAGTGGATGAATATTTTCACTAGCCCACTAAATGTTGAGCAGTCATACATTTCGGGTGACATTAAATAGGCCAGAAAAACCCCCAGTAAGTGTTTGTCCATGCAGAACCCATAATCCCAGGGACTGCAAATCTTTCTTTAATTTCAGACAATTGCAGCAAGAGGGGGATTTTTTTTTTTTTGCTTCTAATAACCATTCTCCAAGCAGTTTTCCTTGTACAAAAAAGGGTGTGTGCCAGGCTGTGGTTTTTTGTTTTACATGTAACATGTAGTTCAGCCCTAGTTTGAATCTTCATTAATTTTCTTTCACTTCCTTCACTTACGTCATCTTGTGGGAAACTGCTGACATTATTTTTTATTTTTAAAAAAGCTTTTATTCTTGTTCGTGTGTGTGTGTGTGTGTGTGTGCATTTGTTTCAGCATCTCCTCTCATGACTCGATAACATTTTAGTTGGGAAAAATGTTTACTATTTTAATAGAATAAAATTGGTGAATGCCTCCGCGGTATTCCTCCAAGCATTTTGGCTCCCCCACCCTCAAAATAGTTGAAATTTCTTCTGTGAACTGAATTGCTAGATAGAAAACACAAGTGTGTGATGACACAAGCCACTCATTCCACTGTGGTTGAAAGTTCCATTGTGCCTCTTACTCAGGCTAGACTTTCATCTGTTGAGAGAGAGTTGTACATACACATGCCATAATCTCAACGTATACATCTTGCTTTGCTAAACTAACCTGGTCATAACAACAATGATAACACATCCTTTAGTCTAGACTAAACTTCTTAAAGCTTTTTATTGTTATTTTTAAAGGGGGCTTACGAAACAAAGTCTTTCTGTGACAGCTTCCTCTTTTTCTAGATACTGTCACATACCAATAGCGACAAGGAATTACAATCTCTGTACAGGTTCTGGCTAGAATCACTTTTCGCCGGGCTTGCTGCAGTGAGAAATTGGTCCAGACCCACATTCTGCATATATGTTAATGTAAGCACACTAAATTCGCAAGTAAGCAAGAATTGCCCTCCCCTTTGTTTTGCCCAATTCTATTTTTACCCAAATAGAGGAGAAAAAGTAACAACAGCATTGCCTGAACTGGTTTTTTTTCCCTGCCACCGTATATACAAAGGAGCCCATTCAGTATGTATTCAGTGGGATTTGAGTGGCACAGTTGAATGGTGCTTGAGAAGCAGGAGTTCGACCCCCTTTGGGGTTTGTAGAATTGCGAAGTTTTTGCAGATTCCAGTTGTAGGTTAAAGTGAACTACAGTATTAGCATGAATTCATCTTACAGTCTCTATTGCAGTAGCATCTTTTATAAATGCTTCAGCCGTATTATTTATCTCATTCTACCAGATATCACTGAAATACCAGACGAAGACGTGAACAACGTGATTTCCAAAGTTGCGCTGATAAGCCTGGTCCCGCTGCTGGTGATTGCCAAAGCCGTGATCCTTATCTTTTACTGCTACCGTATCCAGAGGAGGAGGAAGCTTAACAAGGCATGGGCGAAGAACGTGAAGTCCAGGAAGCATAAAGACTGCAGCGATGTATGCGCCATCATGATAGACGACGACTGCTCTGACATCAGCTCTACTTGCGCCAATAACATCAACCACAATACTGAGCTTCTGCCCATTGAGCTGGACACCCTCGTGGGGAAAGGACGCTTTGCTGAAGTCTACAAGGCTAAACTGAAACAAAACACATCGGAGCAGTTTGAAACCGTGGCGGTCAAGATCTTCTCCTACGAAGAGTACGTCTCCTGGAAGACGGAGAAAGACATCTTCTCCGACATAAACCTGAAGCACGAAAATATCCTGCAGTTCCTCACAGCCGAGGAGCGGAAGACGGATGTAGGCAAACAATACTGGCTGATCACTGCCTTCCACTCGAGGGGGAATTTGCAGGAGTACCTTATAAAGCACATCATTAGCTGGGAGGACCTCTGGAAACTGGGTGGGTCTTTGGCCCGAGGGATCGCCCATCTTCACAGTGATCACACACCTTGCGGCCGACCCAAGACGCCCATTGTCCACAGGGATCTAAAGAGCTCCAATATCCTGGTGAAGAACGATTTGACCTGCTGCCTCTGTGACTTTGGGCTATCGCTGCGGCTGGATCCCACCCTCTCCGTAGATGACCTGGCCAACAGTGGGCAGGTGAGCCGTACGACAGGGCGGGGGGGAGGGGGGAAGCAAGGAAAGAGACAAAGCTGGAGGATTTAAAATGGGGCTTGGCAAAATGTCCACTACATTCGTACCTTGGTTTTCAAATGCCTTGAGAGTCGAACGTTTTGGCTCCCGAACGATCGGAAACCCGAAGTGATTGTTCCAGTTTTCGAACGTTCTTTTGGAACTTGAACGTCCGACGCGACTCCTGCGGCTTCCGATTGGCTTCAGGAGCTTCCTGCAGCCAATCAAAAGCCATGATTTGGTTCCCGAACATTTTGGAGGTCGAATGGACTGTGCTGTGATGGCTTTGAATGTGTTTGGAGGGGAGGGTTTGGACAATTAGTTATTGCAAGGGACGCACATCCTCCTTCCCTGCATAGATTCATAGAGTGGAAAGGAACCCCAGGGGCCATCTAGTCCAACCCCTTGCAGCACATGATCTTTGTCAACAAAGTCTCAGTTTTCAGGATGCAGGGATAGGTTTTGCCCCGTATCCAAATAGTTTCCACAAAATGTGACTCTTTACTCTTTTTTCCATTTATGAATGGCTGTCAACTACTCGTGCTTACAAAACGTTGAAATACCATTGTGGGTAGTGGTTAAACCTTGTGATCACAAATTCTCCTGTCTGCTTTGCACTGCCTCTTCATGTGCACAGTTACAACCTGGATTTTGTAGTTGCAATGGAATGTTCGAAACTTGTTGCTGCCGTTTTTTAAAAGAAAATAATATATTTTTTAATAATAATAAAAAAACAAGCACAGAAAGCTCAACGTGTATAGTCAGACAGGTTACTCCATCGAAAATAATTTTGTAACCATTTTGTGAATGCTGACAGGTTGGCACAGCAAGGTACATGGCTCCCGAAGTCCTGGAATCCAGAATGAACTTGGATAACGTCGAGTCCTTCAAACAAACTGACGTATATTCCATGGCTTTGGTTCTGTGGGAAATGACATCTCGCTGCAACAGTGTCGGAGGTAAGTTTCATGTGCTCCATTAGATTCCTTGTGGAGTTGTATTTTTATGTGTTTACATGCTACTTAGCTCTAAAGGTTGTAGGAATCCTCCCCACCCTCCCCACCCCCAAATACTATTAATTTACTTAACACGAACCCTTCCCCTTTCTTTCAAAAAGCCTCAATTAGTAGTTTGTGATTCACACAGGTGGTCTGTCATCCGAACAACTTCCTGGGCTAGACCTGAACCATCATTCCAAACCATTTCCAGAACCACTGAGCACCACTTCCTAAAACCTAAATGTTTTTTAGGAAGCACTGAAAAGGGTGTCAGTAGGCAGGGATTCCAAAGTGTGGTTTTTTTTCTTTTTTGTTGTTGTTTTAAAAAGATTTCTTAAAACTGCTGAAACAAGTAAGCTGCCCAGCCAGATGGGTGGGGTATAAATATAACAATCACAATCGTTATCATTATTACAGCCGTACCTTGGTTTTTGAACAGCCTAGTTCTCGAACGTTTTGGCTCCCAAACGATCGATACCTGGAAGTGAGTGTTCCAGTTTGCAAACGTTCTTTGGAAACCAAACATCTGATGCGGCTTCCGATTGGCTGCAGGAGCTTCCTGCAGCCAATCATAGCCCACGATTTGGTTTCCGAATGTTTTGGAAGTCGAATGGACTTCCAGAACAGATTCATTTCGACTTCCAAGGTACGGCTGTGTTGTTGTTGTTGTTGTTGTTGTTGTTGTTGTTGTTGTTGTTGTTGTTGTTGTATTGTTTTATTTTATTTTATTTTATTTTATTTTATTTTATTTTAATCATCATGTGTCATCTGTAAAACTGCCAGTTTCCTGGAGTGAAGTAGTCAAGTATGCATATATGGAATCAGACTGTTTCACAAGTCAACTGGTTCCAAGCTGCTGAGGGAGGGCTCTATATACTGTTAGTAGCACTCTGAACCTGGCCCAGTTGCAAATCGGTAACCGGTACAGGTTTCCAAGCACAGGTGTTCCATACTGACAGGGCTGGGAGGAGGGTATGTTTTTAAATTCTTCAGATTGATGCACACTTTTAGGTCTTCCAAAGGTCATTGCTAAGTTTCTGGTTTGACCTTTGCAACTGCTGCTGCTGCTGCTTTGTGCTTAAAAAAATAATAATTAAAAAAAATATTCACGAGGAAACAGAAAAGCTGGTAAGATACTTTTCATCATCATCATTATTATTATTACTGCTTTCCTTCCTTGGCGTTTTGGCTTACAGAATGTTCCTTTTAAGGCATGGGTGTTTTCTGCTTGTGGAGGAAGACTCTTTCATCCTTGCTGAGGCCTGATGACACTTCCTGTTTCTGTTTGAGCACTCTGGAATAATGCCTAGGGAAAGACAAGCACTCTCCCAGCAGCGCTCCACTCAGGAAGTTGCATTGCTGCCTGACTTTAAAATAACCAGGCTTTTGCCAGGAAAGACTGGGGGTGGGTGGGGAAAGTGTGCTACTTTATCCATGTCCCTTATAAATTTCCCTCCTAAAAAAAGAGAAAAAAGTTAAAAAAACAGGGGGGGGGGGAAGGATTCATTGTAGATGATAAGACATCACGTTGCAGCAAACGAGAGTGCAATACCTGTGCCAAACAGGGCAGGGCTGGGAAATTAATAATCATCAGTACATTACTGATAAAATAACCTTGCCAGCCAGCCAAAATAAGCTATTATGATGATCGATATTATACCCATATGAGAAATAAAATACCCATATGAGAAATAAAACTAGGGCAGCTTTGTTAAATGAGATAAAGCAGTGTGGATTTCCCCAAAAAGGTGCAAAGTGCAGCCGTTCTCATGCAATCTTCATGTATAGCTCACCCTTCCTCCCAGAGATGCTCAGGGCAGCAAACACTCAAAAATGTTTAAATAAATCAATTAGAAATGTAATAGAAATGTAATAGAAATGCCTGGGTAGGCAGGAATGTGTTTAAATTTCTCCTGCGCAGTAATGATGAAGGGAGACAAGCACACTTCACCAGGGAAGGCATTTCACAAACAGGGAGCTACCACTAAGAAGGCACCATCCTTTGGCCCATGCCTGTTGGGCAACAGCCACCCGGAGACATCACCAACAGGGCTTCCCCTGCCAATCACAAGACCTGAGATTGATGTTATTGGGAGACATGCTGTTTTCAGGTACTTGGGTCCCAAGTGATATAGGGCTCTCTATTCTAGTACCAACACCTTAACTGTAATGGTAGAACAGTAACAATATAAAATTATAACAACTGTAAGCATACAAACTGTGAAACATTATGCACCTACAGTAAGACAGGAAAGTATGCAGGTATAATAGACTGACCGTTCACTTTTTTGATGGGATATATATATATGGAACAGTTCATGTGGCAGAATCTCAGGAAATGCATTTCCTCTAGACTATAATGTTTGTAGAAGATGTATTTCCCTAGATGGATAGCATAGTTAGTCTCTTGCAACAAAAGCAACAAAGTGCCTTGTGGCTCCTTTTGTGGCACATTTATTATGGCATAAACTTTCGAGATTATAGTCCACTTCCTCTGAAGCACGAGTGTTATCCTTGAGTTACAGGAATGCGTACGCATGGCTTGAGGAAACCGCCGGGAGGGAGGGGAATGTTAACAATGAGGTCAGAGGGAAACAAAATGCCGAAAGCTACAGACAGTCTTACGTACCTAATTATCTGCGGTAATTCACAAAACAGTTGTTAACACAGGCATCCTGGCATTGATAAGCCAATGATTACACATAACGTGTTAAAAATCCTTTGCCTTGGTTAAGTCTACAAGAGACTGCATCAAACCTCTTGTATTGTAATTTAAACATGTTGCAGTTTCCCTTTGAAATTCCTTTGCCCCAGGTCAACCCATGACACTAAGCCAGAGTTTCTTCTTGGCTATAGATCATGGTTAAGGAACAGTGTTCGAAACTCCCATTGTTCTAGGTGCACTTTGCGACAGGGAATTTCATTAGCACGAGCAGTTTCTGAGTTCTGGGTGCAGTACTGAGCCTAAGATTTCGGGTTAAAACGGCAGAGTGGAAGGAAAGGGGGAGCTTTTTCTGCCTCCCGACTTCCAGCTACTCTCTGAAGACTGGAGAAGAGACCCACTTAAGAATATTAGAGGGGTGGGCAGGGGAAGGACTTGGACCATGTGAAAAAAGAACATAATAGCTTAGCTGCAGTTCATTCATTTTCAGCTTTGCATTCTTGTTATAAAAAAAGCTCTCCTAGACATTCCGTTGTTGCTCCCATAACCTTAGTATCAGGTGCCATTTAGCTCCCAGCTTTCATATTTCAGTTTCTAACACTGTTAAGGAAGAGAGAGAACTTAACCAAGATCTGTTGCTCAGACAACATGCGAAGCCAGTCTTGGCTTAGTTACAGGTTCCAGTTAAAAAGACTAGGGAGGAGCAAAGTACCGTATTTTCCCCTCCATAAGAAGCACCTTTTTCCTCCTAAAAAGTAAGGGGAAATACCTGTGCATCTTATGGAGCGAATGGTGGTCCCAGGAGCTGACTTGCCCAGGGGCCAAAAGCAGGTTGTGCTTTTTATTTTACAAAGAAAAAAGGGGGTGTTGAAAGGCCCCCTCTCAGCAGCTGATCAGTAAGAGATCGGGAGAGAGATAAGAGTCCTGGCTCCCTTTCAGCCCCGCCCTCCTTTGTTGAATGTGCTGCAGAGGGAGGTTGTTGATTCCCCAGGACATGTGACTGGCTGATTAGATTATCTGTCTGGAAACATTAGAAACAGCTCCCTTTCCTTAAGATTTTTCAGAAATGTGAGTTGAACCCCATAAAAATGGGGCTTTTCCTCTTTTTTCCCCCTTTGCAAAAAAAGCTGCAAAACTTTTAGCTGATCCTCAAAAAAAAAACCCCAGGGCTTTTCCCTTTGCAAAAAAACACTGCAAACTTTTAGCTTATCCTCCAAAAAAACAAAAAACAAAACAGGGCTTTTCCCTTTGCAAAGAAAGCTGCAAAACTTTTAGCTGATCCTCAAAAAAACAAAAACAAAAAAAAAACCCCAGGGCTTTTCCTTTTGCAAAGAAAGCTGCAAAACTTTTAGCTGATCCTCAAAAAACCAGGGCTTTTAGAGGAGGAAAACCAGAAAAAATATTTTTTTTCTTGTTTCCTCCTCTAAAAATGAGGTGCGTCCTATGGTCCGGTGCGTCCGATGGAGCGAAAAATACGGTACGTGTTAGCCCTTCTCCAGGAACCAGGACATTCACATGGTCCTGGTAAGCCATCATTTGGCTTCTTGTGATGTGCGAACCAAGCCAATAGCTTCTTGTGAGGTTGAAGTGTTTCCCCATGGGATTTGGAATACAGTGGAACCTCTAGTTGCGTTCACCTCTGGTTACGTATCCTTTGGGATACGTACACGGCAAACCCAGAGTATTTTTCCGGATATCGCTGCGCGCGCATGCGCAAAGGCACTAAACCACGCTGTGCGCATGCTCAGAAGCGGCACCTCCGGTTGCAAATTCCTCGGGATGCGACTGGAGCTCTGGAACGGATCCTGTTCGCAACCGGAGGTACCACTGTATTGCTATTTCTGGTGCCAGATTTGTACCAATTTATGTATTCTTGCATAGAGACGGCCTTCCTTGTCCTATGTAGAATGCAAAAGGGCATTGCTGGCAGGTGATGGCATATATCACACCAAGAAGAGGAGCAGGTGACTGAAGCCCAGATGTTGCAGATTAAATTTTTAGACCCTGAAATAATAATAAAAAGGTATAGTGTTGCCATAGTAGGCACGGGAACAGAGTTGCCATCTGAATCTGCCACAGGGGGCAGGGCCCTGTGTCCAAACCTCTGTTATGGAGGGCCTGTTGTTGCTAGTGAGTAGTTGTGTTAGGGTTTGGAGTTATTGTTGTTTTTGGGCAGTGGGTGTTCTATAAGAATGAACAAGCCAGCGAGAGAGGGGAGCATCATTGTCCAATGTGGGCTGTAGATCATTGATGGTTGGTGTGGTTTCAGCTGGGAGCTATAAATGGCAGCAAGTAGCATCCTATCATTTTCATCTTCTGTTCTTTAGTAGATTATTCCTCAGCACTATTCTGCCCTTTGTTCTGTTAATGGCACTTCGTTGGGTTGATATTGTAGCCTGAGGAGTGTCTGACATAAATTCTTAAGATGGGGTTCTGTCTTAAGTTCTCCGGGTTGTGAGCCTCTGTTTTAAATTCCTAAGTTGTAAGTCTCAATGGATACAGTTGTGTTTCAAGGACTGACTTACAGGCAATGGATTTGTGGTGTGTTCTCTGGGTAGAAGCTGGAAGCACATAAATACACATTGTGGTCAGATGGCTTCCTGTTGTGTCCAAGAAAGTGAACCTTTTGCATGGACTGTTCTAGGCTCAGGTTTATGGTGGGGTGAAAGTTTTTGAAGTCCTGGTGGAACTGCTCAAGTGTCTCTTGTCCACAAATTCAGGTGATAACAATGCCATCTATGTATCTTAGACATAGGAGGCTTGTTAGGGACAGAAGCTAAGAAAGTGTTGCAAGTCAGCCATGAATGTGTTGGCGTCTGTAGAGCCACGTGACTGCCCATGGCTGTGCCATTAATTTGAAGGTGCATGTTCTCCCACAAGGTGAGTACAGAGTTTGATATCTAGATGGGCTGAAGCTCCACATCTAGAGGTAATAATCCTCATAGTATGTAGCCCATCTTTGTGTGGGATGTTGGTGTAAAGGGCCTCAAATAGCCATGGTAGCTAGTATGGTGTTTTCTTGGAGATTGTCCATGAATTGGTAGTTTCTTCAGAAAATCAGTAGTATCCCATGTATAACCTGGACTTCTGGTAGCATATGATATCTGAATAGGGTCTGTCTATTCAGACACTTTCAATAGTACCCATGCCTGAAACAATAGCTGTCCAGGACTGCCTGGTTTGTGTATTTTGAGCATTGGATCGAAGATCATAGATTTGTAGAGTTGAAAGGGACCCCAAGGGTCATCTAGTCCAACCCCATGCAATGCAGGAATCTCAACTAAAGCATCCATGACAGATGGCCATCTAACCTCTGCTTATAAACTTCAAAGGAAGGAGATTCCACAACCTCCCGAGAAAGACCGTTTCACCGTTGAACAGCTCTTACCATCAGAAAGTTCTTCTTGATGTTTAGTTGGAATCTCCTTTCTTGTAACTTGAAGCCATTGGTTCAAGTCCTACCCTCCAGAGCAGGGGAAAACAAGTGTGTTCCCTCTTTCATGTGAGAACCCTTGAGATACTTGAAGATGGTTATCATATCTCCTCTCAGTCTTTTCCAGACTAAACATACCCAGCTCCTTCAACCGCTCCTCATAAGGCTTGGTTTCCAAATCCTTTCATCATCTTGGTTGCCATCCTCTGCACACGTTCCAGCATGTAAACATCCTTCTTAAATTGTGGTGCCCAGAATTGGACGCAGTATTCCAAGTGTAGCCTCATAATAAAAGTGTAATCCGAATAGCATCTTGGATTCCAAATATGTTCACCCAGTTGATCCATCTGTCCTCCATTGGCCTCCATTTTGTCACTGCAGCCGCTAAGCTTGCTAACCCAGGACACTTTCCCCTGCAGTGACTCAAACCCTTGCACCTGGCCTAATCCTACCCCCTTACCCTGCAAATCCGTAAACTGACCCTTGGGAGTGTTCATAAAAGGCGGGGAGGTGGATTTTTGTGGGAGAAGAAAGAAAAAGCGACAAGATTAGCAATGTGTTTGGTTAGTGAAGCAGTATCACTTTTTAGATGGTCCGTTAAACCCCATGCAACAAAGGGGTTCTGTATTTGGGCTGGGAATGAAATTGTGAAATGGCGCAGGTACATTTCTTTTCTTTGCAAAGCCTGGGAGGCGAAGTGAAGATTTGCTGAATGCAATTTTTGGAGTATCCCAGCCTTTCATAGCTAGTGTTGACTTTAAACAGAAAACACACATGGAGTTTAATCTTGTATGCTGACACTATAAATAGCAGTGTCGCTGAAGGTGAAGAATCAGCCTAAGAAGAAGGCCGCTCTGTTACTTGCTGGAGTAAATGCTGAGGAGCTGAAGTGTGGGAAAACGGGTATAGTTTGCTTGATGTTTTGCCGGCATATAATTTAGAAGTCATATTTAGAAACTCGGCAACTCTGCTTTGGGGAAAGTTCGAACTGCTCCACTACCCTTTTAGCTTGGCATTTCAGTCAGCACAACAGCTGTGTACCAGATGTTACGCTTTGTGAGGAATATAATTTCCATCCAAGCATTTTGCCCTTGCAGCCAACATGGGATACTGTGAGAAAGAAAAGCACTAAGTGATTTGACAGGCCCTCGTAAGAGCTGCTTATTTTCAAGTCCTTTGTTGCCAGCATATGACATCAGTCAGAATCAGCAAGGTTACCAGGGAATAATCTGGAAAATACCTTTCAAAATGGCCTCTGTTCCTTGAGCTGCTCTAAGTAATATTGCACTGCCTGAAAGATTTGCTGGCTTGACTGAAACAATGCTTTTGGTTAAAGCGTAAACGTACAGAAAAATGGTACACAGCTGATTGCGGGAAAGAGCTCTGGAGTTTTGAGGCTCAATGTTTTCGAAAAGCACTAGTTCTTGCACTTCATTTTAAAAGCTTCTGGTGTTGGAGCATAAATCTGTGGCCAGTTTATTATTGCCTGTATGAAGCATTGGTTGGGTCAGATTTCTGTGGAGAAGGAGCTACCTGCCTGTATTGTCTACCATAACTTGAGATATGTGTGCTTTTAATCAGGAATTCGCACAGCAAACCTTTGTGGAAATGACAAAAGAAGGAAAAAGCCAATGTACATAAATTTTAGTTTCAACACTTAATTAAAATTATGGAGGAGACTTGAGAGGAAGCATGCCCACTGTATTTCCACAATTCCAATTATATTTCTAAAACGTGATGCTTTTAAAATGAACTGTCTTCCACTAAAAGTAAATTAAGTGCATCAACTGCAATTCTACCCCCCGGTTAGACATGCCTTGTTGACTTCTGAATAGGAGTTACACAGAAGTAACAACCATATGCAAGGCGTTGTTGTTGTTGTTTTAACAAAGTTATTGGCTTCCTCCCTTTTGTCAGAAGTAAGCTTGGCACTTTAAAAAATGCCCTTTATTGTGCTTCGAGTCACACTTGCTTCCTTAGGCTGGCCCCAGGAAATAGGGTCTGCGTCTGTTTTTTGTCTGCGCTTCAGTTTTGTCCCGCATCCTTTCATGTCAAAAATAGATAGTGGAGAATTATCTCGCCCAGCCTGCCTGATAGGTAGGTAGGCTATCAGTGCTCAGCAACAAATTGTGTGTTTGGTGATTGTATGGTGTCCATTGGAATAGAACCCAGTCTATACTTTCTCATGCAAAGGTGCAGAAATCACAGTTCTGACAGAAGCCACAGTGGTACAGTCGGTTTGTCTGAGGGCCCCTAAGTATTTTACTTCAGTTTATTGGTCAACCGGAAAGGATTTAGCTACTTACAGAAAGCAACCCTGAAAACAAAGCAAACCCAAAATAGGTTTCACCGTTCAAGAAGGATACTGACAAGCTGGAACGTATCCAGAGGAGGGCAACCAAAATGGTCAAAGGCCTGGAAACGATGCCTTATGAGGAACGGCTTAGGGAGCTGGGGTATGTTTAGCCTGGAGAAGAGAAGGTTAAGGGGTGATATGATAGCCATGTTCAAATATATAAAAGGGTGTCATATAGAGGAGGGAGAAAGGTTGTTTTCTGCTGATCCAGAGAAACGGACACGGAGCAATGGATTCAAACTACAAGAAAGAAGATTCCACCTAAACATTAGGAAGAACTTCCTAACAGTAAGAGCTGTTCGACAGTGGAATTTGCTGCCAAGGAGTGTGGTGGAGTCTCCTTCTTTGGAGGTCTTTAAGCAGAGACAGCCATCTGTCAGGAATGCTTTGATGGTGTTTCCTGCTTGGCAGGGGGTTGGACTGGATGGCCCTTGTGGTCTCTTCCAACTCTGTGATTCTATGATCAGTGTGGCCACGTTTTGTGGGGTGTTTTCATGTGCTACATTAGTCGTGCTTAATGCTATTGATGTGCTGTAGGTCTGTTTTGTCATATTTGATGTAGCTGTAGCTAAGGAAGGGCTGTGGCTCAGTTGTGGAGGCAAAGACTTTGCATGCAGGCAGCACTTTATTCCATCTTCTTCATGTCTCCTTACCTGTTCATGTCCACGTTTTTGTGTGATGCAAAAGCCACTTCTGGAAATCTAGTGGAGCCTACCAGAAGTTTCCGCTCATTTCCATGTTAGCGTTTCCATAAAACTTCCATTTGCAACATTTCCAGCTCGGGAAATTGCAGGAGTTTTGTGTTGACAAAATTTGAAGTGGTATATCAGAAGAAGAAGAAGAGGAGGAGTTTGGATTTGATATCCCGCTTTATCACTACCCGAAGGAGTCTCAAAGCGGCTAGCATTCTCCTTTCCCTTCCTCCCCCACAACAAACACTCTGTGAGATGAGTGGGGCTGAGAGACTTCAGAGAAGTGTGACTAGCCCAAGGTCACCCAGCAGCTGCATGTGGAGGAGCGGAGACGCGAACCCAGTTCACGAATCTACCGCTCTTAACCACGACACCACACTGGCTCTCATACAGTTGTTTCCCACCATTTAACATTTAGCTCAACCTGTAATAAGTTGATTTAAAAACAAAACAAAACCCACAGTTCTATAACACAACAAGGTATTTGAAATGGGGATAGAAGTGTTAGCAACCAGTAAAACCAGCACAATAATGTTAGTTACTTTGAATGCAGGGCTAATAGGACTTTGCCAGGGACTACTTCAGGGTTGCAGCCTTGGTTGTCATTACAGTTTAGCTACATTTCTTAAACTTCCATTATTAGTAGTAGTATTGTTTTCCCAACTTCCCCCAGTTCTTACCTGGGGTGGGGGGGGGGAAGCAGCAGAAAAGATATACATTCAGCTTGTGAGTGAATTCTACATTCATTTCAAAGAAAGCACAACAATTCCTACATTATATGGAAATCAACTGTAATTGCTTCTCTTCAGCTGAATGTTTGAGTGGTTAACATAGTTTTTAAGTAAAAGTAGATCTGATGACAGCACCTTTCCACTTAAAAGTACACAACACCCTGAATAACAAAATTAAAACATGCCTGTGCACATGCAGCTGCCACCCCAGTCCCTCTCTTTGTCCCCAATCTGTTCCACAGCTGTGGGACCCCTGCTTCTTGGCAAAATATCAAAAAAACACCCAGCTTTAGCTGAAGTGTTCTGCAAGACCTCCCATTTTGGGCTGGGCCTTAGTTATATATGCACATGGAGATAGTTGGGACTTCAATCTCGGTCAGGACCCTGTGCGTTTTGCCTTGGCTCGTTTGGTTTTCCGATTTTAGTTTTATTTGTTGTTTCCAATTGCCACAATCAATTCTCATCCCCCAGCAAACAGAAACAAGACTTGATCGCTGGCTGCTTATCTGTCCTGGATGTGCCTTGCTCAAATATTGATGGACAGAACCTTTGGCTAGTCAAACTCCGTTTTGAACTGGAGGTGAAGCCACCCAGGTCCATCATTGTCCGTATAGATCTCTTTTAGGTAGATATCACTAAAAGGCAGCTAGGCAGATCTTGGAAGTAAAGGTAATAGGACTAGTGGAAACAGAGAGCTACAATCCTGTGTTTGTGTGGTGCTGGGCAGACAGCAAAGTATAAGAAGTTGGCAGATTCCACTTATGTCAAGGAGAACAAAACTTGGCTCCACCAGAATCTTGGCCTTCAAGACTAAATGTCGTTGTGTTGTTTCCTTTCCTTCTCTTAACAGAGGTGAAAGACTACGAGCCGCCGTTTGGTTCTAAAGTGCGAGAACATCCTTGTGTGGAAAGCATGAAAGATAACGTATTGAGGGACAGGGGACGGCCAGAGATTCCTAGCTCATGGCTCAACCATCAGGTAAGAGAGCTGGTCCTTCTTGCCTGGCATATTGGCCTGTATTTGGTGGCTCCAATCCAACTGACGGGTGACAGGATTGCCGGCAACAGCTCTGTATCTCCTTGTGATATCTCCTCCTCACCCTTTGCATTTCCTCCTTGAGCTTTACTGTCAAGGTAAGGCTTAACTACATTAGAATGCAGGGCATATTTAGACAACCTGTGACCACCAGGGGTATCTGGTCAGTTTAGTGACTGGGTATGTCAAAATTGGGACGGGGGTGGCGCAGTGGTCTAAACCACTGAGCCTAGGGCTTGCTGATCAGAAGGTTGGTGATTCGAATCCCCGCGACGGGGTGAGCTCCTTGTTGTTTGGTCCCAGCTCCTGCCAACCTAGCAATTCGAAAGCATGTCAAAGTACAAGTAGATAAATAGGTACTGCTCCATCAGGTCCAGTTGTGTCCGACTCTGGGGTTGCGGCGCTCATCTCGCTCTATAGGCCGAGGGAGCCAGCGTTTGTCCGCAGGCAGCTTCCGGGTCATGTGGCCAGCATGACAAAGCCGCTTCTGGCGAACCAGAGCAGTGCACGGAAACGCCGTTTGCCTTCCCGTCGGAGCGGTCCCTATTTATCTACTTGCACTTTGACGTGCTTTCGAACTGCTAGGTGGGCAGGAGCTGGGACCGAGCAACGGGAGCTCACCCCGTCATGGGGATTCGAACCGCCAACCTTCTGATCAGCAGACTCTGTGGTTTAACAGACACTGTGGTTTAACCCACAGCGCCACCTGGGTCCCTCTGGTGTAAGTTTACTGCACCATAATTTCTTAAGCATCACTAAGCTTTCTTTCACCGCAGTAGCACCAATACCGTGTGAGGAGATTACCTCACGTTAGCCGAGTGCTTTGACGTTCAGGTGTTTTAAAACGTTTTCGCTGTGCATTTCAGGGCATCCAGAAGGTTTGCGAGACGCTTGTCGAGTGTTGGGACCACGACCCCGAGGCCCGGCTCACTGCGCAGTGCGTAGCTGAGCGGTTCAATGATTTCGAGTACCAGGACAGCCTCTCCGGAAGAAGCAGTTCGGAAGAAAAGATCCCCGAAGAGAGCTCTGTGAACAGTGCCAAGTAACAGCCTGCTACAAGACAAAACTTCCATGAAACCAAAGAGAGAAAGAGAGAGGCTGCTTTTCTTTTCCATGTGCACAAAGAGTGGAACAGGAAGAGGCGATTAGTCTCGGATGCACTTCCTGTGTCACCGAGGTTCCTGCCTCTCCCTCCAACCAGCAGCTCCAGAGAGGGCGAAGCGGCGTCCTTCGCCGTGCCATAGGAGGAACGACTCCGTTGCTTCCTGAGAACATGAGACTGTACAAAATTCCAAGAATGTTTGCACTTTATCAATGCCTGTAGATAACTATCAAAGAGCAACTTTATGTATGTATGTATGTAGATAGAGATATAGAGAGAGGTATGTATAAACACACACACACACTCGGCAAATCTCTGCAAAGAGTCTTCCAGGAAACTAGGTATAGATAGGAAAATCCTACCAGGAATCGTATGCAGGACGCCTGCTGTGAAGCTGGCAGAAAAAGTGCCTTATTCATCCCACCAGAGCCTTAAAAACGATAGCTGCCTGACTTTTATATTTCTGCAGTTGGGGGGAGGGGGAGCAGGAAAGGGTTTGGACCATATTAGTGCCTCTTTTAACATGTAACTATGCAATGGTTCTTGTATGTTTATAATGTGTTGATTCAGTGGATCTTACTGGTCTGATTCTCCACCTCCTCCTCCTCCCCCACCCTTCTCCTTGAATTTGGGAAGTTGTCCCCACCCACCCAACTTTCATGCCTGCACAAAAGATCATTAATTCTTCTGCCCGTCCCTTTCTTTGAACTTTGCCATTAACGTTAGCAGCCTGCTTTGGGGAGAGGGCAGGTTCCCAACCCCCCCCCCCTCCCCAGCCTCGCTCTCCGAAATCAGGCAGGGCCCAATTATAACCGAAACAGATGTTTTGCATTTGCCGTGCATTCTGACACAAAGTAGACTTCTCCCCTCCCTCCTTTTCTGGGACCGGTAACATCATGTCTCGTTTCTTGAGCCCTTAAGTTCGCATTTGATTTTGTGCCCGGCGCAAAAGGAGGCACAGCACGTGGACGCCTTTCCCCCCAGTGTCTCGGTGTCTGCGATGCCGTGGAAAAAGATTTGCCCCGCTCTGGAGACGTGCAGCGCGTTTTGGACCCCCTTAACTCGCCATTGTGAGCAACCCCTTCCTGCAGTCATCCAGAACTCTGGCAAACAAGAGCACATTCCTAAACTGATCCCTGCAGGCATGACTTACATTCTTCTAGTCTTCCAAAATATTTAGCTTTGGAGCTGGCCTCATGAGGAATTTTTAAATGACAGAATTTTGACCGTCGGTATTTTCATACGAGATCATCGGAGCTGCTCAAATTGTGCGGCTCGTCGTGCTTTCGAGGCCCTATGCAGTTGGCTTTGGGCACCTTCTGTGCCTCGATGTTGTTTTCTAACAGGCACCAGGAATTTGCTCCAGAAACAAAAGGTGTATTTCAAGTGCAATGTTATTATCATACAGGTCACAGATAAATTTCTTTTTCTCTCTAGGAACTTTGTGTAGCCAATAATAGGGAAATTGGTTTGGGGGGGGGGGAGAAGAGAAGTATATTCACATAGGAATTATAAATTTATGGGGGAAAATATTTATTTTTAAAAGCTTTTTTTGCATCTGCTTTTATATTAATTCTTAAAGAAATATTTAAGCATTAAGTGGGGCAGGAGCTCAATAATTAAAATGGAGTCGAGGTTTAATAGCAACAGGCTATGTACTGAACTGTGGAGCTACTGGAAAGACGGGTTTATACTGGGATCATGTTCCTAAGCAGATGTGGGGGTCAAGTGACCTCTAGTGGGGTTTCCCAGGGCAGCACCTGGAAAACTGCTACGCTAGGAAAAGAAAAGGAGGAGCTTTGCCCACAAACTGGAAAGTTTAGGGTGCCATCTAAACCACTAGTTTCAGAACTGGCATAATTTTTCAGGCCTTCCTCCATAACCACAGCTCTGGGTTGGAGTAAGTTCCCGGAGTTCATGAACTGGTAATTGTGGAAGCTTACCTTAAGATGGTTTCAGAAGAAGGTTAGACAAACACGTGAGATAAAAGGCTATGGATACCCTACTAGTCCTCATGGCTGTAGGCTAGTTCCCAGGTCCAGAGGCAAGTTTGTCCCAGAATGTCACATGCTGAGACAAGGCTCAAACTGATTCAGTACTGGTTTAAATTTGCAGCGTAGACGTTCCCCTGGGTCTCTGCTGTGTGCGTTGTGCCTGATATTTCTCATGCAGTGGCAAACACTAAGAGAGCGTCCAGTAGCTCCTGGCAACTCTTTTAACTTTCTTTTGTACTATTTACATGTAAAGGGATTCCCCCCCCCCCCATTCTTCCACGGAGCGCTTTCACTGTATGAAAATAGGAATGTGAACGTATATCACCTTGTTTATTCAAGCGTCTCGAGCACTTACCGTATTTTTGTATAAATAAAATGTTTTAGATTAAATAGTTGCGGTTTTGTTTAAAAAGGTCCTTATCTGTAAACAAACCAACAAACCAAAACACCTCTTGTAAGTTTCTTTTCAGAGTGGGAGCGATCATCAGTTGGACTCGGTCACCAGATTTCTCTGCAGCAGTCCAAATGAAGAGACTAGTATCCTTTTTCTGTGTTCTATTCATTTCATACCTATGCTCTGCACATAACAGCCTCTGTGATTAAGAGGATTGGCTGGGTTAAACATCGAAACATATAAAAAAAATAAAAAATTGTCCAGTAGCACCTTTAGAGACCAACTAAGTTTGTTCTGGGTATAAGCTTTTGTGTGCATGCACACTTCTTCAGATACACTGAAACAGAAGTCACCAGACCCTTATATATAGTGGGAGGGTGGGGTGGGGTTTTTCTCAGGAGGGTAATAGGAGATGGGGGATTGACTCAATGGGTATGGTAAACCTGTTGGCGACTGTTAACGACTGCAATTAGTTATTAGTTATTAGTTAACGACCGCAATCAGTATGGTAAACAGGTTTACCATACCCATTGAGTCAATCACCCATCTCCTATTACCCTTCTGAGAAAAACCCCACCCCACCTTCCCACTATATATATATAAGGGTCTGGTGACTTCTGTTTCAGTGTATCTGAAGAAGTGTGCATGCACATGAAGGCTTATACCCAGAACAAATTTAGTTGGTCTCTAAGGTGCTACCGGACAAATTTTTTAATAAAAAAAAATGTTTTGAGTGCGTCAGACCAACACGGCTACCTACCTGAGTTAAACATTGACAAGGAATGCTGAAGTTCTAAGCAACGTGCACAGCTTTTTTTAATAATAAAAAAGTGCACTATGTGGTCTCGAGGCAGTAAATTGTGTGTCAGGTTCTGATCCCCCCCCCCATCTGTAAAATGGGAATTCTAGGTATACATTATGCATGGGGTCATTATCAGGATGAATAATTTACACATACAAGCCCCTCAATCCTTTCATTTGGAAACCGTGGTGTCAGAGAGTCTGCTTCGGAGTCTGGTTTCAAACAATTCTTCGCTGGGTCCCCTGTACAGGGAAGGTCGTGTAAGGTCAGTAACTTTTGATGACTACCCTGATGACTACGCTCGCTCCTGGCGTGTTCTCATTTTAGGTATGGTACTTTTTTGGTGGAGATTTCAAGGGCAAACTCAGCCAGGAGACGGTTTGTATGAAAGCTCAATGAAAGAAGTTAATAACACTACACACACAGAGAAAATTGCATTATATACCGTTTTGTTCTTCTGGATTATATATATCAGGGGTGGCCAACTTCCAAGAGACAGAGATCTACTCACAGAATTAAAAACTGGCAGTGATCTACCCCCATTTTTTAGGGGTTCAGGTCACAGTTGTAGAGGTTTTTTTTAGAGAGGGGGTTCGGGAGGCTGAAGTTGCTTTGCTTATTTTAGGGAGGGGGGGGTCGCCACATTTTTAAAGTCTTTTGGGAGAAAGAGAAACAACTCACAAAAGGATTGCGTGCGGGGGGGGGACAGATTCGGTTTGTAAACTCTGTCTTCAATGGAGGGCGGGGTGGGGTGAGGGGGCAGGGCCGGAAGGGGGCCAGCGATCAACCGCGATAGACAAAAACATTGCAGGGATCTACCAGTAGATCGCGATCAACCTGTTGGACATTCCTGATATAGATAACACAATTAGGTAAAACAAAAAAAATTCCTTCCAGTAGCACCTTAGAGACCGACTAAGTTACTGGTATGAGCTTTCATGTGCATGCACACAAAAGCTCATACCAATAACAAAATTAGTTGGTCTCTTAGGTGCTACTGGAAGGATTTTTAAAATTTTGTTTCGACTACGGCAGACCAACATGTAACTACAATTAGGTAAATCTAACTAATGGCTGATTGGTGAAAGTGTGTATTACAGCATCCCATTTTAAGAATATCAAAGAGAGAGAGAATACTAAAGGCTTAAACTGGTTTCAACTCTTTTAGATACAGTGTTACCTATGGTTAAGAACTTAATTTGTTCTGGAGCTCTGTTCTTAACCATGAAACTGTTCTTAACCTGAGGTACCACTTAGCTAATGGGGCCTCCCACTGCCGCCGCACAATTTCTGTTCTCATCCTGAAGCAAAGTTCTTAACCTGAGTTATTATTTCTGGGTTAGCGGAGTCTGTAACCTGACGCACCTGTAACCCGAGGTACCACTGTACAGTATATTCTTGATTGAAAGATTGAAAGAAAAACACATAATTGCAAGAGCACAGAGCACATGGGTACTATTTCTTTTCTTTTTGTGTCTCAAACTGTGTTTCGGCTCCAACGGCTTGTCAAAACTACAAGCTAAGAAGGGTTTCAGGAAACATGTTTTTGTGGAAAGCTCACCAGTCACGATTTCATAGTGCTGTTGCAAAACTGCAACTCCCAGGGTTTTTGCGGAGGGAGTCGACTCTGAAAATGCTTTCAGACTCCTCCTTGGTTGTAGTGAAGTTGTGCAGATTTTGAAGGACTTGTGTGTAATGTAAAGGAGGGGTAGACCACACTGCTTTGCTTGCAGGAGCTACCAAGGAGATGTTGAATCAGTTCCACACTTGGGAAGTGAAAGAAAAGCAGTTTTGTTACTCTGCTAGGATCTCTCTCTCTCTCCCCCTCTCTCTTTTAATAAAAAGCACATCTGTTTTGCTGTTTTCCACAAACCACATTTGCTTCATTACATTTGTGTTGTCGTAGTTGCTTGTGTAGTCCTGCTTTAAGTGTTTAGGTGTCGCCTGCCATGGCAGCAGAGGTCTTCTCTAGGGCTGCAATATGGGGATTGGTCAACCCATCTCAAGCCCAAAAGAAATTCTAAAACTTGGAGTGGCGGGAAAATAAAGTTGGGGCAGCCACTGAAAAGACCTCTGCTGCCATTGAATGGCACGGAAGAGAGGAATGAATGGGTGCAAGTGGGAGCAGTGGATCCATTCATGCATCGGTTGGTTGGTTTCAGCTAGACTGGTGACTGGGAGTGGCCGCCGGGACCACATAACACCGGTCCTGAGAGATCTGCATTGGCTCCCAGTACGTTTCTGAGCACAATTCAAAGTGTTGGTGCTGGCCTTTAAAGCCCTAAACGGCCTCGGTCCTGTATACCTGAAGGAGCGTCTCCACCCCCATCATTCAGCCCGGACACTGAGATCCAGCGCCGAGGGCCTTCTGTTGGTTCCCTCACTGCAAGAAGCAAAACTACAGGGAACCAGGCAGAGGGCCTTCTCGGTAGTGGCGCCCGCCCTGTGGAACGCCCTCCCATCAGAAGTCAAGGGAATAAACAACTACCTGACATTCAGAAAAAACCTGAAGGCAGCCCTTTTTAGGGAAGTTTTTAATGTTTGATATTTTTGTATTTGATTTCTGTTGGAAGCCGCCCAGAGTGGCTGGGGAAATCCAGCCAGATGGGCGGGGTACAAATAATAATAATAATAATAATAATAATAATAATAATAATAATAATAATAATAATAATAATTAGGGGGGAAACTGATACGGCTTTATTTGGTTCAATTTTTCATGGATTCCAAAGGAATCCCTGTTCCACACAGAGGGCATTTAAAATAGCCTCTCTTAGCTTGTTCCATTAATATCTTGTTGGATGGCTGTAGCTCAGTGGTAGAGCATCTGTTTGCATGCAGGTTAAATCCCTGGCATGTCCAGGTAGGCCTGAGGGACTCGTGCCTGAAAGCCTGGGATAGTATAAAGGGATTTCCTGTGTCCCTATTTGTGTTCTGCTGCTTATTTGTGAATGATTTCATCCTTGCCTGGTTTGTGCCTTGTGGCAGAAACAACGAATGAGAGTGTTGGTATGAAGGCATGAACTTGCGGTAAACATGCATCTTAAAAAAAAAAAAAAATTGGTGAAAGGCTCTACTGCAACCTGTAAAAATGGTTTTAGAAAGGTGTAAAAGCTGAATGGTCATAAGGATCTTTATATATAGAAAGACGGGGTGGAGGAGTAGGAGTCTTCATTTTATTTTATTTTGGTTTTTTTAGAAAGGTGTAAAAGCTTAATGGTCATAAGGATCTTTATATATAGAAAGACGGGGTGGAGGAGTAGGAGTCTTCATTTTATTTTATTTTGGTTTTTTTAAAAAAGCCCAGCCACATTAAATCCATTCACACATTTTAACATCACTGCTGGTTTTCCATGGGGGTGGGGGGGGGGAAGAAGGGAGATTTCATTCCAGCCCCCAAATAACCCCCAGAGGGACACCTGTGGGGAAATGTAAAGGTTGCTGATGCTCTTGGGAGAGCCCCTTTAAACTAGTAAGAAATGCAAGACACGCCTATCGTAGGCTATACCAAATATATATTCGGATCATGTTTGGATTTGCTTATTCTTTTCACTGCTCAGTCATCAGACAGTAATCCTCCCTATAAGAAGTGTGTGGATATATATAGGCTAACATGAAAAATGCACAATGATTTTCAAAGGCGCATATCTGGTGTAAGACTCATTACGATGGATTACTGTCAGACTCTTTTGACATCACAAGGTAAACAAGTGTTGTCACAACGAATGAAGGCATGTTAAGACGAGGCTTGGGGAATCAACCTGCAAGCTCTTTTGGCCTTGAAAAGAAGGTAGAGCAATATCTGCCAACACATTTTCCAATCAACTCGGTTGCATGCCGTTGTCATCCTATAGATGTATTTATTCCATACTTTTTTTTGCTGGCAGCCTTTAATTAGCGTGTCAATCACAACTGCAGTTTAAGAATCTCCCCCTCCCATCCCCCGATAGCATAAATCAAGGCTCAGTAGCATAAAGTTGTGGGAAATGGCAAACTACTTTTAATGTGATGGAAAACTTTCCTCCTAACTCATTATTACCATTAAGAAGCTGCCTCCCAATAGATCAGACTATTTGCCCATCTAGTTATACTGGCAGTGGCTCTCCCGATATCTTGGGCAGAGATCTTTCACATTGCCCGATCCTTTTAACTGGAAATGTATTGCACCTGAGATTTGTGTGTGCAAAACATACTTTATATTGGAAGTTCGACAGCAAGAATCATTCAGTTTGTAACTTAAGGGTCAACTCTGTTATTGGTCAGGCAGCTAGCCAAAAGGAGGAGGAGGAAGGGAGGTGTTGCTTAGCAACCAGTGAAGGTGGCATGATCTTTAGTGACGAGAAGCCTACTTTTGTTCAATTTTCTGGGGTAATAATAATAATAATAATAATAATAATAATAATAATAATACCACCTTTATTGTCAGTGTACAAACTGTGTACAATGAAATTGCAAGGGGCAAGGCTGGTGTATTTGGACAAATAGGGGCACTGCCCTGCCAACCTCAGTTTGCCCTCAGCTAGTCCCAATCTGCCCCCTTTCTGCTTAAAAACCCGCTCCTTCGTCTTGGTGTAGTCATTGCAAAACTCAGCAAGGAGGAGAATGGGGGCAAAACTAGCATTCGTTAGCTCTGGCGCCACCTAGTGTTTACCTCCCTGCTTTCTACTCCAGCACTTTTTGTTGGGCGGCTTTTGAAGACTTGCTGGTAGCCATTTGTGTTTTCTTCTATTGCTTTTTTATTTTAGACTTAGGGGTTAGTTTGACTGCTTTTTGATGACTAGTTTCCTATTGGTGCCCTTTGTATTGGTTCCTTTTGAAAGCTGGCTCTGATGAGACAAGAGTTATGTGTTTTAATAAAATAATAAATAAATAGAGCGGGTTCCGTTTCTTTTCTAAACATGATTCTCGGTAAACTAATTATTGTGTTAATTACGGGAATGGATTTTATAATCACAGCAGCTCCTGCAGCAATCATAGCGTGGCCTGCAGAGCCGCAAACTTCACTAGTAATTATTTTGCAGGAGCGCATTAGAGGCAATGCTGAACAAATCTGCATACATTAGTAATTCCATCTCCCACCCCATGTTTCTCGTATGACTTCTGTTTCAATGACTATGTTAATTGACAGCCGGAAGTAATGGAGAAGAAATTGCATGCACCCTTTAAGCTGCATGTACTTCCATTTAAATTGACAGTGTTTTATTTATCCTTTTGTTATTTTTGAATTGGCGGCAGAATTAAGCATTCTAAGCTATGTTCATCTCCCATAGGTGCACGTTAACCGCAGCAAGACTTTGGTCTAGATGCCGCTACGCACCAAATGCATCTCCCAGTTACCGAGGGGCAGCTTGACACCTCATGCTAGAGAGTCAGGTGAGCAGAGCGAGGTTATTCCACTTATGGAAGTATCGCCTCTAGAGAACTAGCTTATGCTGATTTGTAGGGCCTGCCCACCCATGAGGCAAGGCAAGGTGACTGCTTCAGGCGGCAGGATCCACAGGGGCAGCAGATTCAGTATTCCTCCTCTACACTGGCCTCTTTGTGAACAGGTGCTGCTGGTCTTCTCCCACTCTTGTTCCTGATGTAGATAGTCACTTACCCCTTCTTGCCTGGCAATGCCATTTTGTGGTTCGCCTCAGGTGCCAAAATGTCTTGGGTCATCCCTGCTGATCTGGCCCTTCCACAAGTGCTTTGTTGAATGGAGGCCAGAGGCTATTAACTTTCCATTTGCTGAGTTTTTCTATCTCTTAACTCCTCCTCCGTATCGCTCATTTACAGCGAGAACAAAACACAGAGGGAACAACTTATGAAACGACTCTCCTGTTGTCCTGTCACACGCTGTTAATTTGGTCTCGCATAAACTTAGCAAATCAATATTGCCCCAGACCCTGTGCAATCAGGTTCTGCACTCACCAAAGCACTTGCAAGAAGCAGGGGGAAGAAATGAAGTCTCATTCTCGGGTGAGAAATACTTTTTGAGAACTGGGGGAAGGGGGCAGATATTGGCACAGCGCAGGAAGAAGAGCAGCAGCACCAGCAGGGAACTGGGTGTAGTCTTCATCTCTCAGCCTGAGCAGTGTTGTTGCTGAGAAAATCAGGAAAACTGGGTGCCATAGCCACTTACACCTGCTCTTGTATTTACTGCAAAATGGCTCAGTGAGATTAAGCAACGAAAGCTTTGATTGAGACTGGGCAGAGGGGCAGGGAGCATCGATTTTAATAGCCTTCTAATGGACACCGTATTACTTCTGAATTATCATTGCATGATCATCTCTTTACCTGCACTCAGCTACATTAATCAGCCAAATCTCTTTTATGCTAAGTGATAAAAGCAAACTAACTGAGGACACAACTATGTTTCTCAGGTGCTGGCTGTTACACAGATGGGATGAAAACATTCCCTTCTTATAATGAGCACTGCCATTGTTTATTAAATCCGGAATCCCCTTTTCCTTTCACACAAGATGCTA
Organism: Lacerta agilis; assembly: GCF_009819535.1. Classification (NCBI taxonomy): domain Eukaryota; kingdom Metazoa; phylum Chordata; class Lepidosauria; order Squamata; family Lacertidae; genus Lacerta; species Lacerta agilis. The sequence goes on along the minus strand of NC_046323.1, from coordinate 14,483,870 downwards.
CACTGAGACTTTAGAGGTGTGAACATAGCAGCCAACTACTAGGGGCTGAGGGGTCTTTGGCCTCCCCAGTAAAATATTTGAGGGGGCCGGGCCCCAAAGTTGATGGGTATTGCCATTCAAACGGTGTGCGTGCATCATGTGGTTGTTTGTGCAGGTTGGGGCTTACCTGCCCCCCCCCATTTTATTCAAGTTGCCAGCCTTGGGTGTGGATATGCAATGTTAAAGAGAGATGATTCATCTACTATGCTCTGCAGCGTTGCTGGGGAACCTGTGGCCTCCCAGATGATGTTGGACTCGCCCTCCCATCTTCACTAGCCTGTGGCCACGGTGGCTGAATTTGGTGGGAGTTGGAGTCCAACAAGGCCGCAGATTTTAAGTTAGTCCCTCCACGGAAATCAGTTGCCGAGACTGGTTTTAATTTTCTTGCTGCTGAGCAAAATTGCTGTATTTTTCCATTTCATCTTAATAGTATTCCTGCTTAATTATTTTCAAGTAACAAAATTAGTGCAGCGGGTAATTTAACATTTGAAGCGCAAGGATCTAATTTTGTACGTCTTGCTTTAATTTAATTTTTTTTTTTTAAAAAAAACTTATTTTCCCCACATTACACAATGCATTTGCCAACCAGAACAGCTTCAAGTTCGTCCAACCTGCAATTAGTATGTTTAATCATGACATAGTGAATTTGTGTGCAATTACATTATTTGTACAATTACAATGCTTCAGCATGTAGTAATAACATTTTTGCATAGGATAGTGGCCAACCTGCAGGTGTAAATAAATAGGGGAGTGGATACTTCCCAGGCACTTGATAACCAGCCTGGATTTGCTGACAAAATTAAGGAATAAGATTATTTCAGATTCACAGTGATAAGTAAGAAGGGAAAAGAATTTGGCCATCTGGAGCTGTTGCAACAACACATTGTGTGCTAATTCAGAAATAAAAATTGGATGTAGCATAAGCTCATTATCCAAGCTGCCTATGAGAGACCAAAGCAGTTTGGTTTCTCAGTCATTCTAATGGTTTTTTTATAACTCCTGCTAATGGCAGGAATCCTTTATGGGTGGCACTGTGGTCTAATCCACTGAGCCTTCGAGGCCTGCCGATCAGAAGGTTGGTGGTTCGAATCTCTGTGAAGGGGTGAGCTCCTGGTGCTCTGTCCCAGCTCCTGCCAACCTAGCAGTTCGAAAGCACGCCAGTGCAAGTAGATAAATAGGTACTGCCGCAGCGGGAAGGTAAACGGCGTTTCCGTGTGCTCTGGCTTCTGTCATGGTGTCGTGTTGTGCCAGAAGCAGTTTAGTCATGCTGGCGACATGACCTGGAAAACTGTCTGTGGACAAACGCCGGCTCCCTTGGCCTGAAAGCGAGATGAGCGCCACAACCCCATAGTCGCCTTTGACTGGACGTAACGGTCCAGGGGTCCTTTACCTTTTTACCTACACATCATTTCCTTGCTCATAGGATTACAAGTTGGTGGGTTAAAGTCTGGCAATGGAAAGGGCAGCAAAAGCAGGCATAACAATTCCTTGGAAACTCGCGAGATCTGAACTGTGGGTACAGAGCATCCATTCCTGTCCATAAGGACTGTTCCAGAAGACATTTAAATGGAGGTATAACCAAGGGGTGAAGAACGCACTCCTGCAGTGAATGACGGAAAGCTAGCTGAGAAAGGGACTGAGCAGAATTTGTTAATATATTATATTTCCACCCCACATTTCCTGCGAGGAGCTCAAGGTGGAAAACATGGTCACCCGTCTCCCCATTTTATCCTCACAACTACTCAGTGAGCTTCCTGTCTAAGTGGGGACTACAAAACAAGACAACAAAATAGCTTCTGAGTAGGTAAGAGACTCACCACCAGCAACCCAGGGCAGTACTGTATATATAAATTGATTTAATATTTAAATGGTAAGGAGGTGTCCATCAGAAGGAAACTTCTCCTGGGACTTACTCAGGCCTACTAGTTCTGGGAAGCTGAGAAATACGCGAGGTCCCTCTTTAACAAGCATTCAAGCTCCATTTTTAAGAAGAAGAAATAGTCTGGATTGGTTTTTAAGAGTTATCAATGCCTTTTTATTCAAACATTCAACTAAGAACACATATATTTTGCACATTAGATTTAAATGTGCTGCTACAGAAAGCACTTCTAGGCAATTTGTTATGCACTATACGTATCACATAGATCTCACAGAAGCAGGTAAAATACAGATCTCTAATAAATTAATCATTACACGATGCCTGCAAATATAGCAAAACTTCTACATACAGCAATAATGGAAGAACAAGACCATGAATTACAAAGCAATTTGTTAAAACACACTGCAATAAACAAATTAAATAGAATGGATTAAACCTAGCATGGGTCTTTTCAGCTTCACAGAAGTATTTACTGTAAAATTACGTCTCTGGATATTATGGACAGATTTCAACTTATTGCAGGCCTATATTATTTTTTTAGTGTAATCGCCCCATTTATACTCTGCTCAAGTGAAATTTGATAGTTTTTACATCTTTAGAAACACACCAGTGGATGAATCGATACAGTAATCCTTACCTTAAATAGCCACACAGCATAAAAAAATACAACTCTAGGAGATATATACACACACACATACACATGTGGAATTTATTTAACTTCAATAGGCCTCTAAAATGCTTAAGAAATACCTTGCTGATGTTTTAGCAATAGAAATTTAATACAAACTGTCTTAGAAACTGTGTACAATCTCTCCGCCCCAAGATAAAAACAGAAAAGGATGATGTGCAAATTACAATAGGATGGATTCAGACTGAATCACACTTTATGAACTTGGATCCCATTGAAATCATCACCCACTTTCCCCTTGATTTTAATGGTACCTAAGTAGAATTGACTTAGTCTTCCCCCAACCCAGTATTTTGTATATAACATTTTGGATGTTTCCAGGAAAAAATGGTGGATGATAATGAGTGCACAACACTTAATTTACTAGTTAGTAAGAAAAAAACCACCTCTTGCATAAGTAGAGCCCACCAATCCTGAATGTCTAATCTTCACAATGCATATAAAGGTAATTTTTTACTTAATACCCACTGATCTAAACCTGGCCCTACCACAGTGATGGCTTAACTCCATTCACTTTAATTAATTTATAACAATATATGTTAGTGGTTAATGAGGCCCATTTTAGCATTCAGTTATCAGCCAATGACATATCAACGTTAGACACTAATTTCCTGTTTTGAAAAGCAGTGTCTCTTTATTACAAGCAAGGCTACAAAGAATGACTGCCACTTCTCCAGGAGTTCCTGGCAGTGGCTTCAGCCAGCTGGGCACTTATCTATGGATTACATAGTCTAATACCATCATGTCTCAAACATTCTTACAGTACAACCCTAGACATGTCTACTTAAAGGTCAGTCCCATAGAGTTCAAGGAGGCTTACTCCCAGAAAACTGGGTATGGGGGTGGCTAACCTTTGGCCTTCCAGATATTGTCAGACCCTATCTCTCACCAGCCCCGGTCAGCATGGCCGATGGTCGCAGATGATGGGAGTTGTAGTCCAGCAACATTTGGAAGGCTGCAGGTTGGGCGACAATGCTGTAAACTCTGCACAACTAAGGAAAGCCTAGCGCTGTGACGCATCAACTACAAGTCTTTGCCTAGTGAGTCAATCTCATCAAGCAGGAAGTCCATGTCCTCTCGGCTCACCTGGGGGCTGATAATGACTTGGCGGAAGAAGTTGACTTTGCCACGATGCGGCTGGTACCCCAACATCATGCTGCCTTTCTTCATCAATCTCTCTTTAATGATGGGTGCAACCTGAAGGAAGGAAGGAAGTCATATATTAAGGGTGACAGTTTGCAAAGGGACTCAAGTTGGCAAGAAAGGGTCGAAATCCTTTAAAAGAAAATGAAAAAAAGGGAGAATTATTTATTGAATTTATATACCGCCCTATACCTGGAGGTCTCACGGTGGTTCACAGTGATCCACATATATGTATCAAACCTTACATATGCTTGGTTTGATAAGAACCTGCAAGTTTGTACTGGCCTCCTTAGGCTCTGCTTGTTTGCTCCACCAAATCCCCCCCTTCCACATTGCTTCTACATATGGAATTCTGTCCCACAAACTTTCTGGTGAACCCAGCAACTGACCTCTCTCCCACACGCAGGGAGATGTGCACACAACAACACATTGGCAGGATCATGCCTCATATCAGCAGAATTAAAAACTATGGTTTAGATAAAGGGGGGGGGGTGCAACCAAGCAGCTAAAATTAACGTTATAAAACAAGCACAATAAAATATACATGGCGCCCCTTTATGGGTGGTAGCATACATGCTCATAAGCAAGAGGTGCTCACTGTTTAATACCCAACCCATTACGTTACAAAACTCAAAATAGTTCACTGGATCTGCATTGTCAATGGCAGAAAATGACAATTTTGCAATGAGCGGCTAGAACCTTATTGGCACAAAGGTGGAGAACAAGTACAGTGCACACTAAGGCAGTGTAAAATGTTCAAATATGCTGAAGTGGCTGGTCTGACGAACAGGGTAAGAGAAAACGAAGATAAAGAATATAAGGAGGAATGGATAATGTTTACTGAATATTTTAAGAACCAGTGTAGACAAATACATAGCTTAGCAGGTCTCAAGTAAATCCACCAGAGTTGAAATAGCTAGAGTATTTAATAGATAACCAACTGGATGATTAAAAAGCTGTGGATTACGCGGAGTAGTAGAAAAGCAAAGGAATCGGGGAAAGTGTAGAAGGGAAGTCATAAGGTATATACATGCTGTATTTGGTACGAAGTTTTAAGTGGGATATGGGGAGCGGGAGGGGGTAAAATATGCTCTGTTCCTGTTTTTGAAAATGCAAATAAAAATAGAATAAAAAAAAATTCTGGCGCACCGCTTATTTTGTTATTACCTTTGTTTTTCTCAGTCAAAAGAATACACACAAACTATTCAGTTAGTTAATGTATTGAGAAATAAATGTTGGATTAAAACGTATCACTTGAAAATGAGAACTACAAGGGTTAGATTCTGCTCCCTGATATAATCTCTCTTCAAAACAAGCAATGCTGCTTGTTTTGAACAGCTGGCCTTACAAGCAGTGTCTTTTTGGGAGTGGGGCATGGTATCCAATGGAATGGGACATTCCACAGCAGAGTCACCAATTTGGGCAGGTCCCATCTCTGCAATACACTGACTATAATGCCTGTTGGAGCACTGTACGACCAAAGGCCTCCTCAGCTGAGGACAGCTGGTCCAATCTGTAATGTCTGGTAAAGGTGGAAGATGATGACCAAGTCCAACATGCGCCAGAACGTGAGATGGACGAAGTAATTTAAGGGAATCGTAAAGCCATGAAAATATAGGCATTAATCCACCCCACTAAGGTTGCTTTGGAAACTTTAACCCCTCAGGTAGACGGGTGAAAGGATACAAATAGTCTGTTTTCCTCCATGGCGGCCATTATAAAACAGCAAAGAGGCACACACACAAACACACAGATAGCCTCTGATTTTCACCAAATAAACTCAACTCCTTTTGCCATACCATGGACCGGTAGAATAAGGGGGCAAAAGCCTCACACCAAACCACTCAACCCCGATTGCCACACTGTGGACCAGGAGGGGGGGAAAACAGAAGCTAGACACACATTCCCCTTGTCACAGCTACCGACCGGGAGGATAAGGACGAGGGCAGGCACTCCGTCACTGCCAAAGCGAACTGGGAGGCACTCAGGGCTCAATTTCAAAGGCAAATAGAAGCAGGCAGGCAGGGACGTAATAGGAACGCTCATTCCGTTGCCTGTGTTAAAACAGCGAACCGGGAGGAAGTGGCCAAGTCGTTTTTAAATCAGAGCAAGAGAATGCAAACGCCACACCACCAGTCACACAACTAGCACACACACCAAAACGAAAAAGAAATACAATTGTGACCCCAGAAAAATGGTGGCAGCCGCTGAGGGAAAGGAAAAGAGTGTGCCGACAGAGGGCCGGCGCTCCTGAAGGTGGGAACAGCCGTTGGTGCTGTGGCAAGGGCAAGGGTTCTGGAAAATTTATCCAGGTAAGTAAACAACTAAGGAATAAAAGAAGGGTGGCAAATAAGCAGAACGACCAAACGTAGAGAGCAAATGAAAGGGTTTGTTTTTTTGTGGAAAAAACCACAATGTACGGACAAAGAATGTAAAACTAAAACGACGATAAGGAAAATCTAAAGAAAAAAAGGAGGTTTCAGAAATTAGTAAAAATCTTAGGTGAGTCAGGAGAGCTGGGAGAAACGTACTGTCTGCGTCTAGATACGAGGAAAAACTTAGGGTTTAGCCTACTTCCCACAAGTCTTTGTTCCCATCTAGTGTCTCGTGACATGTGAACATCCATTCCATTGGATACGACGCCTCACAAACTAAAACTAGTATATAACTCAACCTTTCCCTTGTTCTTCACCAGGTTTACACAAACACACAAAACCCAAGTTCACTTTACAAAGGCAACAAGCTGGTGGTAAATTATTCTTATACACTCAAACCTTTTTCTCATCGTGGCACAACTTTCAGATATAAATATTTCTGATAAGGAGGAAGGATTTCATGAAAGGAGAGGACACAGCATCTTCCATTTTGCAAATTAAGTCCAAAATAACACGTAGCGCCATCCTACACATGTTCAGGTTTACTCAGAGGATATTGAGTTCATTGGGACCACTTCCAAGTGAGTATGCTTTTAGGATTGCAGCTTCAGCGTGTGATCTCAGGCACGCTTACTTGAAAGTGTGTGCCATTCAAATAGGCGTTCAGAAAAGGAGTGTTGTTCGTAACATAGGTGTTCCACGAATAATCATAGCACAGAAATTCACCCAAGAGTAGCCACATCTAGGTCTTCCCAGACTATGCTGGAAATCTTTGGCCTGACAAGTGCTTATTTAGAAAATAAATACTTGCCATATAACCTTCAAAAATACAGCTTCCTTTCAACCTGCTCTGGGCTCCTTCCTTGAAATGAGCAAATATACTGCCTGCTTTGATTTTGAAACTCATTTGCTCAACCTCAAAAAGGCAGTGTCAGAAGTTGCCGATCGATCGATCTGATATGATGATGCCTACCTTTACTTAATAGCATTAGTTCTCCTGCAACAAAGATACACTTCACTTGATAAAGCCCAGGCAATTAATTTTAATATAAATGTCAGAAAATTACTCAATATATTTCCCAACCTATCATATTGTACACACATCCCTTGCTATTTTAATATCTAATGTGCAAGAAAATGTTGGCTTGAAATCAATGTTAGATTCAAAAGATGGCATGTTTTTCACCTGAATCTGCCTCTGCTCATTTCGATTTGCTTTTGCGGTAAGTCCTGCTTTTTTTTCATTATAGGCCAACCCACTCTCTGGATATTAATTACACAACACAACATGACACAAGCACGAATCAATGAACAAAAAATACAGAATGTGATACACGGCCCGAATTTTCATTTCAATTTTGAAAGTAAGGAAAAATACGAGAGAGAGAAAGAAAGAAAGAAAGAAAGAAAGAAAGAAAGAAAGAAAGAAAGAAAGAAAGCAGATATTGTTAATAAGACGTGTGTTGCAAAAGATCTAGGCATAGATTAAGAAATGTATGGACAAGGTTAAATGATAATTAGAATTGTTGATACCTTATGGAATTCCTTTCACCCCCTTAACCAGCCTTGTAGAAAAATTCACTAGACTGGAAAAAGAATTTTCCTACCATTTTTCTGTGCAGCCAGATGTGTCACTGGGCTGTTTTGAACGGGTAAGCGACATCTCTAAAAGGAGTAAGAATAGCTATAACATTCTCTCTTCAGATGATGAATGTAACCTAAACCTTGTTTTTGTGTTTTATCCCAGACATGTTCGTAATATTGCTGCTCAGTTCATAATCTCATCAATAGCTTGCTTTCTTCTTAAAAAATGTTCCCATACAGAAGAATGGGGATATGCATAAAGCAATGTTGTTGCACAACCTAAATACTACAGTACTTTAAATGAAGCCCATGTAAAAATTGAAGCGGCTTAGCTAAGTTTCTTCCCCGTGTCCTTGTTTTGAAATTTGTAGGAACTTGGCCTAGTGAGGGTGGACCTAGGTCCAGGAACAGTAATTTATTCTTGACCTATTTTGGAGCAGGAGCTTAAATTAATTTGAATTTGGGAACATTTCACTGGCCTACATGCCAATATTCAGTTCTAGTGCTTGAGGACAACCCTGTGGCTTAGTGAAATTATCATGAGTAACAGTGATAGATGCTCATCTTGTAGGATGTGCTTGGGTACTTTGCAAAGACGAAAATGTTTGGGAGATTGTCAATATTTCCCTGCTCCTATGTTTGTTTGTTTTTAAAAAAGTATTACTTGGCTTTCCTCAGTCTTATGCATTGTTCCCCCCCCCCCATGTCATTTGTATATCACAAAAATAGCATAATAAATGTGGAAAAATATCTACAACATAGGTTTCATTATTAGTGGTCAATGTATGAGTTCTTGGTTTATGAATTGGTTTAAACAATTAGGAAGAAGAAGAAGAAGAAGAAGAAGAAGAAGAAGAAGAAGAAGAAGAAGAAGAAGAAGAAGAGGGGGGAGTAGTGGGGGGGGTCGGGTGGTTATGCTTCTACTATTCTACTTAGTGTGTGACAGCGGTTGTGTCAGCATTACTTGTATGGGTTCTCTTACTATTCACTTGTTGTATGCATTGTGATTCAAAAATTGTAGGCTCTGAAACATGATTTTTAAACATTGTGTTTGAGACCTTACAAGTTCTGGAGGCTGTCACTAAAATACCTAAGTCTCTTTCTTACCCAGGCTTCCTTAACTTCAGCCCCCCAGCTGTTTTTGGCCCACAACTGTTTTTGAGCCCGGTTTGGCGGGGAAGGGCGGGGTATAAATAAAAATTTATTATTATTATTATTAACTCCCATGATCCCTAGCTAGCAGGACCAGTGGCCGGGGATGCTGGGAACTGTAGTCTCAAAACATCTGGAGGGCTGAGGTTGAGGAAGCCTGCTCTTACCTCACATGGAAGAAAGAGCAAGCTTGTTTTCTCCTGCTCCGGAAGGTAGGACTTGAACCAATGGCTTCAAGCGCCAAGAAAGGAGATTCCAACTAAACATCAGGCAAAACTTTCTGGTGGTAAGAGCTGTTTGACAGTGGAACAGTCTCCCTCAGGAGGTGGTGGACTCTCCTTCCTCGGAGGTTTTTAAGCAGAGGTTGGATGGCCATCCTGTCATGGATGCTTTAGCTGAGTTTCCTGCCTTGCAAGGTGTCAGATAATCCCTTCCAACTCTACAATTCTATGATCTCATAGCAGACTTTGCAGTGGTCCTGACGCAGTTGTGAAACGGACTGTGGGTAGATGCCAATCATAAGGACATTCCCAAGTCCAAGACAAAAACACCGAAACAAATCACTGCTGTAGACTTTTCTGGGCTGAAATGCAACCCATGATACCACTACCGTCATGTGTCAGCAAAATTCAGTTACCCATTCCCTTTCACCAGTCATCATTCTCCCATGGCTGAAAGGAGAGCAGATTCTCTTAATCACTCCTGAATGCTTTTTCCTTTTCCTTTTCCTTTTAAAAAAAGCAAGATAAATTTAATTGAAATGAAGAGCAGCATTGTTTCAGAAAGAGCTGCAGCCCCCAGAACACATTAGAGAATCAGGTACAAAAATACCAAATAATAGGTCTTGATTTCAGTCCTAGGAACTCATCACAACCCCAAAACAGGCCATCACTTCACGGTGTTAAAACTGCACCCTTCATTTACTGGCGATTAAAAAAAAATCAGTGAAATGCCACAAATACTTTGCTTGTTTATTGCTTTGTATTGTGAAATTGGTTGCAGATGAATGCAAAGGCTTTTTTTTTCATCTCCAGCGGTAATTAAAACCAAACCCAGGTCATTTGTCAGCTGTCACCCCGACTGGGATAAACGAAATACCAAATGTTGGCACTCCCAATTGCAGCTTTGGTCCTTTTGCCAAAGCAGTCTGTAAAAACCCAAACATGTTTTTCTTTTGTCTAGAATTTGTTCTGGGCCCACATCCCTAAACCACTAATAAATTATTGCTGTGCATGAGTGCACCAGAGTTTCCCTTGCACTGCATCGTACAACAAAATGGAGAGATAAAGGCATTTGTCAAAATAATTGTAACCGCTTCCACATTCCTCAGAGCTACTGGATGTTATGAAGAGGAAGAAACAGATGCCTCCGTATTTGCCCTATCCGTTTCATTTATGGGGTGTGTGTGTTCTGGCTTAGACATGTTTAGTCATAATTCCAAAGATGGCAGGTTCACCTCATTGACTTTACCACCAGGCACATAAGCCAGATGACCAGTCAAGTGTCTTTGTTTCTGTCAGCTATGATATGGGGAATTGCGGCCTTAAACATCGTGACCTGAAAGCAGACTTGAGAAATACTGCGATTAGCTAAACAAAAACTATGTAGAAAACCCAGGTTGTGAAACACTAGGGCTGGAATCCAAAGCGATACTGCATAGGAGCGCCCGCCCTGCTGTATTCTCCTGTGGTGCCCAAAAGCAGCTGCCAAAAGTCAGGAGACTCTCTAGGACTTGGGAAAAGGAAATTAGCAAAGCCCCATTAGGTGCACTGAAGAGTTTCAATGTGTTCTGTATATGGAATAAGATCAAAAAGCCTAGTGCTTTCTGGGAGCAGAAGACCTTCCTTTGTTGTTGTTGTTCAGTCGTGTCCGACTCTTTGCGACCCCATGGACCAGAGCACGCCAGGCACGCCTATCTTTCACTGCCTCCCAAACTCATGCTAGTCACTTAGAGAACACTGTCCAACCATCTCATCCTCTGTCGTCCCCTTCTCCTTGTGCCCTCTATCTTTCCCAACATCAGGGTCTTTTCTAGGGAGTCTTCTCTTCTCATGAGGTGGCCAAAGTACTGGAGCCTCAACTTCAGGATCTGTCCTTCCAGTGAGCACTCAGGGCTGATTTCTTTAAGGATGGATAAGTTTGATCTTTTTGCAGTCCATGGGACTCTCAAGAGTCTCCTCCAGCACCATAATTCAAAAGCATCAATTCTTCGGTGATCAGTCTTCTTTATGGTCCAGCTCTCACTTCCATACATCACTGCTGGGAAAACCATAGCTTTAACTATACGGACCTTTGTCGGCAAGGTGGTGTCTTTGCTTTTTACAGAAACCAGGGACTAAATTCCCATGTGCTCTACTATGGATCCTTCCCAGTCCTCAAGGCTTAACCGATGACATGGAACTAATAGTTATAAAACAACTTGTTTAAACAACTTTTAAGAAGTTATGAAGCTTTTTCCTCATTTGTCATGCATTGTGGGGCGAGGGAGGGCAGGGACCCATGAAAAGCCATGAAGACGTAATGAACATTGTGCTGGGCTTGGCTACGGAAGGGTCCAATCCTGGTGGCGTCTCTGTTCTATTTATGTGCTTGCAGTTCTTTCTGAAGAAATCTCTGGGAAGCATACATGCAATTAGCTTGTTTCATGCCAGTTATCTATTTGATTTGTATACCGCTGTTCATCCGTAGAACTCAGCGTAAAGATACAAGATTAAAAACACAAAATACATAATGAAAACAAGAAAATAATAAAGGTAAAGGTACCCCTGACCGTTAGGTACAGTCACTGACAACTCTGGGGTTGTGGCGCTCATCTCGCTCTATAGGCCGAGGGAGCCGGCATTGTGGCCAGCGTGACTAAGCCGCTTCTGGCGAACCAGAGCAGCACATGGAAAAGCCATTTACCTTCCCGCCGGAGTGGTACCTATTTATCTACTTCAGTGTTTTTCAACCTTTTTTGGGCAAAGGCACACTTGTTTCATGAAAAAAATCACGAGGCACACCACCATTAGAAAATGTTAAAAAAAATTAACTCTGTGCCTATATTGACTATATATAAAGTAATTCTCTTGAATTTTTCAATTTTCCCCACGGCACACCAGGCAACATCTCGCAGCACACTAGTGTGCCGCGGAACAGTGGTTGAAAAACACTGATCTACTTGCACTCTGACGTGCTTTCAAACTGCTAGGTTGGCAGGAGCTGGGACCGAGCAACGGGAGCTCACCCTGCGGCGGGGATTCGAAGAGCCGACCTTCTGATCGGCGAGCCCTAGGCTATGTGGTTTAACCCACAGCGCCACCCGCGTCCCCTAAATAATGGTAAATAAAATAAGAAGATGATCTTGTTGGTGTTCCGCAGCATAAAAACGCAAAACACAGAATAAAAATTGAGCAAACCAGTAACACCCCTCGCACAACCATGTTTAGAAAGATATATAATTGCTCTTCCAGGTAAATAAAGCTGGGAGACAAGCCTGCTGTGAGCCTTCTTTTAGTCATGCTATTAACATCCCAAGGAGGAGGAAGGCGGAGAAGAGAAATTTTGCTACCCTGCTGGCATGACCCTCTTGTTCAGCCTCCATGAGATGACTGCAGGGAGAGGAGGGAGCCTGTGCTTTTTAGAGCCATGGTCCTCCAGGCTTACGAAACGAGCCTGCAAAGTAGAGAAGGCTCCTTGCTGCACACAGATGGCGTCCAACTGATGGAGAGTGACAGAGGCAACTGGGGACGAGTGTGCTTGCTCCCTTCTCCTCCTACATGCAGAAAAGGTGGTGTGTAGATAATAGCTACCAGCCAACATTTCCTTCAGTGTGAAGGAGGAACTTGTATACAAGCTCTAACCTCTTATCTACTTCTTCCACACACTGGTTTTCATGCCACAACCACTCTTCCTATAATACGAGTAGCATTTAGCATTTAATGGGATTTATATACCACTCATAAGGTCTAAGCGGTTTACATAAAAATAAACATTAAAAACACTGATAAAAATCTAATGTCAAAAGCAAGTTAAAGATTGATCAAAAGCCAAGTAAAACCAGATTTTTCTTTTTAAATGTACCTAATAAAATAAAATTGCTAATTAAAATTGTATTACCCTAATGGGGTAAAATTAAACAGGAAAGTATTTAACAATGTAGCAAAGCTGCCTGCCTAATATCAATCCTTGCAAATACAAAGCACGAAGGTCACCAAGAGCACGGAAAATAAAAATTAAAGGTGGTCTATTAATTAGCAGAAGTGATCCTTATCATTGTAGTGAGTCCCGGTTGGTCAGATCAAAAGTACAAGAGCTACGGTGTTAAAATCTGTATCAGTATCTATCTATAGTTATTTGTTTACACACAACCAGGTCATTTACTTAATACTCATCTATAAAGCATGTCATTAAACTATTGTTCAGATCAAAGTCCCCAACCTCTTGCAAAGTGATCCCCACCACCCCCCAGAGTAAATAAATTGCAGCAGGGTATCTCAAAAGAATATTTTAAAGATCTTTTCATAGTTTGTGTGCACTGGGATGAATTTTGTTTTTTGTTGCTCTCTTCCTCTAGGGGAACAAAAAAAATCACAGTACGAATGTACGTTCAGTGGGAAAGGATGCATTATTTGATGATTGGCTATTAAAAGGAGAGAGAGAGAGAGAGTTGTACAGTACTGTAGAAAAATAAATGTCTCATGAGAGATTTGGAACGGTTCCCTATTATTCACACTGAATATTACCGTTATCTGAGCTAGCATGTGTAGCATCCTCCAGATTTGCATTGCAGTAGGGATTAAAGAGTTATAATGATAGTTGTGCCTCTGTTTTAGGTAGCTCTAAAGGGAAGCATTAACATTTGAGTAAGCCCAAACTCTTGTATACGGTTTAGCACGAAATCATTGCAACGACCTTCAGATAAACTCCAAGGAAAGTAAAAGAATCAGCAAAATATGCAGTGCTGCGTGGCCATACAACCTCATTAAAAAGAACTGGGGGAAACTTCCACTTCAAAAATCTATCATCCATGTTCTTTATTCTAATGCCTTTCTTGGGATTGTTTAAAATCGGTCCTTCACATCTCTGCATATTGAACCAAGAAGATACTATTGCAAGCAACTTGCATGTGGCAGTCATGTGTGGACCAAGGCTGTGCTGAAAATTTCTCTTGTGTGTGTGTGTGTATATATATATCTATATATATCTATATATCTACATATCTATATCTATATATCTATATATCTATATATATATATATATATATATATATATATATATATATATATATATATATATATATATATATATATATATATTCCTTACCTTTCTCTATCAATTTATGAGAAAAGAACATCTGAAATGTGAAAGAGAGGGTAACATTTTGCAGAAAGTTCATGGGCAAGGTATATTGCTTATTTCACTTTCAAGTTGGCCAGGGGGTGTTTTTGAATGCCCTTCCTTTCATTCTCCAAAGCATCTTTCCAAAGGTCTACATTATGCAGCCTCCCTAGCTGCCCACATTTCTGGAAAACTTCATTACATGCTCACTCGGGCTTTCCTGTAAGCATGAGAAGGTGGGGAGGCTGCCTGACGTTTTCTAAATAGTGGTAAACTGTGAGTGTTTTCTTTAATGGTTTTTTTTAAAAAATATTTATTATATTTGTATACTGCTAGCACATTTGCAAAGCAAAGCTGGGTCTGGTATGGTTTCGAATTGGATGGGGGACCACATGTTAAGATTCCTGCACTGCAGGGGGTTGGGCTATGATCACAGCATAAAAATACAAAATGAGAATACAAAATACGTAATAAAAACAAACTCCCACTTCCACAAACACATTTTAAACAAAATAGAATGTTAATCAGCCAAAGGCCCAGCTTCTTCGCCTGGCGCCTAAAGATATGTGATGAAGGCGCCAGGCGAGCCTCCCTGGGGAGAGCATTCCACAAATGGGGAGCCACCACAGAAGAGGCCCCGTTTTTGTATTGCCCCATACCTCTCGTGGAGGATGCGCACAAAGAAGGGCGTCAGATGATGGGTTGGTTCATATGGGGAGATGTTGGGGGTGGCGGCGGTCTGTGAGGTATTGTGTTCCTGAGCCATTTAAGGCTTTATGGGTCAGAAACAGCACTTTGGGTTGGGCCTGGAAACCAACTGGCAGCCAGCATAGTTGGACCAGGATCAGTGCAACATGCTCAAACTGTCTTGCCCAGGTAAGCAATCTGACACGCTGTAAATTCAGGTTTTCTAAACCTAGTTTTTCCACCCAAAAAACTAGGCTACAAGTTCATTTGTAATTTTTTTAAGGCATTTATAAAATCTTGAGAGTGCTGGTGTATTCCCCCCCCCCTTGAAATCCTCATCATTTTATTGGGCTCTGTGTAAACTTTCAAAGAGATCTGATCATTGGTTATGGAGGAGAAAAAATAAAATGTACACATCGGTATATTGTGCCAAGGGTCTCAAGAGGGACAGAGAACACAGATTTAACGGAACTTTGAAGTGCTATAAAATTTAAACCATGTGAGATAGAGGGGGAAAAATTAGGGGGTTTCTTTCAACCATAAGGGAAGGGTGTACACCAAATTTAATCAACATCCGAGATGGAGAGTGACATGACCTCGTTGAAATGACGTGGAATGACATGTTTTTAAACAGATGGTTAGCCATCTCTCAGGGTTTATTTAGCTGTGATTTCTACATTGCAGGGGGACACATGTAGATGACTTTTTCAACTACCGGTAGATGATTCCTTTCCAACTCTGCAATTCTATGGTTTGTTGGCAGCTTAAGATCCAAAATAGTTTTTAACACAGGTATTGCTCACAATATGCCTTTTTAAGCGATCCCAGGAGCATTCACTTTTTAAAAAAGAGAGGTTATCTATGCATATTTTCCTGGGATAGTCTCATGTCAGTTTCATAATTCTAGCTGCAATGTGTTTTTAGGATTAGCCCTGGAAAAGCTGTGTAGATCATCACAGTGTAACTTTTCCCACTTTTCCCCAATAAAATCTTCCTGGGAATACCAAACGTTACATTAGAATCAGTTCTAAATTAAGAGAAAATAACCATATCCGATGTCCACGGAATATTTCTGCTATTTCTTTCTTTCTCTTTCTTTCTTTGCTAAAAGGAAAAAAGCTGTTCACCAGTTGGAATTCTAATTCTCTTTATAGCTATATTGCCAATAAACAATTTTATTAAATGCAGTTATATGGTTCTCATTAAATATTTTACAACTGCTCCAATAAAAACTTTAAAATTAATGCTTGCCCTAAAACGCAAAAGAGTAGTAACCTTTGTTATGTGAGAACATCCCAATCCAAATATTATAATTAAAAATGAGTAGCAATAAGCCTTCACCATTGATTAATTACTGATTAATATTTTAAGCAGAGTTAAGAGTTCACCTTTTCAGAAATTTTAAATCTAGAGCCACTTCACTTTTTCCAGAAAGCCCAAGGGAATCATGAATAACAGTGGAAATAATTTGCAGGGGCTTTAGCTATCTGCTAATGTAAAAGGACATATTTATTATTTACTGCATTTTACAAATTACTTTGAAAACAAATGATGGGGGGGGGAACACAGTGATGACAATATGGATCCTGAATTTTTTGTTTGGAATATGGTTATTATTTATGGTCCATAAAATAAAGTGATGATTTTAAAAAATGTTTTAACCACTGAGTATCCTTCAGAAGGGACCCAGGTGGCGCTGTGGGTTAAACCACAGAGTCTAGAGCTTGCTGATCGGAAGGTCGGTGGTTCGAATCCCTGCGACGGGGTGAGCTCCCGTTGCTCGGTCCCAGCTCCTGCCCACCTAGCAGTTCGAAAGCACATCAAAGTGCAAGTAGATAAATAGGGACTGCTCCAGCGGGAAGGTAAACGGTGTTTCCGTGTGCTGCTCTGGTTCGCCAGAAGCGGCTTTGTCATGCTGGCCACATGACCCGAAGCTGTCTGTGGACAAACGCCGGCTCCCTCGACCTATAGAGCGAGATGAGCACCGCAACCCCAGAGTCGGACATGACTGGACCTGATGGTCAGGGGTCCCTTTACCTTTATCCTTCTTCAGACAGGAATGTTTTGTTGGCGTATTCACAACCAGAAACAAATTATGCTGTAATAATTTGTTGTGGTGGGATGCACCATGAAGAATTTTTGGCCTTTCAGCCTTATCGTAACCACAACCAATGCTTAAAAAAGTGAGCACAGTGTTACAATCTGCCACATCATGTGCTTACTCTGTATAGATGCTGCTCTTTATAGCAAAATTAATAAAATGCGGTGAGTTTTATTCAGAGCCAATTTTCAAACAGTGTTTTCCAGCTGTGCGGTTTAGTGGTTTCCACATGCCACACTTTAATATGCTGCTTAATACAAAAGTCTCGAAACCGGTGGAGAGCCAGCTTAGAGGGTAGAAGGAGTCGTCGAGAAACACAGAAAAATTACAACTGAGCTGAAGTGTCTCGCAAACTATTTCCACTATTACAGTGGAAGGTCCCCAAAAACATGGTGATTTAGGGGCTTGCAGCTAGTCCAGAATCCAAATGCCAGTTTGTTTGCTGGAGAGGACAGGGAATTAAAGAACAAATTAGTTACCATAATAATATCGGGTGCTGGTATCGCATGAAATCAAGGTCTAGAATTACAGTCTTGAGCCTCAGGCTCCCCTTGAATGCAGAGATCATAAGTTCTGGTCCAGGGTTGAGTCTCCTTGATGGGAAACATTGGTTTGCAGGCAAATTATTGCACATATAAGTTTGGATGAAACAGCAAACTACGGTTTGCTCCTAAACTAGGATTGGGAACTCTTTAACCACCACACATGAGGTGGTAGAAGGAAGGGGAAATGGAGATGAAGACCATAGCTTAGTGTCACATCTAAGTAGGGTCATTTTTTAATAAGGTTTCTTTATGCTGATTCCTCCCTGCCAACTTAGTAATCTCGGTTGAAAAACCTACCTTTCGAAGGAAAGGACTAGGGTGCTTCTGTTTGTAATCAGTAAGAAGACTCCTAATCTTCTCATTGATTTTTCAAACAGGGAGAAAGTAAAGGAGGTGGGAGAGCTGAACCGCACAAACACTTACAGAGTCCTCTATATGGATTCAGGTGCCAGTTTAAGAGAAGGTCAGAAATAAGATTTATTGACCTCATATTCTAGAGGCCAATATTTATTCAAAGAGCTATAAATCTCGCTGTTTTGGCTCTCCAACAGATGTTAATCCTCCTATTATTCAATCCGTTCTATTAGTGTTAATTAAATTCAGTACACTTGTGAGTCATGTGTCAATATTCATTACCACAACGCAAGTCGCAATTACCGTAGTCCCGATTATTAAATCTAATAATATTCAATATATCAAAATGTTGCTGTTTTTTAAATGCCATCACTTGTATTTCTGGGGGGGAAAACACCCTGTATTTATAATTTGTGGGTTTAGCTTTTCCTTATATCCGCTCCGGCCTGAGAAGAATATAGCACTGACATGACAAACGGAGATGTGGAAAGTTAAGAATGTAGGCATCTATAAGCACACGTGGAGAATTAGAATGATGTTAAAAATAAAATAATGAGAAAACATTTCGGTCTCTGGACCTAAAACCAAATGATTCCTTTCTTTTGAGATGCTGTGGTTGCAATACACTCTCCTGCTGCCATGACTCCAGGATACATACTGAACAGTTGTCACAAGCAAGCAATTTCTTACATCTTATTATATACACTTTCAGTTTTACATTGCTGCATTATTACTTTTATGGAAATACCTGGGAATCAGAAGCGTTATTCTTTTACACCATCAGATGCATTCCAAACTGAATTAGGACGATGGCATATTAATCTTCTCTACTGCTTAGTAGTCTGGGTGCATTCCCTGACGGCAGCAAACATCGCTAATGTACAAGTAGCAGCTAGCTTCGCCCTAAATTATTTTAGTTTACTTTCACACCTAGAATGAACGTTAGGCTCACTCTCTCTCTCTTTTTTTATATAAAGCTAGCTGTTCATAACGTTCTGACAGTTTTGTGTAATTCTGATGCAGAAAGCCATGCCTTAATATAGCAGCTATACTATCACAAGGATTTTGACATGAACGACATGGAACAGAGAGGTAACAGCAAAGAAAGGTGTTTAATTTTGCTTGTTCTTCCATGTTTCAGAAATTCAGAAACCTAAAAGGCATTGGGCTTAATGGCTTACAAAAGCCTTTCCGGGGCCATTACGTTGGACCCCTTCCGCCATCTCTAATAATGCAGCCCAAGAGTCGGCCCAGTAAATGGGAATTTGAAATGCAGAATAAGTTTATCAAAGCTTCAGATAAGGAATTGAAATTCCTTGCTTGGCTCTGGAGTTTGGAGCTGCCCTGGCCATTCGTTACAGCTTCCATTCCAGTGGCCTCTCATGCCACAGTGCGCCACAGTCTTCTTGTGACTTTATTGTGTGTCTTTTAGCAAACCGGTGGTTGTATTTAGCATACTTGGTTCAATTACGGGTGCCACAGCTGTACATTCAGGTGCAGAATCGTGAGACAAAAGTACTGTGATCTCCTTTGCTATTTTGGACAATATAAGTGGTTCAGCGGTAAAGTGAAATTGCTTTGACTTTCCTGGGCACCTATGATTGGAGAGAACAGAATGAGCCAAGTTCTCTTATGACAAGGGATAGCTGCTCTTCACTGAGACGTCAAAGGCGAACAGTGCTGGAGTGACGTATTCCCCTTCTGAAGACAATATGGGAGTAAAATACTGCTGTTTGGAAAGACGGGTGCGAATGCATCCAGAATCAAGGGGGGAAATACTCCTCTGATAGCACAGTGATGCTCTGCTACACAGAATGCACCAGTCAAAGATGTCTTGAGATCTCCATTGTCAAGATTATTGCATAAGATTACTCCATTACTCCTGTTGCAGTTGTGCCCTGCCACCATATTAATTACTGGTTAAAAGTTGCCATCCCCTGGCCTGCTGAGCTCCACATTACATGTGCTGTGAAGACATGCTGGGCTGATGTTTCCAAGTATATAAAAACTTGTTTTTTATGACCTACAGTCAATACGAAATAAATAGCCACATTGTAAAATTCGTGACCCCATGGACCAGAGCACACCTATCCTCCACTGCCTCCCGCAGTTTGGCCAAACTCATGCTACTCAATTCGAGAACACTGTCCAACCATCTTGTCCTCTGTCGTCCCCTTCTCCTTGTGCCCTCCATCTTTCCCAACATCAGGGTCTTTTCCAGGGAGTCTTCTCTTCTCATGAGGTGGCCAAAGTACTGGAGCCTCAACTTCAGGATCTGTCCTTCCAGTGAGCACTCAGGCCTGATTTCCTTAAGAATGGATAGGTTTGATCTTCTTGCAGTCCATGGGACTCTCAAGAGTCTCCTCCAGCACCATAATTCAAAAGCATCAATTCTTCGGTGATCAGTCATTATATATATATATATATATATATATATATATATATATATATATATATATATATATATATATATATATTTTCTGTAACAGTTCCAGTGACTGATGCTACTACTACTTGAACATTTGTTTAGCTCCGACAGCTTTCGAAGTGCTGGAATCAACACTCTGGAACTGTGAAGAGTTCCTGTGAAGTATTACCATATAATGTTTATGAGTCAGTCAGACAGATTTTTATTGTTTGTGCCCAATGGCCAGTACAATGTGACTCACTAAAAAAAACACAAAAAACCCACAACCACAAACAAGATAACACAAATGTAGTAAGTTAAAATACATCGCAGAGTTCCCAGAATCGTTTAGATTCATAAATGCATCTTGGCAAATCAGCACTGTTTCTGGAGAAAAAAAGGTAGCCCATAATTGTCTTACTGCTAATGTATATTATTACCCAATTGGTAACAAGTAACCCCCAGCCAGCGACCATCTAATTTTGAAGTCATCTGACTGATGAAATGAGCAGAGGAATCTATTGCTAGGTGAGTTGTATAAAGGGACCACTTTTGGTTATCTGTTTTAACACAGATTGAGGAAATGCCATGGCTCAGTGGTGGACATCTGCTTTGCATGCAGAAGGTGTCCGGTTCAACCCTTGAACCCAGGGAAGGATGCCTGCCTAAAAGCAAGGGTTGGACTAGATGACCCTTGTGGTTCCTTCCAACTCTACAATTCTATGAAAAAGCAGCTCTTCCTATGTTTTCTACAACAGTTCCTTCCCAGCAAGCCTACAACTAAGCAAGGAAGGTTAGCCGAAGACAGGGCAAATCCCTTTTCACATATGTAGTATAATTCCGGAGTTCCGAAAGCTAAGGAGGTATTTACATAATAAATATCTTCATGTATCTGAGAATCATGGTTCCCCAAGACTGTCCATCTCCCCATAGCCCAGGCTGCTACTGCAACAACTATAAGAAGAAGAGGAAGAAGAGAAGAGTTTGGATTTGATATCCCGCTTTATCACTACCCAAAGGAGTCTCAAAGCGGCTAACATTCTCCTTTCCCTTCCTCCCCCACAACAAACACTCTGTGAGGTGAGTGGGGCTGAGAGACTTCAAAGAAGTGTGACAAGCCCAAGGCCACCCAGCAGCTGCATGTGGAGGAGCGGGGACGCGAACCCGGTTCCCCAGATTATGAGTCTACCACTCTTAACCACTACACCACACTGGCTCTCACTTTTCTGCCCAGGTTTCGCTGCTTCCAAATATCATTGGTTTCAGGTTCTGACACACACACACACACACACACAGAGAGAGAGAGAGAGAGAGAGAGAACCTTGTAAAAGGTGATAAACCAACCAAGAGTTGCTCTTTTAACTGCCTTGGGAACTACTCATAGCTTCCAAGACACAGATTGGCCTTGCTGCTATAGATTAATTCCTCTGTTACAAGAATAACAATCTAATTTTATTCTGCAGTTATGGGTCACTTTATTATGGTCAGCTGGTAACGATAGGGAGAGAAATGGCTTCTTTTATGCCGCAAAATAAACAGCACGATAATTGCTGTAACAATAGCATGTAACGATTTAACAGTTCAGCATCCCTCCAAACCTTCCCTTCCAAAAGGATTGTGGGGGGAAAAGATTAATCTTTCTGGAAGTGGAAAGAAAAAGTTTAAATGCTTGGCAAAGGAGGTAGTCGATATGTTTTCATTTTCTGCTGGGTGACTGAGGGAAAGGAGGGGGGGGGGTATCATTTACGTTGCTTTTGATCTCCATCTAGCGAGTGAATTAAGGAACTGCGCACACGGCGGGGATAATTTCACAATGGGCTGTCATCTCTACAACAGGATTGGGATCACTTTTCAGCACGTCCAGTGGGCTCCCTTGAAAGGCTGGATGTTTTAAATGTTAAAGCCAGTATCTTCAAGTATCAGATGTCCAAGATATTTTGGGTAACAGAAGGCAAAATCGCAGGAACACAATTTAGCAAAAGTAAAAGCAATTATTGATAGAGACGCATACGAGGTAGCAGAAGAATACAATGGACTTCGAACAATACAAGCCAAGGCCATTAAATGAACACAAGCCATTATGTAAATAACATTATAGTTCTTCAGATATATAGGATTGCATCTCTTTTCCTACTTTTTCAAATACCAATTGGAGACTATACATGGGTGACAGCTATTAACCCATTATTCAATCCATTACATATTCCTTTCAGGAAAATATCACTCCTGTAAATCTTGCTAAGATTCTGTGGCATGCTCCTGGACATTTCAGTGCAACCAAAGGGGTTGTTACACCAAACACTGTGGTCCAAAAATGAGCAATCTTTCATTTGTAGAAGAGAGGTGAATATATATATAAAGATAAAGGGACCCCTGACCATTAGGTCCAGTCGTGTCCGACTCTGGGGTTGCGGTGCTCATCTCGCTTTATTGGCCGAGGGAGCCGGCGTACAGCTTCCGGGCCATGTGGCCAGCATGACTAAGCCGCTTCTGGCGAACCAGAGCAGCACACGGAAACGCCGTTTACCTTCCCGCTGGAGCGGTACCTATTTATCTACTTGCAGTTTGACGTGATTTCGAACTGCTAGGTGGGCAGGAGCTGGGACCGAGCAATGGGAGCTCACCCCGTCGCAGGGATTCAAACCACCGACCTTCTGATCGGCAAGCCCTAGGCTCAGTGGTTTAACCCACAGCGCCACCCACGTCCCATATATATATATATGTCATCTCTTGTGTTTTACAACATTATTTTTAATGCAAAAAAAAAAAACCCTGCTGCAAAATTTTGCAGTTGAGGTGGTGGCTGGTCAGGTGTGATGGAGAGATCAATAGGCAAACTATGTGTGTGTATGGGGAAGGAGAAGGCAACTAGCTCTCTATGGCTTCACTTGGCTCCCCCCCCCCCAAGTCAGGCAGTAAAAAGGCTATGCTGGCTAATGTTATTTCCACCATTTGAAAAATGATGCATTTGTAAAGAAATGCCTAGTTAGAAATGGGTAAGCTGAATCCCAGTACATCCTCAAAGTTGGGAAAGATGGAAGGCACAAGGAGAAGGGGACGACAGAGGATGAGATGGTTGGACAGTGTTCTCGAAGCTACTAACATGAGTTTGGCCAAACTGCGAGGGACAGTGGGGGATAGGCGTGCCTGGCGTGCTCCAGTCCATGGGGTCACGAAGAGTCGGACACGACTGAACGACTGAACATTATTATTATTATTATTATTATCATCATCATCATCTCTCTTCAGGATCTGCCCTTGCTTAAGTACATGAAGTCATCCTACCAGTGCTTTTTTTTTTCTTAATAAATGTTTAGGGGTACTCTCATTTTGACTCAAGAAAACCACCATTTTATAGTTCAAATCAGGAAAAATAAATACAGTAAATGGACAAAAGTACAAAGATTCACAAAATGTTTAGGGGTACCCCTGCACGCCCCCCCAAGCACTGGATCCTACCCAGGAATATTGGACATATACAATTGCTGTGTGGAAATACATCTACAAACCTTAATATGTAAATAAGAGAAAACTTCATTGACCACTACTGTGAAGGCATCTTCAAATTAAAGTTCTGTTTAACAGGCAGGCCAGGGGATTATCAGATCATCGCTCCTGTTTAATTTTACAAAACCTCCAAATGCTAACGTTTTCTAAAATATTCTTACTTTATCATGCATCCTAACAGTGACTGGGGCGTGGATACCTTCAATTTTTTCCTGAATTAATATTAGGTGCATATTGACTTTCAAGTTATGCAGTAGTAAGAAATGCCTATCCACAAAGCCCTCCTTTGTATCTCTGCATGAGTCACTGTTCTGGATATGTGTTCTGCTTTGAAGGAAGGAAAAAAAGCCCAGGGACAAGCTCCCTGCAATGGCATGCAGAGACACAGTGAGCAGGCTCCCTTAAATCCAATAAATTTTGTTACATCACTAAATCGGGAGTGAGTGAATAATCCAGCCACTCTGATACAAAGACAACAGAATTAGCCCTCTTTGGGAGAGTATGGTTGGAAGGATGCAATGCCAGATTAAAAATGAATGTAAACATGCACTGGGCAGCCTCCTTTGGGTTCACAGAAGACTTTAGAAACTTATTTTTTCCTTTATAGCCCACTAATGTGTTCTCACACATTTGGCGAAATTAGGCCCTAACTGATGTTTTCTGAACCTCTTTTAACAACTTTTGTCATCCTGCTGGCCCCCATTTTATAAATACTATACTTTCCAACAAATAATAGTTGTACTCAAATATAGACAGATCAAATTTACTAATGTCCCGGACAATCTTTCCCGCAAAATGAGAAGTTTATGATACACTTACTGAATTTATACCTGCTAACAACCAATATTTGTAGGCGCTTTTCTCAGCTTCAATAAATAGACCTTTCCTGTTTTACCAAAGCCACCTGTAAAAAACCTATTCTTACATAGGGATTTGTGTCCTATTACTTTACTCCTAAGCACCCTTACGAGGAAGCAAATCCAACTGAACACAGTCTCTCTCTCTCTCTCTCTCTCTCTCTCTCTCTCTCTCTCTCTCTCTTAAAAAAGATATGAATTAAAGACTCAGAATTCTTAAAAAAAAACCAAAAAAAACCCAGTACATAAAGTCT